>NC_089234.1:81085914-81786061 GCF_963924675.1 Phocoena phocoena | reverse complement strand
GAGGTCCCTGTCCTGCCATCTCGTCAACATTATGCGCAAGGCTCCCTTTTAATGGGATGCCGAGTGAGTTGATGGACGAATCTGACCACTGGCTGCGTGTAAAATGGTTCAGGTTGTGTGTGCCAGCGGCTCCCACCACCGAGGGGATGCCCTTAACATTACAGATATCTTTAGTATTTTGAAAATGTTAAAATATTAAGTTTTGACTCTAAAGATGGGCAATTCATTGCTTATTATGACAATTTTTTGGTAGAGGGCATAAAACCTTCTTCATTTCTTATTAAAATCAGTATGTTACTGATTTTCTGAAAGATGGAAACAAAGTGCCCCCTTCCAGCTGGTTCCGTACACAGGCATATCATACCTATTGGCCTTGCAATAGAGCCTAGCGTTTGCAAAACATGGGCGCTTCTCAATACAAAGACTTTTGCTGATGTTCATATAGAAAACATTCCCAAACCTGGTCCAGGTTGCAGATTAAACCTTCACTATCATTGACAGGGCAAAGAAAAAAGGTTTCCTACAGGCAGTCCATGGTTATGGAAGAAATTAACCCTGCAATTTGTGACTGATTTCAAAGGCTCTAAAGAGGTGGTGGGTGCCCAGGCAGAGCTGTAACTCTTCCAGAGGCAGCAGGCATGAGAGAGATGTCAGGAAGCTCCTAAAAATCTCCTGCTGCGGGATTACTGACCACTGAGCTTGAGGAAGACCACGGCAAAGACCTGGAAAAGCATCAGACCAAGCCCCTGGACGCTGCTGGTTTAAAAATTCCATGAGTGCCGCTATCCCTGTTCTTAACATGAGGCCAGAGGATGGAAAGCCTTGCTTGAAAAATGGCCTCATGCCTCTTTAACACCCTACAAAGAAATGGATACACATAAGTGCTGACAGTATAAGCAGAGCTCCACTAGCAATTTTTTCTCTATATAGTGTCACCCACCTCCTCTGAAGATTTATCAGCATCCAGGAACATCTCCAGCAGCAGCTTCTCGAGTTTGTCAGCTCCAGGCGTCTACCTCGCTTGGTGAGCTGCGCTGCAGGCAATTGCCCTCGTATACTGTAAGCATTTTCTCTAGTAGATCCACTTATCGCTGTTTGTAATTTGCTGTGCTATACTACAAATGCAAAATTGCATGCAAACCTACGGGAATACAGAGCAAGTGTTGGTTAACACCACGTTCATTGTGGGGTGATCAGGAAGCAGTGTTCAAAGCATTTATATGGCTGCTTTGTGTGTTTGCCACTTACATGAAAGCATTCCACTGTGTTTTAGTTGTCTTCGTAAGTTGGTTATGGAGTTTCTGTTGATGTATAATGTATAGTAAATTTTCCCGTTGAAAATAACGGGGAACAGATTACTTTTTGCTGTTGTTGTTCAGAACATTTGAGTGTCAAGAATGGATTAACTCTTGTCAAGTGGGAGATGGTTCTGCTTTCATTATGAAATAAAAACAAGTTGGTAAAGGAAAGATCTTTTTGCCCAAACAGTTTCTCAGATAAACTGCTCTAGGCAAAGAGCTGCTTTTCTGATTCCTTTACTGACTGTGGCTATCTTCAAGTGAAAAATGATACACCATTAATGTTAGATACTGGCTAAATTTAATCTTTGAATTCGATTCGTTGTTCATATCTTCTGGAATTGTTTGCTAAAAACAGAATGCTATTTTGAGTTCCCAGTTTAAATCTGTAAGTATTTTTATTGTGACACAAATCATTTTTAATAGCTAATATTCATTTATCATTCATAAGCCACAAAGTATTACATAGAAATAAGTTAGAAGTTACTACAAAATGGTCCACTAATTGTACTATAGCGGTTACTTTCAATGACGTGGAAATTTTGTTGGTATCATAAATTGCCTACTTGTTACATATATTATTACTTTAAATTACATTTACTTATTACTTTAAACTGTTATTACGTATTACCTTAAAATTTTATAAATTGTAAGTTAAAATACTACCAAACACTTACAAAGACTGAATCTAGTAAAAAATAATTTGAGCCAGGCCTACAGCTTTGCTGCAAATGTACATGGAAAACACAGTGGATTAAAGGAGGATACTTAAAGCATATTCTGGGACATTCCCTTCTTCTGTACGTTATTAATTTTTATTTCGAAACGATACAAAAACTCAGATAATGAGGAACATTTTCCCTAAACCATTTGAGAGTTCGTTGATACTCTTGATGTATCATCACTCCTGAATACTTCAGTGTGTATTTCCTACAGATGAGAATGTTCTCCTCCACAGCTACCACACAAGCATCAAAATGAGAAGATTCGCCTGGGTACAGCACTACCGTTTCATGCACAGAGCCCGTGTGCATTCCGTCACCTGTCCTGATAACCACGACGGGATGCAGGGAGCTGTCATTCTCCATCTCCTTCAGGCCGCAGCAGCCCTCGGTCATTCCTTCACTTTCAGGACCTTGACACTTCTGAAGACTACAGGCCAGTTATGTTCTAGAATGTTCCTCAGTTTGGGTTTGTCTGATGTTTCCTCAACATTCAATCCAGGTTATGTGTCTTTGGCAGGAATAACACAGTAGTGCTGCTGTGCTTTTCTCCCTGCATCCTAGGACATGGTATAGGATTTTGATTTGCCCCGTTACTGGTAGAGTGTGCCAGTCTTCACTGCAAAGTTACATTTTTCCCTTTTGGAATTCAGAGTTATCTTGTAGAGTGGTATTTTAACATGATGTAAGTATCCCATTCCTCTTTAAGCATTTAATTTATTATTTATTTTTTGTACTTGTATGGAGGCACGTTTTCCAATTTGTTGAATGGAGTACAATCTGTTACCACCATTATTTATCTTGATGTTCGCGTTGTCCCCAATCTGACCAGTAGAGGGGGTCCTTCACGCTGACTTTGGGTTGCTTTCGACATGTCCCATCATTCTTTGAGCACTTCAGCGCAGCAAGGTGTTCCAGGTTTGTACTTTCCCTGCCCAGCCCTAGAATCAGTTAACTTCTCCCGGCACCTTTAAGTGGAGAAAGCAATTTAGAAGCCAAGATCTGCACCCTCGGTGTGCTCATCGCTACTGAGATGGCATGGTTTCCAAGCAATTTATAGAACAGTGCTACATATACGTATGCATATAAATATGCCTGTGTACACATGTATGCATACATGTGTGTTTTGGAGCAAACATAAACACATTTCCATTTGTGTTTACTTCTATCTATCTATATATTTTGGACTTGCGTTCCTACAGTTCTTTCAATCCCAATTCAATACACAGGTTTAATTCTAGTTCTTTTCCCCTTTGCATATTTGTAACTACCTTCGCCAAATGTAAGAAACCTGGGTCCCATTATCCTTAATAAACTAACATGGTTTGATCAGTTCCCCTGTTCATAACTAGTCTTGCATCTTCCCTGCACGATGTCCTCCTCACCTCACGCTGGCTCAGCTTCTCGGGGCTGCACTGCCCCCCACTCACGTGGACACCCTCCTCGGCCTGCTCAGACTCTGATGGCCAGCCTGGCTTCCCTCCACGGGGACTCCTTCTTCTCCCTGTGCACTGGGCTGCTACCCCAAACCACCCCGTGTGGGTCAGAGGCCCCACGCCAGGCTGCCCCACAGAGGGAAGGTCTTTTCACTCTGTTTGGACTGTGATACTTCACCTGAACATTCTTTAAACTTAGCAGGAAATGCACATTTACCAAACATAAATTTGAAATATTGTTGGACACGTGGTGGGAAAGTTGAGCTGATGCCTTCATGCCATGAAAAGTCAGCTAGAAGCTGTATATAATTTTGTGTTAGAAATTCTCAATGTCCAATAAAGACATAAATTCTGGATTTCAGCCAAAGGTGTACTTTTAAAAAATCTACTTTTAAATGTATTTGTTCAGGACTAATTTGGCATGGTGTTTGAAGAAAAATTAGTATAATTAGCAAAGAGTTATAGGAACTAAAATTCCATGTACATAATAATCCCAAAAGCATTGCAGGGATTTAGAAATATTTTGAAGAAAAAGAGGCAGTATTTGTATTTTATTTTTTTTTATTGAAGTATAGTTGATTTACAATGTTGTGTTTCTGGTGTACAGCAAAGTGATTCATGTATATATATACACACACACATACACACATATATCTTTTCCATTACATATGTATAGATATATATATCATATATATACATCATTTCCATTCCATATTCTTTTCCATTATGCTTTATTACAAGATATTGTATATAGTCCCCTGTGCTATATTGTATAGTGGCGTGTATCTGATAATCCCAAACTCCTAATTTATCCCTCAACCCCTTTTCCCCTCTGGTAACCATGGTTTGTTTTTTATGTCTGTGAGTCTGTTTCTATTCCATAAATAAATTCATTTGTGTCATATTTTAGATTCCATATATAAGTGATATCATATGGTATTTGTCTTTGACTTACCTTACTTAATATGATAATCTCTAGGTCCATCCATGTTGCTATAAATGGCATTATGTCATTCTTTTTGATGGCTAAGTAATATCCCACTGTACTGATGTACCACATCTTCTTTATCCATTCATCTGTCCATGGACATTTAGGTTGCCTCCATGTCTTGGCTATCGTAAATAGTGCTGCTATGAACGTGTATCTTTTTGAATTATAGTTTTATAGTTTTGTATGGATACATGCCCAGGAGTGGGATTGCTGGATCATATGGCAACTCTACTTTTAGTTTTTTGAGAAAACTCCATATTGTTTTCCATAGGGGCTGCACCAATTTACATTCCCACCAACAGTGTAGGAGGGTTCACTTTTCTCCACACCCTCTCCAGCATTTATTGTTTGTAGACTTTTTGATGATGGGTGTTCTGACTGGTGTGAGGTGGTACCTCATTGTAGTTTTGATTTGCATTTCTCTAATAATTAGTGATGTTGAGCATTTATTTCATGTGCCTGTTGGCCACCTGTGTATCTTCTTTGGAGAAATGTCTGTTTAGGTTTTCCGTCCATTTTTTGATATTTTTGTTGTTGTTGTTATTGAGATGTATGAGCTGTTTGTATATTTTGGAAATTAATCCCTTGTCAGTTGCATCATTTGCAAATATTTTCTCCCAGTCCTTAAGTTGTCTTTTAGTTTTGCTTATGGTTTCCTTTGCTGTGCAAAAGTTTATACGTTTGATTAGGTACTATTTGTTTATTTTTGCTTTAAGTCTTTAAGCCATTTTGGGTCTATTTTTGTGCATAGTGTGAGGGTATAATCTAACTTCATTGATTTACATGTGGCTGTCCAACTTTCCCGGCACCACGTGCTGAAGAGACTGTCTTTTCTCCATTGTATATTCTTGCCTCCTTTGTCACAGATTCATTGTCCATAGGTGTGTGGGTTTATTTCTGAGCTCTCTATTCTGTTCCATTGATCCATATGTCTGTGTTTGTGCCAATACCACACTGTTTTGATTACTGTAGCTTTGTAGTATTGTCTGAAGTCTGGGAGGGCTGTGCCTCCAGCTTTGTTCTTTTCCCTCATGATTGCTTTGGCACTTCTGGGTCTTTTATGGTTCTACATAAATTTTACGATTATTTGTTCTAGTTCTGTGAAAAATGTCACGGGTAATTTGAAAGGGATAGCATTAAATTTCTAGAACTGCTTTGGATAGTATGCTCATTTTAACAATATTAATTCTTCCAGTCCAAGAGCATGAGATGATTCTTTGAACCATTTTCAATTTCCTTTATCGATGTTTTATGGTTCTCAGCATAAGGAGGTTTTCACCTCCCTGATCAGGTTTATTCCTAAGTATTTCTTTTGGATGTGATTTTAAGAGAGATTGTTTTTTTTACTTTCCCTTTCTGATATTTCATTGTCAGTATAAAGGAATGCAACTGATTTCTGAATGCTAATCTTGTATCCTGCTACCTTGCTGAATTCATTTATCAGTTCTAGTAGTTTTTATATGGAGTCTTTAGAGTTTTCTATATATATTATTATGTCATCTGCATATAATACAATTTTACCTCAGAGAGGTAGCATTCATAAAATATATATTATTGATACTAAACAACTTGCAGATCTCCTACACTGATGCAAGAAATATTAGAAAAGGTATAGTGAAAACCCATTTCATCTCCAAATCCTATGATCATCCCAACTATAATCCAAAATTAATTTGAAAGTAAAATTCTTTTTTTCTATATTTGTTACAACAGTACCATCTTTCAAAGATAAGTTTATGATACTGAGTATCACGACCTACTCAGCAGTTTAGATGCCATGTATTTGAGAAATAGAAATAGATTGGATATATACAAACAACGTGATATTGATGAATATCAACAAAAGAAGAGCTAAAACCTCAGGTTACTTTCTAAAATCTAGTATGGCATCCGTTAGTATATTTCAATATTTTCGCAGCAACAGCTGATCAGATGCCTTTCTGCATACTTATGTAGGTTTCAGGATATATTTAACTGTGCCAGTATGGTTTCTCAGAATTAAAACTTACTTTAAAAGAGTCAAAGCCTAAAATGTCACAAGATAGGCAGGCAAATCTTGCAACTATTTCTCCAGGACACAAGGTATTGGGACAAGTAAATGTCACCATGAAAGCAAGATATTGAGCGTAATCATTCTATGGTCCGGTGACCTTGAATTTCTAATCAATTGTGATTAAGTTTTCCATCTTCAATAATTTTATATGCAATAATTGAATTTATAAAATCTATATAGGTTGACATTATTTTGATAATTATTATTACTGAGAAACAACTGATTTAGGAATTATAGGTCTTTACCTATGAAAGAAGCTCTCTTCTAATTTACTAAGAGGAGTCACGGGAGCCCACACCAGCCTTGTGTCCTGGGTGACCCCCAGCTCTGGTTATTGTGATCTCTGCAGGAGAGAGGGAGCCTCCACTTCACCTCTTACTACTTTTAGGTCAGGAGGGGGCTGTATTTTTGACCCCCTAGTTTCAGTGTTCCCTAGTTCAGAGAGGTTTCCCTCACCCACCTTAGCCTAGAAAATCACTGCTTAACCTGTGGGTTATGGATTTTACGTGCTTCACGTACGGTCCTCCAAGACTTGCAGGCCAGTTTGCAGGCCCGGTCTCTGCTCCCAGACCACCCTATTCTTAGCTAGCAACTACAGGAGAACATTCTCTAAATGTGCTACAGGTCAGGGCTTCGGCCCCTGGGCTTTGGTATTTCCACAGAGGGTTACCCAGTTATATGTGGATTTCAGAAATGGGACGTACTTTTACTAACACATCACTCATTGTTGATATGAAATTCCAACTTAGCTAGGCTTCCTCTTGTTTTGTTGTTAGTGTGTTTGTTGTTGGTGTTTGCTAAATCTGGTGACTGTATTCTCCAAGGCCGAGAATAGTGTACGCGTGGCAGGGAGGTTCTGGAGATTCTTGGGAAACTTGCTAGGTTCTGAGAGAGCCTGACTGAAAGATGGACAAGCATATACGGAAATAATAAGGCGGCTGTTCCCCAACTCCTTGCAACAGTCGACCTCCTTTAGACGAAACCCCTTTTAAATTAGTTTGGAAAGATCCCGCTCGTTTTCCTCAGGCCTGAGCTGCTACATGTGAAAAATCAGGGCGTTTGGACTCTGAATCCTTGAGGATTTATGAAAGCTATGGACCTCTCTCCAAAAACATGCACATAACAAAGGTACAGTTTCAGAGGGCCACGCCCCCTGCTTGAAGGCCTTCCTTGGCCCCCGGTCAGGGCTCCAGAGACCATCTGGATCATCTGACCTCTATGGACCTTCCAGCCATGAGGTCGTCATTCTGTGGCTCTCATCGTACTTAAGGAATAAGAAACCGATGTGCAAAAGCAGAAAACCATGAAGCTCCTTGCTGATACCATCTTGGAATATTTTTGTCAGACGACGTCAAAGGTTTTACTAATGTTGACCTATTAGTTCCTGCATCTCTGCCCACCTGATAGGTCAAAAGTGGTTCTGTACGCAGTGGTTGAGAGTCCCGCCTGCCGATGCAGGGGATGCGGGTTCGTGCCCCGGTCTAGGAAGATCCCACATGCCATGGAGTGGCTGGGCCCATGAGCCATGGCCACTGAGCCTGCGCATCCAGAGCCTGTGCTCCTCAATGGGAGAGGCCACAACAGTGAGAGGCCTGCGTATGGCAAAAAAAAAAAAAAAAAAAAAAAAAGTGGTTCTGTGTGTGCTGTTTATATGAGGAAACAGAGTCAGGGGAGGAAAGGACTTCGCAGGACTTGAGAAGAACTCTCTAAGCATCATATCCTATTGGACCCCTGTTTCCATCTCTTTTGAATGGAGATGAGACCTAAGGAAAGGCGAGATTCCCTGATATAGTGGACTCAGAAGTGTCTGGGCAAAACTTCCTGGGAGACAACCTGGCCGAGACATCCAACATGATAGTGAAGCTGGAAGAAAATACTGCCTGGTGACTCTCAGTGGGAGAGAGCAAGGTTGTATGAAGTTAGTTGCTGATTGTTGAGCACTTGCTCTAAAGGCAGTGTGCCAGGAGCTAGCTTCATTTCTTCATTCAACCCTCAGGACAACCTATCATCACCCCCATTTGATGGAAGAGGAAACTAAGGCTTAGAAAGAAAACCTTTTTCAAGGCCATGGAGGCTTCATGACATTCACCTTAATCCATACAATACCCCATGTGGCACTGACGGGGTGGAGAGAAAGTAGGGTCCCACATCTCTATTCTTTAATTCCAGTAAGATCCCGTAATGCCAGACCACCAGGAAAACCTGAAGGCAGAAGGCAGATCTGGGGACCCAGACTAGTGGTTCCTGCAGGACAGGGGGCTCGATCTCACGGCCTGAGGTAGAGCTGCCATCCCGCTGACCTGGCTGTGTCACAATGCCCCTCGGGGAAACGATTAAGGGAACCACATCAAAGACATGACAATCACCCAGGATCCCTGGAGCAAACTCAGCTCCCACTTCAGAGTGACGGAAATCATTACACAGGTCAATAATGCAAAATCAACCAAAAATTACTTTCATTTTCTACGGTAGTAAAATGATAACGCCAACCAAATTCAAATTCAAGACATTTGCCTTGAGAATAAAGATGACAGTTGTTAAAGGCTTTTGTCAATGAGCAGCTTCTATCATTCACCGCTTAAAAAAAAAGAAAAAGATCTGAAGTTTAGGGAACAGGCTCCAGAAATGACTTTCAACCTTGCCGTTATCTAAATCGATTCCATTTGACCCAGTTTGCCTTTGTGTCAAGGTCAAAAGCACTTGTGGTCTTATGGACTGAATTTTTCCAGCTCTAAAGAACAGAGCGATGTTCAGAAAATTGCCAGCGGGAATAAAAAAAGGTAACCAAAACCTTGCATTAGTTGGACCAAAGCAATCGGGATGAAGCATTGTCTTTTATTTTTCACAGCAAGATGGAGAATTAACGTTTTTGGAACAATTATTTCGTGCCAGAAGCTAAGATGCTGAGCACATCATGTACCTTATCTTATTTAATCCTGACGGAAATTTTGTCGGGCAAGCATTATACTCTTTGTATTACATATGAGTAAACAGAGGCTAAGAGATTTTCCAGCCAGTAGATGGGATTCAATTTCACTAGGTCCAACTGCTTCCCGAGAGAAAAGAACAATTCTTCAACTCTTTTTGGCTAATATTTGAAAAATAAGTTTAAAAAAATTGAGGTGTATTCTATATACCATAAGACGCGCATATGCATCTAAGTGATCCATTTGATAAGTTTTCACAGTTGTTCCTGTGACCACTACCCAAAGCCAGGTTGAGAATAAATACCTCCATAACCCGAGGAAGCTCCCTGTGGCTTCAGCCAGTCAGTGCCAGTGCACCCCAGGTGAGCGCTGCTCCGATATTTGTCACCAGAGGCTAGCTTTGCCTGTTCTTTAAAGTCATATAAAGTGAAATAATATATTCCATTATTTTCTTGTGTCTGGCTTCTTTCACACAACATAAGCTTTTGAGATTCATACATACTGCTTTTTGTATTAGTAGTTTGTTCGTTGCTGAGTACTATTCCGTGTAAGGGAGATACCATAATTACTTCTCTATTCTCCTGTTGATGGACATTTGGGTTGTTTCCAGTTTTTAAATGTTAGGAATAAGGTTGTTATGAACACTTGTACAGGACATTTTTGGGGGCGGGGGAGGCACATATTTTCATTTCTTTTAAGTAAATTCCTAAGAGTGGAATTGCTGAGTCATAGGATAGAGGCTTATTTAACTTTTTAAAAAACTACCAACACATCTCCAAGGTGTTATATTCTTGGATAAATATTAAGGCTTATTCAACAAATATTTATCAAGGGCTAATAAATAGAACAAAAATCTCTGCTGTGAGGGACAGCTAGTTGGGGAAGACACAATAAACCAATAAACAAGTTAAATACAAAATGTCAAAGGGTGATAAGAGCTGTAGAGAAAAATGAAGTTCCAAGGAAGGTGAAAAAGCATCTGGCTTGTGCACAATTAATGTTAACTATTACCATTTTAAAAAAGAGAAACTAGGGGCTTCCCTGGTGGCGCAGTCGTTGGGAGTCTGCCTGCCGATGCTAGGGGACGCGGATACGTGCCGCGGAGCGGCTGGGCCCGTGAGCCATGGCCGCTGAGCCTGCATGTCCGGAGCCTGTGCTCTGCAACGGGAGAGGCCACAACAGTGAAAGGCCCGCGTACCGCAAAAAAAAAAAAAAAAAAAAGAGAGAGAGAAAAACTAGGTTCTGCTTCTTTTGTGACTCAGAAGTCGGCTCTGTGGATTTTGCAACAGGGAGATGGTTTAGTGACCTCAACAAGAAGAGTTTCAGTGAATCACAGGACCTTTTCGTTAGCTATGAGTCATTCTTGCCAGTGGACACAGAAAAAGAGTTATCAACCATCCTAGCAGGCAGTCTGGGCTCAAATCCTGGCTTTTCCCTTACTGAGTGCCCTTGGGCAAGTTATTACTTTCTTTAAGTCTCAGTTTTCTTATCTGCAGGTAAAGATAAAAGTGCTCTCCTCATCGGATTATAAGGTCAAAGGAGATAATGCTTGTCAATTGCTTGACACAAAGACTGAGATACGATAAACACTCAATTAACGTTGGTTTTCATCATTTTTAAAAAGGAGCCTTTTTGGTTTCTTACGTGACCTAGTTGAGCATTTGATCGTCATATCCTGTGTTTTCTCCAAAATGTCCGCGTGTTCCCTGAAATTTACATTCCCGTGGTCACGGCTAGCTGTGAATCGCTGCCTCTGTAAGGACCCTTTGAGATCACCTCCATTTTACCTCCTATGGTGTCTTTCTCTTCTCTGTGCTGAGCCAGATGTGGAATTCAGCCTCCATTTCTGGATTTCCCCTCCCAAATCTTGATTTCACACAAAACAGTTAGGTATAGCAGACATAACTGATGGGAAGGGAAGATGAAAAAGGGGGTCAATGCATGTGCCAGCACCCAACAGCCTTGAAATGGCTCAAACCCCATGGAATCGGGTATTCCGTTCCAGAGCCTGGTCCCTCTGATGCCACGCCATCTGCTCGGTCTTCCGCCGTTGTTTTCTATTTCTCTCCTCCCCTCTGCTCTTAGCATCCTTCCACCCCAAATCTCTGTTCATCTCTCCCCAGAGAAGTTTGTCTCATTTGTTTTCTTGTTCTCTGAAACCCAGTCTCTACCACCGAGCGGCTTTTCAACACAAACTTTTCCCTCCAAGAGAAAGTTTTTATGGCATTTGTACTTGATAAACAACATTTGGCTAATGTTATCTCTCTTTTTTAAAAAAAATAAATTTATTTTATTTGTTTTTGGCTGTGTGGGGTCTGCTGCGCGCGGGCTTTCTCTAGGTTCAGCGGGGGAGGGCTACTCTTCAGCTACTCTTCATTGCGGTGCACGGGCTTCTCATTGTGGAGCACGGGCTCCAGGAGCGGGGGCGTCGTAGTTGCTGCACGCGGGCTCAATATTTGCGGCTCACGGGCTCTAGAGCGCAGGCTCAGTTGTTGTGATATATGGGCTTGGTTGCTCCGCGGCATGTGGGATCTGCCCGGACGAGGGCTCGAACCCGTAGTTCGGTGCGTTAGCAGGCGGATTTTCAACCACTGCGCCACCAGGGAAGCCTTTAACGTTGTCTCTTTTGTCCTAGTTACCCTTATGTGTGAGATGAGATGTCTAATTTTGGACGGGGATTGACATTTCCCCATTGTGTGTCTGAGAGCCTGTGCTTTCTCAGAAGAGGTGATGTCGAAGATCCTTGATTTGGCTTTCTGACCAGTGGAAGAGAGATTTGCGGTTTGTTGGGCCCAGGTTGTGCCTTTTCTTCCCTGCATCTCCTGCTTGCCTGGCCTGGGGCCATCCTTAGGGTATGGTGTAGGGCGAGTGGTAAGGGCCCTGCTGGCTGTGTACTCTGCTCTGTAGAAAGCTCTCCAGCCCTGAACTGTGCTCCTGGGCTTCCCTTGTAAAATATCACCTCGTTTCCTGCATGTTTGTTTCAAAGGAAAACTTCGTGTTTTTTTTGTTTTTTATGCCTTTTAGCAAACTGTATTCTGTTCTTTTGGTATTTTGTAATTGCAGTTATGCCTTGGATTGCAGCTTAATTGTTCTTCTTTTACTTTACTTCTCTGTAATTGCCAAGCTTTCTAATTTTATTTTCTTTTAAAAATACTTTTAAATAATTCTCTTTCCTTAGCACCAAAAACAAAAAACGTACGCACAAATCTAACAAAATATGTACAAGATCTATATGAGGGAAACTACAAAGCTCTGATAAAATAGATCAAAGAATAACTAAATAAATGGAGAGATACTACATGTACATGATAGGAAAACTCAATAGTATAAAGGTATCAGTTCTTCCCAAGTTGATCTATAGACTCAGTGCAATCCCAGTCAAAATCCCAGCAAGTTATTTTGTGGAAATCAACAAACAAATTCTAAAGTTTAAAGTTTATATGGAAAGGCAAAGACCCAGAATAGCCAACACAATATTGAAGGGGAAGAACAAAGTTGGAGGATTGACACTATTAGAGTCCAAAACCTACTGTGAGCTACAGTAGTCAAGACAGTGTAGTATTGGCAAAAGAAAAGACAAATAGATCAATGGAACAGAGTAAAGAGCACAGAAATAGACCCACACAAGGATAGTCAATTGATCTTTGACAGAAGAACAAAGACAGTTCAATGGGGAAAGGATCATCTTTTCAACTAAGGGTGCTGGAACAACAGGACATGTACATGCAAGTAAATGAATTTAGACACAGATCTTAAAACTTTCATAAAAATTAACTCAAAATGGATCATAGGCTGAAATTTAAAATGCAAAACTATGAAACTCACAGGAGATAACATAGGAGAAAATGTAGTTGACCTTCCTTGGGCTTGGCAATGGCTTCTTAGATAAAAAAGCACAGTAAAAGAAAAAGTTGTACTTCATTAAAATTATAATTAAAACTCCTGCTCTGTGAAAGACACTGTTAAGCAAATGACAGGCAAGCTACTGACTGGGAGAAAATATTTGCAAAACACATATCTGAAAAGGCATAGTGTCCAAAATACACAAACTCAATAAGAAAACAAACAACCCAACTTAAAAATAAGCAAAAGATCTGAACAGACATCGCACCAAAGAAGACATACTGACGGCAAATATGCATATGAAAAGATGCTCCACGGCTTTTGTCATATCTCAACAGCAATGAGATACCGCTACATACCCACTATACCAAATACTGGCGAGGATGTGGATCAAACATAATCTTTCATTCACTGCTGGTAGGAATCCAAAGCGGTACAGCCACTTTCAAAGATAGCTGGGCACTTTCTTACAAAACTAAACATACTCTTACCATATGATCCAGCAATCGTGCTCCTTGGTATTTACTCAATTAAATTGAAAACTTACGTCCACACAAAAACTATAGAATGTACTACACAAGGAGTACACCCAAACCTAATCTATGGACTTCAGTTAATAATACGTCAATATAGGCTCCTCAGTTGTAACAAATGTACCACACACTCATACAAGATGTTGGTAACGGGGGAAACTGTGTGTGTGGTGGGGCATGTGTGTGAGGGAATATACAGGAACCCTCTGCTTTCTGATCAATTTTTCTGTGAACCTAAAATCTCTCTATATTAGTTTGCTAGGGCTGTTGTAACCAAGTATCACACATTGGGTGGTTGAAGAACTGTAGAAATGGATTGTCTCATGGTTCTGGAGGCTAGAAGTCTGAAATGGAGGTGTTGGCAGGGTCACGCTCCCTCTGACACTGGATGGGACCCTTCCTGGCCTCTTCCAGCTTCTGGGATGTGGCTGATGGTCCTTGGTGCTCTTGGCTTACAGCTGTATCACTCCAGTCCCTGCATCCATTGTCACATGGCCGTTTTCCCATCATCTTCCCTCTCTGAATGTCTTCCCTCTCTGAGGGTCCAAATTTCCCCCTTTTATAATGACACTAGTCATATTGCACTAGGGCCCATCCTAATGCCCTCATCTTAACTTGATTATCAACAACGACTCTATTTCCAAATAAGGTCACATCCACAGGTAGTGGGGACTTCCACATATCTTTTTAGGGGATACAGTTCAAACCATAACATGCTCTGAAAATAAAGTGTGTTAATTAAAAAAAAAATCCTCTTTCCTCCTATGGATAGAAGGAAGATAGGGAAGGTGGAATCTTAAAAATAATACAAATGAATGTATTTACAAAACCGAAACAAGCTCACAGACATAGAGAACAAACTTATGGTTGCCAAAAGGGAAAGGGGGGGGATAAATTAGGAGTTTGGGATTAACATATACACACTATTATATGTAAAATAGATAAACAACAAGGACCTACTGTGTAGCACAGGGTACTATATTTAATATCTTGTAATAACCTATAATGGGAAAAGAATCTGAAAAAAATACATGTATAACTGAATCACTCTGCTATACACCTAAAACTAACACAACATTGTAAATTAAAGAAAAGAAGGAAGATAGGTAGACATGTGACGAAATAACTTTCCCAACTTTGGCTTAATTCCCTGGCATAGATATTTGACAAGTAAGAGCTATAAATCCTAAGGCTTGATGGCATTAATAATATGATTTTACAGCATCCTCAGTATTCTGTCAGAGTAAAGGGAAAATATTTAAGTCAAAAGAAAAATGATCCCCTCCTTTTTTTATATAACATACATAAAAAATTTTAAAATGCCTCCAAATAAAGGCTATAATGGATAGCAATGTCTAAAAAGCAGCAAATTAAACTTGAATAGTTTTAGAGATGATGTCTTATATTCAATGGCATTGGGGCAACGAAGTTAGGATTGAGGGAGGAGAGAACTACAGTTTGTGATTGTGTATATGATTACCTAGTAAACTGGCTGGTTAGCCACCTTGGCTGGAATACGGTGCTAATGAGGACACGGCCTCAGATTTCCTTACGAGCCAGAACTGACCTCTGTTCCAAGCCGTGGGCTGTGATCTGGACCCCAGCCATCTCTCTGTCTCATCAGATCAAGCAGTGTCTCTGGGACAATGCGTACAGATCCACCTGTGCCAGAGACAAGTGGCTGCCTGCTGTTCAGTAGCCACTCCCCCCTCCCCCTAACACACTTAACCCTGATTTTGTCCAAGATAATGTGCCCGGTTAAGAACAGCCATCTCCCTAGGTTCCAGGAGACCTAATTCTGCTTGAATCACTGTTGGGCGTCCCAAAGAAGGGCTCTCAAGAACCTGGCCCTTTCCTCCTCTTCCTTCCTGGGTGTGGATACAGTATCTGGAGGTTTTGCAGTCCAGTCTTGACCATGACTAGGCAGGCCTCCCTCTCAGGAAGGGGAACGGATAGAAGAAATCTGAGACACTGAGAAAACCCATGGGGCTGCTTCTCCCTCTCTCTCTCTTCCCCCTGCCCCCCACCGTTTCTTGCGGTTTTATTTGTTAAAGAAACTAGGTCATTTGGCCTTTATGATTTGCCACAGTTGGGATGTTGCTAAATGGCATCTGTGTGCTATCAGCACATGCTTTCACCCCGTTTCCCGTAAACTGGTAGCTCTCAGGTCCTGCTCTGATTCAAGCTGGAGTCTTTGGGAGGATGGGAGGAAATAACCTCACAGATGCTTCCATCATGAGACACACAATGTACTTATCTGTCTTTCTGTGATGTTAGCAACCACTGATGATCTTGAGGGGCTCCAGGTATATGATAATCTATCATTTTCGTATTCTTTCATTTCTAGGCAGTTGATAAAGGGAGACTTTTCCTCACCAACTGTTTGGCTGCTTTGAGGAACAGTTCATACGGAAAAGATAATATAAACTCTTGATTCTTTCCCTTTATTCACCACTTTCCAAAATAATGGGTTAGTTTCCCAGTATCCTCAAAGACCACTAATGAAGAGGTTTTTAATACGCTCGTTTGTGTGTTTGTGTGATCATGAATTACTCCTGGACTAAAATATATGTGAGTGTTTAAACCTGTAGCTGTTACTATTTTTAGTAATGCTCAAACCATCCTACCTTTGGCCCCAGTGAATCTCTTCAGGTGGCTTCTGGGTCCATGTTATGCAACCCCAGCAGTTTTTTTTTTTTTTTTTTTTGCGGTATGCGAGCCTCTCACTGTTGTGGCCTCTCCTGTTGCAGAGCACAGGCTCCGGACACACATGCTCAGCGGCCATGGCTCACGGGCCCAGCCGCTCTGCGGCATGTGGGATCTTCCCGGACCGGGGCACGAACCCGCGTCCCCTGCATCGTCAGGCGGACTCTCAACCACTGCGCCACCAGGGAAGCCCCTCCCCCAGCAGTTTTGACAGCTTCCTTGATGCCTGGTCTCACAAGATGCTACAGTCCCATCTTGTGTATCTCCTGGAATCAGACATTTTTCCAAGGAGCCCTGGTTCCTGTTAGTAGGAAAAGGTACTAAGAACCTTAATCTGGTACTTGTGGTACTTATTACTAGTGGGCTGGTCATTGTTCAAGACTTTTTCAGTGGACAGAGCTAAGACACATGCATTTTAAAAAGGTTGAATATTAAGTACATTATGAGTTTGGGAACTTCCTTGGTTTTATATTTGACACTGAAATCTTACTTCCTAACCACGTTGACATAATTATTGACTTGCTTTTGCTCTCATCCACCTACCTTGGTTTCAGATTACCAATAGCAGTATTATTACTAACCATGTGATTACACATTTTAGAGTTCTTAGGATATATTTCTTTAGAAATGCAAAATCAAATTACTCTGTTTTAAAGTCAATTAGAATAATTTTCTCTATGTGGTTATGCCAAACAACTCAATATACAGTTAGATTTGTTTCATTTTGCTTTAGATTTTTAGGGACTAATATGTAACTTTGTTTTATAAAACATTTACATAGTTGCAAAATTAACTCTATAGAACAAGTAGTATTCAGAGAGGTCCAGCTTTTATCTCTTTCTTTTCCATCCTGTTTCTTTCTATCCCTTAGAAATAACCATTCTATTTTGTCTTTTAATTCATCCTTTCATGTTTTATTTTAATATAAAGGGACATATTTATATACTCATATTCACCCAATGGTAATATAATATACACACTTTTTCACCTTGCATTTAGCAGGGTATGGGGACATATTTCACAGCAGGGTATAAAGGCATACCTCATTCCTTTTTTTTTTTTTTTTGCGGTATGCGGGCCTCTCACTGTCGTGGCCTCTCTCGTTGCGGAGCACAGGCTCCGGATGCGCAGGCTCAGCGGCCATGGCTCACGGGCCCAGCCGCTCCACGGCATGTGGGATCTTCCCGGACCGGGGCACGAACCCGTGTCCCCTGCATCGGCAGGCAGACTCTCAACCACTGCGCCACGAGGGAAGCCCCAATCCATTAATTTTTTTTTCAATCCATTAATTTTTAAAATGTATTGGCATAAAGGTGTTAATCATATTTTCTTATCTATTTTATTTCAGCAGCATGTGTCTCCTTTTCTTTTCCTGTATAAATCTCTCTCTCTCTCTCTCTCTCTCTCTCTCTCTTTTCTCTCAGCTTTCTTTTTTGTTTGTTTTTTTGGCGCGCCGTGCAGCATGCGGGATCTTAGTTCCCCTACTAGGGATCGAATCCTTGCACCCTGCAGTTGAAGCACAGAGTCTTAACCACTGGACTGCCAGGGAAGTCCCTCTCTTTTTCTTAATAAATCTCAACAAATGTTTTCTATGCATTTAATCTTTTCAAAGAACTAACCTTTGTTTTGGTTGATCCTTTCTAAGGCAAGTTTGTTTACTTTATCATTACCATCTACTTTATCTTTCCTTCCTTCTACTTTCTCTGGATTAATTCTCCTGTGTTCTTGAAGTTAAGTTGGATGCTTACCTTATAGAGTACTATTTTGGGCGTCCCACAAATTTGGTATGGAGTATTCTCATTATTTTTTATGTCTAAATATTTTCTCATTTCCATTACAATTCTTCTTGGACCAATGGGTCATTAGAAGTCAATTTTTAATGTCTAAGTGTACGATTTTCTATAGGTTTCTGTTGTTGCTCTTGTTGGTAATGTTCTCTAGCATAACGTCTGATGCCAATCCTTTATAACCTAGAAAAATGGTCAGTTTTGGCAGGCCTTCCATATGTGCTTGAAAAGGTTGTATATTCTATAATATTTAGGTATAATGTTATATATTATCTACATACTCATTACTATTTGGTTTGCTTGATTTATCAATTATAGTTTGTCAACTACAATTATCTGCAGAGAGAAATATTAAAATCTCCCATCATTAAGATGAATTTTTATTCTTTCAGGTAAGTCAAGTTTCGATTTAGGTATTTTGAAGTTAAATATGGATTTCCTACAAATTCATTCTTATGCATTGAAACTTTTATCATCTTTAACACAAGTAAATCTGTAGCAAAACTTTTTTTTTTTTTAAATAAGTTTATTTGTCAGCTTTTGGGGGGTTAATACTTACCTGGTACATGTTTTCCCAGTCACTGACTTTCAATCATTTAAGATTCTTGTGTTTTAGGTATACCTCTTGTAATCAGCATATGCATAGAATTCTTTTAACTCAGTCTCATACGCTCGGCTTCTCACTGCAGAGTTTAGTCATTTTACATTTATTATAGTTACTATATTTGGAGTCATTACTATAATCTTTTATGTGCTTTTATTAGTCTGCTTTTTCCTATTTATATTTTCCTCCTTTTTTGCCTTCTTTTGGAATGATGGAGGGTTTTTTACCCCCTCATTCCATGTTTTTCAGTCTACTTAGTTTGGAAATTATTATTTTTTTATAGAACTCCACTGCATGGCTGTATCATAGTTTATTCAACCAGTCACCTACTGATGAACATATGGGTTGTTTTCAGTCTTTTGCTTTTATACATAGCACTGCAATAAATAGTCTCTAACCATTTCTATTTTTTAAGAGTGGTTTCTAGTCTTATGATAGCTACCCTAGATCTTCAAATACATGTGCATAGCTTATAAAGACTAAAATTAAATAACATCTTTAACCTCCTCTTGAATAATACAAGGACTTTCAAAAATTTTGATAATGACCAACGCTCTTCCAACTTAACATTTCATGTTGCTCATACTTCACTGTTTTTTTTACTATAAATCAAATCTTATTAAATTATTTTATACTGTAAATGTACATTAGATTTACCTACATATTCATCATTTTCTTTGTTTACCATTTTTCCTTGTATAACAGGTCTTCCATCTGCTTCCATTCCATTTTAGAAATCACGAGGCTCCTTGGATCTGAAAGTTGCTGTCCTTCCACAATACTGGAAACATTTTCATCTACAGTCTTTTAAAATATGGCTGAATTTTCTGTCTCTCATGCTGATTCTTTGTTAAGACATGTCACACCCTATCATGTTAGCCTCTCTGTTTCCCATCTCCTCTTTCACATTTTGTTTCCTTTGCCTCTCTACGCTGCATTCTGGAAAGCGTCTTTGACCTGTCTTCAAGTTCACTAAATTTCTCTTTAGCCATATCTAATCTGCTGGTTAATCCATCCATTGAGTTTTCATTTCATTTATTGCTTTTTAATTTTGATTGTTCTTCTTTTCAAAACAATCTTCATAGTCATTTTGTGTGATCTGTTGTTCCTAGCTCATAGTTTCAAGTTCTCTTAGAGGATTTGTTTCTTGTTTTTCTTTATTCTGCTGGTTCTCACACATACGACCTTGTTTCTTGTAGATTTTTGTGATTTGTGCTCTGAGCAGCTCATTTCCTTGGACCGCTATCTCTGGAAGTTCTTTGAGTTCCGGGTTGATGTTAAGCTCATCGAAGAGGATTTACATTTAGTTTTTACAGTAGCCTGAAGGGGCTACCAACCTGGGACCACCTTAAATAAAATTATCCACTTGTGATTTTGGGCAGCTACAGAGCTTATTTGAATTTAGTCTGAAAACTTGTATAATATCTTATTTAGGGTTATATATTGCAGGGGAGTGTCTCTCTTTTCCCAGCTCTGTGTCTGGACAAGTAAGTTTCCTTGCTTTACCTTCTGCACATTAGGGTTTATTTCTGGTTCATCCTAAAGCTTACAATCACAGGCCTTTGGGGGCCCAGTCTTATGTAAGTCTTTTGCGTCAGATTCCTTACTAGGGGTGGTTGCCAGGATTTTCACCTGGACTCGCATCTATGCACTCATCAAAGCAGAGGCCCAATCCTGCTTTCAACAGAAACCCTCAAAGTGAAAGCTAGCTTTGTACGTGCTTCACTCCTAAAGTTTGTGATTTTGCTTTGTCTTGAGTCTCTGTGGATTTCTTACTTTGGTTCCATCCATCAATACATTTAAAAGGAAAAATGTAATATTTATAAAACAATGTAGTCATTTCAGCCCAAACTGCCTGAACTGCCAGAAACACAACTTTACGTTGTTTTTTTTTTTTTTTTTTTTTTTTTTGCGGTATGCGGGCCTACTCACTGTTGCGGCCTCTCCCGTTGGTGAGCACAGGCTCCGGACGCACAGGTTCAGCGGCCATGGCTCACGGGCCCAGCCGCTCCGCGGCAATGTGGGATCTTCCCGGACCGGGGCACGCATAGCTTTATAAGCTATGCACATGTATTTGAAGATCTAGGGTAGCTATCATAAGACTAGAAACCACTCTTAAAAAATAGAAATGGTTAGAAAAAAGTAGGGCACCAGGGAAGCCCTACTTTTGGTTTTGATGGAAACTCTTTGGTGACTCGGGGACTAAACGCAAATGGCCCATAGAAAACTATTCACACTCCACCTCTCCTCCATGATGGGTCCCTTAGATGAAAGTCAGAACAATGAATCACCAATTTATAATAAATTACGAATGATGACGTTCCTGGCATGCTACCTGTCACAGATGAAGGATACATTTTTCTAAGCGATTCTCTTGAGGAGAAAGTGGATTGCTCTTGTGTGAAGGTTAAAGAAATCTGATAAAACTCCTCCAGCTCTAAGATGAACGTTTCAGGACCATTTCAAAATGTTCCAAAGAGAATGATATCCAGGTTTATAATGAGTCCTTAAAGCAACACTTCAGCTGCCAAGAATAGCTCAGAGCATTTTGAATCCTACAGTTACCGTCTCTCCTGAGACTCAGTGTTGTAGCCGTTCACAACTTGAAGACCATGATTTATTTATCCCCCAATACTATGAGAACCAAAATGGACTGAGCTCATTTAAAATGCAGATGTCACTGCACTTTAATTACAATCGCTCCTGTGCTTTTTATTGTGAAGCACAAGCCCACAGATAGAGATTAGACAGATCTGGGTTACAGCAGCAATGAAATATTGTGGTCTAAGATTGAAGTGAGTTTTAAAACACACACCAAGAAAAGGGGGAAACAGGCCCAGAACAAACTTGGCTGACATCAAATTTTTTTCTCCCCTTTGATAAGTATCTTGCTTCAGACCCCATGGAGGGATGGTCCTCATGACCTCGGGTAGAAGAAGGAAGGGGGTGTGTTCATTATTCCATGGACAGTATCTCCTTCAAGAAACTAGAAGAAGCTGGTGAATATTTCTAAAGGCTTCTTAGAGGCCCCAAACTAGCTCCAATTCATGGAAAATATCATTTCCTTTAGAGACAAGGCCGCATCTCGTTTTTGGGAAACATGACCTATTTAAATGAGATACCAAGGATGTGATTGCCTCCAGCTCACCCTTGATACTCACACCCAGACCGCGGCTCACATCGCATGCTTGTCAGAGATCATTCCTGAGCCACACACACCCGAGAAAACCAGCAGAAAACCCAAAATAATATCTGCACCCACTGTCAGAAATAACTCAAGGAGGCCACGACAGCACCACTTTACCCTGAGGCCTTCCGCCTCACAGTGGTTCAAATTTTGTGACATGTTGGACTAATCTTTTCTTGTCAGTTTGCTCCTGTTCATAATGATGCCTACATCAAAAGAGGTCGTGAGGCTAAATGCACGTGAAGATAAAGCCTGTGCAAATGTTGGTTCAGATAAAGCATGTATATATACAAAAGCATGGCTACGTGAATTTTAGAAATGGAATGTAGAATAGCAGGAATCCCACGTCCGGAATGAATAGACCCAAAGTATACTCACTCCTCCTTTGATCCTGCTGACAGCTCCTTTTCAAGTTACAGTGTCCACACGCCATCACGACAGAGAGTGGGAGGACAGCAGCTTAAATGTCTTTGCTCTGTTGGAGTAATGGACCCTGGGATGGGCAGGGACAGGCCCTCAAACCAGAAACTCACACAGATTCAGATGGCCCTCTCCTGTAGGGGTTCCTCTATTCAAATGTTCGTGTTTTGGGGGCAGTATTTTTTTTTGGCTGTACTGCGTCTTCATTGTGGCATGCGGGCGCTTCACTGCAGGCTTCTTTCTAGTTGTGGCATGCAGGCTTCTCTAGTCGTGGCACACAGGCTTAGTTGCCCCGTGGCACGTGGGATCTTAGTTCTCTGACCAGGGATCAAACCTGCATCCCCTGCGTTGAAAGGTGGATTCTTAACCACTGGATAAACAGGGAAGTCCCGGGGCGAGTATTTGTTAACAGGGATGGTGATGGGGAGAGGTTGCCACTGGCGAAAACTTATGACCAGCTTTGACCCCCAATTCCTGAACTAGCCTGTTTAAGCAATGTGTCCCCTTCTCAGAGTCAGGGAACCCCTATCCTGTTGGTCCGTGTCTGATACATGTGGCTCCAGCACCTGGTCACAGGTAAGTGGATCGTGGCGGTTGCCTTTCCCAAAGCCGGCTATGGGCTGGCCTGTAACTTGTGAGATCAGGTATCGCAGACAACTCGGTGCATCTTGGATGATGGGAACTAACTGAACCAATCGTAGCTTTTTTTCAGAGCTTCTGAACGTGAGCTAGACCCCAGAAGAGCCCTCTTACAGGCAGCAGCGGGAGCAGTGGAAACAGTGTAGCAGAGGAAGTGAGCCACAGCTTCCTCTACGGGAAGAGGGAATAGTGGAGATCTGGGGTGTCCCCAGGGCCACTGGCAGTCTGTGAAAGCCACCGTGATCTGGAATGGTGCCTCAGTCTTGAACATTTGAAATTACTTCTACTCCATTGTTGTTGTTGTGGGTTTTTTTGCGGTACGTGGGCCTCTCACCGCTGTGGCCTCTCCCATTGCGGACGCGCAGGCTCAGCGGCCATGGCTCACGGGCCCAGCCGCTCCGCGGCATGTGGGATCTTCCCAGACCAGGGCACGAACCCGTGTCCCCTGCATCGGCAAGCAGACTCTCAACCACTGCGCCACCAGGGAAGCCCACCATTGTTTTTTTTTTTTTTTTTTTTGCAGTACACAGGCCTCTCACTGTTGCAGCCTCTCCCGTTGCAGAGCACAGGCTCCGGACGCGCAGGCTCAGTGGCCATGGCTCACGGGCCCAGCCGCCGCTCCGCGGCATGTGGGATCTTCCCGGACCGGGGCACGAACCCGTGTCCCCTGCATCGGCAGGCGGACTCTCAACCACTGCGCCACCAGGGAATCCCCCCACCATTGGTTTTTTTAGTAGAGTTGTTTCTTCAAGAAGACTGCTCCCTAATCTTGGCTCTCCCTTGCCTCTCAGACCATTTGCATGTCTTAGCACATCTGGTCGTGGTCGTCCAGTTTTCCTAATCACGTTGTTACTGTGCTGTGAAAAATGGAAAATGTGAGTATGGAGGATATATGGTCTTACAACGTGAATTACTGAGACTTGCAATGTAACAGCTTATCAATCCTTGGAGATATTGTTATTTGATATCTTCTTAGGGAAAACTTGTCTCTGAATCTTAAGCTGGAAAGTCACTAGAAAACTGTTTAGAAATAAAATAAAATCACATGTCTTCTTATTTTTTTTGGTATGTGCATTAAGAATTGCTGTCAGGGCTTCCCTGGTGGCGCAGTGGTTGAGAGTCCGCCTGCCGATGCAGGGGACATGGGTTCGTGCCCCGGTCCGGGAAGATCCCACATGCCGCGGAACGGCTGGGCCCGTGAGCCATGGCCACTGAGCCTGCGTGTCCGGAGCCTGTGCTCCGCAATGGGAGAGGCCGCAGCAGTGAGAGGCCTGTGTACCGCAAAAAAAAAAAAACAAAAAAAAAAGAATTGCTTTCAAATTTTCCATAAAGTCTGTGTACTGATCCTCAAAACAACCGATAAAATCTTGATTATGAAAGGGAAAAGATCTGAACAGACACTTCACCAAAGAATACATACAGATGGCACATAAGCATGTGGAATGATTCTCAATACTATTTGTTATTAGGGTACTGCAAATTAAAAACAACAACAATGAGATACTACTTCACGCCTATTAGAAGGACTGAAAGTCCAGAAAATTGACAAGACTGAGAAGAATGCGGGGCGACTCTCATCCATTGCTGGTGGGAATGCAAAATGGTACAGCCTTTGGAAGACGGTTTGGTAGTTTCCTATAAAGCTTAACCTGGTTTTATCATACAATTCAGCCATGTCACTCCCAATTTACCCAAGTGAGTTGAAAATTTATGTCATACCAAAACCTGTACATGAATGTTTATAACATCTTTATCCATAATCATTAAAAACTGGAAGCAACCAAGATGTCTTTCAAGACAAATGTATGAACAAACTGTGTTACACCCTAAAATGGAATATTATTCAAAGATAAAAAGAAATGAGCTATCGAGTCATGAAAAGACACAGAGGAGACAAATTTACTAAGTGAAAGAAGCCAATCTGAAAAGGCTACAAACTGCACGATTCCAACTATTTGACGTTCTGGAAAAGGCAAAGCTGCGGAGATAGTAAAAAGAGCAGCCGTCGTCAGGGGTTTAGGGTGTTAATTGTAGCAGATGTACCACATTGACGTCAGATGTTAACATTAGGGGAAGCTGTGGGGTGCTGTTTCATACATTGTAAGCAATTAGTGGATATTGACGCAAATGACTCTTGACCACAGACATTAAAACATTTTTTTTCCCAACGGAAGTATAATTGGTTCCCTTTCTACCACGAGAGAAGCCAGTGTTGCATCTATTAAGCCAATTCATGTTAACATTCTTATTGCCTCTATATGTATCTGCTCTTGGGATTTTCCTTTTAATCAGTTGAAACCAATTACTGTGTCTAGGGAGTGAGTAAAATTAACTCTTAGACATGTGTTCACTTTATATTAGTATGAAGTCACGATATTATACTTAAAAAATGGACCCTTTAACAATCCTATAATATACAAGTATAATATACAAACAATTGGTTTAATATAACTAAAACATAAAGTTTGTTCATGAAAGCCTTTATAACGCTAAGCTTCAGGGCTTGGCTCTCATTATGTATGTGATAAAATGTTATTAAAAAGAAGTTTGAATCCAGGCAGTGACAGGGGCATATTCAGTGTCAGCTTCACGGAGGTGAACCTGACGGGACCAGACTGGAGGCAGGACAACCGGGTAAAAAACCACCATCAATGTCCAGGTGAGAGATGACAGGAGTTGAATATGAGCAGCTGTGCATACGAGGTGAGAACTGCTTAGTGGGGGCTGATGACTGATGGGTCGGAAAGGTCCAGTGAGCACCAGGTCTCTGAGTTCTGTGAGCAGGTGGAATTTACATTGGAAATGCAGAAGGCAGAGATAGAGAACAAACGTATGGATACCAAGGGGGGAAGGGTGGGATGAAATGGGAGATGGGGGTTGACATATATAAATTATTGATGCTAGGTATCAAATAGATAACTAATGAGAACCTACTGTAGAGCACAGGGAACTCTACTCAGTGCTCTGCGGTGACCTAAATGGGAAGGAAATCCAAAAAGGAGGGGCTATATGGAACACCCCCTCTCCCGTGAACACCCCCTCTCCTATGAGCGTCCTGCCACAGAGCAGTGCGCTGGTCGCCATCAAGGAATCTACATGGGCACGATCGTCCGCAGTCCAGAGTTTACGGACAGTTTCACTCCTGGCACTGTACCTTCTCTGGGTTTTGTCAAGTGTATCTCATACATACTCGTGAGAGTATTGTTGGGGAGGAAGAGATTATATTCAGCCTTTCTACGTTCTTCTGGCTGCTCTAAGAATTAAATTGATGGGAGACAACAGACGAACTGGAGAAAATCAAACAAAGTTGAATAACACATATACGGGGGAGAGACCCAGGAAAACTGACTGACTCACCAAAATGGGTGAAGCCTTCCTCTTCAATACCATCCTCACCTAAAGGCAAAAGGGGATGTCCAGCCAGGGTGGAGAGAGCCCGTTTGGGGAGGTGACCAGGAAAAACACAGTAGACAAGGGTGACTGTGATGCAGGTTCAAGTCCCTGCCTTCTCCTCTCCACCCCGTCAATGTCCATCGTCTTCCTTGGTAAGATTTTCTAGAGAACAGGGACTGGTGGGTCAGGCTCCTCTTCCAGGTCTTGGCAGGGAGTCACCTTTACCAATGGAAAAGCAAAGGTTCAGCCAACCAGTGTGTGCTGTGCCACCTAGGGACGATGGATGGAACCCAGCGGTGTGGCCTCAGATCTCCAGGAGTTTCCCCCACCACAGCCAGCCCTGTATTCTTTGCCCACATCTCTGGCGATCGCTCTATTTCTGTCGTCAAACACCACACCCCGCCCCATCCTACCCCACCCCGATCTAAATTCTAATTCAGGCAGCTAAGGTCCTTGCGGAGTTCTTGCTGGGCCTTGATTGTTTTCAGCTCGAGAGAGTCCGCGTGCTCAAGAGACGCTTTGGGAGGAAAATTGGGTTCCCCTGCAGTCCTGCCTGTAAAAATTCTAGTATGAAGTTTCACGGTCCAGAAGCTGAATCAGTAGATGGTTCCATCTCAGGAAACCAGTCTCTCGGTAAAGGAAAACTAAGGTTCATGGGTGGAGCACATGATAAACCCGGGTTCTGAGTACCGGGTGCTGCCTGTCTGGGTCGAAGCATCTTGGGCAGTTTGAAATGTCTCTGATGTTGCATATTCAGGTCAACTTTCCGAGTGGCTTCCACATATTTTGCTGTACAGTAGAAACTAACACAACCTTGTAAAGCAGCTATACTCCAATAAAAATTTAAAAAACACACAAGCAAGAAATGTAGAAGGAAGAGTGTCTTGGGGTGGGGCAGGTGATGAGTGCCATTTTGGACAGGCTTCGTGGGAGGTGGTTTGGGACTCCCAGGTGGAGAGGTCTAGAAGGCAGCTGTGTAGGCTGGTCTAAAGCTCGAGGGAGAGGTCAGAGCTGGGGTCACACTTAGGAGGTGAGGGGTCAAGACCAAGTGAATGGGTACCACAGCCCAGGGAGAATGAAGATGGTGGACCAAGCCACCTCTCTTTAAACACAAGTGTTTACGAGGCAGGTGGAGAGAAAGCTAGTTCTGAAGGAAACCTAGAAGGGACAGTCAGAAAAGTAAGTAGGGGGAAGCAAGAAGGAAAGGATTTCCATAAGAATGGAGAGGGCAGGAGAGTCTAATTCTGCAGAAAAATGAAACAATTCAAAGAATAAACACAGCCATGCACTTCCACTGCACTGGGGAATATGCTGGCCACAGAGGGACTAGAGCTGTGAATGGGAGGCAAGGGTTTGGAGGATCAATCTGGCAGGTCTCTGGAGGAAGCTTTAATTTGAGAACAAGAACCTGGTGAAGATGTGACTGAAGGTGCAGACGGGGCAGAGTTTATGGCTGGAGAGCCCACTAGAAGTAGGCCAAAGGGAACCCAGAACTCAGGGGGAAGAAGGGTCTCGGGCAGGGGGAAGGACACCTGTGCGCTGACCTGCAGGGGAGGACGGGCAGAGAAGAGCACATCCTGTCCACCAGGAAGCGGGGCGAAGAGGAAAGTTAGACCCAATGGCCTCAACTTTCTGGATGAAGTCCGGGGCAAGCTGGCAGCAGAGTTTGAACGTGTAAGTAGAGCTTCTCAGGGAGCTTAAGGAGAGGGGGAAGGTTGGAGCTGTCACCGAAGGGAGCTGAGGGCAGATGGACTGAGCACAAGTTAAGGGGCCCACTGAGCATGCACTCTTCAGTGGCCCTGGTCTGCGGCTCCCTGACGTCTTCCCGCAGAGCCCAACCATTCAGCAGAGGGACACAGGTGACACACAAGGAGTTCACTGTCCAGGGCTGAGATATACTTGGGCAGGGGCAGCTGGAAACCTTCATGGCCAGAAAGAACTGGAATTAGAGGGAGGCTGGAAAGGAAAGATAAACTGCGGGGGCTCTGGGGTGAAGATTGGAGGTGTCTATCCACCATGAGGAGGATTTCAGAGTGGACCAGCCTCCCTCAGAGTGGGTTTATTTCATGAAAGAATAGAAAGAACGGTAGACAGAGTCAGGAGGTCAGGGGCCCCCTGTGGAGCTTTGAGAAAATTCCTTAACCTGTATCTCAGCTGCGTCATCTGTCTAATGAGAACGCTGGGCTTAAAGGCTCCCAAGGTTTCTCTAGCAAGTAGCCTGGTATTTGTGTCCTGTCGGGTATTTACTGATGAGTGGTCAGTATCTCAGTTCCTTTCTACCCTCTTTCTTACTGGAAAACTACCAAACTTCTACCACAGTCCTTGGTCTTTCCGACAAGTCTTATCTCCAGGTATCCTTCCATCCAGTGTTGTCCCTGACCTGGCTTCAATAACCAAGCAGTTGTTCATCCTATAGTTTCCACTTATGCTTCCAATACCAGATCATCTGCATCACCGGTGGGACAGTGGTTCCCGCCACACACGCTGCGTCTTGCAGAGGCTGACTTGGGTCAGCCAGTTAGATGCTCTCCCACGGTGTGACCAACTTTGTTTTGATCAGTAAACATAATAACTCCTATTGATCTCATCTAAATTTTTCTTCCCTTTGTGGGCTTCCCTGGTGGCACAGTGGTTGAGAGTCCGCCTGCCGATGCAGGGGACACGGGTTCGTGCCCCAGTCCGGGAGGATCCCACATGCCGCGGGGCGGCGGGGCCCGTGAGCCATGGCCGCTGAGCCTGCACGTCCGGAGCCTGTGCTCCGCAACGGGAGAGGCCACGACAGTGAGAGGCCCGCGTACCGCAAAAAAAAAAAAAAAAGGTTAAATAGACATAGCGTTTAACCATTTGTAAGTGTACAGCTCAGTGACGTGAAGTATATTCACACTGTTGGACCTCCATCACCGCCATCCATCCACAGAAACTTTTCATCTCCCCAAACTGAAACTCTGTCCCCATTAAACACTAACTCCTCTGTCCTCCTCCCTTAGCCCCTGGCAACCACCATTCTACTTTCTGTCTTTGTGAATTTGATTCCACTACGTACCTCATATAGGTGGAATCATACAACATTTATTCTTTCGTGACGGGCTTATTTCACTTCTTCAAGGTTCATCCATGTTATTGCGTGAGCCACAGTTTTCTTCCTTCTTAAGACTGAATAATATTCCATTGTTATTTTTGTTTGTCTATTCATCTGTTGATGGACATTTGGATCGTTTCTGCCTTTTGGCTATTGTGAATAGTGCTACCATGACCCTTAAACATTTTTAAATTGACAAATGTAGGATAAAGGGGAGAGAAATACAGGAGTATATGTGGATGTCAGTGGGACAGGAGCTGGTTACATCTCTGTGTAGAGAGAGGGCTTCTCGGGTCAGAGCACATCAACGATTGGCTTGGAGGAGACGGTGCTTCCTGACTGCATAGCTGAGGGAGCATTTGTTGCATCCCCTCGGCCTTCCGGGAGAGTGGGCGGAAGGTCAGCCTCACTGGCACTCATCCTGCACGTGTAGGAATGTGTTTCCCTCTGCATTTGTAGAGGTGGTGCAGAAAGAGCATAAAGTACAGATAATCCTTCTCCTTTCTGGCATATCCTTTCCTGCCCACAGAAACTCTGTGTCCACGGAGGGGCTTTGTGCACGGTAGGTGCTTAGGAAAATCTGTGAAGTGATTGACTGAACAGCTGGTGTATTCACTGACTACGGAAAATGACCCACCTGGAGGGGTCAATGCGTGGACGTGCAAGGTGGATTCCATACTGGACCCCACAGCTGACGGCCAGGAGAAGAAAAGGAAATATCTGATGGACAATTCAGCACTCAGCTGACCCTTCCCCCAATTATTGATACTTTTTATTTGCTACCAGCATTCACTGGAATGTCTTTTAAAGAATGAGATATGATATGTATTTTGATTCCAAGTGTCTGAAGGGATCCTAAGTTGGCTTCCGTGAGAAGTGGTACCGAGGCGTCATGTGATGAGGGTCTCCCTGCAGGAAAAGAAGAAGGAACTATATAGCACTTACGGGGCTTGGTGAGAGGCGCTGGCTTGGTTCACAGTGATAGCTTTCATCACTGGGTACAATTTTGGGAGGTGAGGGTGAGCTACCCTTTAAGGAAAACTGAGAACACAGGCTGATGCACCAAAGCTGATCTTTGAGAGAGCGTGGAGCTGGGCTTTGCTCCCGAGGTCAGCTCGGAGTGGATGTGGAAGGGCCGGCTGGGATGTCTGTGGGAGTGTGGGGCTCAGTGGACTTGGAGTGCTCCTTGGCCTGGCTCTGTGGTGGCTGACAGACGGATTGCAGAGCATGTGCTCTCCCTCCTCCTGGCAGGTGGACATGGACTGCTACGGTCAAGAAAGCCCTGGTGAAGGGCAAGCGGAGGCTGTGGTGCCACAGGGCCTGCGGTTAGTTAGTTGATGGATGTCATGAATTTGCATATGAACAAAGCTAGGGCCATCACCGTCTAGGTCAAAGGGATAGGTGTGGACCAAGACATTTCTAAAGCTCCAGTCCTTCCTGTTGTCAAGAGGTGGGATAGTATCAGGAGAGATGGGAGGAGTGGCCTTTCCCCCAGATTGTTCAGAAATTTTATTTCATTGTGAGGCTTGGGCATCTTATGACCCATAAGTCCCTCCCATGAGCAAGAAAATTATTCCATATAGATTCAGATTTTTCTTGACATCTAGGAATCAAACATATTGAATAGATTTGCCCCTCGTCCCATATCAATGGCTAAGAAATGGTAATAATTTCAGCCAATATTTACTATCCACCCACTTCTGTCCATCTCACCACTACCAGCCCAGCACCGGCTACAGTGATCTCTGAACTGTCCTGTGGCAGCATCCTCTAACCTTCCACTATCCACTCTGGGAACCTCCGATTGGCTCCAAACTGATGCCTGAAGGATCTTCTAAAAATGAATATCTGATTTTGTGTCTCTCCTCTGAAAACCCTTCATTGACTTTCCATTGCTCAGAAGATAAAGACAGGTTCCTTGATGTGGTTGATGAAGACTTGCATGGTCTGGCCCCCCCACCCGCTCCAGCCTCACTGCCCAGCTGGGTGCCCTCATTCCCTGAGGCCCAGCAAACTGGCCTTCTTTTAGTCTCTTGTATTTGCCAAGCTCTCATCTGCCCCAGGGACTTTGCACATGCTATATTTCCCGTCTGGAACCATTTTCCTCTTTTTATCTAGTTAATTCCTCCTCATCTTGCTTCAGCGATCACTTGCTCAAGGAAGTTTTTTCTGATGTCTATAACCAGTTCAAATCTCCCTGTTATAGACTTTCATAGAACCATGCGCATTTGTACTTAAAAATAAGTGCAATTTTATATTTATTTGTATTTTTAAAATTGATGTTTGTCTCCCTTCCAAAGTCAGCTCCATGAGGGCAGAAACAATACTGCTTTTGCTCATCACTGTATCTCAATGCCTGCCATTCACTCAACAAATATTTATTCTTCACCTGTAATGTGCCAGGCACAGTTCTAGTGCTAGAGATGCTGGGATAAACAAAATAGACAAGACCCCTCTCCCCATGTAGCATGCTTTTTAGCACATATTGGTCTACTAATAGTAGTGTAATGAAATTATTCAATGCCTATAATGGGTGTGGATACCAAAAATCATATAAATCTTATATATTAATTGAAAAGATAAAACATTCTAAAACATTCAACATATTTACTAAATAAGGAAGTAGAGTGTTTTAATTGTGCCTAAAACTAAAGAACAAAGGGAGGAAATATTAGCCACGAGGGTTTGACTCTAGGCCTTTACTGCTCAAGTAAGGAAGCAGAATGTTCTGATGGCAGCCCCTTCAAAGCTCTAGTGATAATGGACACAGACAGCAGCGTCCAGGGCATCACATCTGGTCATGGCCAAAACCAGTCAGGTTCATTGCACACTGGACATGCAGTAATGTAGTGGAGTTTCATGCAGGGAATTGAAAAAGAGGACATCTGACATTCCTCACAATTTTATGATGCCCTTGTTTGGCTTGTGAGTCTATACGCCAGCTCCTTAGTTCAACATTTACTGTGAACAGAGGTTGAAGGCACCACCACTACCCTCAAAGAGCTCAAGGCTTAGTTAGGAGACAGAGAAAAAAAAAACTATTAAATATGGCAGGACCTTTGCATTAACACAGAACCACACAGACCTTTATGGCAATACAGACATGAGATTACTAACTCAGGCTGGGAAAAGACAGGGGCTTTCCAGAGAGGGTGATGCTTGGAAGGAGGAGTAGCAGGCAGATATGCAGACACACAGAAAGGCTTCCATGTGTCTGGAACTGCACGTGCAAGAGTACACAGGTGAAGTAATAAATGATTTTATCTTATTGAATGGTAAAACAGTACTCTTTACAATAGCATTAAAAAATCAAATATCTAGGAGTAAATCTAATAAAAATGTGCAAGAGTTTTACCCTGAAAACTACAAACATTGTTGAGAGGAATTAAAGAAGATATAAATAAGTGAAGAGTTATACCATATTCAGGGGTTAGAAAGAGCCCACAGCCCACAGCCAACATCATCCTCAATGGTGAAAAACTGAAACCATTTCCACTAAGATCAGGAAAAAGACAAGGTTGCCCACTCTGACCACTATTATTCAACGTAGTTTTGGAAGTTTTAGCCACAGCAATTAGAGAAGAAAAAGAAATAAAAGGAATCCAAATCACAAAAGAAGTAAAACTGTCACTGTTTGCAGATGACATGATACAATACATAGAGAATCCTAAAGATACTACCAGAAAACTACTAGAGCTAATCAATGAATTTGGTAAAGTAGCAGGATACAGACTTAATGCATAGAAATCTCTTGCATTCCTATACACTAATGATGAAAAATCTGAAAGAGAAATTAAGGAAACAATCCTATTTACCACTGCAACAAAAAGAGTAGAATACCTACAAATAAACCTTCCTAAGGAGACAAAAAACCTGTATGCAGAAAACTATAAGACACTGATGAAATAAATTAAAGATAATATAAACAGATGGAGAGATATACCTTGTTTTTGGATTGGAAGAATCAACATTGTGAAAATGACTATACTACCCAAAGCGATCTACAGATTCAATGCAATCCCTATCAAATTATCAATGGCATTTTTCACAGAACTAGAACAAAAAATCTTAAAATTTTTATGGAGTCCCAAAAGACCCTGAATAGTGAAAGCTATATTGAGAAAGAAAAACGGAGCTGGAGGAATCAGGCTCCCTGACTTCAGACTATACTACAAAGCTACAGTAATCAAAACAATATGGTACTGGCACAAAACCAAAAATATAGATCAATGGAACAGGATAGAAAGCCCAGAGATAAACCCATGCACCTATGGTTAACTAATGTATGACAAAGGAGGCGAGGATATACAATGGAGAAAAGATAGTCTCTTCTATAAGTGGTGCTGGGAAAACTGGGCAGCTACATGTAAAAGAATGAAATTAGAACACTCCCTAACACCATACACAAAAATAAACTCAAAATGGATTAAAGACCTAAATGTAAGGCTGGACTATAAAACTCTTAGAGGAAAACATAGGCAGAACACTCTATGACATAAATCACAGCAAGATCCTTTTTGACCCACCTCCTAGACAAATGGAAATAAAAACAAAAATAAACAAATGGGACCTAACGAAACTTAAAAGCTCTTGCACAGCAAAGGAAACCATAAACAAGACGAAAAGACAACACTCAGGATGGGAGAAAATATTTGCAGATGAAGCATCTGACAAAGGATTAATCTCCAAAATATACAAACAGCTCATGCAGCTCAATATCAAAAAAACAAACAACCCAATCCAAAAATGGTCAGAAGACCTAAATAGACATTTCTCCAAAGAAGATATGCAGACTGCCAACAAACACATGAAAGGATGCTCAACATCACTAATCATTAGAGAAATGCAAATCCAAACCACAATGAGGTATCACCTCACACTGGTCAGAATGGCCATCATCAAAAAATCTAGAAACAATAAATGCTGGAGAGGGTGGAGAAAAGGGAACCCTCTTGCACTGTTGGTTGGAATGTAAACTGATACAGCCACTATGGAAAACAGTATAGAGGTTCCTTAAAAAACTAAAAATAGAACTACCATATGACCCAGCAATCCCAATATTGGGCATATACCCTGAGAAAACCATAATTCAGAAAGAGACACGTGGAACTTCCCTGGTGGTGCAGATGTTAAGAATCTGCCTGCCAATGCAGGGGACATGGGCTCGAACCCTGGTCTGGGAAGATCCAACATGCCCTGGAGCAACTAAGCCCGTGCACCACAACTACTGAGCCTGCACTCTAGTGCCTGCGAACCACAACTACTGAAGCCCGTGCACCTAGAGCCCATGCTCCACAATGAAGAATAGCCCCCGCTTGCTGCAACCAGAGAAAGCCTGCATGTAGCAACAAAGACCCAACGCAGCCAAAAATAAATAAATATTTTTAAAAAGAGACATGTACCACAATGTTCATTGCAGCACTATTTACAATAGCCAGGACATGGAAGCAACCTGAGTATCCATCGACAGATGAATGGATAAAGAAGATGTGTCACATATATACAATGGAATATTACACGGCCATAAAAAGAAATGAAATTAAGTTATTTGAAGTGAGGTGGATGGACCTAGAGTCTGTCATACAGACTGAAGTAAGTCAGAAAGGGAAAAACAAATACTGTATGCTAGCACATATATATGGAATCTAAAAAAAAATAAAAATGGTTCTGATGAACCTAGGGGCAGGACAGGAATAAAGACACAGACATAGAGAATAGACTTGTGGACATGGGGAGGGGGAAGGGTAAGCTGGGACAAAGTGAGAGTAACATTGAGATATATACACGGCCAAATGTAAAATAGATAGCTAGTGGGAAGCAGCTGCATCACACAGGGAGACCAGCTTGGTGCTTTGTGACCACCTAGAGGGATGGGATAGGGAGGGTGGGAGGGAGGGGATATGGGGATATATGTATACGTATAGCTGATTCACTTTGTTATACAGCAGAAAATAACACACCATCGTAAAGCAATTATACTCCAATAGATATGTTAAAAATAAATAAATAAATAAAATGAATAGACAAACCACAGATAGGGAAAAACTATATGTTTTATTTGTAGAACATATATCTGACAAAATACTTGTATTCAGAATAAATTATTAATTAATACATGAATAGGAAGATAAACCATCCAATTCTTAAATGAACAAAAAACTTGTACAGGTACTTCACAAAAGAAGCTATGCAAGTGGCTTTTGAAAAGATGCTCACATCATTAGTTGTCAGAAAAACGCAAGTTAAAACCACAATGAGATGCTGATATCCACTAGAATGGTAAAATAAAAAATACTGACAATAGCGAATGTTAGTGAGGAACTCTCAGATATGATGATGGAAGAGTGCAATGGTGCAATCAGTTTGGAGAGCTGTCCAGCAGTTCCTAGTAAAGTTAGACATATAACTACTCCATCACCCAGCAATTCCACTCCTAGGTATTAGCCCAAAAGAAATTTTTAAAAAATCTCTTCACAAAAATATTCTTAAGAGGCTTATTCATGATAATCTCAAACTGAAAACAGCTCAGATTGTCCATCAATAGAAAAATAGACTTATTCATGATAATCTCAAACTGAAAACAGCTCAGATTGTCCATCAATAGAAAAATAGACTTTCAAATTGTGGCATGTTCACACAATGGAATGCACAAAAGAATGCATCCTGTATGATCTCACTTATGAAGTTTCAGAACAGACAAAATTCATTTGTGGTAACATCAGAAAATGGTTGCCTTGGGTTGGGGAATAGTAGATTGACTGGAGAGATGCACAAGAGAGCTTTCCAGAGTGATGGAAATGTTCTGTATCTTGCCTTGCATATATAATTGCTAAAACTCGTTGAACTGATCACTTAAGACTTTTAAATTTTATCGTATGCTAATATATCAAAAGGAAGAAAGGGAGGGTGGGAGGGAAACAGGCAGGCTGGCAGGCGGTCTGGGCAGAGAATCTTGAGTAGCTGCATATGCCTGGAACATGGTCCTGTGAAGGAAAGGGATAGGAGAGGAGTCCGGGTCCTGCTCGTGAGGACCAAGCTGACTGTGAATTCTTTTTCATGTAGTCAAAGAGGAAGCCTGAGTGATGCTACACAGGTGAATTCCCTTTGTGCCTTAGAAAGGTTCCTTTGATGATAGAGGGGATTTAGGGAGTTTGGCATCTGCAACCACCAGGGGGATGTTACAGAAGGTAATCTGGAGATCCTAGTTGGTTCCAGTGGTACATACAATGTTATTTTTAACCCCTCAACAGGTGGGAGTAGCATTTCTCTGGTTGCTAGGAAAATTGTGTTCCTAGCAATTACATATTGGTTCCTAATTTTAAAGTCCTGTGGGAAAGAAAAGTCTTAGGGAAAGTAGAAAGCTTTATAAGCCAGCACTGGTGTGTCATGCTAGGACTGTATCCCTGTTAAAATGGAGCTATTCTTCTCTTAATGTACTCATGGGTGACTGTCACCATAGCAACAACGATGCTGGACAACGCTGGGTCATTAATGGAGGACTCTTGCTGGCTGTGTGATGAAGCATTCCAGGCAGTCCGGTTCAGGACTGCAGTCAGGTGTTGGAACAGATGGGGTGCCCTATAGCTGACAGAAGTGCCAGGGCACAGGGTGAAGTTGTGGGCTGAGGGTCATCTGACAGGAACATAGGATTTCTGCCAGCCTGTAATTACTACCAGGCAAAATCCTACAACCCCCTTGGCATTAGACCAAAGCTTAGAGTGGTTTCCTGGACAGAGTGAAGTGAAAATGCACGTTTGTCAGATGAAAAGCACATAGTGCTGGCAGTAAGAGACGAACCCCAAATTGCCGCAGGCTCTGGAGCCGTCAGCTGGGGCTCTAACTTCCCCATAATCTCCACCTAGCTGCTCGGGGCAGTTGGCCCAAATCTTTTGTAAAATGCTGATAAGACACAGTTTAGCATGCCCTCCTCCCACCCCCGGCCTCTGAAAATACACAGGACCATCCCTGGCAGAGCCCAGGGCTGTGTCTCAGCACCCCCGACCCATTTCAATCCCAAATGCAGTGTTCTTTCCGCTTCGCCACTGGAGAGCCATGTTAGGCAGCTTGTCAGAGTCTTCCAGGGGCCATTCTGTGATTGGATACAGGGGCTTCCCTTTCTTCTGGCCTTCCACGTGTTTGTGCAAGGCGAGTGGGTGGCACACCACCATCTCTGTCTCCACCCTGCTCCCAGGCCGGCCCTCCTCTCCCCACCGCAGGTCAGCAGAGAGCCTTCAGAAATTATCCAGACCAACAAGTCTCACCATTTTTCCCCCCTGCCAACGTCACACGTGATGGATGAAGTCCACATGCTTGACAGGATTCAACGGATGCACTTGGATTTTGATGGAACAGCAAGAAAATGGACGAAAAAGGCCCTGCAATGATGCACAGTAAAGAGCGCCGTCCTGGGTATCGCTGGAAAGGACGGTCGCCTTGACTCTGGGCTGGGACTGCAGGGTGCCCTCCGCCCCTCCACCCCATCCCTCCCACTCTCGATGTATTTTGAATGCGGGGAGTCAGTGTGCATTTCTCTTGCGGTAATCTGAAATCAACTCTACTTCCTTTTGCAACACGTTAAAGCATCCACAATCTTACAGTGAACTGAGAGTCACTGAACTGTCAGCTGCTGCCACCCCCTGAGACCCATTTGTCGTTCCTGCCATCCTTCACTTTGCGGCTCTGTCCTCCTTTCTCTCCACGTAAGCTTCTCACTGTTCAAAGACGTGGAGGAGAGGCACCCCACCTGCCTAGATGTGCAGGGCATTGATTTGCAGGGAGAGAGAGGTTTAGTCTTCTGCCCCACCCCTTCCCGTAGAAGGTGGAGTTTTGGTGCCCATCTCAACATCTGCATCAGAAGGGTCGAGAGGTGTGGACTTCGATTGCCTACACATTTTCCCCAATGCGTCCTAGAGTAAGAGGCTGAGGGCAAAAGCAAGTCCCCACCGCATGCATCCCTGACCACCTGCAGAGTCCTCCCGTGTCCCACCACGCCGAAGGACATGCGGGTCCTCCCTGGAACAGTGGCCAGAAGCAGTCATTTTCTAAGGAGATTTGGGGAGGGAGGTGCCCCAGGGGAGGAGAACCAGAACCTTCTAGAAGGAAGGCGGGCCAGGGCTTCATATTTAATTGGAGGCAGCGCTCTGCCCTCTCCACCTCATAATTTTGAGAGTCATAACTCTCTCAAACCAGCAGAGGGGCAGTGTGAGTGTGACTTTACATTTTTTACTGTGTTTGTATCTGGAAAACTGGGAAACCCAGGATTATGTGGGAGACATCATGCAGGGTAGTGCCCAGTGCAGGGCTGTTCTCCAAAGAAGTTCAAGACCACCTGACATCCAGGGGGAGGTGGGAAGAACTCCGTACTCGGCCCAGGATGACCCGTGTCAGCCGTGACCTTGCAGAGACGATTTCAACAGTGTGGATCCGGCTAGAGTATGAGAGGCAGCGTCAGCATCTGTCCCTGGGAAAATTGTCCCAACTGTCCCACGAGTGTCAGCGAAGTTCCCTGGAAGAGGGCTGGGCCCAGAGAAGAATTAAACTTGAGTTTGATGCGTCTTGGACAATTTCCCTCAAGGTCCATGTAGAAAACAAGACTTTATTTGTTCTTTTGTTTTGTTTTCCTCCTCTCTCCAGGGTTAAAATATCCTGGGTGCCCTCCTCCCAGGAGAGAAATGGAGAAAGTTCAAAGGATGGAAGGAATGAGATTTGGAGGAGCCTCCAGGCTTGGTTCTCCTCCAGGCTGCACGGGTCCAATGAGACAGACACATTTGGTTTGGATGCTAAATTAAGCGGAGAGGAAACCTTATAATGGGAGCTGGGCAGAGGAATAAATCAAATAAAAGAATAAGGCAAGCAGTTATCCAAGTGAAATGGGCTTCCAACCCTGGATATTAATGAGGCTTTTACTTTCAACGGCTGAGTTTAACCAGGCAGCGTTGTTTCGTATTGGGAGCTGGGGGAATTGTGGTGATTGTGTTGGGATCATGCCCAAACGACGTTTGACTGTGTTATCTTGTGCAGACAGAAGTGGCCAGCGGAGTGAAGGAAGCCTGGAGACAGGCTGAGGGATGCTGAGGGTGGTGGAGGAGGAAATAAACACACGTCCTGGCTGCCTCACACTGTTGGTGAGACTCCAGGTCCTGGAACTGGACTGCCTGCCTTTGCATCCAGAGGCCCAGGAGAGCAGACAGAGGTGGGGCTGGAAAAGCCTCAAGGGAGAAGGAGAGGAAGAGCAGAGTGACAGGGACACAGGCCCCCAAGAGCAGCAAGGCACTGCAGCATCGTCCGGCATGTATTTGTCTCCTTCTGTGCGTGAGATCTAATGGTGGGATGGGGAGGGAGAGGAGGGTCCCCGAGAGGGAAGAAAGCCGGAGTGAGAAGCTATACAAGTCACAGTGCTTGATGCCCCACCGCCACCACGCCCCGCCGCCCAGTATGGGAGGAACTGGTCTGTATATGACAGCACTTACAGCGCTCGGCAGATTTGTGTACTTGTCACGTTAGTGACGTGGACAGTAAGTGCTTGCAGGCAGCGCTATTTCGGAGGGAAAACATGCCTGAACCATTTTCTGGAATTTCTTTCTCAGAAAAAGTAAGCCAGAATGGCATTTCAGAATCTTGTGTTTGACAGTATGACGCCAATGGATAAAATACAATGTTCAAATCTAATAACGAAATGAGCTATTATTAAGCATTTTATGTCACCTACGGAATAGGTGTATTTTTCCAGGTGCTTTTAAAATATCAAAGACTTCCACTCTCCTGGGTATGCCCCCTCGGGGTCAGCGGTACCAGGGAAACTCAGAAAAAACAGATGGGGCGGGGCAGGGTCCTATGGACCATAGTTTCGGACACCAGGTAGCGCACCTGCCCTGGGGGACGGGGAGGTACTTCAGCATCTCTCCGCCCTGTGCTTCCAGGAGGGCTGGCCCCAGAAGACCAGAGAATGGAGAGCCTTTTAGCAGAGCTGGGTAGTTGCATGGAGAACCTCAGAAGGGGACCCTGGAGGTCTAAGTCTGATTGACTTGATGAGGGGGTGGTAAGGAGAGGGGTTGTAGAAGGAGATCTCTGTGGCACCGAAAAGAATTTCAGAGATGAGAAGAGCTGTGAGTGGCGGTCCCCATGCTGCTACACCAGTTCAGCTAGAACAATCCGGAAGAGATTTTCACTGGGCAAATCACAGGGGTGGGTCTTGACACAATCTTAGATTTTTAAAGTCAAAGAGGATTTTTTTTTTTTTTTGGTACGTGGGCCGCAGCCGCTCCGCGGCACGTGGGATCTTCCCGGACCGGGACTCGAACCCGTGTCCCCAGCATCGGCAGGTGGACTGTCAACCACTGCGCCACCAGGGAAGCCCTGAAGTCAAAGAGGATTTTAAAGATCGTCCATTTCAACCCCTTCATTTTACAGATGGTGAAACTAAGGCCCCAAATAGTGGAGGATCCTGCATATATTTGGAAGGAATAAAATAATGCATTTAGTTCCCAGTAAAGGGGGTCAGAACTCATGAACATCTGAGTGTTCTCCCCTCAGTCCCCAAGGCAAAGATGGCGGCAGCCCTTCTTTCTTCGGGTCCCGGTCCAAGTCTCCCTCCATCTGCCCAAGGGCTCTGTGGTGGTTTATGAAAAATGGCTGCAAATTCTTGGGCTCTCCCCCCATGTGAGTTGGGGTCTCTGTCCCCTCCCCGTGAATTTGAGCGAGCCTGTGACTTTCCATCTACAGAATGGCAGGAGTGGCCGGATCATGAAAGGCGATGCTGCTTCCACTTTGCTGTTTTGACTTGCTTTTGGAGCCCAGGGGCTGCTCTGCTCTGGGAAACCTGGGCCCCTTGGGGACTCCCTGTCCGGGTGCCCCTGTCAACAGCACTCCCTGAGCTGAGAGCTTCCCTGGCTACCCAGCCGAGGTAGGTTCCCAGCAGGGAAACCTTCAGGAAGAGAAGACACTTATGCACATTCCAGTCCCAGCTACTGAAGCCTCCCCCCACCCCGCTGCTGAGGCTGGTCCTTGGAGAGCAGAGACAAGCCACCCAGAGGGCTCTGTTAGTGTCCTCGACCTGCAGCATCAGCAGTGCTAGGAGCTGTGCGTTGGGATGATCTAGAGTGTCCTTAGGCAGGGTAGTTAGTAGAGTAGTCTGGCTCAGCAGTTCTGGAGGGAATTTTGACAAGTTGAAGAATCACAGATAAATTCTACATACAAAGATGTTAGTAGGCAAGACGAGAGAGAAGGTACTTTCAGCCCTTGCCCTGAGTGCTTTAACTGCTTTACAAATGTCTCATCTGGTCTTCCTAATGGCCTCAGGAAAGGATGATTTTACAGAGGGGGAAACCAACTCTGAGATCAAGTCCTAGTTGCCCAGGGTTGCACGGTGACAACTGGCAGAGTCCAGGCTCGCCTCGGGCCTGGCAGTGCGGTGATCAACGTTCCCGCTGCCACACTGCCGGTCTTTGGTGGGCTCTGTGTTGGCTTTGTCTCATATTTATGTTTCAGAAATTGGAAACAACCCCAAAGTGCAAGAGTGTGTTATGGTATACCACTTCCTTAAAAAAAAAAAATACAGCTAAGTTGCCAAAGATAATTTGAAGTCCTTGCAGATGCAATAATAATAATTAATAATGACAATGATAATAATAATACAAAAGAGTGTTGATGAAAACAGTGAAACACAGAATTCTAGATAGGCCTGTGTATGGTGATATGGGCTGGAATGCATCTCCCGAAATACGTATGTTGAAGTTCTCGGCCCCAGTACCTCAGAATGTGACTGTATTTGGAGATAAGGTCTTTAAAGAGGTAATTAAGTTAAATGGGTTCCTTAGCGTGGACCCTTATCCAATACGACCAGTGTCCTTATAAGAAGAGATTAGGACGCACAGACCTACAGAGGGAGGACCATGTGAGGATAGAGGGAGAAGACAGCCATCTACATTCCAGCCTTCAGAACTGCGAGACAATAAACTTTTATTGCTGAAGCCACCTGGTCTGTGGTGCTTTGTTATGGCAGCCCTAGTAAAGCTAGTATTGTAGAATGCCTTTAATTGTTTAAATTCAAATTGAACCAGGAATCGCTAAGCCTCTTAGCTTCAGTGAAAAGCATTTTTTGTGACCTCACCGCAAAGGATGGTCCATGCCTCTTCAGACATTTGAATAACGTTATTGTTTATGAGTTGATCTGAGCAGCCCAGAAGCCACAGGGGTTAAATCTAGCGGGCTTTGAAAAATAATGCAAGGAAGGCTACCTGCTATCACAAGTCCTTTATTATTTCTTCTTTTGAAAATCTGCAGAGCATATGTGTGAAATTTCCTCCCTATTTAGGGAGTTGCTGCCTTCCAAAGGCTCAGCTGGTCTCCTTTAGCTGGTGGAGTGCAGGGAGAGGGGGCAGGAAATGCACCAGCTGCCTCTTCTAATCACCTTCCCCACGGCCTCAGGCTGTGGGTGATGTGTGAAATCGGCCGGTTATACGTCCCCTTCTCCCAGGGGGAATGTGAATTTTGCACTGAGTTTTACCCTCTCTCCAATCTGGCCTCAATCCCTCTGAGCACCCAGGTTCCTGCATGGCCACAGGTGCAGAGGGCACTGGACTTGGCCCTATGGTGGGGAGAGAACAAATATTAATGCGAAAACATCTTAAAGTCCACCTACCTATCGAAATGGTCTCAACGTGAAATGGAATTTTCCATTAAAACAAGCCAAAACACCAAATCTTTCCAAAAATGACATTGGAGTGATTCTGGGGAGGAACAGTGGGCCTCCGGGAAATGACTGCAGCCTGACCCTTTCCCTCTGCTCCCATCCTGGTGGGCTCAGGAGGCAAGGTCACCTGGCAGCGCGTTTTCCCTCCCGAGCACCACTGTGGGCCCTTACCACCTGCACGCCAGGGCCTGGGGCAGGGGGACTGTGACGTATCCACACGTCTCCCCAGCACGACACTGGCAGCGGTGACCAGTGGAGGAACGGGCCAACGGGTGAGTGCACACACCATGGTGCCCCTCTGCACACAGCCCTGACCCCTGTGACACCCTGCCCACTCCAAGGATGCCACAGGGAGGGAGCCTAGACTTGCCTTCCCACCCAGCTTCACTGCTGAGCTGGAGCTTGTTTTGTGGTTTTCCCCAGAGCTCTGTGTTTCAAGGAATGAACACACTCTGTAAACGATACCGCCTGCACCACGCCCCCAGTCTCCGGCCCCCAAGATGTATTTCTCTGTGCACCCCTTCACTCCCCTCCCATCTGGGGTCATGTCTCAGACTGCGTGTGGTCCACGGCGGTGGGGAAGGGGGCCTAGGGGCAGAACTTACCAGAGTCAGAGGAGTAATGAAAGAAAAGGAGGCCAGGTTGGAACTTCGCAGTCAAGCCACAAATGAGCTTGTTTCTCATTTCAGCGATTTATAATGGAATGGCTACTTTAATTAATCTGATAATAAATGCTCCACTGAGAAAGCTAACTACTTTAATTCTCGGAGCTTCAGTTTCCTCATTCACAAAAAGGAGCCAACCTTGCATCAGTTTTGTGGTGAGAATAAGAGAATGTGCTGGGAATGACTTTGTAAACTCTAGAGCCTTACGTGGGTAGAAATAATAATACTAATAATTATTTTATATAAAGAATTCACTACTTTTGTTTTTGTTTTTGTTTTTGTTTTTTTGCGGTACGCGGGCCTCTCACTATTGTGACCTCTCCCGTTGCGGAGCACAGGCTCCGGACACGCAGGCTCAGCGGCCATGGCTCACGGGCCCAGCCGCTCCGCGGCATGTGGGATCTTCCCGGACCAGGGCACGAACCCGTGTCCCCTGCATCGGCAGGCGGACTCTCTACCACTGCGCCACCAGGGGAGCCCGAATTCACTACTTTTGATCTTGAGAAAAACCGGGGGTACATATGAAGAAACCTGCCTTCATATTATGAATTAATTGATTTTTCAAAAAATAATCAAAACCCCCTTTCCTTTCTCATTTTTTGGCCCAACTCAGCCAGAAAACTTACCTTTGATAGTAGAATCATGGATGAAATGAGACAGTATATAGGAGAAGTCTGCAAACTGCATACGGCTGTACACATTAAAGTGGAATTTTAGTGGCTCAGTGCACTGACGTCCAGAAACTGAGGAGAAAGCTGCTTCACTGCAGTGTGGCATCACCCAGGTCTCAGGGTGGGTGTAAATCCTTTGGCTGTAGAAATGGACAGCAAGTCCTCTGATTGTTGGGTGTGTAGGGTCTGTGCCTGGTGCTTCGAGTTTCTGTGAGGGATGTGGACAAATTGATGGCCTAACAAGGTAAGTCCTCAGTCCTGCTGACAGCCTGAAGGTCTTGAGATGTGTGAGGGAGCTGACCCCACCTGGGGCGACTCCCTGCTTTACCATGCTGGGTGCTGTCTGAGCAGATCTCAGGACCTTTGAAGAAGAACAATGTGGGCCCAATAGAAGGGCTGTGTAAGGATTTGCAGCTCTGATGGAGGGTCCAGATCTGCAAACCTAAGGGGCCAAGTGCAGAGGTAGGAAGGGGGGGTGACAGTGTCACCTCATCATTCCAAGCAAAAACTGATATGGAGGCACGATTCTACCCAAGACTTGAAAAGGGGCTTTGGCCTCATTGCAGAAGCAGAAATGATAGAATTCAATGCCAGGAAGAGACTGACGTGCTGTGGATGATGGCCGCCACTCCAGACGACGGCTGCAAAGCTGTAGCCAGTCTGAGTTCACTGCTTTGGCCAAGCCTGCCTGCGTGATGACAAGCGTAGAGGTCAGCGTCAAAAGCTCTTTAGGATTGTGGGAACAGAGCAAGCCTTAGGCATCCGTCTTGTGTAGGCCAGTCAGGGAAGTGGAGCGCAAAAGCAGTCCATAATGCTGTGACCGATGGTCTGAAGGGCTGAGGCCAAAGTTGGCTGGAGCGTTCAGGGGATTAATGCACTGTGGGCGGTTTTGTTTTGTTTGTTTGTTTTTGCGGTACGCAGGCCTCTCACTGTTGTGGCCTCTCCCGCTGCGGAGCACAGGCTCCGGACGCGCAGGTTCAGCGGGCACGGCTCACGGGCCCAGCCGCTCCGCGGCATGTGGGATCTTCCCGGACCGGGGCATGAACCCGTGTCCCCTGCATCGGCAGGCGGACTCTCAACCACTGCGCCACCAGGGAAGCCCTGTGGGCGTTTTAATATAGGTTTTATTATGATTTAGGGATAGTAAGGCCAACAGAGCAGGAGACGATTGCCACTGAAAAGTTAGTTGTTGATGGTTCCTGAGAGGAGAGGACGCACCATGCCATGAGAGAAGAATACATGGGGAAGCTCCAGGGTGGCCAGGAGGCAGAGGGAGAGGGTAAACGTGGGCAAGAGCCTTTACTGTGGTTTCTGGGGGAAGGAACAGGTGAGAAGGGTCAGCAGGCTAGGATTGGCTAGTTTGAATCGTTTCAAGGCTCTGGGCATAGGAGCTGCCCCTGGTTGTCTGGTACCTGGCCTGGGTGATTATGACAGAGGGACAGTGGTCCCAGGTGAGAGCCCCATACAGGAGGTGGTGGGATGTGACCTCTGGATTGGTTGGTTTGCGTATGTAGGGCGTGTTCACAGGCTAGTCATTTTCCATCGCTTGGAATTGGGTGACCCTGGAAAGGTCGGTTCCCCACAGAGTCAGCAAGACCCTGGTGTACAAGACATCAGAAAACAGAAAATAAAAGAAAATGTTAACAGAGTGGGAGTCTAACTTTTTTTTAGGGAGGATAAGGAGAAATCCTGGAGACAGCAGGCAGAGAGGAAATGACAGAGGGAGTGTATCCAGGATGCAATCACCGCCCAGCCACTGTATCTGCTCCTGGTGTCAAGGCCCGGGCACCCTCCGTGCAGCATCCAGCCCGGCTGGCTGTCGTTTGTCCGGGACTGCTGTTTGGAAGCAGAATGGGCAGAAGCAGGACATTTCGTGTAGCCATTTTGATTAAATGGCCCTAACAGAAGATAAACACATTTTTGTGGTTGCTGTTAGTAAGATTTCAAACTCGGGCTAAGGCATATTTTGTGTGCAAGTGAATTAAGGTTGTGTGGCTGCAAAGACTTCTACATTTTTAAAACCTAGAATCTGAATATAATTCATGAAATTTTAAAGCTAGAAATACCTTACTCGTTGCATCATCCAAGCCCATCTTTTTTACATGAGGAAACTAAGGCTCAGAGATACCATGTGGAATGCACTACATTTTTTTTACTAACAATTGCAACAGATAACCTTGACGCTTACACCCCTTCCAGCTCCATCTCATCCGACAAACCTTACAGGGTTGTGGGGAGGGGATCGTCAGGGAATGAGTAAAGATAACTGCTCTTCCCATTATTTAATAAAAATAAACCTGGAAGAGGAGTGCTTTTGAAAATTGTAAAATAGCTAGTGGGAACCTGCTGTGTAGTTTGGGGAGCTCAGCTCGGTGCTATGTGATGACCTAGATGGGTGGGATGGGGGTGTGGGAGGGAGGCTCCAGAGGGAGGGGATATGGGGATGTGTGTGTACATGTAGCTGATTCACTTCCTGGTACAGCAGAAACTAACACAACGTTGTAAAGCAACATACTCCAATAAAAAGAAATAAACTAAAAAAAAATAAATGAGCACTCTCACACACAAAAAATTGTATAATGATTCATATAGATGAATTATAGAAAAAATTAAGGTGAGGAAAACAGGCTAAGTATGCCACCATAGGTTAGCAAAAAAGGCCATATATATGAAGACAGAGATTTGCCCACTGGCAGTAGGGATTTGTCACGTTTTTAGGTGCCCCCATCCAAAGCCCCTTGTCTCGAGGGAATCCCTCGTTGTGGGTGCCTCAGTAGGAGGCTCTGGCTTCCGCTGTGGGAACCAAAGTGAATCTCATCCTTTTCCGCATGCTTTGGGAACCTGGTGTGGACGCATCCCCCAGACATACCCCTCCTCCTCCCTGAATGCTTCCCCTGGGGCTGCTTAAATGAGTGGTGCAAAGACGACTGTCCTTACAATAGAGCCAGCCTTATATGACCTGATTCTCCCATCATGCGGGGGGTCTGGGCCTCCCCTTGGCTGGTTCCCCGTGCAACTGGATTGACCTTAGGTGGAACTTGCCTGAAGAAGCTCACCGACTTCTGAGGTCAAGATGCTCCCAACTGGAAGAGCATTCAGTGCCTTATGAGGGGACCTTTTCTTTGTAGCCTCAGCCCCTTACCCTCCACACTCAGGGCCTCACACAGAAGCCACTGGCAGGGACAGCTCCCATCAAAAATGTTGGGAACCCCTGGTCATCTCCAGGGAGAACCCAGCTCATGGCATAAGGAGCAAAATGTGAAGTATCACATCCATAAACCAGTGTGCATAGTATAATATTACTTTTTTTAAAAAAACACACACACATACACACACACACACGTATGTATATACATAACTCTAACCCTTGTAACCCCATTGTAAGTCAAGAGCTGTATGTATATATGTACATATACATATATATATATATATATATATACACACACATACATACACATTTAGAAAAACAGAAAAAAATCTGGAAGAGTATACCAAATATATCTGTTAAAGAAGCTATCACTTTGGGAGGGTAGCATTATAAATGCTTCTTCACCTTCTTTTTTAATAAATTTATTTATTTATTTATTTTTGGCTGCGTTGGGTCTTCGTTGTTGCACACGGGCTTTCTCTAGTTGCGGAGAGCGGGGGCTGCTCTTCGTTGCGGTGCGCAGGCTTCTCACTGCGGTGACTTCTCTTGTTGTGGAGCATGGGCTCTAGGCGTGTGGGCTCAGTACTTGCGGCTCGCGGGCTTCAGTAGTTGTGGTGTGTGGGCTTCAGTAGTTGTGGCATGCAGGTTCAGTAGTTGTGGCTTGTGGGCTCTAGAGCGCAGGCTCAGTAGTTTTGGCACATGGGCTTTGTTGCTCCGCGGCATGTGGGATCTTCCCAGATTAGGGCTTGAACCCGTGTCCTCTGCATTGGCAGGCCGACTCCCAACCGCTGTACCACCAGGGAAGTCCCGCTTCTTCACCTTCTTTATCCCTTTTTTCGTTTTGTTCTCAAAATGTACAGCTTGCAGGTATTTTATCTCTAAATCTGTTTTCATCTGGGTGAAGCACAGAAGTTCATTCTTAGCTTATTAAAGTGGTCAGAGTTTCCTTACGCTCCAACTGCAGCAGCAGAGTGCCCTGGTCCCTCCTAGCCAACGCAGGGGCTCCAGTCCTCCGCCCTGCCCATCTGGAGGAGGCGTCACTGAGCCGCAGGAGGCTGGGGGCTGGTCCCCTTTACACCCTTGGCTCGTCCCCTCAGTGCCCATTTCTTCATGTGGTTAAACTGCTTGAACACAGGTTACATGAAGAGCTGAGGCCCTCGGAGAGAAAACCTGAACGAGCCCAGCGATGCAGGTACAACTCTGGATGCGCTCCTGGAAAGCCTGCTGCCGGCCGTGGGCATCAGCAGTAGCCTTCTGTGCACCCAAGACAGAGCATTGCAGCAGATGGGAGCAGAGGCCAGAGGTGGGCCGGCACCGGTCAAACGCTGGCCACATGGGTTACACGTGTGAGGAACTCCCCTTGTGCATCTGTGAAAATGAGGAGGACTTCACAGGATTATTGCAAAGTCAAATGAGACAATATACACTTAGTATGGCTTCTGGCATGTAGGTGATTAATAAAAGGGAGCTGTCCTGGGCTAAACTGAGAGAAGCGGAAATACAAAGCATTGGCCAGGATTTGGAGTATGAAACGCCCATGTGCTGCTGGGTGGAGTGTCAGCTGGCATAGCCACCTTGGAAGACTGATAACATTTACTGAAGCCGAACTGATGCAACCCCATGACCCAGAAATCGCATTTACAGGTGCAGACCCAACAGAAATACATACGAATGTGCACCATATAAGAATGTTCTAAGCAGCGTGATTCATAATGGCCCAGACCTGAAGACAACTTAAATGCCCATCAGCAAGAGAACGGATAAATTATTTGTGGTTTATTCCCATAACGGAATCCCCACAGTGTCCAGGATGAACAAACCACACCCACAGAGAACATGGTGACTTTTACAAACACAGTCTGAGTGAAGGAGCCAGACACTAACGGTCACATCACATACAAAAGTGGGTGAGGTGGGCCAGGTGTTCGAAGGCCTCACGATGAGAGGCCACCCACGCTGGCAGAGGTGCTAGAGAGGGGGCGAGCCCACACGGGCTTCTGTTTCTCGATGTGCGTGCCAGTTACGCAGGCGGCTCTGTTGTAAAACGTATCAAGCTGTACGAGTGTGATATATGCACGTTTCTATATATATTGCAATTGTAAGTCAATCAAAAAGTTTTTAAAAGGAAAGCATGGTTTAAAAGTTTTAAACAATCATTTAGTTATTATTATTATCTCTATTGTTACTGGTTGGAGCCTGAACTGAACTCAGGTTCAGCTGCTCATCACTCAAAAGTCAATGTTCGAGGGCTTCCCTGGTGGTACAGTGGTTGGGAGTGCGCCTGCCGATGCAGGAGACACGGGTTCGTGCCCCGGTCCGGGAGGATCCCACATGCCGCGGAGCGGCTGGGCCCGTGAGCCATGGCCGCTGAGCCTGCGCGCCCGGAGCCTGTGCTCCGCAACGGGAGAGGCCACAACAGTGAGAGGCCCGTGTACCGCAAAAAAAAAAAACAAAAGTCAGTGTTCGAGAGGCAAGAGTTGGTGGACAAGAAAGACGTTTTATTCAGGAAGCTGGCAATCTGGGGAGATGGCAGACTACCATCTGAGTCACAGATCAGAGGGCAAGAGCTTTTAAAGGAAAGCTTGCAGGCTGTGCCGGGGTGCTGCGTGCAGAGCAGCTCGTCAGCTCCGCCCGTCATCCGGAAACTGGTCACGTGAGGGTCTGGTCAGCGCCATCTCGATTGCTTTAAACGCACTTAATCTTCAATTCCAGGGTCAATTTTTTCCCATTTTCTTAAGGCCAGTTCCTGGCATTGTGCAGGCCCCAGGTTCAGCACTGCCCAAGATGGAGCAGCTTATGCCATGGCTACAGTCTGGTCATCATACAGTTAGCGTTTTCCCTCTGGTGGTGGTTTTAGTATCTGCAAAACAACTCAGGAACGTGCATCAGACACTGTTATCTATGTCCTTCAGGGAGGAACTAAAGATTCTGTGACTGTTCTATGGCCAATTCAGTGTTTAAATTGTTACCAGTTCTCCAGGCCTAACTGTGCCTCTGTCACTCCATGTTTACATCCTGTCAATCCATCCTGTTAATCCATTTAATCCATTAAACTTGGCTTGAGCCAGGTTTTTAGGGGAGGCCTAGGAGACTAAAGCCTTTTCCTGGGAACAAGAAACGGGGGACAAGGAGGGGCCTTTGTACCTGGGAGGACCTCGCAGTGTCCTGCTTGGTTTCACCACCAGTATCATCCAGCTCAGGGTAGGATGGTCGTCTTGCTCCTGTGGAGACTTTCTTTAGTAGTTCATTCAGTGCAGTTACACGGAATGTCTTCTGAAGGAGACTGGCTGCTTTGGGGTGATAAGTACAGGTTATTCAGGAGAGACAAGAGCTGTCACGTTTGACCTTCTCACCCCTGTGGCCCCAGGATGCAGAAGCCCAGCTGGGGAGAGGAGGGGGCTGCGTGGCTGCGCTCCTGCCCCGCCGGCCCTCCCCAGGGCTGGGAAACGCCCTTCGGAGCCTCACGCTTGGCAAACGGTGCTGCATGAGGGACCCGCAAAAATGCAAGATTTCATCAAGTTTAAGGGAAGCCAGGCATTTCAGAGACTAACAAGAAAGACGGGTGACCCCTGAAGTGACTCATCACCTGGAATCCGGCATGAACTTGGAGAGCTGTCCCACAAGCATGCTTTGGGTGAAGAAACCTAACTTAGAAAGGGAAGCTGATGTATCATGACAGAAGTGTCTTCCACTTTACAGAAGGCTGGCTTTTCTCTCCCCTCCCGCCCCCCTTTCCTCTTTTTCTTCCCCCTTCTGCTCCCCCATTCCCCTAACTGGCTAAATGAATGGGGGCAGGAGAGCCTCAAACCGTGCTAAAACAACATCGTTCTAAGTAAGGCTGTTTTTTTTTTTTTTTAATTAAAATATTTTTTGCTGTTATTTGTTTGGCATATCACAGTCTATGGTAAAATTCTTTTTGAAATTTCAGGAGGTTTCACCTTACTAAAGGAAAAGAGAAGTGATTGACCCATGGCTTGATGATAATAGGGTTCAAAGAGAAATGGTGGCTTGAAAAATCAAAGGGAAAATGTTGGAGATATTTTCTTACATAAACCTTTAAAAGCTCAAGGATAACGTGCACACAGTAAAGTGTACAAGTCACAAGTATGTCTTGAGAAATTTTCATGTAACCACCACCTAAATTGACTATTACCACCGTGAGCCCCTCACGTGCCCTGCAGTCCCGTCCATATCCTTCAATATCATAGATTAATTTTGCCTTGTTTTAAAATTATAAATTAAGAATTGGATCATACAGAATATATTCTTGTGTGACTGGGTTTTTTTTTTTTTTGGCTCAATGTTATGCTGGTGAGATTCATCCATATTGTTAAGTGTGGCCATATTTTGTTCACATTTATTGCTGGAATAAGAGTGTATTTTAATATATTTTATTTTATTTATTTATTTATTTTGTGGTACACGGGCCTCTCACTGTTGTGGCCTCTCCCGTTGCGGAGCACAGGCTCTGGACGCGCAGGCTCAGCGGCCACGGCTCACGGGCCCAGCCGCTCCGCAGCATGTGGGATCCTCCCGGACCGGGGCACGAACCCGCGTCCCCTGCATCGGCAGGCGGACTCTCAACCACTGCGCCACCAGGGAAGCCCAAGAGTGTATTTTAAACAAGCGTCCTTGGTGATTGCAAGGCAGGCAGTGCCCAGCCTCATTGTGAGAAATACTGCCCCAGACCCCGTCAACATAGGTACACAGCGGCCCTATTCCATTCCCCTCACTTTTAGAATCACTAGTACAGGAAAAATCAAAAATAGTCCTGCAAAAACCAGAGCCAGTGCAGATTTTAAGTTAATTGAGGTCAAGAGCAATTTTGTGACCCCCCCTGAGTATAGCATCTGAAGTAGTGCCATGGACAGACTGCAGTTCAAAAACTACTTTCTCTTTCTTTTTTAAAACAATTTTTTTCTGATGTGGACCATTTTTAAAGTCTTTATTGGATTTGTTACAATATTGCTTCTGTTTTATTTTTATTTATTTAAAAATTTTTTTGACTGCGTTGGGTCTTCGTTGCTGTGCGCGGGCTTTCTCCAGCTGCAGTGAGTGGGGGCTACTCTTTTTTGTGGTGCACAGGCTTCTCATTGCAGTGGCTTCTCTTGCTGCGGACCACGGGCTCTAGGCTCCCGGGGTTCAGTAGTTGTGGCTTGAGGGCTTAGTTGCTCCATAGCGTGTGGGATCTTCCCGGACCAGGGCTCGAACCCGTGTCCTCTGCATTGGCAGGCGGATTCTTAACCACTGCGCCACCAGGGACGTCCCTATGTTTTGGTTTTTGGCCACAAGGCATGTGGGATCTCAGCTCACTGTCCAAGGATCGAACCTGTCCCCCCTGTATTGGAAGGTGAAGTCTTAACTGCCAGAGGATTCCCCCCAAACTACTTTTTCTCCTATGGAGTCAGCAATATCAAAATCCTTGAGGAAAGAAGCGTGTGTGTGTGTGCATGAGTGTGGTATGGGTGAATTATGTCCTCCCCACATTCATATGCTGAAGCCCTAACCCGCTGTCCCCCAGAATGTGACTGACTGTATTTGGAAACAGGGTCCTTAAACAGATAGTAAAGTTAAAGTGAGGTCATCAGCGTGGCCCTAATCCAATGTGACTGGTGCCCTTATAAGATGAGGAGATTAGGACACAGACAAGCACAGAGGCAGGACGGTGTGAAGAGACACAACAAGAAGAAGGCCATCTGCCAGCCAAAGACAAAGACCTCAGGAAAAGCCATCCCTGCCCACGCCTTGATCTGGGACTCTGGCTTCCAGAACTGTGAGAAGGTAAATGTGTGCTGTTTAAGCTCCCGCATCTGTGGTACTTTGTTAGGGCAGCTGGAGCACACCAACACCGTGTGTGTGTGTGTGTGTGTGTGTGTGTGTGTGTGTGTGTGTGTAGGAATAGGCAGCAGCAGGGTGACCATACTCCCACACCCACCTCTGCCCCACTTAGTTGGAGGCCCCCCCGACGACCCCACCTCGCCTCTTCCTTCCTCTGCTACCTGGACCAGGCTGGCCCAGCTGTGCTCATCTGAGTGGCAGCTCTAACTGACGCGAGGCCGGGCAGCCTCTCTGGGGGGATCTGAGAGGGAGGACAGCCGTGAAATGGTAGGAAAACCTTCTCCCTGCAGCTCAGAGCAGGTGTGGGTGGGGAGATTAAAAACTAGGCTTAAAGGAAACAAAAGATGCTTCATGCAACTCCATTCAAGAAAAAGAAACAAAATGCATGCATTTTCCTCACCATCAGATCCTTTGAGAAATTGCATCAACGAATATAATTTTTATCCTAATTTTGAGTCCTTTAAGCATAGCCAGGGACTTCCCTGGCAGTCCAGTGGTTAAAACTCTGTGCTCCCAATGCAAGGGGCAGGGGTTCCATCCCTTGTCAGAGAATTAAGATCCCACATGCTGCAGGGTGCACCCCCTCCCCCCAAAAAAAGGCAGTGAGGAGAAGGGCAAGCAGACTCCCTCCCACTGGAGGTGCTGAGCATCAAGGAGCCTGACTCGTAAGGAGAGAGAGGCCAGGAGCAAGTGGGAAGCTTATCTTCCCTCTGATGCCTTAGTTCCCTACGTGGTGATGAACGACCCCAGTGCTTGAGACTGAATTTGCAGTTCTGCAGGAGGGTTTGTGAAACAGTCCTCGCCCTCTGCTGATGCTGCCCCGGGGTCACTCCACCAGCACTGCCCCCTCAGTAAGCCACAGCGGCTGCTGCTGGGCTCAGCCACTTGTGATTGGGAAGCACTGCATCATCACCTTTGCTTCCCACTTAGGGTGGGCTTTGGCAGGGTAAAAATCCCTGCAAAACCGGGAATTTCTGCATCACAGTTGATCCTTGTGAAGCATGCCACTCTCCTCTGTACTCCCACAACTCAGAATCATCTATACCTCCACATACGACCATCAGGAAAATGTTTGTACTGCCTGTGTGTGCATTCTGTAAGGGCTCAAGGAGTAGAAAGGTCTTTTAAAAGTAGTTGTGTGTTGGGACTTCCCTGGTGGCACAGTGGTTAAGAATCCGCCTGCCAATACAGGGAACACGGGTTCGATCCCTGGTCTGGGAAGATCCCGTGTGCCGCGGAGCAACTAAGCCTGTGCGCCACAACTACTGAGCCTGCGCTCTAGAGCCCGCGAGCCACAACTAACGAGCCCACGTGCAGCAACTACTGAAGCCCGGGCGCCTGAAGCCTGCGCACCTACAGCCCGTGCTCCACAACAAGAGAAACCACTGCAATGAGAAGCCTGTGCACCGCAGCGAAGAGTAGCCCCCGCTCGCCACAACTAGAGAAAGCCCGCACGCAGCAACGAAGAACAAACGCAGCCAAAAATAAATAAATTTTAAAAAATAGCTGTGTGCTTGTGCCCAGTGCAAAACACTGATGACACCAGATGGTGGTGAGGATGTGCAACAACAGGAACCCTACAAAACCAAACATACATCTGTGCTATGATCCAGCAGTCACGCACGCCTTGCTATTTGAATGAGTTGAAAACTTATGTCCACAGAAAAACCTGCACACACATGTTTATAGCAGCTTTATTTACAATTGCCCAAACCTGGAAGCAACCAAATGTCCTTCCGTAGGTGAATGGATTAATAAACTGTTGGTATACCCAGGCAATAGAATCTATTTAGCACTAAAAAGAAATAAACCATCAAGCCGTGAAAAGACATGGAAAAGCTTAGATGCGTATGACCGAGTGAAAGAAGCCAATCTTAAAAGGCTACATACTGTATGATTTCAACTATAATGACACTCTGAAAAAGGCAAAACTATGGAGACAGTAGAAAGATCAGGGGTTGTCAGGTGTTGGGGGGAGGGAGGGATGAATATGCATAGCACAGAGGACTTTTAGGGCAGTGAATCTGTTCTGTATGATGCTATAATGATGGACACACGTCATTACACGTTTATAAGACCCGCAGAATATACAACATAGGTAATGAAGATGTGTCATTGCAGCTCATTGACCGTAGCACACGCACCACCCTGGTGGGAGATGTTGGTACTGGGGGGCTGGTGGGGGGTAGGGGGTCTATGGGAACTCTCTGTGCTTTCTGCTCAATTTTACTGTGAACCTAAAACTGTTGTAAGAAATAGTCTGTATAAACAAATAAAATTAAAAGAAAGTGACGGGAGAAACCATACCTATAGACGGAAATTACAGCCTAATTTTAATTGAACTGGGGAACAGGCAAAACTGTTGTGATCTGGTGGCAGTGGCAGGGGGCAGTAGCAAGATAGGTCCCTGGCCGTAGAGACGATGTTAATGTGGTTTGACAAGAAACCATAAAGGGAGAACACGGGGCACCCACCCCTGAGTGAATGAAACCCCCTGGGGTCTCGTGAAGGGGTCCAAGATGCTGTGTGAGCAAGGAGTGCCTAAGCCTGGCAAATCTGGTTCTTTGAAGGAACCGTGACTTTCCTCTGAAGTTACAGACGGAAAAGGGAGACAGTGAAGGGACGAGGAGATTAGGGGAACAGAAACTTGAATGGGACTGGGTCCTTAGAACCATACTGGAGAGCAGAGAAGGGAGGTGCAGGAAAAGAGTGGGGGGAAAGGCAGAGAGTAACACGCGGGAGACCGATTTTAGGTCTGTAGTCCTACTTTTAGAAGTTCTGAAAAGAAGGATAGATTATATTAAATCTAAAGAGATTTAATTATCCAAGCAATCTTGTGAAGCGAAAAGACTATTACGACATTTCATCACATGTAAGATGTCGATTATTGAAAAAGCACATTATTTTTGGTGTTATAAAGAAAGACAAAAGCTTGCCAATTACACTGTGACACTGTTCTGCTTATCCATTGCTGCGAAGCAAACAAGAGAACTACCCCAAGACTTAGTGGCTTACGACAATCACCATTTGGTGGTTTCTCCCAGTTCTGTGGGTTGACTCCACTCACCTGGATGACTATCCCTCGGGGGGTCCCGTGTGGTACCCTCAGATGTCAACTGGGGCTTAAGGCGTTTGAGATGGTTCCCTCACATGCCTGGAAGCTGATGTGAACTGTGGGTGAGGAACTCAGCTGGGGCTCTTGAATGGAGCACTATGTATGGCTCCACAGGGGGCTGCTTCACAGCATGGCGGCTGTGCTCCCAGAGAGGGCATCCCAAGAGTGAGTGAAAACACCCAGGGCAAAGTCCGAGGCTTCTTACCTTGTGACCTCAGAAGTCCCAGGACAACACTTTGGCTGCCTGCTGCTGGGCCGAGACTGACAAGAAGAGGAGTTAGATCTTCATTCTGATGTGGGGAACAGCAGGCACACACGGGGACGAAGGGCTTGGCGCTCTCTGGCTGCCATGGTCACTACCTTAAAGGTTGACTCAGGAGATACACACATGGGTCATACAAGCCTCTCAGTGCTCTGAGATATCATTCATCTCCTTGAAGGGATTTGGTAATTTCTCCCACTTCTCATTGTACTGCTTGGTGAGTGAAAGGCAAGACTTTCGCATGGATCGCAGCACAGAATGTAGCACAGCTTTCTTGACTGTGGGCATCTTCATTTCTTAGGATCTGTGAAGCACTTGGTTGTTGCTTTGCAAGAAGCCATAGAATTGTGAACATAACTTCAGGGATGGGATCGCTACATGGTACCAGTCAAGGGTCAATCAGGGAAGCAAAACCACCAAAGAGCAGGGAATAACATAACTGCAGGGATGGGATCGCTACATGGTACCAGTCAAGGGTCAATCAGGGAAGCAAAACCACCAAAGAGCAGGGAATAAGACCCTGCATGGATCTGGGAGACACTGAAGAAGCCAGGGCCCAGAGAGGGAACAGGAATCAGAGAAGATTCACTAAACAGCCCACCTGAACACTGGTGCAGGAGGACAGGTTGAAGCTGTCGGCTGGCTACGGAAGGGAGCTGCTGCAGAATCTGGGAAAGCTGTCACCTCTGAGTGTACTCATGCTTCTGCAGGGCTGAGCTAAGTGTCTGGTGGTGGACTGGGGCTGCTGTTGGACTGGACAGCTTGTCAGCAGCAGGGAGAAAAAGACAGGAATGGAGCTGGGAAAGCAAAGAGCGGGCTGGAATCTGCAGCCCCCTCGGCATCTGCCTCTCACTACACCTGACCACAAGGGCCGCCTGACAGTGATGGCAGCTTCTTTGTTTCTGTGTTTTAAATGTCATGCAGAGTCCTCTTTTGGTAATTTCTAACCTGAAACCTCACAGGTTTAGAGATTCTAAGAAACATACTTCCAGCTTAACTTGATACAGCCCACTGCTCATACACGAATATCAAATGTACACTCCACTGCTCTTTTCTAGGCTTTTCTCCATGCATGATGACTTTTGGTTTCAGTGGTAAAAGAAAGTGTTTTCTCTTTCTGAAGATTTTTTTTAAATGGCAATTTAATTCAACACGGGTAGTTCCAATACAGATATTATCAACCACAGTGATGACTATGAACAGCTGTGACCAAGTTTGCACATGCACAGGTCATGACAACAATGTCACAACTGGCTGGCCGTGTTTATGAGATGCTGTCAGCTGCAAGGCACATCTCACTACAGAGACATTAAAGTGTGAGAAATGTGCATCTTTATGAGTTATTATTATTTCCATTACTTTCATTTACAGGTGAGAAAATTGAGAAACAGAGTCTAAGCAACTTTTGAATTAAGGAAGGTGACAGAAAGATGGATATCACAGAACATTTTATCCAAATTCTTCAATTTGTAGATAAACCAACAGGTCAGAGAGCTTAAGTGTCTTGTTTGTTTTAACATAACTCGGTCACCATTGAGTCAGGATGTAAATCTTTTATTCCAAGGCCAGCTACTGCATTTGCTTGTATTATACTGACTATAAAGCACAGAACCCAAGTTTTGATATGGCTTAACACAGAATTTTTCAGTTTGTTTTGATGATGACTCATGCTAAGAATTACATTTTACTTCTCAGCCTGATACACGATACATAAATAAATACATAACTGAAACAAAAGTTTTATGAAACAATGTTAACACTTCTACACATTATATATTCTAATATTTTCTGATTTGGGGGTAATTCTTTTTAATGTTAAAAATATGCTGGGTACTTCCACTTCTGGCAAAAGAAGAGAGCTTGTTTCAGACCAATCTTCCCATTGAGAAAGAGCAGAAAAGCTGGAAAAAATATTTGTAAGAGATTTGATTGCCAGAATAAGAGATATCAAAGCAGTGAGGACTTGAGGGGTCAAGATCCCAGAGAGAAGGGAAACCCAGAAAGATGAGCCCTATGTTTGGTGCTGCACCTTGCATTGAGGCAATTAATTATCTCCAAGTAAAACTGCCACTCAGAGACTGAAAGGCTGAGCAGAGCCTTTGACTGAGGCTGGGGCAAAATCTGATGTTAGCAACACCAAGGAAGAGGGACCATGGTGAACACCCCAGATTTTCAGGTGAGACACTAGAAGTGAGAGTGAATCAGAAATAGACCAGCTCTCATAAATGCTAAAGTTCAAATCAGCTCAGTCCAAAATTATTTTAAAGTCATCCACCCCTTGCCCAATTGCTTGTTCCAAGCACAAGTAAATGGAAGCTGGCATATTGCACCTCAAAATATTTTTCATACAATATGTGAACATTCAGTTAAAAACTACCTGACGTGAAAAGATATAAGAATAGACCAAAAGCCAAGAGAAAAAAAAATCACACAATAGAAACAGTCACATAGGAGATACATTAAAATAAGACTTTAATATAACTATGATATATATGTTCAAGAAGTTAAAAACAGTATGGAAAATTTAGTCCAGAGAAATGCAAACTACAAAGGATAAACTGGAAATTTTATAACTAAAAATTCTAATAACTAAAATTAAGGATTCAAGGAATAGGTTTAACAGCAGATTAGACACACCTGAAGAGAGAAATAGTGAATTGGAAGACAAACCGGAAGAAAAATAACTGGGTAGGAGTAAGAAAACACAAGTGGATTTTAGAAATACAGAAAAGGAAACAAAAGTCATATGGTTTATAATATATATGTAAATTCAGTTGAAGAATTAGAAAAAGAAGAAGAAGAGGAAGAGAAAGAGGAAGAAGAAGGGGAGGAGGAAGAAGAAGAAGAATGGGAAGAAGAAGGAGAGTGGGAGGGAGAGGAGAAGGGGAAGGGGGAGGGGGAGAGGAAGAGGAAGAAGGAGAAGAAGGGGAAATGGACCTATAAAAAATGTTTTAAGATATAATAGCCAAGGATTTTTCAAGCTGAAGAATAACATCAAACCACTAAGGTAAAAAGCTCTGTGTAACCCAAGCAGGATAAATACAAAGAAAGACACACATAGGCAAATCAGACTCAAACTACTGAAAACAAAAGACAAAGTCTTCAAAGCACATAGAAGAATCAAGATATATTTCCTTGAAAGAGGCAATAGTAAGACTGACAGTTGATTTTTCCCCCAAAATAATGGAACTAGAAGACAGTGTCATTAGTCAAATTGCTGAAAGAAAATACTGCCAAGCTAAAATTCTAAGCTTGGTGAAATTGACTTTTAAAAATAAAAGTAAGATAAAGATATTTTAAGACACACACACATAGACACATACTGAAAGAATTTGTCACCAACTGTCGTCCTACACTAAAGGATATATTAAAGGGAGTCTTCAGGCCAAAAGCAAGTGATCTCGGGTAGAAGCTAACAATGGAAAAAGAATGTAGATAAAGAAAAATGAACTATTACTCTAACGATAATAATGTCTGGTAGGATTTCAATATATAGAGATAGAAATAAAAGACTCAATAACAATAGCATGAAAAGCAGAAGAGGGATAAATGTAGCTAAAGTGTTTTAAGGTCTTTGCATTATCCAGGAAGTGACAAAATTAATGACTTATATTTTAATGAGTCAAGGGTGTATACTTTTTTTGTCTTCTTTCTTTTTTTTAAATTTAATTTTATTTATTTATTTTTATACAGTAGGTTCTTATTAGTTATCTATTTTATACATATTAGTGTATATATGTCAATCCCAGTCTCCCAATTCATCCCACCCCCCACCCCCCAGCTTTGCTCCTTTGGTGTCCGTACATTTGTTCTCTACATCTGTGACTCTATTTCTGCCTTGCAAACCAGTTCATCTGTACCATTTTTCTAGATTCCACATATATGTGTTAATATATGATATTTGTTTTTCTCTTTCTGATTTATTTCACTCTGTATGACAGTCTCTAGGTCCGTCCATGTGTCTACAAATGACCCAATTTCATTCCTTTTTATGGCTGAGTAATATTCCCTTGTGTATATGTACCACATCTTCCTTATCCTTTCATCTATTGATGGGCATTTAGGTTGCTTCCATGACCTGGCTATTGTACATAGTGCTGCAATGAACACTGGGGTGCATGTGTCTTTTTGAATTCTGGTTTTCTCTGGGAATATGCCCAGTAGTGGGATTGCTGGGTCATATGGTAATTCTATTTTTAGTTTTTTAAGGAACCTCCATACTGTTCTTCATAGTGGCTGTATCAATTCACATTCCCACCAACAGTGCAGGAGGGTTCCCTTTTCTCCACACCCCCTCCAGTATTTGTTGTTTGTAGATTTTCTGATGATGAAGGGTGCATATTAATTTAAGATACTCATTAAAGGAATAGTAAAAGAATGTATACCCCAAAACTACTAGATGAGGATCCATGGAGTTACAAAAATGCTTAAACAAATGAAACTAAGGAATATAATAAAAATCAAGGACCATGCACAGCAAGTATAAGCTGTCTGGGGATTCACGTAACAAAGAACTCACAAAACCTACACAGATAGACAGAACTTCTATGCTCTTGTGAGTAAGTGAAGGATAAATTCTACCCCCAAAATCAGTAAATTCTTTGCAACCCTAATCAACATTTAAGCTGACGCTTTTCATATACTTGATAAACTTATTCTAAAATTTACGTGGAGGAATAAAGGGCCATGAATAATATAGTTGACTTTGAAAAAGAAGAGAGGGGTGACTTGCCCTGCTAGATATCGAGGCACAGGTTATGGTAATAGAAATCGTCTGTTACTGGCCCAAGAACAAACAAAAGGCATCAATGAAGCAGAAAGGAGCGCTCAGAAACAGACTCTTGAGAACGTAATACATTTCAGAAACGCTGTCACAAATCAGTGGGAAAAGGACAGGCTAACTCACTAGCGACATGAAGAAAATAAAACTGAACGCTACCTGATATTATAACTACAAATAAAATTAATAGAAGACAATGTTAGTGGCCTAAGAGGGGAAAAGCTCAAAAGTACAAACCATAAAGCAAAAAAGATTGGTGGGTTTGATTGCACCAAAAGAAAGGATTCCTAGTCAATGTAGGTGGGATGCCATGGACAAAATCAACAGATTAGGAGAAGATACATGCAGTATCTAAAGCCAACAAGGGAAGATACCTAGATTAAACAAGAGACTGGCAAATCAGAAGGAAAAAGAGAGAACCCTGGTTGAAGAATCAGCACAGAATATGAACCGGCAATTAACTGAAGGAAACATGAAAGGTAAAGAAACATGTAAAGAGATGGTAAACCATAGTAATTAGAGAAATGTTAATTGAAACAACCGTAAGATCTCACTTTACACTCAGCACATTAATACAAATTAGAAAGATAGGGGGGGGAAAGGAAGGTAAGAAAGTAGAGAGAAAGAAATATTAAAAAGTGTAACAAAAATTGTAACGTAATAAATTTAATCCCACACATATCAGCAATTAGACACTAGACACTTCAATTAAAAAAAGAAGATTGGCGGGCTTCCCTGGTGGCGCAGTAGTTGAGTATCTGCCTGCCAATGCAGGGGACACGGGTTCGAGCCCTGGTCTGGGAAGATCCAACATGCCGCGGAGCGACTAGGCCCGTGAGCCACAACTACTGAGCCTGCGCGTCTGGAGCCTGTGCTCCGCAACAAGAGAGGCCCGCGCACCGCGATGAAGAGTGGCCCCTGCTCGCCGCAACTAGAGAAAGCCCTCGCACAGAAACGAAGACCCGACACAGCCCCAAATAAATAAATAAATTAAAAAAAAAAAAAAAAAAGAAACAACACCTTTAAAAAAAAAAAAAGATTGGCAAGTTAGGTTTAGGAAAAAACTATATGCTGCTTATAAGGAATCACTTTAAAGAGCAGGCTAGAGGCCTTTGCTGGTCAGCTGAGCCATGGCTCTGCTACCCGGCCCTCCAGGGCTCTCTTTTTCCTGACCGTTTTCCAAATCTTGTCCTCTGCCGTCTTGTGGATTCCGTGCGCCCCTATTGTATTTCCAATAATCCCATTTTTGCTTAAGGTAGCCAGACTTGTCATCTCTTGGTTGCAATAAAAAACTCTGATTAACGCATTTCTAGAAGTCTGGCCTTTGATTCCTAAGCTGATAGATACACACAGCCCCGCCCGCTGCCATCCAGAAAAGAGAATGTGCTGATTTCCCATTCTTCTCAGTCTGATATCAGAAAATTGAAGGGGTAGTCAGTGGGGCCCTCTAACTGGAGAATTCTTCTTAGATTAAAAAAAATTAAAGAGTCCTATCCTTTTATTCCCAGGAGGTTCTGCTTTGGTTCAACACACTCAGCAAAATGCCTGGACCCATTTACCTACCACTAGAGAAGAGTTTCCCTCTAACTCTCAGGCACTCTGCTCTCCATGTCTGAGCTATGAACACTTCGTTCTATAGCATCTTCATCTTATTTGCCTGGACCCATTTACCTATCACTAGAGAAGAGTTTCCCTCTAACTCTCAGGCACTCTGCTCTCCATGTCTGAGCTATGAACACTTCGTTCTATAGCATCTTCATCTTATTTGATTCCCCCCTGCCACACACACACACACACACACACACACGCACACACACTTATTTTGAACTGAAGAAAAAACTGTCAGCTCCAGTTTCAAACCAAAAAGGTGGTTCTACTGAGCAGGGACACGCAGCCCAGGCTCCTGGGTGAGCTTGGTCCCTGAGTGCAGCCTGGGGTGGGCAGGGGCGGAGGGTGGGTGACTGTTTAATTGACAGGTTGCAGAAGGATGGTCTGCAGACAGAACATGACAGCCAGCAGTGATGCTACGTTTGGACTGAACCATGTGTTTTGTTTTTTTTTTTTAAGTTAGCAAGCAACTAAAAGCACATTTTAAAAATCTAGATTTTTGACATCATGACAAACACAAAGCCCATGGAGGGGCATGTCGTCGCCAGTTTGCCTCAGTCCTCAGTGCTCTCTGTTATCACCCTGCACTGAGGCTGGTGTCAGCTGGTGTTCACCTGTCGCTCCTGTTGTTTCTGAATTAAAGGTGGAAAGAACCATTTGTGTGAAGAAGAATGGGGAAGAATATATTAGCAGGGCTGCCTAGTGGCTGGGGAGTCTGTGCCGTGCACAGAGGGCAGGAATCAGGCTGATAAAGGGCCCTCACTTGGCCTGCCACACCGTGCCCTGGGCACTGGGCTACACCCACCCCAAGGGGGATCATTTTCTAATTTGCTCAAAGACTTCACAAAGGCTAGCTGAGGCAGGGCATATATTATATACAATGTATACCTGTGTTGAAAGGGTCAGATTCAGCCTGCTTTGCTTACGTTGCCTGGTCAGCTCCTGTAGACATCTGAATTGGCAATCCTTGGTTTATTTCTTTTACTCCTACTGTTTCATAAGCTACAATTTCACAGGATTTTCAAGACAATCCAGAGCATGAGGAAACATTTCCCACCTAGGCCTTGACAAGATGATGCCTTTTTTCTTGCTACAAATACTCTGAACGGATTTTGATCCTCCCCGTCCCCCGTCCTTTTTATCCTCTGGATTATCTGCTTACTAGAATATTCCATGCTCATTCCCATTTCTAGGCCTTTGTCAGTGCACTTTCCCCATCTGAGGTGAGCTCACCATTCACTACACCTGTCCAGATCCTGGCCACTCTAAGGTTATAGTGGACATCTATTTGTTTTGCCTGCAAAGCACCTTTCTATGGAAGTGGTATGGGGGACACTGTAGTTTCCACTCCAGACTCCCATTGCAGGGCCCATGTATCTATATCTTAGAGTCTGGAATGTCAGCTGCTGACAGCTCACAGCTGCATCCTTCCCAGTCACAGGGACCAGCTTTGCCCAGGGTCGTGTCCCCTCCCAGGGCTGCCCTGCAGCAATAACCTACTGATACAGAATTCCCCGAAGGGTCACCTGAGGCCTCAGTTGCAGCTGCAGGGCGGTGGTCTCTCCCTCTGCCAACCCTTCCCTCTTCACCCCCCAGGTATCTTTGCTGAGAGCACCTACAGAAAATCTTCAGCACAGGGTCTGGTTCTGAGTCTGTTTCCAGAGAAGCCCATCTATGGCCATTGGTACCAGCAGTGGTCGTTGGGAAGTCAACTCTTTAGAGTCATTTCAGTGGGACTGTAGACTTGGATCATTCAGAGTGCAGAGTTGGCACAAAGATACCGTCACCAGTGGTAGGAGAAATGTGGATAGGACTGCATGCTGTAGAGGTGCAGCTGTTATAAGTTTCACCAGTGGCAAAGTGGGCCGGGATCCACCAGGATGAAACAATGGTAGCAATAAGGACTACGAAATTGGATGGCTGTTGCTAAGTGCCCTTGAGTCATTGATGAAAGGTAATGACAGCCAGGGTGATTAACCATCAATTCAGGTCAAAACGTGAAAGTCAAAAAGTTTCTTTGCAGCATTTAAGGAAACCTTAATCTCTTACAGCGGGAGGGCAGACGGAGTGGAGGGCCGGGCTCAGAACTGAATCCTAAAAGTAGAGGAGCTTCGGAGACATTTGAGTTCCCACCCCCAGGAGGTCTTCTATACCAAGATCAAGGCCTTAATGGGGAAGGAATAGACCTCTGAATCTTGGAATGAGGGTTTCTGGGTAGATACATTTGAGAGCCTTGAATCCCTAGGCCCCCCTGAGCCAGCTGGTCCTGTAGAATCGGTTCATTTCCCCTTCTCAGAAGATGACTCTACCTCTTGTTCAGAGGTTGTGCAGGGCCCTCAAGTGAGTTGGTATCTTCTAAGACACTGCTTATCTCCCTTAAGGTCTACTCCACCTCCCATCCTGGGAGCCAGACAGATTACAGGAGTCAAATCCCAACTCGGCCCTCTTGATGGGGTGCTGGGCCTGTTAAGGGAAGAGGGGGACAGAGAAGCAGCAGGGTCTGGCTGACGTGTTCCTGCAGAAGCGGGAGAGTGGATGCATGGCCTGGTGTCTTGAAGGTGCTCAGTCAAGGGGAGACAGAAGATAAAGTTGAGTGAAAGATTGTTTATTAGCATGGGAGTTTCTCCCGTGATAGAGGATTAAGCGCCCTGGAAAAGATCCTGGGAAACTGTGCTAATATGTTGCTATTAGATTTTTGAAAGTTTGGAAAAAGGGATGGCTCAAATGAATCGAAACAAATGCCAAGACTTCTTTGACAGATCGTAGAGGAAGGCATCAAAAGGCTCAGAGACGTGGGCGTGCTAAGATGGACAGACTACGTAAGGCTGAGAACCCAGAGCTGACTCTGTCCTGTGAGAGGCCCGGAGGACACCTGTTTATCAAGACCGCAAGGGTGTCCTTGGGAAGGGGCTCCAGCACTGCTGAGAAGCTCAGAGAAGGCATCCTCTGTCTGCCAGGGTTGATGGTAGCAAAAGGAATGATAGGATCCTGAAATAATAGAGGCCAGAGGGTAGTAATGATCCATCAGAAGCAAGATGGGCACAGTTATCACAATGAAAGGCGAGGCTGAATGACAGCAAGGGAGCTGACGTGCCGCAAGCTAAGGAGCTCGTTCATAAAACACGGGCTTGTCAGAGGTGAGATAAACAGGCACCTGACAAGGGTGTGGCTTAGCCTACGGAATGGAAAGAAAGCAAGGTGGATGATCAGAAAGGCCAAGGCAGCGGTTGCGATAGAAAGTCAAAATCCTTTGCCCAGTTTTGGGGCCTGAGCCAGTTCTCAGATCTGGAACCCAGTGACTGAAGGAGAGACAAAGTCTCTTTGAGGAAGGGCACTTCAACTATGTAGCAAATGCGTTGGATAGTAATTACCCAGATGTATCCATCAAGGTGCTGAAACAAAACAGAGCCTATAATAGAATACGGTACAATATAATACATCAATAATACAACAGAATACAATACAATGTAATATAGCGGGGAGAGGGAGAGAGAGATCTGAATTCATTTGCATGGATTTCACTCGTGCAGTTGCGGTGGCTGGCAAGTCTGAAATCCATACGGCAGGCCAGCAGCCTGAAAATTCGGGAAAGAGTCGACGTTGCAGTCTTGAGGAGAATTTCTTCTTCTTCACGCAACCTCGGTGGTTACTCTTAGGACCTTCAATTGATTGGCTGAGGCCCACCCACATTACGGAGGGCCATCTGCTTTACCCAGAGTCTACTGATTTCGATGATAATCACGTCTAAAAAATACCTTCACAGTAACATCTGGACTGGTGTTTGACCAAAGATTTGGGCACCATTGCATGGTCAAGCTGACATATGAGATTAACCATCACACCAGACCTTCCCCCAGTGTGATCTACTGCCATTTACTTGGATACTGTACATTGAGGGCAAAGGGAATTCCCAGCCCTTTCAGAGGTCTGGATTGCCATTGATATTTGGGGTCCTGGCCCTGGTATGATTTACAGGGGGTCCATCAGGGAGGTCATCTTCTTGGTTCGTAAATGAAAAACTGGAATGGACATTCTTGGTAGGTGGCAGCACCCTCAGATTTGTTCTTTGGCCTATAAGCCGTAAGGTATTAAAGTAGGAAAGGCCAAGGAGAAGCTCTAAACCACTCCTCCCCTGGCAAATGGTAAGGCAATAAGTAAAAAAAGAATGCCACATTCCATGGATCAGAGCTAAGTTCAAAAACATAATGAACGCAGGAGTGATGGTTCTGTGATAACCCAACGAACCTCACCAGTCTGGCCTCTGCAAAAATCAGTGGATCATGGCCAATGACAGTGGGTAATCAGAAACCTAACCAAGTAGCAGTGCTACCTGCAGCTGCTGTGTTGGATGTGACGTCTTTGCTAGATTAACCTCCAGCATGCGGTATGTGGCCACTGACCTGCTGAGTGAGTTCTTGTCCGATCTATCCGGAAAGGATCAGAAACAGTTCATGCTCATGTCGCACAGGCAATAGCGTCCATGTATGGTCTCGCCCCAGAACTATCCTAACTTTCCTGATGTCTGTCAGAACGTAGTCCAGACAGATCTGGACCATCTGGACATTCTACAGAGTATCACACTGGTCCACTATATCAATGGCATAATGTAAAATAGACCAGATGAGCAAAAAGTGGCATTGGAAGACGAGATGAGTCATTCACTCCAAAAAGTGGGAGAAAAATTGTGTGGGGATTCCGTCCCCTCCCACATTGCAGTGCCCTCCAAAGTGAGAGACAGGTGATTACACCTCATACCTCCCACTGTTAAGTAAGTACAATGCCTGGTAGGCCTCTTGAGCTGGAGGCAGCATAGTCCATACTTTGAAAGACGCTCTGACCAATTTACTGGGTAATATGGAAGGTTACTAGAGCTGAGTGGGGTCCAGGGCAGAAAAGGGCGCTGCAGCAGGCCCAGGCAGAAATACATGCAGCTCTGCTGCTTCAAAAGACCCAGATACCAAAGCTATCTGTGGTGGGAAAGGATGCCTTGTAGAGTTGATGGTAACCCCAGTAGGAGAATCACAAGGCAGACCTCTAAGATTCTGGAGCAAGGCCATGCCACCTATACAGAAAACGGTATACCATTTGAAAAAACAGCTGTAGGCACTCTATTAGGTCTTGATAAATGGAGCATCAAGGGGGCCACATGGCCAGACCCGCCCATCCTGAACTGGATTCTGTAGACACACCCAATCGTAAGGTCAGGTGGCTCAGCAACAATGCATCACAATGTGGAAGTGGTACATCTGAGACGAAGCAGAGGGAGTGTCAGAAGGTGCATGTAAATTGTGTGCACAGGGAGCCCCAACCTCCATGGCATCCATCACTTTTGCACTGGCCTTGCCTCCAGCTCAGTGATGGCTGGATGGGAGGTTCCTTTGTGACCTGTGGAAAGGAAAATGTTGAGCTTGGGTTGTGGACGGGTCTGCTTGTCAAAAATAGATCGCAGCTGCACCGTTTGGAGGTGGCTCTGAAGTAGCCACTGAATTTCTGAAGGGCTAGGGATCCAGGCAGCAATACCTGGTCACCCAACTGTGGGAAAAAAAGAGGCTCAAAATAAGCATAGACTGAGACTCATGGGCAATTGTGAGTGGCCCGGCTGGTTGGTCAGGGCCTGGAAAGAGAAGGATTGGAAAGTTGAGAACAGGGACGTCTGGATGGAACCATAAGAGAACATCGCCCATTAATGCCCACTAAAGAGTATCCACCTTGGGAAAAGCTCCAACCAACAAGCTAGGCAGAATGACTCAGCAAGTGTAAGTCAGCCACTCCAGAGCTGGCACAAGGGCCAAGTGAACAGAGTAGCTCCGCGGCACAGATGGAGTTTATACACGGGCTCAACCGCAGGAGCTTCCACTCACCAAGTCTCATCTAGATACCGCTACTGTCAAATGTCCGCCCTACCAGCAGGGGGCGCCAACACTGAGCCCTGACACAGCACCATCCCTTGAGGAGACCAACTCTCCACTTGGTACAATTGATTTGAGTGGAAGGACGTACATTCTTCCGGGTTTGCCTTTCCTGTCCATGGGACCTTGGCCATTATTTCATCCATTTACAAAAGGATCCTGTAAATGTTATTGCAGGCCGAGGGACTTACTCTACAGAAAAGAAAGTGTGGCCATGGGCACAAAGAATCCACTGGTCCTGTTACATCATCACCCAGAAGCCGCCAGCCTGGGAGAGAATGCATCTCAAAGATGCAGCTTGTAGATGACACCCTGTGAGGGTGGGATCATCCTCCAGGATGCATATACAACCTAAATCGATGACCGTATGGTGTTGTGTTCCTTTGGGACTGAATAGGAGTAGCCACACTTACCAATACTCTCAATGACCACTTTGGGAGTTTGGGCTTCCCCTCTCCATTACTTTAGGGTCTGAGGGCAAGGGAAATAGTCACCATCCTGGCAGGGATTGTTGATCCCAGTTGTCAGGAAGAGGTAGGACTGATGTTGCACCAGAGAGCAGGGAAGAACACGTTTGGCATTCGCGTGATCAACAGGAATCTGTCGGTGCTTCTACGTCTGGTTTCAATGGTAAAGGGCCATCAGCAACATGGCCTGAGGAGATTATGGTAACCAGGGTCTCAACCCCTCAAGGATAAGGGTCTGGGTCATCATGACAGGCCCCGGGCAAGGGTGGGTTAAATCTAGAATGGGTAAAGGAAGAGACGATGTAAGTATCAGTTACAACCTCAAGAGCAACCTACAACCTTCTCTTGTAAATTTCTGTCAAAACAAGACCTGGGAAAATTCTGGAGCAGCTGTTCCCATAAGGGACAAATTCATCGTAAGAAGCAAGTAGGTCTGAGCCGTGCAAGGGGTGGACAGTCCCGTGTGCTGTGGTTCCCTGCCCCAGTACCCTCTGTAGAGACAGTGAACCCCTTCCCTGATGTCTAGGAATATCAGAGGCTGTGTCCTTCACTGGGCATGACCCTCAGCTTCAGAGATCTGAAGGTTACACCCTCTCCTAGAGAAAAGGCCCAGAACAATGGGGACACGGGGGCCTTGGCCCCCTTGTCTCAGCTTGGGACAACTCTTGTAATCGAATTAGGTCATACGGACCCCCACTTGGGTCCTAGCCTGGTTGAGGTCCCCTGCCTCGGTGGGGAAGGTTCTTTTACCCTTCCGGTTCGTGCAACCAAAAGCAAAAGGCAAAGCTGATGCAGTGTGAGCTTTATTCAATGGCCAGTGGGAACTCAGCTCACAAATCAACTTCTCACCTGGGGAACGATGAAGACAAGATTTTAAGGGCAAAATTAATGAGGGGGAGGCATATGCCTTGGTTTTCTGGGAATAGGCAGGGTTCTTGGAACTGGAGTGCCACCTCTTTTCTGCCCTTTTGTGGTCCTTTGGCATCTGGGTTGGAAGCAGGTTGAACCATCGTGGTGCAGACAGGCAGAGATCTTAAACTGACTGATTGGTGGTGAGGAAATAGGGAATCAACATCATCGCCCTCTGGTTCCAACGTGCTCATGGGTAGCAGTTAACTAACTTCTTCCACCTGGTGGGAGTTTCAGTGTCTGCAAAACAGCTCAAAGGACATGGCTCAGGAGGAACTAAAGGTTCTTGGCTTTGTTAAATAACTATTATTATTATTTTGTCTTGCTTGACTATTTCCCTTTATTTTTGCATTTTCTCATTTTTCTGATTAAGTTTATTCTTTGGGACTCAGGGAAGGCCTTAGAAGCTAAAGTTTTTCTACAAACAAGAGGCAGGTGGAGGACATGGTGGGGGCAGTGTGCTCTGTCCAGGAAGGCCCCATAGCGTCCTGCTTGGTTACACCCTCAGCTCCAGAGCTGCCCGGAGGACCAGCTGAGCCTCAGGTGGAACCACTGCCCAATCCTGCCTTGTTTCGTCCTTACAGGTGTGTCCCAGGAGCTGTCCAATAAGCCTTTGCATGCAGTTTCCCCTCACAGCGTCTGTTTCTAGACCTTGGGAGGGACCTCCCCGCCAGCTGCAGTCATGGCTCTCACTGGAGCCAGCCGCCAGAGCACCCTGACCCTGCTGGCCCACGGCAAGGTCGTTCCCTCCCACTTGTGGGGAAAGACAGTCTACGATAAATGAAGCAAAAATTAAAGAAAAAGAGTCTTGGGTTTCCCTGGTGGCGCAGTGGTTGAGAGTCCGCCTGCCGATGCAGGGGACGCGGGTTCGTGCCCCGGTCCGGGAGGATCCCACATGCCGCGGAGCGGGTGGGCCCATGAGCCATGGCCGCTGATCCTGTGCGTCCGGAGCCTGTACTCCGCAATGGGAGAGGCCTGCGTACCGCAAAAAAAAAAAAAAAGAAAAAGAGTCTTGATTTAGTCACTTTGGGGGGTATCCCATAGTGCTCTAGTTCCTTCCTTCCTTAGATATATTTGTTTCGTTTTCTCTGAGTCTTGTAGGGGGCTTGAGGGCTTTGGGGTTGATCAAGGAAAAAAGTATGATTAGGAGAGGCAGTAATGCACAAGCTTTATTGGGTGGTGCTCGGACAGACGGGGTTGTGTGGGACAGGAAGCATGGGACCACCCAGAAGGGAAGTGGGGCAGGGAAATTTTGGGAAAGAGCAGGTTGGAAGAGGGGGCTCACATATCTAGGTGATGTCGCTCAGCATCCCAACGGGGTGTCTCTGGCTCAGCGAGCATGAAGGCCCCCAGCAGCTTGTCTTATAACGACAGGTTCTATCGGACCAATGGCCAGCGATGTGGGATGAGATTCCACGGGGGATGCAGAGCAGGCCATCTCTAAATAGCTAAAAATGTGCTCCTTTGGACTGTTTTTGAATAATCAGATGTATAAAAATTTGAGTTTGGTGTCGATGGACTTTGAGCTAACAGGTCTCAGCCTGCAGTGAAGAAATAAACAGCCTAGGGCCCAACACACAGGGCATCCTTGGCTCACGTATGGAACAAGTCTGTACGGTCCTATCTATCCTTCTAAAAACATACCCCTGGGACTTCCTGGGGGTCCAGGGGTTAAGACTTTGCCTTCCAATGCAGGGGGTGCAGGTCTGATCCCTGGTTGGGGAGCTAAGATCCCACATGCCTTGTGGCCAAAAAGCTAAAACAGAAGCAATACTGTAACAAATTCAATAAAGACTTTAAAAATGGTCCACACCAAAAAAAAAAAAAAATCCCCCAAAATACAACCATTCCCCTTTGGTGCTCCAGCCGGTTTGAGCTGAAGTTCTGATAGCTGCAGTCAACTATTAGGTCCTGTCTGATACAAAAGCCTAGCTTAAGTCTTCCTGTCTTTATGAAGCCGTGAATGAAGATTTATTCCCCTCCCTGGTTGCTCAGGGCAGTGAGCTCACACCCCTTGGCATTAGGGTCTGCCTTGCGTTGTTCTTTCACAATTTCATGTTTTGTCTTGCCTGGCCTCTCTAGCTGGTTAGCTCTCTGAGGGCAAGGCCTGGCCCGATGGCCCACTTTTCTCAGGGCCCCGGGGCCTGGAGTTGCCTCCTTCCTTTCCCTGCAGTCAAAAGTGTCCCCTTCCACCTCCCCGAAGGCCTCAGATTAGCCAGCTGGGGACGGGCTTTACTCACAACAGTAGAGATGTGAGATCCTGAGCTGACCCAAAATGCTGCCTGAGTCACCAAGGCCCTCCACGGTTCTTGCCTTTTCATGTATCTTCTTATCGTCAGTTCCTGAGTGCTCACAGATGTCTGGGACTTTGGGCCACCTGCCTTGTTTAGCCCTCTCACCAGCCTGGTACCACAATCAATCAATTGTAAAAAATAAAGCCTGGATTGGGAATCGGGGGTCCTGGTTCTGGTCCTGGGGCTGTGTGGCCTTGGACAAGTCTCTTGGGTCCTCAATACCTTGGTTTCCCCATCTGCAGCACTACTAGTAACCACGAACGTGTGATCCACGCTTCCCATGTGTCGGGCACAGGGCCCGGACTGTCTCGTGTAACACAGCAATGTGATATGAAGTCGTGAGGACGCCTGGGCTTACGAGACGTATGCAACTTGCCTGAAATCACATGCCAGTAACTCCGAAGTCTGCGGTGAGGTCTTGGATGGCCTGCCCCTCGAGCCCACACTGTCTACTGACAGCTCTACTGTCCTACGTTCTCCAGCTGGACTCACTCAGCTGCCCTGTCTCCAAACTCTGCACACGGTTTCTGCCTCCCAGCTCCCAAATGCCCTGATTGCCTGAGAACCTGTCTGGAGTCATGACATTCTCATTAAGCATCAGACAAATTTGTGAGATTTCAGGCAAATCACTGTGTCTGGACTTCCTCGCAGGAGACTTAAAACATTAAAGAGGCGATATTTAAAATGGGTTTGGGGACTTCCTGGTGGTCTAGTGGCTAAGACTCCGCGTTCCCAATGGAGGGGGCCCGGGTTCCATCCCTGGTCGGGAAACTAGATCTCACGTGCTGCAACAAAAGATCCCGCATGCCACAACTGAGACACAGTGCAGCCAAATAAATAGATATTTTTAAAAATAAATAAATAAAATAAAATGGGTTTGGCTACTTGCTTGCTCCGTTGAGGAGAGTGTTATTTCAGGGAATGGATCTGATTGCCACTTTTTGCTGCCTGAGGAGGACTGTTTAAAAACACATGTAATAGGGGCTTCCCTGGTGGCGCAGTGGTTGAGAGTCCGCCTGCCGATGCAGGGGACACGGGTTCGTGCCCCAGTCCCGGAAGATCCCACATGCCGCGGAGCGGCTGGGCCCGTGAGCCATGGCCGCTGAGCCTGCGTGTCCGGAGCCTGCGCTCCGCAACGGGAGAGGCCACAACAGTGAGAGGCCTGTGTACCGCAAAAAAAAACACAAAAAACAAAAAACAAAACAACACATGTAATAAAGATGGTTGAGAAAAAAATGAGCAAAATAAAATGGTTTTTGGAGATGCTGTGGAGAACAGAGCTACAGAGCGTCCAGAATCACTGTCATTGATTTGCTATTTGTTATGTAGTCGTTTCTCTCTGCCCCATCCATTTCAAGCGGGTGGATGCATGTTCAGGGAGTGCCAGCGGGGTTCTGGGTGGCGGGAGGTGCTGGGAAGGGCTGAGCTTTCTCACTCAGCAGCAGGGGCTGGGGAGCGCAGCCAGGGAGGCTTAGTTTTGGAAGATGCATCCGGACAGCAACATCCTGAGTAGGTGAGAGGATGTTTTTTTTTCTTTTGAAAACACTCTTTTTGGTTTTTTTCTTTTACATCTTTATTGGGGTATAATTGCTTTACAATGGTGTGTTAGTTTCTGCTTTATATCAAAGTGAATCAGTTATACATATATATATGTTCCCATATCTCCTCCCTCTTGCATCTCCCTCCCTCCCACCCTCCCTATCCCACCCTTCCAGGCAGTCACAAAGCACCGAGCTGATCTCCCTGTGCTATGCAGCTGCTTCCCACTAGCTATCTGTTTTACGTTTGGTAGTGTATATATGTCCATGCCACTCTCTCACTTTGTCCCAGTTTACCCTTCCCCCTCCCCGTGTCCTCAAGTCCATTCTCTAGTAGGTCTGCGTCTTTATTCCCGTCCTGCCCCTAGGTTCTTCAGAACCTTTTTTTTTTTTTTTTAGATTCCATATATGTGTTAGCATACGGTATTTGTTTTTCTCTTTCTGACTTACTTCACTCTGTATGACAGTCTCTAGGTCCGTTCACCTCACTACAAATAACAACTTCGTTTCTTTTTATGGCTAATATTCCATTGTGTGCATGTACTACATCTTCTTTACTGGGCATATACCCTGAGAAAACCATAATTCAAAAAGAGTCATGTACCACGATGTTCACTGCAGCTCTATTTACAATAGCCAGGCCATGGGCGCAACCTAAGTGTCCATGGACAGATGAATGAAAACACTCTCAAATGTCTCAGTGTTCCAGTTTCCCTGGAACTGAGCAGCTGCTGCCTTTCAGAGGAGCTATAAATAGGCCTCCCCAGTTTGAATAAATAATGCAGCAGAATGAGCATGGAGAGGGCCAGGTGCGCTGGGCAGACTGACTGTAGCTGGGGGTGAACAGGGCCTGGGGAGAGGAGAGGGCGTCCCAGGCCCAGCTCCCCAAACCCAAGGGGGCCCCCCGGGGGAACGTCAAACGGGAGCCTGGGACTCTGATGCCTCTGCCGGAGTGAGAAGCGCCAGGTGGAGGGACGGCGCTGTAGCTATACTCAGCCTGGGTGTGACAGCTGCCGGAGCTGCTGTCGGCGCCTCTGACCCGAGGGGTCGGCGTGCAGTGGATACGTGCATCGGCTCTCTCCCTCCGGGCTGGGCATGCGCGGTGGCCGCCTCGGAAAGGTGCCCTTATGCATCCAGTGGCTTCATCAGGGGTTGTGATTCTGAGTGTTCTGAGCCGTAGGGGCGAGCCCCTTCCTGGCAAAGATAAACACAGGACTATCTGAGGCTCGATGACCAGGGATCCTGACTTGGAATGTCAACACTTCCGCAGCCCCTGCTTCTCCCCTATGCGTGAGCACCTGTTTCTGTTACCATCAGGACATGCATGTTCTGGACTCCCTGGGCTCTCTTGCATGATGTGAGAAGCTAACAACTTGTTTTGGAGAACTCGCTTCCAACCCAAGGTGACCTCAGCCCAGGAGACAGAGGAACGTCGTGTCCCGAGGTTGGGCCGAGCCCTCAGGGAAGTCAGTCCCGTTCGATCACGTCCATGCCAACCTCCCGCCTGCTTCTTGGGGGAGCCCGGGGACAGCCGGCCCCAGGGGCCAGAGCTGTGGCACAGTCTCCCAGTCCCCCCAGGCCCGCAGGGGAAACGTGATAGAGCTGGCACTGCCAACAGCATTGCCCAGGACAGATGAGCATTTTTGTCCTCCGTTTCCACAGATCTCCTGTCCTGGACTTTCTACCACCCGTGTGGAAAAAGACGTTTGATTTTCTGAAGACGTGGACTCCGTTAAAGCCCCTTCAACAGAGCAGCCACATGTATGATTCCAGGTCTGGACTCCAGGTTTTAAAACCAGAAAAATGTAGGTGGGCACAGGGACAAGCTCAGGCACGAACTTGCCCTTTGCTGCTGTGACGTGAGAGTAGTGGGTCCTGGGTGGTTTCTGAAATGAAGCTTGGGGAGCACCCATGGTGACAGTTAGAGGTCATGGGGGGATCTGCTGCCCCTGCCCCCTAACCTGACCCCCTCGTCCACACGGACCCACGCCAGTAATTGGTGCTTGTGTTGTAGGCTGTTTATAAACACGTGGGGAGAAGAGAAACCCGTCTCTGGCCCTGTTTATGGTCGACGTCTTCCTGGAGCCATCTTCACAGGGTCTGGGAAAGCTACGAGGCCTGTGAGTTCTCTAACTAGCTGTAATGGGAAGGGTTGTTTGGGGTGAAGGTACCCCTAGAGAAATAACAGCTCTCTGGCTTAGACCCATACTGAGGTGTGATACCAGGTCTTCCCGCAGGGTTTGTCTGGTCAGGTCCCTGTTAGGAGGGAAACAGACAAAGGACACAGAAGGGGCCTGACTGTATCTGCCCAACCCATGTCCAGCCAGGGCCGGCCAGCAGATTGACCCAAGGGGTACCTTTGGTCAAATTCTAAAGTTGCTGTTCCCCACTGGCCTCCAACCAGGTGGGTCAGAGTAGGCTCCTGCAAACATCCTCAGACCTGAAGGACTACCCGTGAGGACCCCCTGCCCATGGCCCCGGAGGAAGCTCTGTCATCTCAGAGGAGTCAGCTAAGCCCAGCTTACGAAGTGCTGCCCTAGACGAGACAGCGTGAGACACCGGGGGTAAAGCTCTGCAGGGCTATCCAAGCGAGGCTGATGCTGACAAGGTCTCCATGGTCCCAAGCACGGGGCAATATTGACTTTCACCCAGTGTGCCCAGACAGCCGCGGCGCAGCACGTCATGGGATCAAACGAGGCACCCTCCTCGCCCTGACCCTGTCACCCTCAGAGTCCGGACCCATCCATCCTTCTGCTTCTTTCTCTGCCATTTCTCCTCCTGAATGAGACCTCTGCTGCCCTAGTCAGGTGGATGCATCGCTTGAATTCCTCACACACATCCCATTGGCTATTTCCCTTTGCTCACACTCATGTTTCTGGTTGGAATCTCCTTTCTTGCCATCTCTACCTAGTCAAATACTCAAACGTCATCTGACTTACTCATCATATCGATTCACATCTGTTCTGTTTTCATGGAATTCTTACTTTGTGCCAAGAGATTTACACATATTAATTCCTCTCAACAATCCCATCAGACAGAGATTACTATTCCCACTTTATAGATGAGAAAACCGAGTCCAGAGAAGCTAAGTAACTTTTTGAAGATCACACAGAACTGACAAAGCTGGGGCTCAAATATATGAATAAATTAATGAATTAATAGGAGTCTGTGCTGCCAATAAGCAAGTGAAAAGATGCTCAACATCCTTAGTCATTAGGGAGATGCAGAGAAAAACCACAATGAGATACCACCTCACACCCACTAGGATGGCTGGAATAAAAAACACAGACAATAACAAGTGTTGACAAGGTTGTGGAGAAATTAGAACCCTCAAACATTGCTGCTAAGAAGGTAAACTGATGCAGCCACTTTGGGAAATGGTCTGGAATTTCCTCAAAAAATTAAACACAGAGTTAACATACGGCCCAGGAATTCCAATCCTAGGTATATACCCAAGAATTGAAAACATATGTTCACACACAAACGTATTCTTGAATGTTCATGAGATCACGATTCATAATTGCCCCAAAGCGGAAATGACCCAAATGTCTGTCAGCTGTTCCTTAGATAAACGAAGTGGCATATTAGTCAGCCACAAAAAGGAAGGAAACCCTGACATACGCTGCAACGTGAATGAATCTCACAGACATTTTGCTGAGCAAAAGAAGCCAGTCGCAAAGGACTACATAGTGTGATAATACCATTTACAAGAGGTGTCCAGAATAAGCACATCTATGTATAGAGAAAGTAGATTAGTCGTCGCCAGGGGCTGGGGAATGGGAGAAATGGGGAATGACTACAAATGAGTATGGGGTGAGGGAAATGTTCTCAAATCAGATCGTGGGGATGGTTGCACAACTCTGTAAACAAACTAAAGCCCATTGACCTGTACACTTTAAAAAGATTAATTTTATGGTATATGACTGTATCTCAGTGAAAAAAACGAGTCTTTGCTACCTGAATTCGCAGAATCATTCATCAAGCATTTTTTGAACACATGTTCCTAGAGTAGTGTGGCCAAGACCTAGCACATAGTAGGCACTTTAAAATATTTGTCGACTCACTGATTGGGTGTCTGTGCTTAGCTCTAGGAATAAAGAGATAATGAAGATGTGATTTCCCAAGAAGCCATAAACATTACATATCGTATTATTTCATTTATATAAAATTGTATGAAATGCAAACTGAACTATAGTGATACAAAGCAGACCAGTAGTTGCCTGGGGATGGGGAGGAAGACCAGAGCGGGGAGTAGGGGAGAGATTACAAAGAAGCACTAGAAAACTTAGGAGTGTTTATTTATCTTGATTGCGGTGATTTTGCGTGTGTGCGCGCGTGTGGTGAGAACGCTTTTATTGCATCTCATACTTCTGGGGACATGTTTTTTCCCTTTCATTTGTTTTGAGATACTTTTAAAATTCCCTTTTGATTTCCCCTTTGACTCAGCAATTGTTCAAGAGTGTGTTGTTTAGTTCCCCTATTTGTGAATTTTCTCCTGTTCTTGTTGTTATTGATTTCTAGCTTCATTCTGTTGCGGTCAGAAAACGTACTTTGAATGATACAGAGCTTCCTAAATTTGTCAAGATTTGTTTGGTGACCTAACGTGTGATCTGTCCTGGAGAATGTTTCATGTGTGCTTGAGAAGAATGTGTGTTCTTCTGCTGTTCTTTGGAAAGTTCTGTATATGTCTGTTAGGACCCTTTGGTTTATAGTGTTGCTCAAGTCGGCTGTTTCTTTACTGATTTTCTACCTGGGTGTTCTATCCAGTATTATAAATAGAGTATCCAAGTCCCTTGTTATTATTGTATTGCTGTCAGTTTCTGCCTCTGGATCTATCTATATTTGTTTTATATATTTAGCCTATGAGTGTCTTTCAGGCTACGAGTGTCTTTAAATTTAAAGCGAGTCTATAGTAAACAGCATATCACTGGATCTTGGGTTTCTCTGCTTGTTTGTTTGTTTTTATTTTTAATCTGTTTCAATCTGTTCAGCCACTTTTGATTGGGGAGTTTAATTGACTTACATATAAAGTAATTGCTGATAGATGAAGACTAACTGTTGCCGTGTTGTTATCTCTTCTTCATTTTTGAAGGATAATTTTGCCACGTATAGTATTCTTGTTGGGCAGTTTTTTTCTTTCAGTACCTTGAATATATCGTCTTACTCTCTCCTGTCCTGCAAGGTTTCGGCTGAGAAATTTGCTGATAGTCTTCTGGTGGTTCCCTTATCTGTGACAAGTCACCTTTCTCATATTGCTTTCAAATTTCTCTCTCCACCCTTGACTTTTGACAATTTGATTATAATGTGTCTTGGTGTAGTCTCCTTTGGACTGATGCTGTTTGGGACGTTTTCAGCATCACGAATCTGGATGTTCATTTCCCTCCCAAGATTTGGGAAGTTTTAGCTATTATTTCTTTAAATAAGCTTGCCCCCTTTCTGTCTCTCTCCTCCTTCTGGGACTCCCAAATGCATCACTTGGTTCTTTTGTACCAATAAATCTCATGGGCTGTGTTTACTCTTCTCACTCTTCTTGTTTGTTTGTTTTCTCCCGACTGGATAATTTCCATGGTTTCTCTTTGAATTCGACGATCGTTTCTTCTGCCTGACCGAGACTGCTGCAGATGCCCTCTACTGCATTTTCCATTTCATTCGCTGAATTCTTTAGCTCCAGAATTTCTGTTCAGTTCTTTTTTTTTTGCAGTACGTGGGCCTCTCACTGTTGTGACCTCTCCCATCGTGGAGCACAGGCTCCGGACGCGCAGGCTCAGCGGTCATGGCTCACGGGCCCAGCCGCTCCGCGGCATGTGAGATCTTCCCGGATGGGGGCACGAACCCACATCTCCTGCATCCGCAGGCGGACCCTTAACCACTGCGCCACCAGGGAAGCCCCCAGTTCTTTTTTTCGTGATTACTATTTCTTTCTTCAACTTCCCATTTTGCTCATGTTCTGTTTTCCTGACTTTTCTGAGTGTCTGGGTTCTCTTTGTAGCTTGCTGAGCTTCTTTAAAACAATTATTTCGAATTCTTTGTCAGGCAATTTATAGATCTCCATTTCTCTGTGGTTGGTTACTGGAAAATTATTGTGTTCTTTCGGTGGTGTCGTGTTCCTTTGATTTTTCAATCTGTAGTCTTGCATTGCTGTCTGCACATTTGAAACAGTGGTTATGTCTTCCAGACTCTATGGTCGGGCTTCCATGGGGGAAAGACCTTCACCCATGGGTGGGTGTGAGGGCACCAGCTGGGTGGGGTGCAGCAGCTCCAGCTAAAGGAGGTGCTGTGGTGGCTCTGGCTCCAGGGGACTGCAGTAGCATAGACTTTGGGGAGCTCCGTCAGCTAAGCCACATTAGTGAAGGCTGCAGGGGTCCTCAGCGGCCAAGGCTGGGAGTGTCTGCAGTGGTGGTGAAGGCTGCTGGCATCCTTCTGCTCCCCTTTTCTTCTACGAGGGGTAGTCACAGCCAAGGCTACCCCTCTTGGTCTTGGGATTTAGGGCACAGACGTGCAAAGTGGCTGCAGAGGTCCAGGGCATGGGCACGTGGAAGCTGGCAGTGGTGCCAGGGTCTGTATTCCAAACACTTTTGAGCGTGAATTTTCTTTTCAGTCTACCTATCCTGCAGAGAAATGCTCCTATGGGAAATTATTCACTTGACAGATGGAGAGATAGCCATAGCCTTTTTTCCTTAACAACTTAAAGCCCCGATTAGCAATGTGCCTTGGAGAAGAGTTTCATCCTCATCAACACAATATAGGCTGTGGATATGCACATTTTTGTGAGTGATGAACAAAGTTTCTAAAATAAAACTCTGAAATAAGTAAGCCATCATAACTACTAAGATTAATTTTATGAAGCTCCCTGGAGTCGTTACTCTCCTGGAATCTGCTGATGGCACCCAGAGTGAAGCCTTTCGTTCTGCTAACTTTTGGTTAAGAAAATCTTGTTATCCATTTATAATGCGCTTCACTTGAATAGGGTATGACTCAGGGCCTCCCAAACTCACACTTCCCACGTGGAGCTCAGCGTGACATTCAAAGTAGCTAACCATCAGCAGGCGCGAGTAGTAACCAAGCATACAGACACGGACCAGCACGCCGTGCCGGTACGCACCAGCTAAATGTCACTGCCACTTAATGTTAACCTCTCGCCTCACTTTTAGGCTCAAAAGGTAAAATGATTTCACAGATATCAAAAGGCCTTCACCCAGAAACTCCTATAACTGCAGTTGTGCACGTGAATTACGGTGTTGCATTTCTAGAAAGCTTTGCCTAAGAGAAAGGATAAAGTAAGTGGCAAAGTCATAGGCATTTTTGTTACAAAAAATTATCTCACTGCAAAGTGGCTTCCTGTAATAATGAGGTACATGATGGAAAATTTGGTTGAAAGGAAGAGTAAAGTAGAGTTGGTGAAAATTACTTTTTATTCTATTTAAAACTCATTTTGTTTTGTTCAAATATATTTAAAACATTCGCAGGGAAAATAACTGGTCTCTTTGGTTAATAACTGGAAAATTAACCAAATTTTGGAAAATTTAACTGGTCTCTTAAGGTTAGCTGCCTTAAAGAAGTTGCAAGTAGAAGCAGTTTGGTAAAATGTGAGGCCCGTAACTTAATAAAGAAATTTTTCTCAATGCTAAAATAAGCATGATTTGGTGGTAGGGGAGATTGGAGTGTATGCTGGGAGAGGAGGTGAGACAGTGATTACAAAGCGGGGGATAAAATATCTCGCACACACCATCTGTGTGTTGTGTACAGCAAATGCTGGGATGAACCCTGAAAGCAACCCACAGATTTCCATGTGCATCATTACAGAGTCAGCCTAGTTTCATAGTGACTTCAAAGTAGGGGATCAAATGTGTGATCATAGCTGATTGGATGCCTCCCTGCCCCTCCTAAACTCAGCCCAGTTCCAGGCCAGATGAGGGTGTGAGGGTGAGGGGACTTGGCAGAGGTCACGTGGCAGCTGTGATTGGCATTTTGCAGGCCGGAAGGAGCCCGTATTCAAGGGTGAGACAAGACAAAATTTGGGAATTAGTGATAATTATCCAGGACATATTTCCTCCCTTTGCGATGGACATTCCTCTTCAGTTTTTTGATACTGACCATTTATGTACAGCACAGGGCTAACTCAGCAGCTCTGGGGCTGTTCAAACCCTGCACCTTCCAAAGAAACCAGCTCCTGACCAGCTCCTGGGAGATGAGCTTCAATTCCTTGGAATAGGCTGCCTGATAAGACCGTTACTGTGTACCTGAAGCTTTGGGCCCTGCCATATAGTTTATGGTAACAGTGTGATTTCTGGCGGGGTCCTTGGGCCGTGCCATCACCGTTTGAGCCCTGAAGTAGCTGGAGACTGAGAACTAAGTTCAGCCCTGTGGACATTCCATCCTTATGTGCCAAAACCCCAATAAGAACCCTGTACCCCAAGGCTGGGGGAGCTTCCCTAGTTGTCAGTGACCCACACACGTTGTCACACGTCTTTGCTGGGAGAAGTAAGTGGTATCTACACAACTTCAGGGGGAGAGGACACCTGGACCTTGAGCCTGGTTTCTCCTGGATTCCATCCCCTCACTCCTTTTCCCTTTGCTGGTTGTCATCCGCATCCCTTCACTGTAATAAACTGTAACTGTGAGTATAACAGCTTTTCTGAGTTCTCTACGTCTTTCTAGTGAATCACTGGCAAACTTTCTATCCAAGGGTGGTCCTTCTGTCTCACTTGAGGGTGGCCTTAGGGACCCCTGACCACAAGGTTGTTCTCGCACAAACCCAGACGATCTTCCTCCAAACAGCCCCAGGCTGTGAAATACGTTGCCCTCCACTCCCTTTTATCAAACTTGCACTCCTTCTAGCTGATCTCTGAGTCCTGAAAAATCCAAGACGAGCACCTTCCAGGCCCAGGGTCGCTCTTGGCCAAGCAGTCAGAGTGACCATGGGTACTTTTGTGATGGAGCCTCATCTCACTCCCAAGTATAACAGTGTGAGGCCGGGGCACTGTGTCCCCACGATGTCCACCCAGTCTGTCAGGCAGACAGCTTCTACTTTGATTTTCTAGTTACACTGAAGTCTCACCTCCCCTCCCAAAACGGAGCCCAGCCCTAACCACCAGCGAATGGTTAAGGCCCAGACCATGTTCTTACTAGTTGGTTCCCCTCTGCCCTAGAGCTGGGCCCTCTCCTCCGTGTCCCCAGGGGCCCCCAGGCCATCAGGGGACAGGACCACCCTGATCCAGGTTCTGGCCTAGTCCAGTGCCTCCAGATCACTGCCGTGGTTGAAAGCAGCCCAGACTCCCTCCTCTAAAACATACTGAATCAGGGGGCAGGACAGACTAAACCCCAAAAATATATTTTCCAGCCGACTGTCATCCTTACCTCGGCCTCCACCTGTAGGGGACAAAGCACTGTGTCCTTTGTTCCTGGAAGACTTGGGGTTCTTAGCAGGATGTGAGTGTCGTGTCCAGGCTCCATGCAGCTCACTTCCTCGGCCACCTCAGGCCGCCCCTCCCCTTCCAGCTGAGGCTCGACTCCCCCTAATCATTGAGATCCCGGTTGATGTATTAATAATTCCTTGGGGGAACCTTTCCCGTGCCCCAGTCTAGGTCAGGTGCCTTTGGTCTATGCTGTCATAAAATTATGATCTTTTCCTTCCAAGAGTTCACCTGTGTTTGTAATTACTGGATTAATGTCTCTCCCCTTGCAGACTGGGCTCCATGGATGTTACGTCCCATTCTGCTTACCACGTATCCCAGGACTTAGCAACGTGCCTGGGCTCAAGACATGGTTCTTGGACTACGTATGAGGTCTCAATGTCACAATCACCTTGCACTTTAAAAAAATTATGACAATGTTCTCTTCCAGATACGTAAACTCAGTCTTCAAGACCTTTTGCTCTTGTAACTTGGTCATCTGTTCGCAACCTTCAAAAAATTAGAGGAGTGATTGGTTGCCAAGGTAACCCATCTATAACTGGGAAAAAAGTAGCCCTGCAGGAAACAGATGTGCAGGCCTGTGTGGATGAGTCATCCTTCTCCACGCCTTTTCCCTCACCGTAGAAGGGAACGGAGCTAATTCTGGGGAGCTGCGTGGACAACTACACAGAGAACCAGTTCTCCTTGAAAAAGTGGCTGGGAAAATTCTGACACGTGCTACAACACGGATGGACCTGGAGTGAAATAAGCCAGACAGAAAAGGACACACACTGTAGGAGTCCACTCATATGAGGTACCTGGAAGAGTCAAATTCATAGAAACGGAAAGTAGAATGGTGGTTGCCAGGGGCTGGCAGGGAAATGGGAGTTGCTGGTGTGTAGTTACGGTTTGGGAAGATGAGAAAGTTCTGGAGATGGATGGTGGTGATGGCTGCACAGCCATGTGAATGTACTTCATGCCACTGAACTGTACACGAAAAGAGTTAAATTGGAAAATTTTGTCATATATATTTACCGCAATAAAACAAAAAACAAGATGAATGAAGAGGTCTTTGTAGTTAATCAGGAATTCAGAGGAAGCAATTGATGCTTTCTTGTTTAAATACTATAATCAAAGAAGTAGAAATTCTGTGAAGACACACAGTGGGAAAACATGGCCCATGAGCAACAGATAGGGGGTCTCCCTGTGACAGGTCGAGGACACCTTGGTCCCGTGCAGCAGTGGCTGAGGATCGAACGTACTCATGTTTATTTAATCCTGTCCCGTAAAGTGTGAGGGAAGAGTCCCTGCTTCCTTTGGAGCGTCTCTGTCAGTGTTCCGTATGTCTCCAGGCTGTACATCGAGAAGACCAGTCGACACGGTGAGGAACGCTTTCCCAGATGCTGGAGAAGGGGAGTGGTACATGCACAGCACCTGCCCCGCACCTGCAGCCTCTTTGCTCTTCATTAATCCCCAGACACAGGAAGCACACCCGCGACCTATCTCAGGAAGGTTATGAGAGAGAAGGAACTGCCTGGAGGTTACATCTTCTAAGAGGCAGAGACAGATTTAAATCCACCTGTTGCTCTCGAGGGCGGCCCCCTCTGAAAGGGGCAGCACGGGTCCAGCTTCAGCTTTCCAGACTGAAGTGTGCTACAACCCCCTGGGGTCCCCTCCCCCTCCGTGATTACATCCCAGACACTCCCTCCGTGAAGGATGTTGGCCCTTTCCTTGGTTGGTGATGTGGGATCTATGTAATCCTGGAGATTTCCTGCAAGAGGAACTCAAATGCCAAGAGGTTGGGCTGAATATCCCCAGTAAAAAGGGTTCACCGGGAGAAGCTAGAAGGGAACCCCCCAAAACAAACACATTCAAGCAAAAGGCAAAGTTCCCAGCATTGCACCAAGCCCTCCCTTCTCTCCGCCTAAAGTTCTGGCCAGGCTGTCAGGCAATGCAGGTGGTGACGGTGCTCAAAGTGAGCTGCCCTTTGGCAGGACATAAGGTGTGGCATTTGGGAGAAGCCGGCTTCCTCCTTCACGCAGGGCCTACTTCAGAGCGCCTCTTCCGGCATCCAAACCCCAGGTGCAGTGATGTCCACCCTAACAAGTGGCATCATACAATCCCCTCTGATTCTGGAGCCAGACGCGTCATCACCTTCCTTAAGTTACTCCAAGATCCCCAAAGGGCCACGACTTCTGGCAGAGGGGACCTGATATAAAGCTCCAGAGCCTCTATTTCTCCACCATTGCTCTCCAGAAAAACCCCTGCAGATGCTGTTTTTTTTTCCAAGCGAAAGAAAGGAGCTGATTTGACTAGACTGGGGAGAAACGTTGTGAAAACAAGTCCGGGAACTTCCTGTAACGCAGAGACTGGATGCTGCCTCCTGGAGGCTGAAGGCTGTCGGGTGGCAGCAGCTACGGTTCACGTTGTCTCGGCATCAGCAGGGAGAGAAAGCAGGCGAGGAAAGCGGACCAGAGCCCTGGGCCGGGCGGCCGGGTCAGCGTGGGTGGTGGCTGCAGAGAGGTGGGTCATCAGTGAAGGGCTGAGATGGTCAGGAGTCAGGGCTGGGGCAGGCATCCGGGGACCCGAGGCGGGGTGGGGCCGGAGAGTCTGCGGGACGAGGCAGCGTGCTCGTGGTGAGATGGGAGGGACTTGGGATCGCGCAGAACTGGAAAGCTCCTTCGTTGTAAAAGATAGCAAATGTGATAGATGCTCAATGTCCAAAATCCAAACAACAGAGAGGCGTGAGCGTGAAACTGAAAGTCCCTGCCTTCCTTTTCCAGCAATTTCCCTCTTCTCCCCGGGGATGACCACTGTGTAAATACACCTCTCTGGTCTTTCTTCTAGGTATTTGGAAACACGTAGACTTCAGTCTTCCAAATCAGATGTCATATGAAATGCTAGATTCCTTTATTAGTATTTTAATCAAGTTAAATCTGAATCCAAGCCCCCATCCTCCATCACCGGGGCTTTCCCACTCCAGAGTGGCACAAAGATCCCAGGGTCCTGTGCCAGCCGAGGAGTTATCAGCTGCTGTGTGAGCCCACAGGGTCCCTTGAGGTCCGGAGCCTCTCCGGATTCTGTGCCTCGTTGGAGGCTGGGACACTGGCGTCTTTGACAAACAGATACCGGTTCCCTGGGTCCAGCCCCACAGGGCACATCAGGCTCTACCCTCACTGAGATTTGCCATCCTGTGGGCAATATCAAGTTTCCCTCTGGGCCTAAACCCCTACCTCCTGCTGCTTTTTAGTTGGAGGGATATCTCTGTCCCGTTCTTGCCTCTGAGGAGGCATTCTCTCTCTCTCCCTTTTCTTACCTTCAAACCGCGCCCTCGTATAATCTCTTCACTGAATGGGTTGACTTCTAAGAACCTCTGTTTTCTACCTGCAAAAATCACTAAAGCAAGAAATTACCAACCGTCTAAGCGCCTTGAGGAAGGGAGTAAACTGGAAACAATGCACAAAATAATAGAACACGCACACAAATATTACAGGATTACATAAATGGGTCCCACTGTACATAATAGTCTAAAGCTTGCTTCTTTCACTGAAGAATAGACGAGACATATTTCTTTGCCAGTATATTTAGATCAACATCTCCTTTTTCAAACAACTGAGCAGAATAGTTTTCCATGATTTATTTAGCTATTTCACGCTTAATGGAGATGTCAGTTTCCCTTAAGAAAAACCCCACACTATCAGTGCCATACTTGTACACACACCTTTAAGTGCACGTGTACGTTATTTCTCTAGAAGAGAAACTTAGAAGTGGAATTACTGGATTTACTGGATTGGCGGCATGTGATCTTTATATTTAAATAAATATTGCCAACTCCTTAAACATACTGAGCCAGTTTATACTTCCACGGGTTCTGAGCACACCTGTTTCTGTATCTCCTCACTAATCCTGAACCTTATCAGTCATTTTCTTTTTTTGAAATCCATTTTGTGGGTGAAGAATTGCATCTCGTTATGATTTTGTTTTGCATTTCCCTAATTACTAGGGAAGTTGAGCATCTTTTGAAGCTTACTGGCCACGTCTATTTCTTCTTCATGATCTTCTCCTAGCTTTAATCTATTAGTTAAAAAAAATTCTTTCTTATTGATTCTAAAGAGAATGCACTTTTCTAATTCATGAAATTAAACCTTTGTCTTAACGTAAGTTACAATTTTTTAAAATTCCAGTTTGTCATTTATCTGTCAGCTTTGTCTGTGGTTGTGATTCTGACTTAACTGGTAAAGGGTAGGAAAAGTCGGTAAACATTGCAAAACTGCATAAGGTAATTCCAATCAGCCGGGGTTGAGAAACACCAGTGCAGAGAATAAAACACACAGGGACAGGGAACCAGAGAAAGCTTCCAGGTGTAGCTGACTTAGTGAGCAGTCTTAAGTCACTGAGCTATAAACATGAGGCCACTTTTATACCAGCCCTACAGCCTCCCTAGTTTTGCCTTACTTTCCATTTCATTCACCATATGGAAGCGAAAGGGAACGACCAAGTTTCTCTCCAGCCGGACACCCTTCAGTGGCACCGCATTGCCCTTATAATAAAATCCAAACTTCTTCCCCTGACTCCGTAGGTCCTGCATGATCTGGCCCCTGTCTACTCAACTTCATCCTAAGTCACCCCCCGCTTTGCTCTCATCAGCCATTTCTTCCTGCTCACTCAGGGCCTTTGCACCTGCTGCACCCTCCCTTCCCGACTCCCGCCCACCTCTCACTTGCACGGCGAGTGCCTTCTTCTCTCTCCTTCACAACCCTTCAGAGATGTCTAAGAAGACTACCCCACCCCCTTCTCCACTCTGTGCCCTATTTATTTCCTTCACAGCCTACCACGACTTGTCATTATTTAACGCACTTGTTTATTTTGTTTGGGAAGTAAGTATTCCCCCCGACATGGGGACTCCATGGGGGTGGCCACCAGGATATTCCACTGCCTGGCACATTTTGTGGCACATAGAGGTTGCTCCATCACTGTTTGTTGAGTGATGGAGTTACAGCACGGCCCCCCCAGTGTTTCCTCCAACTCCAGCCCCTCCCCTTGGCATAGAACAATGGCTGAGGAGAAGAGGATGAGGGGCCCCTCCGGTCCCCAGGTGTAACTTGTGCTGACACTGTCCTCCCCTATGGACCGTGCCACTTGGTCTCCCAGGTGACTGATGTGCTGGTGAATCTCGACAGCTGGTGGGTGCCGGGGCCTCTGCTCCTGCTTGGAAGTACCAGAGCTCTTGCCCTCCCTGCCTGCCGCCCTTGACGCCCACTCGGCAGCACCTGGACTCCTCTGTCTTGGACAAATAGCTCCTCTTCTGGCTCAACATGGCCTCCTTTCACCTTCTGCCCATCGAAATGTGGGGAGTGAAGGGAAGGTGAGAATGTTCCCCAGAGGCATTTTGTCTCCCTTCAGAAATGGACTTAAAGCCCCAATAGAAGGCAGGTATGGTCCCCCCTCAATTTTTCCATTTCCATCACCACATATTTAGGAAGACCCTAGGACAGTTCAAAGGATCCAGATGCCAGACCTTCACTCTGGTCTTTTCAGAAGCTTTAGACCCAGCAAGGGGAGGGGCGGGGCTCGTGGTCTCAGAGGGAGACACCCCACGGTGCTGTGTTATGGGCACAGGGTCTGCTCAGCCTTGGACTGCTATCATCCTGTCACTTTAGGTGGTTTGACATGCCAGCCTTGACTGCAACAAGTTGTCACATCTCTTTACAGTGACAGCCTGCAGCCCGTCCGTCTGGAAAACAGGAATTTTACATCCAGGTGGATGCTGAGAAAATTGACCACCAAGTACTGCTGGCCACACCTGGCCCGGCGGGAGTTCTTGACTAGGAGATGGCATTGGTGGGCGATTCTACACGCCGCTTCCAGGGGACCACAGACAAGGTTGTGGGTATGACGACTGGGAATTTGTCCCTTGACCTGAGGCTTTTCCTGTTCAATCCTGGGTCTTCTGAGAAGGGCATACATATGAGAGAGCCAAGGTTTGCCCTTTGGGATGTAACCTCTGAAACTTAATCATTCCCCTTTTACTGAAGCCCAGTAGGTTTCCTGGTATAACCCACAAGGCTCCCTAGTCCCCAGGGGACAAAATGTTAATTACCTGGAGAGGCCCTTGGGAATATGGCCTTTGTACTGTAGTGATTAGTATCGGTCACTTCAGCTTTTTTCCAATTCTAAACTGTCACACAGCCTTAGGGGAGCACAAAAGAAGTGTCACCAACACACCCTGTCCCTCCTACACTCCTATACCACCACCTACTTAAATCTCCCTTAGATTAGCTACTCTACAGCCCTTCACTGGGGCTCTGGAGAGGGTCCTAGCTCGACCTACCTTTATCCTGTGCCCCACTGTGAATAATGGCGTCACTCCCAGGCCCCTGCCCCCCAAATTCCTGGGCTCCAGCGGGTCATGGAATTTATTGTTTTAAGCCTAGATTCAGTGCTCTGGCTTAAGGCTGAAAAAAAATTTTTTCATCCAAAATAAAAATAACTTTATTGAGCCTCCTAAAATGCATATCATTTCAATCGAATTACCTATCTTATTGAATAAAGGGATTGAAGGAGAAATCTGGGAATGCTCATTAGCCACTAAAATGTCAAAGTTCTGCTTTCTGCGAGAAGCAGTAACGAGGAAGCAGTTTTTCTGGGTTTCGTACAGAAATTAGATCTGGACTTTCCCAACACTAGGCTGACTGGTGATAGCCCTTTACTGCTTTCCCTGTTCTCTCTTTTTTTTACTTGTATTCTTATAGTTTTTGCTTTTAATTTTTTTTACATCTTTATTGGAGTATAATTGCTTTACAATGATGTGTTAGTTTCTGCTTTATACCAAAGTGAATCAGTTATACATATACATATGTCCCCATATCTCTCCCCTCTTGTGTCTCCCTCCCCCCCACCCTCCCTATCCCACCCCTCCAGGCGGTCACAAAGCCCCGAGCTGATCTCCCTGTGCTATGAGGCTGCTTCCCACTAGCTATCCATTTTACATTTGGTAGCGTATATATGTCCGTGCCACTCTCTCGTTTTGTCACAGCTTACCCTTCCCCCTCCCCGTGTCCTCAAGTCCATTCTCTAGTAGGTCTGTGTCTTTATTCCTATCTTGCCACTAGGTTCTTCATGACATTTTTTTTTCTTAGATTCCATATATATGTGTTAGCATGTGGTATTTGTCTTTCTCTTTCTGACTTACTTCACTTTCCCTGTTCTCTTGGCAATTACATCCACCCCCGTGGAGTCAGCTGTTAACTGACGATGACGGCTGTGATAACTCCAGGTCCTCAGCTTCAGCCCAAACCTTTCCAGATCTCCACGTGGATGTCCCGTGGAAACAACTGCTCAGCATGTCCAAGTGACCTCATCCCCTAAGCCTTTGGAATCTGCCACCATTACAGCTGCTGCCTGGGTTCAGACCCTCTACCCTGGCATCCTTAATATCTCTCTTACTGTACCCCCTCATATGGCATTCTAGCCCCTCGATTCCGCAGCATGGTGGGTGTCTGTGTCCTCCCTGTTGTCTCCTCTTCTGCCAGGAGCCCCTCCAGGCTGCCCAGGACCCCCATGCTCTCACGTCTCAGCCCTGGGTCACAGTTCACTTGTCCAGGGTGGGCACACAAGGCAAGCTGGACCACCTGGACTCCAGGATCCAAACTGCACCACAGAAAGATGATTTCTGGTGGAGGGAGGTGTAAGGATGAAACTCTAGAGAATTTCGCTGCCATGAGGAGGAAATGAAGCCAACACACAGAGTCAGGAGGTGGAAAATCATCTTGGGGGTATTTGTATTTTTGAGGCTCAGATACATCCCCGCCCTTCCTTGGTGTTTGTAGGTTTGTGTGTTTGCTTGCTTTGGGGAGGAGAGTTTGTTGTTACAACAAAAAGAGGAGAGAAATGTCTTATTTGTCCCCCGTCTACCCCCTGCCCTAGCACCTAACACAGAGCCTGGCACGTATTAAGTACTTGAGTAGCATTCTCAACTGCTTGTCTCTCCCTCTAGGATAAATCTTTGAAGACATAAAGCCAAGTCCTATTTGTACGCCCTGCACCAAGCACACTGCTTGATACATAGACAATGCTCAAGAATGTTTACTGCCCTTGTCTTAAGTGCAGGAAGAAACAGCTGATGTAGAGTAGCGGGGGGCTGTGATAGAAAAGAGGGTTGACCTGGAGCAGTATTTGATGGTAGAATCAACCCACCCCAATGGGACAACATGGGTGGTCGGAACAGAGAAAAATCAGCAGATCTTCTGGTTTCTGGCTGCCTGGCTTTGGTAGCTGTGTGGATGGTAGCACCCTGCAGTGTGTAGAGAACACGGGAGAAGCATGTTTCTTCTTCTCTCAAGGTCGCCTGTGCTTCTCTTTGACCCCAAGGAATTTTCCAACACTTCCCACTGTGCCCCAGGGACGTAACTGCAGCCATCCCCGTGACAAACACCCACGAATACCTGCTGTTTACAACACAAGTAGCTATTTTTGGATTCCTGTCGATTTAAAAAATATAGCCCTCACATTCCAAATGATCAAAATTCTAAAAATGAATAAAGTCTTCTTATTTAACTAAAATTTTTACTGGGAAATAATGGTCTTTAATGTGAAAGTTCAAAATTTTATCAAATGAATAAATTCAATTAATTTCATGCACTTAAGATGCAGACTCAGTCCCTGAGAGACGGGGCTAGAGATGGGACTGCAGGCACGTGAGGGTGTGGACAAGTTCCTGCCACCGCATGGCTATGATTGAAACCCACAATTTTCCTGCTTTTAGAGAATAACGAATCTCCCTGGGTGTGTTTTCTATCTTTGTTTCCATCTGTCATTTGGGGTTCTTTGGAGATAAGTCAAGCTACCGTCTCATATGGACAGTATCAATGCTAAATTTAAAAATAATCATAGGCTGAAAGGAAATTAAGACTGTGTCAAGGTGTGTGTGTGTGCGTGCGTGCCTCTGTGTGGTGAGAAAGAAAGAGTGGACCAAGGAGAGACATCCTAAAGAGAGACTCCCATTTCCCAGCCACTTGTGGAAATCTACGTCAGGTCACCTGGGACCAGTTGTGAGTTATGGCCTTGGGCAAAATTCCTATGTGTAGTCAACAAATGAATGGGTGGCTGTGCTCGGCCCCGGGCGTCCCCGGGAGTCCCGACCAGCAGGACAAATCCTTGTGAGTCCGAGGAGGAACCTGTAGGGGTTGAAAAGAGAAGAAGGGGCAGGAGACGCGAAAGAATGGAGGCAAGACAAAATCCTGATCAAGCCTCAAACCTTTATTGCTGCAGTAGCTGTATTTATACAGTACAGAGAAAGGGGGGCGGGATCCAGAATAAGGGAAGTACTTGGCAAATTATCATTGGTGCTGCGTGCGCGGGCTTTCGTTTTAGGCGCGGGCTTTTATCTCATTAAGCAGGAAGAGAAGCAGGATGTCGGCCATCTTCTAATGGCGAAAACTTCTTGGCTCCCAACAGGTGGCACCTTGAGATGGGTTGGCCTTAGCCCAATCAATGTCTGATATGGCAATCTTTCCTCAGACCAAATTCCCACTGAGGTTCCTAGGTGGGAACTGACCGAAGGAATGGATGGATCCTTGAACTTCTCAGTCCTCTCATGTGTTCATTAAATGTTCATTTAGTTAAAGAAAAGACAATATTCTCACAGAGTAGCTCTTTGCATTATGAAAGTCTTGGTTTGTAGGTGTTTTCATATAAATACGAAATGGCTATTACTTTTTATTCCTGAAATGCATATTTAACATGCAAGCTACAAAAGTTAGAAAGAATATTAAAGTAATATTTGGGGGGGTTGGTGCCATGCTTTGCTAAGGTTAAAGAGTAACTCTTTCCTTCCCTCCAATTTTGAGGCAATTTTTAAAACCCTCTATGGCATGTAGCTGAACTCAAGCTGCCCTTCTAAGACCTGGAGACCCAGAGGCTAGAAACCAAGTTATTTTTACCTTAGAGAAATGAACAATCACACAGGTGCACAAGGAGCTTTGTATAAGGATGGTCTTTGCAGCATTTATTTACGGTAGCTAAAAACAAACAGCAACCTGAAAGCCACATAATTGTAAATCATAGGGGAATGGCTAAATAGACTTTGACTTATCTGTGCCATAGAACACAACAAAACAGTTAAAAAGAACGAGGTGGAGCTCAGGCACTTATTAATAAGGACCCAACTCTAAGACATAGCAATAATACTAATAAAAAACCCATACTGAACTCTTTTACACTATTGGTGGGAATGTAAATGATTCCTCCTTGTGCACCTATGTGATAAGGAAAACAGTATGGAGGTTCCTCAAAATATTAAGAATAGATCTACCATACAATCCATCAACTCCACCTCCGGGTATACCCTCCAAAAAATGAAAGCAGGGTTTTGATGAGATGTGTGTATGACCATGTTTATCACAGCATTATTCGCAATGCCCAAGATACGGAAACAACCCAAATACCCATCATCGGATGAATGAATAAAAATGAGGTGGGTTATATATACAATGGAATATTACTCAGCCATGAGAAAGGAGGATATCCTTATGACAGCATGGATGGGCCTTGAGCGTATTATACAAAGAGGAATTAGCCAGATGGAGAAAGACAAGGAGTGGATGATATCACTTATATGTGGAATCTAAAACAGTTAAACCTGTAAAGAACCGAGAGTAAAATGATGGATACCAGGAGATGGTGGGGAGAGGAATTAGAGTGATGCTGTTTAAGGTCACAAACTTATAAACAAAACATAGAGATCTAATGCACAGTATAATAAACTATAATAAACATAGTACTCTTGTACTATAATTATGTAATGTGATAAATACCCCTATATCAGCCACCATACAATATACAAATGTATCAAAGTAACATTGTACACCTTAACCTTACACAATGTTACCTGTCAAAGTTATTCAATAGTAAAACATTAAAATAATGCATACTATTTACATTAAAAGCACACTTACACACGTAAAACAATACTTTATAGTTTCTACGTAGAGGAAGGTCTGTAAAGGAAACTTGATAAACTGATAAAAGGCTCCCTCGGAAGAGGCAGGGGCAGAATTGGGATTGAGAATGGTGGTGACAGGGGAGTTTAGCCTTTTATGTAATGTTTTCATTTTTCACAAAGAAACTGTATCCATATATTATTTATATAGTTCAAATTTAAGCCCTTGTAAACAATCACAGTATTACGAGGTTAAAACATTTATTTCCTGCTTTGGTCTATTTAGCCAACCCTTAATATTGTCCTAAAACTCAGTGAATCTTCTCCCTGAGGCTTATTTACTCCAGAGGTTCTGTTCTAGCAGAGCAATGGGAGAGGAAGGGTAAGCAAACTAGACTCTGAACTAACTTTCCACGTGGAATAAAACAGTTCAGCAGGGCTTCCCCGGTGGCGCAGTGGTTGAGAGTCCGCCTGCTGATGCAGAGGACGTGGGTTCGTGCCCCGGTCCGGGAAGATCCCACGTGCCGCGGAGCGGCTGAGCCCGTGAGCCACGGCCGCTGAGCCTGCGCGTCCGGAGCCTGTGCTCCGCAACGGGAGAGGCCACAACAGTGAGAGGCCTGCATACCGCAAAAAAAAAAAAAAAAAAAAAAAAAAAAAAATTAATAAGCAAGCAGGGACGATTCTGGGAAGATGTTGGAGCAGGAAGCACTAGTAATCTGACTCCCCATCAAGACAATAATTTCACTGGCAGAATCTGTCTGATATAACTACTTTGGAACTCCGGAGTCTCTTGAAGGCTTGCACCTTCCAGGGGAATTTCAATTAATTTCAGTCAATTTCAGCTCTGCCCATCACCCACCTCCACCCTGCGGCAGGCAGCTGTGCAAGTGTTCGTGGAGCAGGCTGCCCAGAGCTTGTGCGAGCCAGGCTGGACAAAAGGCACCCTGTCCTCCAAATATTGGGGATCTGTGCTCTCGTTGATGATTGCTGCTTGTGATTACAGAGGTGCAGACCAAGCAGAGGCAGCCATTGGTATCCCTCCCCTCACTGCTTCAAGCTCCTCCCCATTTGGCTGAAGTGACTTCTAGGGGATTTTAAGGGCCCTTCCTTTTCTCCCTTAATTTTTCTCTATTTTCCCGTTTGGGAGCCATACATCAAAGACTAGGATTTTCAAAAACAACTCCGTATCTGGGGGGGGGGGAAGAAAGAGAAAAGAAAAGAAAACAAACAAAACTCAAGACAAATAATGAGAACAAAAAAAAACAACAAGGGCTTCCCTGGTGGCGCAGTGGTTGAGAGTCCGCCTGCCGATGCAGGGGACACAGGTTCGTGCCCCGGTCCGGGAAGATCCCACATGCCGGGGAGCAGCTGGGCCCGTGAGCCATGGCCGCTGAGCCTGCGCGTCCGGAGCCTGTGCTCTGGAGCAGGAGAGGCCACAACAGTGAGAGGCCCATGTACCGCAAAAAACAAAAAACAAAAACAAAAAAACAAAGCAAAAAACAACCAACCAAAAAAAAAAGCCCCCAAACGAAAACAAATAATAAAAACAAAACTAACAACAACAAAAAAAGAAAAACAAAAAATAAATGAAAAATAGCAAAGAGAACAGGAAGCAAACACACAAAAATGACAAAAAAGAAGATAAAAATGAAACAAAACATCAAAGAAACCAAAACAAAAGATAACAGCAAAAAAGAAAATACAAAACAAAAAAAACAAGCTAAAAAGAACACATAATAAAATAAAAATAGAAAAATAAAAATATATTTAAAAATAATAAAACAAAAAAAAACACAACAACAACAAAAATTCCCTGGGGCCTCCACTATCAGTGTCCTTGACCCCATGGTGAGCTACAGCTAACCACCACCTCCCCAAGAGGCCCTCCAAGGCCTCTTCGTAGGTCTCTGGACCCTCTGTGTCAGCCCCACCTCTGCGTGCATTCCTCCCACCACTGTCTGCTCCTGAAGCCGTCCCGGAGCACACATGCCTGAGCAGGCGGCAGGGGCACAGGCATCGACGGGCATGGCTGTTGGGGCCGGAGCAGCTGGAGGAGGCTTTCATGGGGGCTGCTCATGGGCCTACCTGGGCTTGTGCAGAGGGAGCTTTGGTGGGGACAGTGCTCAGGCCCCCTGGGGCCTAGGTGGGCAGGAGAGGCTTTGGCTTGAGGGGCAGATGAGGCCGCTCAGGCACGCACCCCTGCTATTGCCCGTGGAGGCTAGGGCTAGCGGGTTGGGAAGGGCATCACAATGGCGGTCCTGCCCCTTGCGCACCACTCAACCATGGCGCCTTGCTTCTATGGTGGCCCGGGCTTCCTCCACATACCTTCCTGGCTCTGGAGCTCCTCACTCCCGTTCCCTCAGGCTGTCTCTTCACCACCAGCAGCTGACCCCTCCCTGTGTCCACTCTCCAAACCCCACTTTCCAGAACCCAGCCCTCCTTCACACCAAGAGACACAAGAATCAGAATGGGTGCACAGGGCTGCAGCAGGGACCATGCACACAGGTCTTATTCTGTCCTGCCTTCCACAGACCAGTTGCTGCATTCCCCTCTGATCCCCCAAAGGTCTCTCTCTGTCCCAGCTGATACCCACACCATGAGGGGGCTTTTCTGAATGTGGATACCTTTCCTCTCCTTCAGCTCCTCCCCAGGGGTTCTGGTTCCATCCCATTTCCTCTTTTCTTTTTTTTCTTTCTTTCTCCTACCCAGTTGCATGGGGATTTTTCTTGTCCTTTTAGGTGTCAGAGGTCTTCTGCTAGTGTTCAGTAGGTGCTCTGTGAGAATTGTTCCATTTGTAGATATATTCTTGAGGTACTTGTGAGGAGAGGCAAACTGCATGTCCTCCTATTCTGCTATCTTGACTCCATACATGAAGCATTAGCTGTGAATCCTCATTCCAAGTTTTGATCAAGATGTAGCAATGAGATTTTGGACCACATATTGCAACATGTGCAATCATTAAAGGTACTAGGATCAGCTCATTTTGAATTTAATAAATCTTTTAATAGTTCAATGCCAGAGTTTTTCTACATGCAATGCCCACCCAATGTTACTCAGCAAGCAGAAGGCACAGCCAGGATTCAAACTCAGGACCTCTGATTCTCCCCCTCGGGATTTTGCCATCAGCCTTTCCATGAAATATGTGACAGCAAAGATTTAGAGGCTAGGAAGTCCAAGAGCAGAGTGCCAGCATGGTCAGGTTCTGGCGAGAGCCCTCTTCCGGTTGCCGACCACTGACATGGTGGAAAGAGTCGTGTCTACTTTTTGTATCAGGGTAATGTTAGCCTTGTAAAATGAATTTGGAAGACTTCCCTCTTTTTCTATTTTTTGAAGAGTTCTAAAAGAATTGATATTAATTCTTCTTCAAATGTTTGGTAGAATTCACCTGTGAAACTGTTCCTGGACATTTGTTTGTTGGGAGATTTTTGATCACTGACTCAATTTTCTTACTATTAATAGGTCTGTTCAGATTTTCTATTTCATCCAGATTCAGTCTTGGTAGGTTCTATGTTTCTAGGAGTTTATCCATTTCTTCTAGGTTGTCCACTTTGTCAGGATGTGATTGTTAATAGCAGTCTCATGATTCTTTATATTTCTATATTTCCATAGTATCCGTTGTAACATCTCTTTTGTTTTGGATTTTGAGTCCTCTCTCTTTTTTTCTTGGTAAGTCTAGCTAAAGTTTTGTAAATTTTGTTTATCTTTTCAAAGAACCAGCTCTTAATTTTATTGATCTTTTATGTTTCTAGTCTCTATTTCATTTATTTCTGCTCTAAATAATTTTTGTTATTTCCTTTTTTGTACTAACTTTGGGTTTCTGTATTTGAGACATTTTTTGTTTCTTGAGGTAAACATTTACTGCTGTGAATTTCCCTCTTAGAACTGCTTTTGCTGCATTTTGTATATTTTGGTATGTCACATCTCTATTTTCATTTGTTTCAATGTATTTTTTAATTTCTATTTTGATTTCTTCTTTGAACCATTGGTTATTCAGTGGTGTGCTGTTTAATCTCCACATATTTATAAATTTTCCAGTTTTCTTCTTGTAATTGATTTCTAGTTTCGTACCATTGTGGTTGGAAAAGATGCCTGATAGAGTTCAATCCTCCAGTTTAAATTTATTAAGACTTGTTTTGTGGCCTAACATATGGTCTGTCTTGGAAAGTGTTGCATGTGTATCTGAGAAGAATGTTTATTCTGTTGCTTTTGGATGGAATGTTCTGTAAATATCTGTTAAGTCCACCTTGTCTAATGTATCATTTAAGGCCAAAGTTTCTTTGTTGATTTTCTGTCTGGATGATTTATCCATTGATGTAAGTGGGGTACTAAAGTCCCCTACTATATTGCTGTATATCTCTCCCTTTAGGTCTATTAATATTTGCTTTTTATATTTAGGTGCTCCTCTGTTGGTTGCAAAATATTTATAAATGTCATATCCTTTTGCTGGATTGACCCCTTTACATCAAGTAATGCCCTTCTTTGTCTCTTATGACAGTTTTTATTTTAAATTCATTTTGTCTGGTATAAGTATAGCTACTCCAGCTTTCTTTTGGTTTCCATTTGCATGAAATAACTTTTTTCATCATTTCCCTTTCAGTCTTTGTGTGTCCTTTCATCTAAATGGGTTTCTTATAGGCAGCATATAGATGGGTTTTGGGCTATTCTTTCATATGTATTCTTGTTACTAATTAGCATCCTTTCTTTTCAGCTTAATGAAGGATCTTTAACATTTCTTGTAAGACCAGTTTAGTGGTGATGAACTCCTTTAGCTTTTGCTTGTCTGGAAAACTATTTATCTATTCTTCATTTCTGAATGATAACTTTGCTGAGTATTCTTTAATGGAATGTTTTCCTTTAGCACTTTGAATATTTCATGCTACTCCCTTCTAACCTGCAAAGTTTTTACTGAAAAATATGCTTATAGCCTGGCTGCTTTTAATCCTCTTTTTTTTTTCCTTGAATTTTGAAATTTTCATTATAATGTGTCTTTGTGTGGATATCCTTGGATTACTCTTATTTGGAGCTTTGTGGGCTTTCTGGATCTGGATGTCCATTTCCTTCCCCAGCTTAGGGAATATTTTCATCCATTATTTCTTCAAATAAGATTTCTTCCCCTTTCTCTCTCTCTTCTTTTTATGGGAGCCCTATGATGTGAATGTTCATCCATTTGATGTTGTTGCATAAATCCCTTAAGCTATCTTCACGTTTTTCATTTTTTTTCTTTTTGCTGCTCTGAGTCAGTTCCACTGCCTTGTCTTCAAGCTGACTGATCCTTTCTTCTGCTTCATCTAGTCTGTTGTTGAATTCCTCTAGTGTATTTTTCAGTTAAGTTATTGTATTCTTCAGCTCTGTGACTTCTATTAGATACTTTAAAAAAATATTTTCCATACCTTTTTTGAAGTTCTTACTGTGTTCATCCATTCTTCTCCTCAGTTCAGTGAACATTTTTATGTCTGTTACTTTGAACTCTATCAGGTAAATTACTTATTTCCATTTCATTAAGGTTTTTTTCTGAGGTTTTATCTTATTCTTTCATTTGGAACATATTCCTCTATTTCTTCACTTTGTTTGACTCTCTGTGCTGGTTTCTGTACAATAGATGAAACAGTTACTTCTCCTAGATGTGAAAGTGTGGCACCATGTAAGAGATGAACCTTGTTGTTCAACCCTGCCCCAGCTCTTGGTTGTCTCTCAAACCTTTGTATTTTTCCAGCCAGCCTATTATATTTTTAATAGCTCCCAGTAGTTGAGGATGTGCTAAACCTGTCAGTGTCCTAAACGGGAGGACCTCAGCACCTATATTCAGGCTGACTAGAAAGCAGACTCTTAGGCATCAGCTTTTAAAGGTATGTAAGTATATACAGTCTTGTGGGACCACAAGCTTAAGCCCTATTGGCCACTGGAGCCAGGCAATCTGCCTTGGGCAGCAGTTACAGAAATTGGGGCTCTAGATGAGTATATAATCTCTTTTCTGGGTAATACTGGTGAGCTAGGGCAAGGCAGAGAGATGGCACCAAAAGAACATCCACAGTCTATGTTCCTGGAGAGCAGCTCCATATGTCCCTAAATGTGTGCCAAATCTGAAGCCTGCCCCTCCAGCTGAAGCTCCAAGATAAGCAAAGAGACCTCCTTCACTGAAAAACTGTGTAGTATGCTTCATTCCACTGTCTGTGCAGTACTCTGGGGGCATATCCTGCCGAGAACTGTCTCTTCAATTGCCACAGTCTTGGGGGACCCCAAGGAATGCAAGCCCACCTAACCACTAGAGCCAGGTGATCAAGGGGTGTTATTTGGGCTGCAGCTACAAACACTGGGGCACCAGACGCATAAAAACCAGGGCACTAGACACATAGAAAGCTTCCGCCCCATCCCCCAGAAGACAGTGGTGCTCTGGAGTGTGGCAGAGAGCGAGTGCAAAGATAACACCCACCCCCCAAGGTTTCTGGAAAGGATTTCAATAAGCCCCTAAATGTGTGTTTAATTATAATCCTGCCCCTCAGGCCACAGTCATGGTGATCAGCTAATAGACCTCCTTCAAAGAAAGACCCAGCTCCTGGGTCTGCTGCCTCTTGCTGTGCCCTGGGGATGATAGTTGTTTAAGAACTCTTTCTCCATTGGTTACAGCCCTGGTGACCCTTTAGTATAAACCCTGCTATCCACTAGGGCTAGATGTACAGGTGTCCCCTGACAGCAGTCATAAAATCAGGGCACCAGACAAGGGTATGAGTGCCTTTCAGGTGACACCAGTTATTAAAGTTCCATGAGACCAGGATCGCAAGCACCCTCAGCCTCCAGAGCCAGGAAATAAAGTGGTGTCCCCTAGGACACAGCCACAAGAATTGGGGCACCAGATAATACAATAATAAACTATCAGAAAGAGAAATTAAGGAAACAATCCCATCTATAATTGCATCAAAAATAATTAACTACCTAGGAATAAATTTAATAACTACATAACATTAATGAAAGAGACCAAAGAAGACACAAATAAATGGAAAGATATTCCATGATCATGGATTGGAAAATTAATATTGTTAAAATGTTCATGCTACCCAAAGCAATATGCAGATTAAATGCAATCTTTTTTTTTTTTTTTTTTTTGCAGTACATGGGCCTCTCACTGTTGTGGCCTCTCCCGTTGTGGAGCACAGACTCTGGACGCACAGGCTCAGCAGCCATGGCTCACGGGCCCAGCCGTTCCGTGGCATGTGGAATCTTCCCGGACCGGGGTACGAACCCGTGTCCCCTGCATCGGCAGGCAGACTCTCAACCACTGCGCCACCAGGGAAGCCCTAAATGCAATCTTTATCAAAATTTCAATGACATTTTTCATGGAAATATAACCAAAAAATCCTAAAATTGTATGAAATCATAAAAGACCACTAATAGCAAAAGCAATCTTGAGAAAGAAGAACAAAGCTGGAGGTATCACACTCCCTGATTTCAAACTATATCACAAAGCTATAGTAATTAAAACAGTATGGTATTGACATAAAAACAGACACACAGATCAAAGGAAAAAGGTAGAGAGGCCAGAAATTAACACACACTTAAATGGTCAATTAACCTATGACAAAGGAGTCAAGAATATATAACAGGGAAAAGACAGCCTCTTCAATAAATGGTGCTGGGAAAACGGATAACTACATGTGAAAGAATGATACTGGACCACTTTCTCTCACCCTATATAAAAATGAACTCAAAATGGATTAAAGACTTAAACATATGACCTGAAACCATTAAACTCCTAGAAGAAAACATAGGCAGTATGCTCTTTGACATCAGTCTTAGCAATATTTTTTGGATATGTCTCCTTAGGCAAGGGAAACAGAAGCAAAAATAAACAAATGGGACTACATCAAACTGAAAAGCTTTTGCACAATTAAGTATTGGGAAAATGAAAAGGCCATCTAATGAAAGGGAGAAGATATTTGCAAATCATATTCCTGATAAAGGGTTAATATTCAAAATACACAAAGAACTCATACAAATAAACATCATAAAAACAAACAACCCCATTAAAAAATGGGCAGAGGACCTGATAAGTCACTTTTCCAAAGAAGATGTATGGATGGTGAACAGACACATGAAAAGATGCTCAACATCACTAATCATCAGGGAAATGCAAATCAAAACTACAATGAGATATCACCTCACACCTGTTGGAATGGTTATCAGCAAAAAGACAACAAATAACAGGTGTTGGTTAGGATGCGGAGAAAAGGAGTACTTGTGCAATGTTGGTGGGAATGTAAATTGGTGCAGCCACTGTGGAAAGCAGTATGGAGTTTCCCCCAAAAAGTTAAAAATAGAACTACCGTATGATGCAGCAATTCCACTTCTGGGTATTTTTCTGAAGAAAAAAGACCACTAATTCAAAAAGATATATGCACCCCAATGTTCATTGCAACATTATTCACAATAGCCAAGACATGGAAGCAATCTAAGTGCCCACCAATAGATGAATGGATAAAGAAGATATATATATATATATATATATATGTATACCTTCTAGTTACAAAATGTCTAGTTACAAAATAAATGAGTCGGAATAGAGTCAATTGTATAACATTTTATGGTGACAGATGATTACTAGACTTATCATGGTGATCATTTTGTAATTTATAGAAATATTGAATCACTATGTTGTACACCTGGAACTAATGAAATATTGTAGGTCAATTATACTTCAATTTTAAAAAACTGACAAAGTCATCTAAAGCAAGGAAAGTTTGAGAAACTGTCACAGCCAAAAGGAGGCCAAGGGGACATGACTACTAAATGCAATGTGGCGTCCTGGATGGGGTCCTGGAACAGAAGAGGAGCATTAGTCAAAACTAAGGAAATCTGAATAAAGCACGGAGTGAGGATTAAGGGTACGGGAGAGAGGTAAGAAATCTGAAGGGGACGGCTGGCCCCTGCAACCCAGGGACAGGTGTTCAGTCTTTATTCTTCAGTTTTCCTGCTAGTAAAGTGGGCGTAGTACTACCTACTTCAAAGGATTGTTGCAAGGACTAAATAACATGAAAGTGCCGCATACTCCATGAATATTAGTTTCTCTCCTCTCAGAATCTTGTTCAGTTAGTCCTTCTTTGTACCTCTCAGGCCTGATTTATTCGTATCAGAGTTTGGGATCAAGGCTTCATTTCATTCATTCATTCATTCAGCATATTTGAGTGCTGTTAGTTACTAGCCCTGTGCTCGGCTGTGGAGGTACAGGGGCAAGCGTCTGGAGGGCGTGCAGACCCAAGTGTGGTGTGCGCTGTGCTGTAAGGGGCGACAGGGGGCTGGGGGAGCGCCTGCACAGACCTCCACGTCTCGGACCCCACAGGACGGGAGGAGTGCGCAGGCCAGGTGAGGGAGGCCAGCACAGCCAGACTGGGAAGATGCTGGGTCCGGTGGAGGTGCAGAGGGAGGGGTCCGCTTCAGGCAGGGCCTCCGTGAGGCTTTTCAGGGAGGTCAGCCCCACGGTCCCCAGCTCAGCGGTGGTGTGGCCACACGGAGACAGCTCAGTGCACACGGAGTCTGGGCTCTGTCCTCAGGCCCTGGGGAGATGCTGCGGCTTTCTCAGCAGAACGTGTGTGATCATATTGGTGTGTGGTGGATGCAGTGTGAGGACTTGGTCACACGGGCCGCGGCGGGGGCGAGCAGTTAGGACGCTACTGTAATGACCTCGGCGCGCTTCCACGTGACCTGCCCTGGGTGACGGCATGGAGGTGGCACAGAGGCAGACTGGACAGGTGCGCAGAGGAGAGAAACACCAGCGGTTGTGATGGATTAGATGGGACAGACGAACACCAGGGAAGTGACCTGGGCCACCAGGGTGGCCATGGATGAAAGAATGGATAAGGAATTGTGTCATATATTTATAAAACAATGGGATATTACTCAACCGTAAAAGAGAATGAAACCTTACCTTTTGCAAGAACGTGGGTGGACCTTGAAGGCATTATGCTAAGTGAGATAGGTCAGACAAAGACAAATTACATACGACCTTTTATATGTGGAATATATATACACGTATATGTATGTGTGTATATATATGTGTGTGCATACATATACGTGTATATATATATATATTTTTTTATCTATACATGAAAACCAAACTCATAGATACAGAGAACAGATGAACAGATTGGTGGTTACCAGAAGCAGGGAGTAGGGGATGGGAAAATGGATAAGCTTTTGTTTTTTTTACTTTAAATAAATTGCATCTTAAAAGGGGGGAGGGGACATTATCGACCACTTACTCTCATGGTTTTCACTGCAAATCTTGCAATTTTGGGTCCAGTTAGATAGAGAGAGAGCTAGAGATAGAGACATTAATGCACACACATATATATTTACCAAAGAGAGACAGAGAGATTGATTTATTATAAGGAACTGAGTCATGCGAGTAGGGGGGCTGAGAAGTCCCAGGCTCTGCCATCTGCAGGCTAGAGACCAGGAGAGCTGGTTGTGTGATTCAGTCTGAGCCCAAAGGCTTTAGAACCAGGGGATTTACCAAACTATAAATCCCAGTTTGAGGGAAGGAAAAAGTGAGATGAGATGCCTTAGCTTTAGCAGTGAGGAGAAAAGGGGTGAATTCCTCCTTCCTCCACCTTTTGTTCCGTTCAGGCCCTCAACAGATTGGACGGTGCCCACTTGCACTGGGGAGGGCCGTCTGCTTTACTGAGTCCACAGATTCAAATGCTCATCGCATCCAGAAATACCCTCGCATCCAGAAATACCCAGAAACAACGTTTGATCTGGGCACCCCATGGCCAGTCAAGTTGACACATACAATTAGCTATTGCAGTATAAGTATATATGTATATGTGTAAATATATATATATATATACCTATGTCTACCTACATATACACACACAATATGAATACATATACTGGGTCTCAAAGTAAAACTTATTTCTTACTGTGGATCGAGTTAAAAAACAGAAAGCCGAGGAAATCCTGACACAGCCCCAGACAAGAGGGGCCAGGGTTTTCTGTAGCTCCCATGACACCAAGTCCACAGCCTGGACTAGGTAACACCCTCTTGTGTCCCTTGGGGAGGGAATAAAGAAGAAAAGAAAGGTCATGGAAAGGGTTTACCCTGGGTCAGTTGATGGTGGTAAGATTCATTTCACATTTTAAAAGATCACTTTGGCTGCTATGTAGAGAACAAGTAGAAGGAAGGCAAAAATAGAAACAAATTATTCTTCAGTATTTATGCAACACCTGCCCTGTGCCAGGAGATGGAATAAAGAAGGAAAAGTTGCTGCCCCCGTGAAGCTTCCATTTTAAGAGGAGAGCCAGACGATGAGCAAAGCAATGTACATATCTATCAGGGAAGGTACGTTAGGGAGCATTCTAAGACAGCCTGTGACAACTGTCCCCTTCTCTTATAGGTCTTTTGAGAGTGGACAGAATCTAGGACTTCCTTCTAACCAGTAGAATTTGGCAAGGTAAGGGGCTGTCACTTCTGTGATTACGTTATATTATATAAGACTCTGTTTTTGCTGATTGGAGGGAGAGGCCCTCTTGCTGGACTTGAAGAAGCAAAGAGATGTGTTTCAAACCACCTGTGGAGTGAGCTGTGTGGCAGAGAACTGCAGGCAGCCTCTAGGAGCTGAGGACGGTCTCCACTTAAGAGCCAGAAGAAGGCCCCCTCCGCCTCAAATCATACAGGTCCAAGGAAATGAATTCTACCAACACCCCAAGTGAGTTTGGAAGAACTAGTCGAGCCTTCAAATGAGAATGCAGTCTGGTCAACATCTACATTTCTGCCTTGAGTGAGACCCTGAGCTGAGGACCCAGTTAAGTGTGCCCCGGCTCCAGGCATACAGAAATTATGAGACAATACATGTCTGCTGATCAAAGCTACGAAGCTTGTAGTCATTTGTTGTGAAGTAACTGTTAAAAACAGGACATTAGGCCCCAAATGGAGTCGCTTATGCTAAGCCCCATGTCACCAAACCAAAACAACTTAATTACAACTTCTGCTCTCCCTGAAATGGAATCTTAAACCAGTCAGTCAGGAATCACGTGGTCAGCACTAGTGAGGTCATCTGTCCGACAGACCCCTGCCCTCCCCTAAAGGAAAGCCACCTTGCAATAATCCATCCCATTTTTGCCTAGAATAACTTCCTTGTTCCCGCTCCCTTCTGCCTATAAAAGTCTTTTACTTTGTACGGCTCCTCGGAGCTCCTTTCTATCTGCCTGGTTGGATGCTGTCCAACTCGCAAATTGTTGAATAAAGCCAATAAGAGCTCTAAAACTTACTCCGTTGAATTTTGTTTTTTAACACCACAGAAAACTAAATCTGAAGGCCCTCATCCAGGGCACACCGATGTATAAAGGCCAGGAAGTTCCAGGAAGACCAACAAAGAAGACTGAAAGGGACAAAGTGGACACAAAGGGAGGGTCAGAAGCGCCGGGTGCACACAATATAATCACATATAGCAAGTTTAAATGAATGGACTGCCTGTCGTTTAGGACCGACAGGTGGAGTCATATGAGACCTGAGAATTAGATCCAGGGCCACTGGATTTGGCCCTGTGGTGGTTATTAGTGACCTTGTGAAACACCTGTGTAAGCGTGGTAGCAGGGCCAGAGCCTGACGGCAGTATCTGAGTTTAAAAAATATTTGAACGGGAGCAGTGGATATGAAGAACAGCGGCAGAGTCTGAGTTCTGTTTTGGAGGCAAAATCAAGATAAGGGAAAGGGGGGCTGAGGCTTTGGCCACTAAGCAGGTGGGGTTACCAGGGAGACTGGGAGAAGGCCAGGAGGAGGAGGAAGCAGGTTAGAAATTATGTTGAAAGTAAGATGGCTATTGTGTATTCGTATGGAGCCACGCTGTGGGCAGTGGGGCATACGGGTCTCAGCTCCAAGAAAAGGCCAGGGTTTGAAGTACTAACTTCAGTTTATAGAAAGTACTTCAATCAACCACACTGGATGGAATCGTCTAGAGCAGTGGTTCTTAAACTGGGGGCTGAGGGTAGGGGGGTTGTTGCAGGGCACGTGCGGAGACGCTTTGGGATGTCATAGCTGAGGGAAAAGGTGCTAGAGGCATCTGGTGGGTGGAGGTCAGGGACGTTGCTCAACACCCTACAGGGCACAGGACGGCCCCACAACAAAGAACAATCCAGTCCCAGGTGTCAACAGTGCCCAGGTTGTGCAACCCTGATCCAGAGAGAACACGGCTACAGGAGAAGACCCAGGATCAAGCTCTAGGGTATTTAAGAGTGTAGAGGCCAGTTAGAGAAGAAGGGTGAGAATGAAGGTCCAGATGGTGGGAAGAGAAACCCAGGACAAGAGGGCACTAAGGAGAGAAGGGGACGTGAGTGCCTGGAGCCCTGAGTGCCTCCCTGTGCTTGCTAAGAGAATCTGTGCACCACTGCAAACAGTTCTAGGTTGACGCCTGAAATTTTTCATCACAAACTTTTCATCGTAAATTTACATATTCTGATTGATTAGAGGTTGAAATATTAAACATTAAAAAATGAAATAGGAAAGGATTGACTTAATTGAAATAAAATTTTCCTGTTACAATTTGAGTTTTTAAAAATACCAGCATCCTAGTTTTCTACTGTATCATGTACTAAGCCACACTGAATCTGAAAGAAATCAGTTGAAATGCTTGTTTGTGTTTTTTCCTATTGTATCTGGAAACATCTTAATCCCTCAAAACAATAGAGTTGAAAAGAATCAGTGTCACGACCCAAACTGATTCTGCTTTTCTGATTTCACAGCCTTTCAACATCTGCCCAAATGCCCTTTTTCTAATGCTAATTTTCAACCTTAACTAGAAGGAGAGGAAGCCCTAAGGGTGGGAGTCACCAAGATTAACCACTGAAGGAGGTTACTTGAGATGAAACCAATATTTCAAATTTGGGGTCACCCCAAGGCACACGCTGTAATAAGATTTGGAAGGAAGGGGGTATACTGCTCTCTTGTAAAGTGAGAGAAGCATTGTGATGCCTGACTTGGGCATATGAGGTTTACTAAAGAGCATTAGAGGAGTAGAGGATCTGGAAATGGACTCCCTTAAAATGATCTGTGCACAGGATTCTTTTTTTTTCAGTTGAAGTAGAGTTGATTTACAATGTCGTATAAGTTTCAGGTGTACAACACAGTGATTCAGTTATACACACACGCACACACACATATATATTACATATACATTCTTTTTCAGATTCTTTTTCCTTATAGGTTATTACAAAATATCGAGTATAGTTCCCTGTGCTACACAGTAGGTCCTTGTTGGTTATCTATGTTATACATAGTAGTGGGTATGTGTTCATCCCAAACTCCTAATATATCCACCCCCCCCCTTTTCCCCTTTGATAACCATAAGGTTTTTTTTTTTTTCTTTGTCTGTGGGCCTATTTCTGTTTTGTAAGTAAGTTCATTTATCAGATGCCACATATAAGTGATATCATATCATATGATATTTGCGTTTCTCTGTCTGACTTCACTTAGTATGATAATCTCTAGGTCCATCCGTGTTGCTGCAAATGGCATTATTTCTTTTTTATGGCTGAGTAGTATTTCATTGTATATATGCACCACTTCTTTTTTTCTTTTTGTCTGCCCTGGGTCTTAGCTGCAGCATGTGGGATCTTTGTTGCCATGTACAGGATCTTCAGTTGCGGCATGTGGGATCTTTAGTTGTGGCATGCGAACTCTTAGTTGCAGCACATGGGATCTAGTTCCCTGACCAGGGATCGAACTCGGGATCCCTGCGTTGGGAGCACAGATAGCCACTGGACCACCAGGGAAGTCCCTGTACCACATCTTCCTTGTCCATTCCTCTGGCGATGGGCGCTTAGGTTGCTCCCATGTCTTGGCTATTGTAAATAGTGCTGCTATGAACACTGGGGTGTAAGTATCTTTTTGAACCGTAGTTTTCTCTGAACATATGCCCAGGAGTGGGATTGCAGGATCATATGGTAGCTCTAATTTTAGTTTTTAAAAGAACATCCATACTGTTCTCCATAGTGGCTGTACATTCCCACCAATGGTGTAGGAGGGTTCCTTTTTCTCCACACCCTCTTCAGCATTTATTAATTGTAGGCTTTTTGATGATGGCCATTCTGTCTGGAGTGCGGTGATACCTCTTGTAGCTCTGATTTGCATTTCTCTAATAGTTAGCAATGTTGAGCATTTTTTTCATTTGCCTGTTGGCCGTCTGTATGTCTTCTTTGGAGAAATGTCTATTTAGATCTTCTGCCCATTTTTATTAGGTTGTTTGTTTTTTTTTGCTATTGAGACTGTATGAGCTTTTCCTATAGTTTGGAAATTAATCCCTTATCAGTTGCATCGTTTGCAAATATTTTTTCCCAGTCTGTAGGTTGTCTTTTTGCCTTGTTGATAGTTTCCTTTGCTGTGTTCACAGGATTCTTTAGAGAGTCTTCAAGTGCATGTTACCCTAGTTGGGCAACCACAGGTGTAGGCAAACATTTTAGAAGTTATACTGTGAATGAGAAGACGTTGGGTCAAAGGAAGCTTTTTGTTTTTTGTTAAAGATGGAAGCTGGTTTGTATGCTGATGGGAATGCTCCCTTAGAAAGGAGACGTTGATGCTAACTCTGGGCGTGGAAGCCTTGAAAGGGTTGCAAGGAATGAATCCTAAACACAAGGAGAGCCCCCCTGGTGAGAGCTGGGAAATATGCTCCCCCATAATAGTCTATCACGGCTCTTCTCCATCAACCTGCTCTATCTTTAGCAAACACCCTCTTTTTCTTTGTTTATGGTACGTTTCTCTGATTACAACGTAAACCCACGATGACAGGGACTTTTCCTTATTGTTCATCCCTGAATTACCAACACTCAGGGCAGTACCCAGCACACAGTGGGTGCTTAATAAATATTTGTTGAATAAATGTTAAAAAACGGATTAAAATGGGTACAGGTGCCGCTCTAGATTTTATCTGATGGTGAGGATGAGGGAATTCCTGGCTAATTTGCTTTTATTTTCTCCAAGTAGACACTAGGCATTAGCTGAGAGTGAGGGGGTGTTGTTCAGAAGGGGCGGGGTTAGGCGTTGAGGCAAAGCCCTAGGTGGGGAATGATCATTTCCATTAGAAAGGAAGCAAACCACTGGAGAGAGAGGGGAGTCTACAGTCAGGGCTGAGCATCTGTTTGAGGTCATGGTACAGCAGGTTGGCTCAGTTGTGTGAATGATTCCTGGGTGTCTGGCCTATGCAGCTGGCATCTGGTGAAGCCATTTATCAAGAAACAAAATGAGGGAGAATAAGCAGGTCTTTCCGAAAAGATGATGAATCAGGGGTTGAACGCGCTGAGTCTGAGGCACCGGTGGGACATCACCGTGAAATAGCACAGGTAGGTGGTCCGTTACTTGGCCATGGTGGGGAAGAAAGAAGTGGATAGCGGGGAGGCAATGGGAGAGGAGCTGCCTTGTGGGTGGGAGCTGAAACCAAAGGCATAGTTAAGATCACTACAGGAGAGGGTAGCACGGAAGAGGAAGGTTAACTGAGCCTGGAGGAACACTGATGGGAAAGTCACATCATCGGTCATGCATGACAATGACAAAGCAGGTCACAGCTTCCCAGGGCCAGATGCCAGGTCTGGAGCCTCATTCGTTCCCCACCTCTGGCGTAGTGCTGGCCACACAGAAGTTAATTCTAAAATTCACCCTGATTTGATTTCTCTGCACTTTCATTTACTAGAATCCTATCACAGCTTATTATCTGAAATGCTGCTAGGGGAAAAATTTTTTGAAGGTAAAATTATGACTTTCATACAAATATAAAATGAACACTTGTAAAGATTTTATTTAATTCATTAATTAACAAGGAAGTCAGTAAGACATTACCACCACTCCAAGGGAGAATCCAAAGAGTAGACACATAAACAAACAAGAATGCTTAAAAGAATTTGCTTTTATAGATGCAAATAGATGCAAAACTGGATTCCTCCAAAGGAAAGAGGGGGTCAAGAGTGCTTCCCATGGACAGAATTCATTTGTATAGCTACAGATAAGAATAATTTGCATTGATATCAATTATCTACAGTTTACAGGACTGTCCGTAGCTCAAAGACAAGAAAGGCACAGAACACTCCCACAGAATCGGCCCAGAAGGGTGTGCTAGAAAACACCTATGTTTCCTTTGAAGACTCTATTCTTTCACGTTTATTTCAAAGTCTTTCATGTTTTTCCCTATAATGTTAAAAAAAAAAAAAACAGTTATCCTTACCACTTTTATTAGTTGGGTCTGTTATAAAATACACATGGAAGAATACTCCAGTACTACCATACCCAAACATGGGTACTAATTGATTAGGGAGATGAGGCTAAATTTGGGATACCTTAGGATTAATCTGTCTCTTAGTTAGAATGGGAAATTCTAAGATTCAAACCAAACCACCTCAAATCTACTCTGGAACGTAGTGGGATATCAATCAAATACAGAAGATGTTGAGATGGTCCTGTGAGCTCACTGTGAGCTTGCCAAGTTGGTTGGAGGCCTGGAGCGTGATGCCGGTTCCACCCCCGCCCCTGCCCCAGCCCATGCCTGCCTCCCTCTTGGAATGAAAGAGTGTCAGACTATATACGTAGCCTTCATTTCAAGCATATGATCCATATAAAAATGGAAAGCCTCCTCTCCTGCAGTAGAGAACAAAGATGACTCCGGTTGCTGCTGGAAGCTTTCGCTGCTCTAGCACGACAGTTCAGGAGGGATCAGAAAGAAAGCACATTGATGATTACTGGAGAAAATGCTCATATGAATTCCCTCAGCACGGTATTTCTCTTTGCAAATTTTAAGCGTTCCGTGGCAAGTCTGCCAAAAGTGTGAGAAGTATAAATAGGGAAGAGTGGGAAGGAAAAATGGGGACCTGTCACGACGCCACTGAAAATAGGGAACTAAGAACTTTCCTGAGATCCAAAGTCAAAGGGGGCTAATATTTACTTAGAAATGGAGTAGCAGGCATGAGCTTTAGCATGAAACGAAAGGCAGAAGAGTGAAATTAGGGAATAGAAGAGAGAAACTTGAAGATAGAAAAATGTGTCAAACTGAAGTCCTGCTCTTACAAAAAGTACAGATCAAAGAATGAGGGAAAAGGGGACTTCCCTGGTGGCACAGTGGTTAAGACTCCATTCTCCCAAGGCAGGGGGCCCGGGTTTGATCTCTGGTCAGGGAACTAGATCCCACATGCATGCCGCAACTAAGAGTTCATGTGCCACAACTAAGGAGCCCTCGAGCCGCAACTAAAGAGCCTGCCTGCTGCAACTAAGACCCAGTGCAACCAAATAAATAAATAAATATTTTTAAATAAAGGAGAATGAGAGAAGAAAATTAGGATACGCTGACTGCTTATTATGTCTTGCACTGATTAGGAACTTTATATCTACTTTTAATTTAATCTTTCAGTTCCTATTTCCTATGAAATAGCTATCTCACTAAAGACGATATTCAAATGTTTGGCAGCACAGACAATGAACCAATCAGAAGCTGGCCAGAGGACCCCTGCTGAGCTAGGCCTTAACCCTTCATCAGTCGGCTCCCCAGGCCACAGTAGGGATCTTGGGAAGGGCTCAAGGCAGCAAGGGGACAGGAAGCAGGCTCTAGACAAAGGCCACGCACCAACATTTGCGTGAGTGAAATGATGTGTACCAACTGAGCATCAGCTCTGAGTGACACCTGTCCTCTGGGCAGGTTCAGGCTTAATCTCCATCTTCACTTTGTCCTTTCCATGATGCTCCACTAGCATCAGGGGTCTTCCCTGCCGCTCCTGCAGAGGCCGGAGATAGATGGGCTCCAGACTAGACATTTACAACCGGCCTCCAGTTCACACCTCCTGGGGTGAGAAGAAGATGGGCCGCAGGCCTACCGTTCACTACCAGCCTCTTATTTACATTTCCTGAGACAAGAGACAAATGGGCTCCTGGCTACGTATTTATGACCAGGCTCCCGTCTGCATTTAAAGATCTGCACTTTGATATAAGAAACAACAACAGGAATAGGGTAGATAACTGGACATTGGACACTTTTATGGCAGGACGAGAGAGGGGCTAAAGCCTGTTAAGAGATCAAGAGATCACACATTTCCCGTCCTTGAGGCAAGGGAGACACTACCCATGCCCTAATGGCCTCATGGGGTCAAAAAGGCAGGGGTGCCAGACCATAATAAGTGTTGCCTTTGCCCATGCCAGACGCCTGTGCGATGAAATCCATCTTGACTGAGGGGTGCATGCTCACCTAGGGGAGGGTCCCAGGACAAAGTAGCCATGGGGTCAAAGCAAGACGATTAGCCAAGAAGGCAAAGACCCAGAAGACTGACCCCTTAGAAAGGATTTAAACTTCCCAAAGGTATGACTCTCCTGACTCGCTGAGTTCGCCCGTGCGTCTTTCCACACGTACTCTGCTTTTCTAATAAATGCTTTACTTTCCTCTATACCTTCTGTCTCCTTGTCAGATCCTTCCTTTCAAGGTAGACAAGGACTGGGGGTCTAAATTCTAGCCGCTGGCCCCCGTGGTCTAGCACTTAGGATTCCTGGTTTCCACCCAGGCGACCAGGGTTCAATCCCCTGGCCAGGGAACTAAGGTCTCACTTCAAGCCGCTGCTCGCTCACTACTGCATGCGTCCAACATCACGGCGGGCAGCAGTAGGGACCCTTGTTCTCCTTTACCCCCTAATCCCTTCAGCATCCCCACGATTAGCACACCAGCCTGTACAAATTTAGGTACATTTCTTTACTAAAGGCCTGGGAACAATTTCAGAAGGCAATTATAATGAAGGAAGGAAAGAGTTCAAGTTCTAGTTCATTTAGACTTCTAGAAAAGGCAGGGTTTCCCAGACATTTTTACTTGGTCTACCCAGCACCTTCCCCACAACCCCCCATCTTGGTGCCTTGGTTAAGGGTGTGGGCTTTGCAGTCTGTGCTTCCTGGGTTTGCAACTGTCACTCAGTAACCTCGTGGCATTGGGCTAAAAGTCACACCTCTCAGAGCCAGTATTAGAACTGGTGGTTTTTATTAGGTGTGATGATGGCATTGGGGGCTTGTAAGGAAGTATCTTTTTTCTTCTTTTTCTTTGATGTGTAAACAGAGGTATTTGGGGAGCAGGAAATGATGTGGTGTTTGCAATTTGTCTCAAAATACATTCCAGATGAAAAAATGGGAGTGGTCGTGCCGTGGTAGGAGAAGACAGATGATTGTTGAAGCAAGGTGATGAATACGTGGAAGGGGGTGAGGTATCTTGTGCTCTCCAGACTTTTGTGCGCGCTTGAAAATTTTCATAATAAGAGTAAACAAACCAAAAACAAATAATGAGTCTTTCTGGCTCCACATTTTAAAAAGAATAGCAGGATGTACTTTTCATGATTGCAATTTATTTTGATTTTCCAGATAGATCCCACCTCTCATCCTATCCATCAGCTTCTCTAGACATTAGCAGGGAACATTCCCTTTGACAAGACTTGCCAGGCCCAGTGGTAGGGAGTATATTGTTTTGGATTCTATACCTACATTTTAAAAATGTCACCAGTTTCCTATTTGGAGTAACTTGAATGCAAGTGTCTTATCTTAAGGTGTTGCTTTCCTCTGTCCCACTCCTTTTTTTTTTTTTTTTTTTTTTCCCGGTAGGCTTGCCATTTCTTTTTTTTCATTTTCCTACACGTTTATTGGAGTATAATTGCTTTACAACGTTGTGTTAGTTTCTGCTGTATAACGAAGTGAATCAGCTATATGTATACACACATCCCCATATCCCCTCCCTCTGGAGCCTCCCTCCCACCCTCCCTACCCCATCCCTCTAGGTGGTCACGAAGCACTGAGCTGATCTCCTTTTTAAGGACTATTAGGGGTTAGCGTTATCTCCAAGGAGAAAATAGCCTTGGGAGGAACAGCCTACATCCTGGCGTATAAAGGCAACGGGCTGCTGGAAGGAAAGACGTGGCAGGGTGAAGAGTGTTTACTGAGGTTCGTGGTTAGGGTTATCAGGGTCTCACGGAGAAAAAAAGGAGAAATGAATCATCATCATTTGATCATGGTATTCACAGCCAGAGGGAGGGACAATGGGAAAAAGAGAAACACAAAGAAACCGTCAAAATAAAACTGGGATGTACGAGGGCAGGAGGAGGGAGAAAGTCTGAGAAATGGTGGGGGGGGGGGGAATGTAATCGCACCGATACTGGCCACAAACACAAAAATTTGCCCATTCCTGGTTTACATTAAAAATGAATATGTATGTACATGTATTTGTCGGCTGTGTCCCGACTAGGCAGGTGATGAGGCGCTCCTTTAAGAACCTTGAAGACCCAAAGTTGCACTCAGACCGCCCACCTGGATCTGAGCCCAACCCTGGACCTGAGAACCGAATGGCCGACTGCGGCCGTGGCTGTTCCCTCCGCCCTGGAAGAGCTTGCAGGTCGATTTTTGTCAGTGGATCGAGAGGGAGCCCCGGAGTCCTCCAGCCCGTGCTCTTAGCGCTCAGCGCCCGGCCTGGACCGCCCGGTCGGAGCCGGCCCGAGCTGCAGGGCCGCCCTCCGCCGCACGGGGGCAGCAGCACCTGCAGCGCGGCGGCGGCGGCGGCGGCCGTCCCGGCGCCCCTCTTGGCGGCGGCGGGCGGAGGCCGGCCCGCGGCGCGCTCGCTGATTGGCCGCGGCGCGGGCGCTGCCATGTTGGCGGAAGCGGCGCCTTCTGTACCGTGGCTGCGGCCGCCGAGTCCGTGCGCTCAGCGTCCTGCTCCCTCGCCTCGTCCGGGTCTCGGCGCTGAGAGGCGGCGGCGGCCGGCGGGATGGAGAAAAGTAGGATGAACCTACCTAAGGGGCCGGACACGCTCTGCTTCGACAAGGACGAGTTCATGAAGGTGCGCGCTGGGGCTCCGCTTCCCGAGCCGGCGGCGGGGGGCCTGCTCTCCTTTCGCTCCGGGGCCTCCTCGGGCCGCGCCCATTCCGGACCGGCCCCCGGCGGGACCTCGCTGCTCCTCGCAGTGGGTCTCTTGGCCTCAGGTGTGGCCGGGGCACCCTGGAGAAAGCACCACTGTGAAATCGTGCGTAGTGAGCGAAAAGGCCTCGAAGTTGTGTGCCAGTGGTTTTGAGCTAAGTATAATAAGCTCCTGTTATTACCTGACCCCGTTAGCATGCAGTGCAGTAGGATTGCCAGTCCCCTGGCCAAACAGAAGCTTGTTGACCAGCGCCTTGCACCTAAAAGCTCAGTACTAATGCATTGACCAAATCTCTGAACTCACGTCCATACCGAGGGATCAGGTGGGGGCAAAAGGCACTAAATCGAAAGATTTTCCTTAACGTTCACCTAAAGCTTCTGAATGAGATATTTAAAAGATGAGAATCTTCTCACTTTGTTGCGATACAACAAAGCAAGCTATTCTCCTTTTCTAAAGTTTGCCCTACTGCTCTTTATAAGGTGACCTCGAAGTTGGTCTGCATGTCATTGTAGGACATAAACTTACATAAACAGAATAGCAATATAAACCGAAAACATTTTATGGATAATAAAGGTTCATCAGGCACAGCCTTGAAAATACCCAAGATTTGAATCAGAGCTAGGAGGAACTTTGCATACCTATTTGGTGTAACCCTCTCGGTCTGTACTTAAACTACCAAGAAACATATTTATGTTTTATATCTAAGGACTGGGGGTTTTGATACCACTAAGTGGCTCTTTTCAGTGTTAAAAAGGTAAACGTTTTGGCTCAGTAGACGCTAAACTTTTAAGGAAGTGAGTGTAAATCCCTTACTGTTCTTTTTTGATGACTTTAAGTCATACTATGTTTTTTCTTATTTTAGGTTCATCACTCTCTCTCTCTTTTTGATATTTGCAGTCAGATCACATCTCTGGTTTTAAAAAGTATTTATATCTGTTTTCTTTATGGCTGAGTAATAATCCATTGTATATATGTACCACACTTTCTTTATCCATTCCTGTGTTGATGGACATTTACGTTGCTTCCGTGTCCTGGCTATTGTAAATAGTGCTGCAGTGAACATTGGGGTGCACATAACTTTTCAAATTATGGTTTTCTTCAGATATATGCCCAGGAGTGGGATTGCTGAATCATATAGTAGTTCTATATTTCGCTTTTTAAGGCATCTCTATACTGTTCCTAAAAAAAGACGAAATAACGCCATTTGCAGCAACATGGATGGACCTAGAGATTATCATACTAAGTAAAGTAAGTCAGACGGAGAAACACAAATACCATATGATACCACTTATATGTGGAATCTAATTTTTAAAAATGATACAAATGAACTTATTTACAAAACAGAAACAGACTCACAGATCTTAAAAGCATACTTAGGTTACCAAAGGGGAAACGTGCCGGGGAAGTGATAAGATGGGAGATTGGGATTGACATATACTCACTACTGTGTATAAAATAGGTAACTAATAAGGACCTACTGTATAGCACAGGGAACTCTACTCAGTATTATGTAATAAACTATATGGGAAAAGAATCCAAAAAAGAGTGGATATAAGTATAACTGAGTCATTTTGCTGTACACCTGAAACTAACACAATCTTGTAAGTCAACTATACTCCAATAAAAAAAATTTTTTTTAATGTGGTAAAAAACGGTATTTCCATCTGGATTCTCTCCAGTGTGGCCATATCATTTTTAGTATGCGGGGCTGTCTAGACCCAGGAATGATGTACTCTTGTTCTCGTACAGTGGTGTTTCTGCTAAACCACGGCAAGGAAGAGCGTAACTTGTCAGGGATGTGTGAAAGGGACCGAGGAGTGAACTTGCTGATCCAGGAACGCTTTGTTCCACCCCCTGGCTGAGAGCTGCCCTGGAGCGAGGGTAGAAAGAAAGACCATGATGAGAAGAGGCGCACTAGAAGAAGAAAAGGCACAAGCAGAGATCAGGGGCTTTGTTCTGACTTCTGATTTCAGGAGTCTCAGAATACAGAAAACTTAACTTGTCCAACTTTTGCCTTCTTCAAGGCTTCCTTCAGGCTCAGTACCAGCATTCTTTCGGACTTGCTAGCCCCACCACGTTTCTTGCTCTGAGATGGCAGAATGCCTTTGGCAAGAGCAGCTGCAGAAAGCAGAAAGCTCAAAATATAAGTTCTAAAGTAGAACCTGCAGTAAGGAGAGGGCAAACTGGGAAGGTGGCTGGAATGGCCACATTCTTCCATGGCTCCTAAGCCTCTGAATGTGCCCTGCAATTTGTAGTGCTAATAAATGTGACCACTTCACGTGTAGAAGAAAACTACCTAGGACAGTTGTCCCGTGTTAAATGTTTTTGATTTTCTAGGTGAGACCTGGAGATAAAGGTTATTTGCGATTTGTGTTTCCTTCAGAGAGACGTAAGTTTTAGTTCCATGGCAGAAATGGTGGGCGGAGAGCTTGCTGTCGGGGTTATATTTCTACCTCTGTGTCTCATTCAGCACATTTTGTAATTTGTTCCTGTGGGAAAGTTAGGGGATGTCCTGTTTGCATTAGGAGAGTTGAGATTACTTGAAATCCGGTCGTTGGGTTGGAAACTGTGTCATTAGTCTGCCATACGTGACGAGGGCCTGTTAGGACAGTGGTAGCAGTTGCTCACTTAATAAACAGTCATTCATTGATCACCTGCTTTGTGTCAACCAGCAATCTAGACGGGATAGTACAAGGGTACATAAGATATGGTTTGAGCTGTTGAGTATGGTCACAGGAAGACCACCGTGTGTGCTGAGAAACTGGACCTAGTCCAGAGAGGCTGGAAGGCTGGCCAGGAGTGAGACGGGAAAGGTAGGAGGGCAGCTGAGCTGCCGTCACGTTTAAAGCAGGAGATTACATGGGCATGTCTGTTGCATTGGAGCAGCGTTAGAGGGCGCTGTGCCACTGGTTACTTCAGGTTAATATCGGATTCCAGCTCAAGGGAAAATTGTGTTGGATTTGAACTGATGAGCTAATATTTTGATACGGACCGTTCTTGCACATGTGTTTCAGTCCTAACTCAGTGTCTTAGTGGTATCTCAGACCTTTAGGAAAGTATTTAATAAATTCTTAATAAATAGCAAACTACCTTTCTGAACACAGAAAAAAAAAAGAGGCTACTAAAAAGTTATTTCAGTGGTCCTTGTGAGATCTAATGAGAAAGAGGAGGGGACAGATTTGTGGAAGATGGAGGTGATCAAAAGACAGGAGTGGCAGATGGAAGAATCACTTGGGGCAGAGGTGGTGATGACATCATACCGTTAGCTTCGTCACCTTGCAGAAATCTTTAGCGCGCGTTGATAGCCAGCTATCAGATGAAATAGGACCTAAGATCTTGGTAGCAGGGAGAGAAAGCGGCCTACTAACAAAGATAAATTAGATCCCTTTACCTAGGAGTGCTGTTGGAATCGTAGCTTTCCCCTTCTAGCCCAGCGTACGACTTCGCTTCCTGTTTTATAGCAAAAATAGTGTCATCGAATGGGAACTCCTTCATCTTGCTGACGATGACGGCTCATTCTTGTATTTGTGCCCGTTCTCTTTCTCCTCCTCGCCTGTTACGTAGAGGGGTTTTCCGTCCTTCCTTCCTTCCGCCCATGCTTGGAGCCCAGGCCCTCCTGCACTCTCCCCACTGGCTTTAGTCTCTTCCCCTTGACCCTCCTGCCTCTAGTCTGTCCTGTCACACTCTTCCACATTACAGCCAAATGCTCCAGTTGTTGTTACTTCCTTCCGCGCTTTTTGGCCATTTGTGTGTCTTCTTTGGAGAAGTGTCTGTTCAGCTCCTTCGCTCATTTTTTAATTGGGTTATTTGTCTTTTTATTGTTGAGTTGTAAGAGTTTTTGTATATTCTGGATATTAGACCCTCATCACATATATGACTTGCAGATATTTTCCACCATTCAGTGGGTTGTCTTTTCACTTTTTTAATAGTGTCTTTTGACACATAAAAGTTTTTATTTTGATCGCGTTCAATTTTTCTATTATCTTGATGCTTTTTGTGTCATATCTAAGAAATGACTGCCTAATTCAAGGTCACACGGACTTTCACCTGTTTTCTTCTAAGTTTTATAGTTTTAGCTCTTCTACTGAAGTCTTTTGATCTATCTTGACTTAAATTTTCGTTTATGGTGTGAGGTTGGTGTTCACATTCATTCTCTTCCGTGTAGATATTCTCTTGTCTTAACGTCAGTTGTTGAAGAGACTCTTCTTTCCCCATTGAATGGTCTTGGCGCCCTTGTAAGAAATCAGTTGACTATAAATGTATGGGTTTTAAGTTCTTCTTTTTAAATGTTTAGGAAATCTACAGTGTAAAGTAAAACTATTCCTGATGAATGAAATGTGGCAGTTGTTACATACCACTGAGTTTGGGGTTGTTTGCTGTCATAGCAAAAGCTGCCTAATTCAATATTCACAGATGTTCTAAGTAATTTAGTCTTGTGCAATGCAACGCTTGTTTATCTAAGAACAAATATATAATCGGCAAGTTGAGCGCTAATATTGCCTAATAGCATTTGTTTGTGAGAGTTGAGTTATATGATTTAGAATGTCACCATGAAGTTCATACCTGAACTTCATCCATCTGAAGTTCATACCTTCAAAGATGATGTACTCAGGCAAGCAGAGTGCTCTGCACAGTCATACAGCTGGTTAATAGCAAGGCCAGGATGTCAGGCTGAGGCCTGCCCACACGTTCTTGCTGCGATTGCTGTGTAACTATGTAAGGTGTTACCTGGGGTCGTCTCAAGCAGCAAAATGTCTAGGCTAATTCTGGCTCTAGGTAAAGAAGCAGATGGTTTTCACTAAGTGGCTGTGAAATTGCAGTTTGGTAAGAAATCCTCTTATCTGACACTATCAGAGCAGGTGTTTGGGTGATTAAGAAAGTCAGTTTTTAAAAGTACTCAAGGGATGGTGCTTGAGTCCTTCACGTTTTATTTTCAGTCATACGTGTGTACATTTAGTCTCCATTGATGTGGTACCAGGCTCTTTTCTCTGAAAATTTGTCTGCTGATTCGATTTCTGGATTGTCCTTTAAGTCGGATGAGAACCCTAAGGCATCTGCAAAGAATCTGGTATAGGATCCTCCAAGATTTGTATGACCCCCCTTCCCGCTGCCCTACCTGGTTCATGGTCATGTGATAGATAATTGAGTAAAAATTGTCTTGTCAATTTCTCAGTATCGGGTCTTCACAGAGCATCATAGTTTTCATGAAAACAGTTGTCTTCTTGCACTTACATTTTGTTGGTTTATATAATGTTTAATAAAATTTTGTAATTTTGATGATAAGTACAAGTGACCTTAACAAGTTCGGGAATCATCACATCTGATTCTTGGTGACTAAACAGCTCAGCTAGTAGCAGAGTCATAGGTGCAATAGACAGTAACCTGCTGGCCGTATGCATGTCTGCCTCCCAGGGGCATCAGAATGTTATAAAGGGAGGTGGCATGGCGAACCTGTGAGACCAGTACTTGGAAGTTGGTTTTGAAAGATTCTGAACATCTGTTCGGTGGAATACTCAACGTCCATATAAAATGTCAGTACAGATTTATATGTATTATGAAAGGACATTGAAGTTATATTTTCATATGGGGAAAAGTAGCTTAAAAAAGGTTTATTAAGATTGTGTGTGTGTGTGTGTGTGTGAGTGTGAGAACACAGGAAGAGGTCTGGGGTTTCGTTGACGATGGTGACGTAGGAGGATCCTGAACTCACCTCCTCGCATGGACACACGAAATCGACAGCTACTTAATGGAACAATTTCCTCTGAGAAAACCCCCCAAAACTAGCTGAGCATCTCCTGCACATCTGGCAAACAAGCAAAAACCCACATCAAAGTGGGTAGGAGAGGCTGAGACACAGTCTCACCATACACCCCTCCGCCAGTGTGGTGACCCACAATCAGGGGGAACTCCCATCCCAGGCTGCTCCCCGAGGAGCGAAGGGTGTGAACCCCACCCCTGGCACCCCTACTTTCAAGACTTGCATCTGGGAGATGAGCCCCCAAGACATCTAGCTTTGAAAGTCAATGGAGCTGGCATCTGGAAGACCCATGAGGCTACAGTGACCTGAGAAACAGTTTTTGAAGGGGCAGCATGAACTTACCCTCCCCAGGGCCTGACACAGACACAGCAACTGAAAAGGGCCCAGACTTGCTGTGAAAGAGGCTTGTTTATCTTAAAGCATCGGCCTGAGGGGCAGGCTTCTAACTTGGCCCACGTCTGGGGGCTTGGAGGCCGGCGGGGCCACCTGTGCTCTCTCTCTCCTTGCTCCACTCAACAGTATCTCCTGGAAAGGAACGTGTGTACTTGGTCTGGCGCCCTGATTTTTGCAGCTGCTGCCTGGGGACACCTCTTAGGTCACCTGGCTCTGGTGGCCAGTGAGGTTTACGTTTGTAGGTCCCCAGTGTTCATTGCAGTATTATTTGCAATAGTCAAGACGTGGAAGCAGCCTAAGTGTCCATGGATGGATGAATGGATAAAGAAACTGTGATACACACACCACACACTGGGATGTTATTCAGCCACGAAAAAGAAAGAACTCTTGCCCTCTGTGGTGGCAAGGTGGATGGACCTTGAGGGCATTAGTGCTCAGTGACATAAGTTAGAGAAAGGATGATCGTGGTCTCACTTGTGTGTGGGATCTAAAAAGCAAAGCAAGAAAAAATGGACCCACAGGTACTGTTCACATGGGTGGTTACCAGAGGCAGCCGGTGGGGAGTGGGCAGAATGGGCGAAGGGGGTCAGATGGTACAAACCTGCAGTTAATCAGGTAAGTAAGCCTGGGCATGTGGTGTACAGCACGGTGACTGTAGTTAATACCGTGTTGTGTATTTGAAAGTTGAAGGGAGTGAACCTTTTTTTTATCAGTCTGTTTAGAAAAGTCATTAAACGATGACAACTACGATAAGCGGCAACAGCGACAAGTCCTCGGCAGTGGAGGGTTGGTACAGTTATTATCGCCCAAAGTGCATCATTTACGTTAAGATTCATTCCTGGTGGTGTACATGCTGTGAGTTTTGGCAAATGGATAGTGACCTGTATGTACAGCCACAGTGTTGCATGTAATAGCCCTAAAGGCCCTCTGTGCTCTGCCTGTCCATCCTTTTCTCCCTCCGACCCCAGGCAGCCCGCTCATCTTTTTACTGCGTCCATAGTCTTGCCTTTTCCAGAATGCCATATAGTTGGAATCCTGTAGGATATACCCTTTCCAGATTAGCTTTCTTCACTTTGTAATCTTACAAGTTCTCATAGCAGGAAAAGGAAGTGTGTAACGGTGTGTGATGGATTTTAACTGGACTTACTGTGGTGATCATTTTATAATAGATACAAACGTGGAATCGTGTTGTGCACCTAAAAGCCATCTAATGTTATATGTCAGCTGTATCTCAACTTAAAATATAATTTATATTTTAAAGAGAAATCAAAAAGAGTCTGGAAGGATGTGAATCACGAAGTTAAATAGAAAGACATCCATAGTGCCTGTCTGTAGGGCATCAGGACTGAGTGATTTTTTTTACTCTCTGTCTTTTGTGTCATTATAGCCCACCCTCCTCCTCGGGTTCCACATCTGTGGATTCAACAACCATCCATCAGAAATATTTGGGAAAAAAAATTCCAGAAAGTTTCAAAACGCAAAACTTGAATTTGCTGAATTGGCAACTATTTACATAGTGTTAACATTGTATTTACAATTATCTGCATAACATTTGCATCTTACTAGGTATGATGTAATCTAGAGATGATTTAAAGTATACGCAAATACTGCGCCATTTTATATTAGGGACTTGGGCATCCCCAGATTTTGGTGTCCTAGGGGATCCTGGAACCAGGCCCCCATGGATGCTGCGGGATGGCTGTATTTCTTTGCTGGTTGAAAGTTTCACAGTGAACATTTGTTACTTTTAAAACTAAGGGAAAAGGAGCAATTTCTGTTTTGTGAGGAGCCTATTTAACGTGTGTAGTTAAAAAAAACTAAATCCCTTGTAGAATGTAGGCAGCAGGAGAGAATGCTCTTGGTCAGGGGCCACCCGCTTGGCGCCTTGATAGTGCACAAGCACCTTTATGTCACGTGTACTTAAAAGGACTTTCTCCCAACAGCAGTAGCCTTTCAAATGAGTAGAATGGCGTTTATCTCTTATTCTTTCTCTCCTTTTATTTCTGTGTGTAAAATGTGATATCGTTGCAGTAATTCTTTTTTCTGCTTTTATTTTCAGGAAGACTTCGATGTCGATCACTTTGTGTCCGACTGTCGGAAGCGGGTCCAGCTGGAAGCACTGAGAGATGACCTGGAGCTCTACTATAAGCTGCTTAAAACGGCCATGGTCGAGCTCATCAACAAGGACTATGCAGACTTCGTCAACCTGTCAACGAACCTGGTAAACTTTAAATCCAGAGTTCCTACCAGTCAGTGTATTTACATACGTACTACACACTCTCTTTCTCACTCATGTTTATTCTTAAAAGTGCTGAGTGTTTTTAGAAACCTTTTAGTTGATTTTTCCCCCAGAAACTTGGAGAGATTACTAATCTTATTAATAAAAGAACTAAACTTTCTTGATACACATTTTTTGTTTTGAGTTTAGTTTGATTATATTTTGAATGACTTATTAAGAAGTAGTGAAAAGTAAAGGATAACAATCTCAAGAGTGGTTGTTTTTGTTAGTTGCTAAGTGATTACCATGAAATCTCACTGGTTTAGACTAATTTGCTAGAGCAGATACCAACTATTCCTAAGGAAGTGTTTAATTTACTTTCAGGTACTGTGCTAGCCAGACATAGGTTGAGGAAACATTGGCCAATATTGACCTTCAGGTGGCCTGGTTTTATAAAAACATAGGAATGGTTTGTGAGAAGCACATCAGTTACTTGGAAAAGTTGTTTAGAAATGCTTGAGTTTTAATACTTGGAAAAGTCTTCTTGTTCATACTTTATTTGGTTGTTAAATCTGTTTATCCAAAGAAGTATAGAAAGTCGCCATCTCCATGGGAATTTCAGGAAGCGTTAAGAATAACGAGCTGTGTTGGCTTTTGGGAAGTACACCAGTAAGATAAATGTTCCAGTAGGATTAGAAACCCTGAAAATTTTATTTCCATTCTGTTTAATTTGTATTTTTCTCAAAGGCTCTAATAATACTTAGGAGAGATATAGCTCATCAGACTTTCACATCAGCTGGCTGAACATCATAAGTACAGAGATAGCTATTTTTCCTGTTAAAGTTTTTTTAATTCATTTAAAATTTCATCCAGAGGCAAACTGTACACGAGGAATCTTTGATTTATTACGACTTTCCCTATTTGCATAGTTTCATGTATATCAACAGATTTTTTCACTTTCTGTAAGCAATATTTGTGGTAAGATAGCATTTCTGTTATTTATCTAGTTATTAGCAATATGTGATTGTACGGAAAGAATAACCTAAGTCTAGTACAGCTTTGCTCGTTAAACAGAAGCTTCACTGTCACTCCTGACTCTGACGTGCTTGTGCCAACATGATTTTGCCTTTAGGTTGGCATGGACAGAGCCCTCAGCCAGCTTTCTGTGCCTTTGGGACAGTTACGGGAAGAGGTTCTGGTAAGTCCCCAGGTGCCGGTAAACAGTCTATATGTATAAAGCACGTTACGCTCGTTTGCCTTCTCCAAGAAGAACTCCTTTAATGTGTTAGGTTGTTGTGGTGGTGGTTTAATGGTCCATGATTATAGTACTCACCTTCAAAACTGGTGAAAATGATTCTCTACTTTTTGCATGTGATATCACAGACTAAAAACGTGTTTGGTTTGAAGACGACAGATCGTCAAAGAGTAGACACTTTTAAATGTCAGGGCGGAAAAGAAGGGTATTTCAAAATTTAACTTGTTAATACCACCTCCCCCATCTGTAAGTGGTCTCCAACTTAGAACTGGCTGACGTATAGTTTAAAATTTGTAATTTTACAAGTGTTTTCCCAGACAGTGTTTTACATGTGGTTAGGTTCCTGGACCAGTCTACAAAAGCTGTTTAACCCCTGTATGTAACTGAAGGATAATATAAATAGCGTGTAACGCCTAGTTTCTGGGAGAAACTCTCTCCCGTGGGAACGGGAGTGTCTGCCTGTAAGCCTTGAGGACAGGGACCCCTTCTGGATGGACAGTGGAGCGGGAGTTTTGGCATCACCTCTGACAGGAGACCGTGTGGCCTGCCCTCCCCTCACCCGCTCGTCTGTGCTAGGCACCCCGACCTCCATTGTCCCTTAGTTGTGATGCACTGCACCATCGCTTCCTGTGTGTGTCACCACTGGACCACGCCAGACCAAGTGGCCTCACGCACCTTGCCCCCGAGACAGCGCCTGGCACGTGCGAAGCTCTCAGTAGGTAACGTAGGTAAAGAGGCCCTGCCTGGATAGAACTGAAGGAAATGCAGGGTAATGGGAGTGTCAGAGCTGAGAAGTCCCGAGGAGGGGTAGGCGGGAAAGACTTCATAAGAGAGATAAGTGTTGAGCTGTGCCTTGAACTAGCAGATGTGTTTGAAAGTGTATGTCTTTGAATTTTACAAAAGCTCATTACAGTGCTTTTCCTTGGAGTGGAAGGAAGGGGGTTTGTGGCCCGCTGCTGGAATGCGCGGCAGCTTCTGCGTGGCTCTCCTGCCTCCTCTTCGGTGCTCCCTCACCTCCCAGCCTCGTGGCTGACGTCTCCTGGGCCTCAGCCTGTGGTAACCTCCCACTCTTCTCTGTGCGCTCTCTCCGCTCTGCTGACCTGTGCTTTGAACTTCCTGGGCTGCTCTCACGCCTCCGGGCTCTAGTCCTGCCCTGCCACCTGCCAGTACCACGTCGCCTCCCTTATTCTGCAGCTGTCTTTATAGCCACCTTTCTCCTCACCAGCCACAGACCTCACCTGCCTTTTTGACCTCAACTCACGACGCTGCTCTGAGATTCTACGATCATTGAGGGATAAGACTGTTTCTGTCTAATTCATCATTGTAGCCTCACTGGCTACCACGGTAGCTGACATTTAATGGACATTTCATAATGTTTATTGAATGAATGAATTCACCTCTCCATAAAACTTTTGTGATTTATCTAGTTAATTCTGATCGTTTCCATTACCTTCATTTTGGCCTCAATTCTTCATACTTGGCTTAATTTATTAGCTTCTGGACATGTTTCTCCACCTATGACCTCTGGCTTTTCCTGGCCATTCTGTTCCTTACTTCTTGATTCCTACCATCCCCCAAACAGCATTTCATCAGGAAATATCAGTGCTTCGGGATTCTCTAGTTCCCTAAGATGTGTAGAATCTAAAGTCCTCCTAAATCAACCCCTCCCTGTTTATATTTCTACTCTGCAAAATGAAGCCTGCAGTGCACCCGGGTGCATGCCTCACCCACCCTGAGTGTGCGCCGTCAGTTGTGTCTTCCCACCTTTGTCTTCTGATAACCTCCTCTCCACCATCGTCAGCTTCCACAGGGTCAGACTCAAGTCCCATCCCCTGTGCCAGACTCTCCTGTCCTTTGATTCAGATGATTTCTTGAACGACATTGACGGTGCATGTATTATTATTCCTTCGGCCGTTAATCCTCCATAACCTTGGCTTTATATGTCATTTTGCCCCCAAACCATGAGTGCCCTCGACAGCAGTTGTATCTGATATTATGTATTTTTGTCAATATCTGCATAATACCGGCCCGAAGATAAAATTAAGTTCTGTGGAATTTAATTAAATGTGTAAGTTTCGTAATGTCACAAAACAGTTTCTGCTGTATGTTTTCTTTATTCTTTTAAAGAGTCTTAGGTCATCTGTCAGTGAAGGAATTCGGGCAGTAGATGAACGAATGTCTAAACAAGAGGACATTAGGAAAAAAAAGGTAGGTTGCACATGGCTTCATGGTAGCACCGTGGAGTTAACGGCACTTCCGCGCATGTGGTCTGATTTATTTCTCTTCGTACCTTGGCAGAGAGGAGGTGTGGGGTCTCTCCTTATTTTTAGGCAGCAGTGTTCAGCAAAGTTCGCGAGGGGTCGAGGCGGAGCTGGAGCCCAGGTCTTCTCACTCCTGGGCTGATTAAGGTCCTGTTAATAAGAGAGGTGTGCTAAGGTAACTAATAGAAGGAAAAGACGAAGAAAATCGCGTATTCTTCTCGTGCGTTGATTTACTCATGACGGCATTAAAACTTTTAAAGAAAACTAGATTTCTTATGCTGCATGCCAGCTAAAAGCCCTTCCCTCGTGTCTTCTCACACTTTTCAGTACTATGCAAGTGGTTTTTCTCAAAGCCTTTTTCTATGTATCTATATATACTTACGCTTATAATGTCATGTCAACTCTTTGAAATAGTAAGACAGAATTTTAGATGTACCCAAGTGGTCACAAAATTAACATTCCTCAATTTTTCCAAAAGAAGAAACAGTAATAACTGGTATCCGTGAAACACTTTACAGTTTGACAGGCATATAAGTAATTTCTCAGCACCCCTGTAAAGAAAATATTAAAATTTTAGACATTAGGGAGTAAGTGGGCTTTCTAAGACCAACTCTTCCAATGTTCTACTGCAGGTTGAAAAACTAGTGTGTTGCTCTCATTCTGCCACGTTTATTTCTTCTTTTGTTTCCACTTGTTAACTGTACCTCTGCATGCACTACTTTTACATTTTACTGGTCCTGTGTTTTAATTTTATTATCTGACTTTAGGGATGTAATGGCAGAGTTAGGATTAGAATTTGAGACTTCTGACGCTAGCCTGGTGCTCGGTCAGTGTTTTCTAAATGTATTAGCATATTTTTCAAAATCGCAAGGGAGAGAAGCCTATTTTGAAACCTTCTGTTTAATTCTCCTTTAAATATCAGCTTCCGTCCAAAGATTTCAAGAATGCAGTGCCTTTCTAGAAAAGATTGTAAGCTTTGTGAGAGCAGGGAATTTCTGCCTGTTTTATTCACCCGTGTCCTCACTGTCTAGAAGAACGTCTGGTGCACAATAGGTGCTCGGTAACTATTTGTTTAATTTTTTTTGTCTTTTTTTAAATTAATTTTTATTGGAGTATAGTTGCTTTACAGTGTAGTGTTAGTTTCTGCTGTGCAGCAGTGAATTAGTTATACATATCTCCACTCTTCTTTCGATTTCCTTCCCATTTAGGTCACCACAGAGCATCGAGTAGAGTTCCCTGTGCTGTACAGTAGGTTCTAGTAACTGTTCGTTTAACGAATGACTTTCTTTTTGTTCTTTTAAGGATGAGAGTTTTTATAATATTCCTCAACCTCTTTGATAATATTTATTGTGTAATAATGTCTTTAATGAATTGACGCTTAGGCATATAATTGTGTCATATACATGTAAATAGGCTAAAGATGATCAGAAACTAAAATTGAAACACGAGAAAAGGGTCATAAGAAAATAAATGTAGTGCCTATAGAGGGGTTCATTTAAGATGGGGAAAAGAAAGAAGAAATAAAAATGCAGGAAATGAGAAAACAAAAAAAGTCTAGTTTTTTTTCTTTTTTTAACTATTAACTTGTAATAGAATATTGAAATATGCTTCTTCTGGGCAGCTAAAATTAAGTTTTACATTCTTGGGAATTCAGTGTTATGTAGAAGTATTCAAACTGTAGAGCGCTCTACACACTTCAAGTTGACTTTTGGCTTTGTATTTCCCTGCATTTAGAAAGGGGAAATAAGATAATTAAGATTAAACATCATGATAACTTCTTTCTGGCTTCATTTTTATTTTTATAGATATGTGTGTTGAGGCTTATACAGGTTATTCGATCAGTTGAGAAAATTGAAAAAATCTTAAATTCTCAACATTCAAAAGAAACATCTGCACTGGAAGCAAGCAGGTAAGTATTTTTTACTAAATATCACATAAATTAGTACTTTACACCCAGGCTACTTTTTTTTTTTAGTTAAAACGCATTTCTGATAAAGAAGAAAAGCCAAGCATATGGCTCAGTGTTTTTGAACGTAGCTTATGAAAAGTGGAGGGCGTGAGACGGTAGAGTTTATAGTACATCCCTCTGAAACCTTCGTGGTGATGGACCACTGTCCCAACACGTCACCTTACAGGGAGTCAGAGGAGTGTGCTTTCAGTGGAAGATTTTTATCTTTGGGATCGCCTTGTGTAAGCACTGGCAAAATCCTTTGGTCCTCCAGGTATGGAATGGCTTTCATCTCTCATAAGTTTATGTAGACATGCCCAGAGTATCACCATTCATGTATCTTGCACTAGCATTGTAGCGTTAAGAAACGGTATAGGACACATTTAGTTAAAATTTATAAACGGGAAAGAAACCTTGTGAAATTAGAAAAAAATGACCATTTCCTTTGTTACACTGTGACCGTCTTATTACCTTCCTAGTGTGAATTCTAAATCAGCCAGGTAGATGAGTGGCTCAGAAAATGAGTGGATCACACCAGCACCATGGTGCCATGGGAGGAGCACAAGTTTGTGCCGCATCTCCCACCGGGCAGCCTGAGTCATGGAACCTCAGCTCCCTGTGTCTTGGGCAGCGTAAGGCTAATAGTAACTCCACTGGCAGGGCTGTCTGACAGTCAGCTCGGTAGCCTGCACCCGGCATGTCGTAGGCCCTCACACATCTAATTTGGGTCTGACAAGAGCTTCTCCTAAAGGCACGTGGACAGCCATAACATCTTTCCCTGAGTAATGTTGGATAATCTGCTGCAAAACCAGCCAAAGCCAAATTGAATGCACCTATACCAGAGTCTTACCGTACGATGAAGCGTGTTGGACTTCTTAATTTTAGGAATCAGAATGTGAGATTTGGGAGCACCTGAAAGGCAGTATGCTCCATATCTCTCGTCGTATAGATTGAGGAATGCGGCATCCAAAAAGGAAGTGATTCTCCTGTCCTGGGTCTCTACTTCCTTTCATAGTCAAGATGTACAAACAAGTGGTCAGCACTCGCTGTCTCTGTCCCTTCAGCCCCCCGCCCTCGCGCTCCTGCCCTCACCTCCGCTGGCCAGCGTCTCCACTGCTGTCCTTTCTGACCCGTCCCTTCTGACCCGTCCGGTGGAGCCGTTTGTCTTGAGCTGCTCCGCGTCTCTCTCACCCTCAGCAGCACTGGCAGCTCCTGCCAACTGGTCCGCACTCGACATCCGCCATACCTGCCTCCCTGTTTTCTTTCCACTTGGGTCCGTTCCTACTCCCTTCCTCGTTGATGTCTTTTTCTATGATACTATTCCTTTGCGATGTTCCATCTTTTTTTTTTTTTTTTTTTCTCCTTTTTGGCCGCACCGCATGGCATGTGGTATCTCAGTTCCCCAACCAGGGATCGAGCTGTGGCCCCCTGCAGTGGAAGCGCAGAGTCTTAACTGCTGGACCGCCAGGGAAGTCCCTCAATGTTCCATCTTTAATGTAATAGATATTATGCTGTTTCTTGCTCAGAATCACCTTTGAGTACTTTTAAAAAATTCAGATCAGCAACTTTGAGCTGTAGAGAAAGGAAAACCAGGGCAATGTAAGTGAATGGTAACTACAGCATGCTTCTTAGTCCAAGAAACGTTTAGATAATTTATAATGAATAGATCCACACTAGGTTACTCAGGAAAGAGGGATTGACCTTTTGGGTTGGTCTTGCAGGGGAATTGCTCTCCCTCTAAACTAGTTTTTTGTGTTTTTTTTTTTTTTTTTTTTTTTTTTGCGGTACGCGAGCCTCTCACTGTTGTGGCCTCCTCCGTTGTGGAGCACAGGCTCCGGATGCGCAGGCTCAGCGGCCATGGCTCACGGGCCCAGCCGCTTCGCGGCACGTGGGATCCTCCCGGACCGGGGCACGAACCCGTGTTCCCTGCATCGGCAGGTGGACTCTCAACCACTGCGCCACCAGGGAAGCCCTAAACTAGTTTGAATGCTACAGGTACAGGACTGACCTGAAATGGATAGCATCTCATTTCCTTGTGATGTGGATTTTTTCCCCTCACTCACTGATAGGTCACCATTAGATATAGGATGCCTCAAGAGAAGCCCAGCAGATGCTTCAGTGCCTTTATATTTTTCTTCTTTTGCTATTTAGCTTCCTTTTGAGTGGTATCGTTGCAATGTATTTTAGAGGAAAGAAGTGCATTTATTACACTTTGTGGCAGACACACAATGAATGTCCTTTCACTAGGACCCAGAGAATACAGATTGACTGCTCTTTCAGCTCTTTGGTAAATGAAAATGTAGAGCTCTTCTGACTTATTTGATGTATTGCCGCTAGAGGGCTGCTTTTATTTTATCAAGGAGACAGCAGTATTTGGTATTTTAGAAGTACTGGAGGTATTTTAGAGGAAGAGAGAATGAGACAGAGCAGTAGAAGGGGATTCAGGTGTAAATAATAGGATAGGGCAAGAGAGGGAAGGGAGGTTAAAGATGAAGAAGGCCATGGACAGGAGAGCCTGGGGGAGGAGGTGGAAACGCCCGTCACACCCACAGTGGCCTGGTCCAGCTCCTGCTTCTTGCTTGGACCCTGTGGCTGAGGCCAGGCAGCGTCAGTGGCTTATACTGAAGTCGTTGCCCACTGTCCTAGAACATGCTGTGCACGTGACTTATGAACGCTGATGGCACGAAGGATGCTTTAGCTTCTACCTCGTAACGGGGCTGTGGAAAAACACAGTGGGTGCTAAAGCATCACCATTGCTAATCACGTGATGTGTTCTCTCGGAAACTTAAAGCCTTTAGGAGTTAAATTTCTCTAATTGTCTCTACTAGCCCACTTCTGACTGGACAGATTTTGGAGAGAATTGCCACAGAATTTAACCAGTTACAGTTTCATGCTGTTCAAAGCAAAGGCATGCCTCTTTTGGACCAAATAAGACCAGTAAGTGTTGTTTTAGATTTTCACACTTTGGTATTTAGGAATTTGCTAAATAACTTTGGTTTTACCTGATACAGGCATACCTCATTTTATTGCCCTTCACGTTGTTGCACTTCACAGATATGTTTTTGTTTTGTTTTGTTTTTTAACAAATTGAAGGTTTATGGCGACTCTGCATCAAGCAAGTCTATCAGCCTACCAGTGCCATTCCAGCAGCATTTGCTCACTTCATGTCTTTGTACCACACTCTGGTAATTTTCACAGTACTTCAAACCCTCCACCAGCAAAATGATTACAGCTCACTGAAGGCTCAGATTACGATTAACATCTTTTAGCAATAAAGTATTTTTTAATTGAGGTAATTAAGGTATATACCTTGTTGTTTTAGACATAATGCTATTGCAGACTTAATACACTGCAGCATAGTGTAAACATTTCTTTTACGTGCACTGAGAGACCACGAAATCCCAGTGCCCCGCTTTATTGTGGTACTGTTCGATTTATTGTGGTCTGGAACCACACTCGGTATGCCTGTAATGCCTGTGATAATCGTTGATCTCCAGGATTTTGAAGCTAGCTTTGAATTTTTTCCTTCAGTTTTTGTCTTTTGGACCCCTGCCCCCTAAGTGTCACACACTGTAGATTTTGTGTAAAGACACAGGCATATTCTCCGAATTATAAGGGTAAAATTAATTCTAAATTTCATGTAACTTGACACACTGTATGATGTAGTCAGAGTTAATTTATCCGAAACTCTCGACTGGGCTTTAGATTCATGATGTTTGTCAGATTTACTGTGTAGCTTAAGAGGAGAATAACTTTTTTTCTCATTCTGCAATTCCGTCTAAATCCTCCTTTGATATAGCAGAGATTTACTTATAAAGAGATGTGGAGTGGAGGAGAGACTCATTGTTACGCTCCAGAAAATGTTAATATTTTAATTTTACACATATTCTCTTCTAGTGCCGCCAGAGATTTGTTATGTATATATTTGAGTCTTCAGAAATTGTTCCAGCTGCTTTCTTACCTGTTTTTCTTGCAGCGTATAGCTGGCATTACAGCCATGTTACAGCAGTCACTGGAAGGCCTTCTTTTGGAAGGTCTGCGGACTTCCAGTGTCGATGTAATCCGGCACTGCTTACGGACTTACGCCACGATTGACAAGGCACGGGACGCGGAGGCGTTAGTTGGTCAAGTCCTAGTGAAACCATACATGGATGAGGTTTGTGCACCCCCAGGCCTTCATTCAGCAGGCGTTCATAGAGCGTCTGCTGTGTCCTGGATGCTTCACTGGGCGTGAGGGTGGATCAGAGGTCCTTCTGTAAAGATTCTCATAGTTACTGCAGCATCAGTTGTAAGAAAAGGTTGGTCCCTGGTGGTTACAACCAGCATGCAGGAGTCAGGCACCCTCTCTCGTATTTTCTAGTGATGCCGTAGCCCAGGGATTATCTTAATTTAGTAGGGGGCAGGTCTTCCCTAGGGAGAAGGTGTGTATCAGAACATTTTTAGGTCAGTTTTATGCTATGTAAATTATTTGCCAATAAAGTTTTTAAAACGAATCTTTAACTACTGGTCTAGTGGGTAGAATGGAACAAGTAAAGCAGATGCCAGCACCGCAGCTCAAGTGCCTCGTGGGGGGACAGCGGGCCAAGAGCCCTGAGCGTGGAAGGTCTGCGTGGAGGGCTGTCTTCACAGACGTGCTGAGGAGTGTGTGGGCCAGGAAGGTGGGAGGGAGGGAATGTTCACAGATGAAGGGCTTTCATAGGCAAATTAGCAGCGTAATACCTTAAATCCAGAACTTGGCTATCCAGTGTCCTTCACCTACGAGGATACAGTTAAAATTTGGGAAGTGAGCATGTTCTGCCTTTGAGCAACCAGAATATATTACAGATTGTACCATATGAAGTTGCCAATACTCAGCGTTTTCCGACACGCAAAAATGGCAGCTTTGTCTGGTTCAAACTGGTGGAAGTCACAGGCCCGTCCTCAGTGTTTGCAGACTTTCTTCAGTGCCACATCAGTGTGGACGCTCTTTCTGTCCAGTAAGTACAAAGCCCTACTCACCGTGACTTTGGGGTGAAAGTCTCCCATTTATAAATGGGGAAAATTGAATGTCATTGATAAAAATGAAACTTAAGGATTAATTTCAATAGTCCAGTCAGCTTTCATTAGGATTTCGTTAGGATTAGTAAAAATAAATGATCTGTCAACCTCCTCTGTTTGTATCCTGTTGTACTTCATAGCTGTCTCTCTATAGGAGTGAAAAAGACAAATTACCTACACTATTTCTTTATCACTAAGTGAAAATGGTTACTAATTTGTGCCTTCGTTTTTCATTGAACTGAAGCTAACGTGCTAAATTACAGAAACGTTTGATGTTTCAGTGGCATATTAAATAAACTGTGACCACATGTTAATTGTATTTACATTCGTATGCTTGTCATTCGCCTCTTGATTCTCAACCTTAACACAAAAGATAAAATAATAATAAAGTAAAATAAAATATACTCCCTTCCATCTTCCTCTGTCTCAAACCTTCCCCTAATCTGAATAATGGTATTTAGAAGAAGAGGCCACGGTCAAGACAGCAAGGAGCTGTTGTCATGGGAAATCATCGTTTTATTTCGTTTTCAAGCTCAGGAGGGAAACAGGCGAATGTGCCTGGCTTTTCAGCTTCAGGCCAGTCTCTGTCACCCAGCCTGTGTCTCCCCCAGGTCAGAGCTATGCACCCGAATCCTGGAACTAGCTCTGAGTGAGGCTGTTACTGTTAGGAAACATGTCAGCTGGGGAGGAGGGGGGCGAGAGGAAACACACTTTCAAGGTTTTCTTTGTTCTTTTCCCTGTGGTATGTAACTCATACTTGTCTTTTTTAAAAACGATGCTCCTTTTACTAGGTGATTGTAGAGCAGATTGTCGATGCTCACCCGAGCGATCTTCAGCTCATGTACAGGAAGCTCCTGGAGTTCGTTCCCCACCACTGCCGCCTCCTTCGAGAGGTCACGGGAGGAGCCACCTCAAGGTAGTCTGAGCAGCTGTTCTCAGTGCTCCCGCGGTCCGGGGCTGCGCCTGGGAGCCGCTCGTGCCCTGCTGGTTATTGCTGTCTCGTGTGGACCGGGTTCAGATGCCCTTTCCTGTCTGTGTGTTAGCACAGTGCTCTGAGCTGGGCAGGGGCCGTTAGCCTCGTCTTACAGAGAAGGAAACTGTAGTGGGTGGAACGGAGATGAATGGTGTGTCTCTCTTGAATCCGCAGCCCACGCTTTGCCCTTTCCTACACTGTCATTTCCCTAAACTAGGTTTGAAATAAAAGTTGGTTTCCTTCCATTATTCTAGTGTCATAATCTGTTAATAAATATCAATTCAGTTTAATTCAACAAGTTTTATAAGATTTAATTGTGGTTAAAGTCATCTTCAGTTCTCCCTCCTTTTGTCTGATTTCCATGGTTTTCAGTTCTGTTTTGTAAATACCCCACTGCCTTCCACCACTGCCACTGTCCTGGTCCAGGCCTTTGTCATTTCTCTGTCCACAGTAACAGGTTTTCCCCGCCTGCTCGCGCGTCTCAGTCTGCCCCTCTGCTGGCACGTTTACCCACAGTGCTGAGATTCATGCCCTGCCTTCTTCCTAAGTCTTTAGTGGCTTCCTGTTGCTCATTGCGGAAAATGCAGGCTTCTTGATCAGCACACAAGGCCCCTTGTGCTCTGGCCCCGGTGGTCCTCGGGTGGGGCCCTCTGCTCTGTGGTACCCTCGCCCTGGTGTTCTCCAGCACACAGCTGCACTTGCCGGCCCCAGCACACGCTGGGCGGGTCTGTGTTTTTCCTCGGAGTCCCCTCCGCCTTTCCCGGTCCCTCTTTTTGTTGACCTGTCACTCCACGTGAAGCCCCAGCTCAGATGCCACTTCCTTCAAGAGACCATCTTTTACCCTGATTCTACCTTTAATCCTGTTCTCTGCAGGCCATTGCACGTCGCTCTCACTTTTTCCATCTCAACAGCGCGCTCCCCTCCCGCACGGCCCACACCTCCCTCCTGGCACGGTGTCGAAGGCAGTAACTGCCCAGTGTTTGCAGGGTGAAAGACTTAACCTCTGTACAGCATTAGAAAGGCAAATGAGGCCCCTGTCTTCATGGAGTGAACATTATACTTGGTCTTGAATTTTTGTTCTTTGAAAAGAAAAAAAATCTGGGGAACAAATACGCTGCTTGACTTGTGAAGTACCCTATTTCCACTACACGATTTCAGATGAAGCCTTGTTTTGCCACTTTTGCTTAGTAATCATGAAGATTTAGTTGGATTTGGATTTGGGGTAAGAATTTCATAGAAGTCATGGGGTAAATTTAAAGAAGCCACAGTTATGAAACAACCAGTCATTAGATTTGACAGGCCTACTAGTCTTGGTCCTGAAATGTCAAGTTACGGAGCCTCACGTGCTCTTTTCCATGGTTTCCAGTGTGGCAGAATTCATGTAGACGCCTCAGAAATCTGAGGACTCTAAACTGTACCTTGGTGGGCCACCTGCATTTGCTTGAGGCCCCGTCGTCCCGCCGCTCCTCACCTTCCCTTGCTCAGCTTCTGCCTCCAGGTGCCCTTTATAGCTGGGGGCACCAGCGACGTTCAAGATTTATCTTCCGAAGAATGTGGATTAGCTTTTCTAACTGTTGATCTCACAGGTTTAAGTTTTCTCTTTGGGGCTTTAGTTAGACATTTACTTCGGGAATGAGGTGATCTTGTCCTTCAGTGTTGTTCAGATTATGTGCATTTGTGTTTTAAAATCTTCAATTCTGTTCCTTCTTTCTTCCGATACCTTAATAGAGCTACTTCTTATTATGATTAAAAGTATATGATATGATACATGGAATTGGGTACGTGGGACACAGGCATCTTCTTTCCCTCCTGGACCCTCCTCCAATCCCACCAGTAATTTCTCATCAATTCCTACCTATTATAGAATGAGATTATCTGATAGCTCTTTCTGAACAGTAAAGCTGAATAAGCTATTTGTCTTGATAGTTTTTGCTAAGAAGGAAAATTATGAAAACTTTTTACTGGTTATTTTTAATTCTTATCAGAATGTTAAATGCCAATTTGTTATCACCACTTAGCTACACAACTCCCCGTTTTGCTAAAAAATAAGACCGTATATTGCATGGATGATCAATTTTAAAGACAGTTATCTTAATATAGAGCATATCAATAACGGAGCAGTCAGAGTGGGTCGATCAGTGAGATGGTGTTGCTTAAAGCTACTTACAGGTCTTTAAGTTCAAGAGAAACTTAAGGAACCTGCTTTTTTTGTTTATGTACTTGTGTATTTAACCACTATTAACATAGCACTTATTGTGTGCTGGGCACCATCCTAAATGCTTTACAAATATTAATCCATATAATGACCCTGTGAGGTACGTATCATTATCATCCCTGTTTTGAAGATGAAGAAACCAAAACACAGAGAAGTTAAATGACCCAAAATTTGAACCCACGTACTCTGGCTCCCGAGTGCATGCTTTTATCTCAGTGTTGTCTCCCATCTAAGTTTGTGAATTAGAAACCCAGAGTCCAGCCTTTTGGCTAAAAATGCAGAATAAAGCATGCACACACAAAAAACATTACCGTTATCAGTTTTTTGTATTAAGATTTGTGATCGAGATTTTACGTAAAATAGTCATAGAACTTTAGAACTGAGGGTAATCTTAGGGATAGCTGAATCAGAAAGTTGTTAGTAATTGGGCAATTAGCGTGATTTATAGTGCTTTAGAGTTGAGTGGTGTTAAGGTTGAATACAAGACTGCTTTTCTTTTTTTTTTTTTTAAATATATGTGCTGTCCTGTAGGCATTATTGTTCCATTTACAGAGCACAGGCAGAGTAGATGTAACATAATTCTTCTTTTTTTAAAAAAATTTATTTATTTTTGTCTGCGTTGGGTCTTTGTTACTGCGTGCGGGCTTTCTCTAGTTGCGGCGAGCGGGGGCTACTCTCTGTTGCGGTGCGCAGGCTTCTCATTGAGGTGGCTTCTCTTGTTGCCGAGCACGGGCCCTAGGCGCGTAGGCTTCAGTAGTTGCGGCGCGCAGGCTCGGTAGCTGTGGCTCGTGGGCTCTAGAGCGCAGGCTCAGTAGCTGTGGCGCACGGGCTTAGTTGCTCCACGGCGTGTGGGATCTTCCTGGACCAGGGCTCGCACCCATGTCTCCTGCATTGGCAGGCGCATTCTTAACCACTGCGCCACCAGGGAAGTCCCACAAAGACTGCTTTTCCTGTGGTATTAAACTGCTTCTTTTTCAAGACAGAGTATAAACATGGTAGCCCATTTTAGGGGAGAAAATTGTGCCAAGTTAAGTCGGTGTAGTTTTCCATTATCCTTGACCCCAGCTTGCTTACTACTTGATAGATAGATGTAGGGGTCAGGACACAGAGGATGTGTCAGGTTCAAGGTGAGAATGAGATCAAGGAGTGAAATAGAAGTTTGGGTCTAAGAACAAACTAACTGACAGATACCATTTTTTTAAAAAGGTTGAAATAAATTTTAGGCTGAGGAGCTTTTATTTTAATAAAAGCACCACAGTGGAATTTTGATTTTTGGAAGTAGAAGATTCTGGTGTATTTGACTGAAATTTTCCTCTTATCTTACAGTGAAAAAGGCAATACTGTTCCCGGATATGATTTTTTGGTGAATTCTGTCTGGCCAGAAATAGTACGAGGATTAGAAGAAAAATTGCCCTCACTTTTTAATCCTGGGAATCCCGATGCCTTTCACCAGGTACCTTTTCCTCCATCGTCTTGATTCTTGAAGATGTTAACCTGAGACTTTAGGATAATCACATCTTTTCTGCACAGTCTTGGTTCTGTGGTTTTAGGAAAAACCACGGTCTGAGTTATGTAGCAAGCATTTACCTTAAAACACACACTGTTTTATTCAAGTCAGTCTCTGATAACTTCAAGGACTAAGAATATTTTTTAGAATGTAAAGTAAAATTCAGCCTAGATGCAGTTGGGACTAGATATGAATATTCTAATTTTAAAAAAGAACCTAAGGACCATTAAAAACAAGGCTGTTTGCAGTTGTTTTCCATGAAAAATTAAGTTTGTAGATCTCTACTGTATCGTTTTGAAGGAAAACGAAATATTGGGTTGGATTTTAAAATGCAATATGTAAGTGTCCTCTATAATTTGAAAGATTAGGAGGCCTTGATATTTTCATTTCTTAAAAAAAAAACATCATTTAAAAGACTTCATGGTTGATATTTCAGAAGTAGACTCGTATGTTAATTTTCCGTTGTACCATTTTTTAAAGATAGTACGTAGTGTCCTGGAGAAGAATAAAGGCTCTCGGCCAGGTGGCCTGAGTCCGTGCCCAGCTCCCCTGCTCAGTACTCGTGTTGCTCAGCCCCTCGGCGCCTCTCCTCTCCTTCCTGCTCTGGATTTTGATTTTTGGTTTTTCGATTGTTTTATTCAACATGACAATCTTTGTCTTTTAATTAGGTAATTTGTTAAATTTACAATGATCGTAGTGACTGATGTATTTGGGGTTTCTTTGGTTCTTCCTATTTGTCCCATTTTTCTTCCTTCTTTTCCTTTCTCCCTTTTTTTCTTTCCTTTTCCGCCTTCTCTGTATTTTGGACTTTTGGGGATTTGTTTTCCTCATTTATTCTGTTTTTCCCCTCTACTAATTTGGAAGTTCTACCCTTTATTTCTTTATGTATTAAGTAACATTAGTGGTTACTTAACAGAATCTAAAGCTCACTGGTGTTCTTCAGCCTCCCAAACAGCACAGGGATCTTAGAGTACTTTGATGCCAGTCACCTCATTCCATAGTATCTATTACTGTTTCCAGGGTCTTATTTCTATTTTGATTTTCTTTATCCCCCAAATAGGGCGTTATTTTTATTGTTTTATGTGGTCATCATTCTCCTCTCAGAATTATTCCACATGTTTATCATTTCCTTTGCTTCCTGTTCCTTCTTGGATGTTAGACCTTCTTTCTTGGATCATTTTCCTTCCTCCTGAAATTCATCTATTAGCAGGGCCTGGTGATAATAAATTTCACTTCTTTGTGATAAACCCTCAGTTTGTATGTCTGACAATAACTTTATACCTTTTGTGTTTGAAAGGTAGTTTTGATGGAAGTAGAATTCTCTGCGCTTTGCACATTGTCTCTTGACTTCCGTTATGAAAATAGTTATTGTTGTTTCTTTGTAGTTATCATGCCGTCTCTCCCAAATCTTGCCTGTGACTCTAGTGTGCTGTTTCATTATGAGAATCTAGTGTGGGCTTCTTTTTCTTTATTGTATTTAGGATTTGTTGGGTTTCCTGAATCTGAGGATTGGTGGTTTTTTAATCAGCTCTGTATCATTTTTATTCATTAACTCTTCAGTTGTGCTTTTCTCTCATTCCTCTATTATTTTCTTCTAGAACTTTTGATTAGACTTCCTCACTTTATCCTTTGTGTTTGCTGAATTCACTTTTTAATTTTTTGTCTCTTTGTGCTCATTCTGGATAATTTCTCGGGACTTTTCTTCTAGTTCACTGATTCCTTCTTCAGATTTGTCTAAACTCCTTTTCACCTGTTTCCAGTTTACCCTTACGTTCGTTTCTAGAAGTTCTGTTTGCTTCTTTTTCTAACTCTGCTTGGTCAAATTGCTTATTGATTTTTAAAGTGTAGAGAGGCACAAGGTGAGTGTGGTGAGCCTGGGGCCTGGTAGACTTCAAAACAGGTAAGACAACAAATTGGGAGCTTTATTATCCCAGAAATACCACTGATCTGTTCTCTTGGCCCGTGTTACAGTGTGTTGAACAATATGAGGTCTTAAGCATTAGCTGTTTAAGACCCTTTTCATTCCTCTTTAGAGAATCATTTTGATCGTGTTAGGCTCAGGAGATTTTTCAGCTCAGAAATGAAGCTTTCTGATAGAGTGTCGACTTGAGAATTCTAAACCAATACTTAACGTTTGCGGGTACAAACATTTCTTGCAAGAAATGCTTTCAGCTTTCAGTTTTAATGGGACATGCTTTTGTGAAGAGAAAAATATTTTTGTATTTTTTCAACACCCATTATATGCAGGGGTATAGTTTTATCCCAAAAGGGATGAGTAATACCTTTCTTTGTCTCAACTCCACACATGTAGACCACACTCAGGGGATTCAGTAAGTGTAGCTCAAAACCAGTTGAAAGAAATGGAACACCTGTGGTGGTGTTACTGCACTAAAATTCCCACATGAGCCCAGACATCATCCCATTCGGGTGATTGGTTTGGTGACCCAGAACAGAGTCCCTCTTAATGAGAAGCACGTGGGAAGTCCTGAGGTGTCCTCCCCAGAGCCTGGGGACTGGAGAGTAGGGCCCTCGCCAAGGAATGTGCAACCGCAGCTTTGCACTGCTGGCTGGCGAGGGTTCTGTTTCCCCTGTTTCCTTCCTTTGTTTCCGGGTAAATTCTCTCTGAGCCTGAGCAGAAGAGGAAGCGTCGTTTATAAAATGGGGATGATATAGAAGTAGTTACCGGGTAAGGCAGTTTTCTGGGTTAAAGTAAGTAAGACAATTTTAAGCACTGTGTGAGGATGATAAATATTAAGTGTTAGCTTCTGCTCTTAATGGTGGTGTTAGATTCCTCCTGTCAGTCTTCATGCTGTGCCATCTATAAAAAGGATGTAATTACTCACATGGTTTGAGTCTTTCTTTCCTTTTTAAAATTTTCTACTTCTTCTTCTGGAGAGGCAATGAAAATTATACCACTTAATCTGCAATCTCTTGTGATTCCAGTGGACTGGGTTAGGGGTGCCCTAGAAGATGGGGGAGAGCTGTCGCTTAAAGACCACTGGACTTAGGATGCCTGGGTCTCCTGACGGGCTTGCCACCTAGGACCTTGAGCACGTCACAGAACCACTTTGGGCATTACTTGATCTTTAAGCAGGGACCTTGGAAGGAAGATCCCATAAGGTCCTTAGCAGATCCAGAAACTATGATTCTGTGTGTTGATCTTTATCTTGATTACAGCTTTTTTCACTATATGATCCCAGTTCTGGTTAGTTCACTTAAAATGAAAATGCCACCTGTTTGTTCTTATTTTAGAAATATACCATAAGTATGGATTTTGTAAGAACATTTGAACGGCAATGTGGATCACAGGCCAGTGTAAAAAGATTAAGAGCACATCCCGCCTATCAGAGCTTCAATAATAAGTGGAACTTGCCTGTGTATTTTCAAATAAGGTCAGTAATTTACCCCCCCCCCCCCACCTCTACCCTTCTAAAATAGAATTTGAGCACGAGTTAAGTATGTTGGCTCCAGCTAACGGCCCCTTCTTGATCATCACACTGTTCTTTGGGAAACAAAATGTAGAGTGGAAGTGCACAGGAAGTATCGTGATTGCCAGAGTTCTGGCTTGTACGACAGAAAGATAAGTCTTACTCCTTGGTCATCAGACAACTGAGAACACTAGACTCAGAGTGAGCTAGACCAGGCCTGGCTTCATTCCCACGTGCTACGTCCTCGTTCGTCGTGAAGAGACAGAAAGAGCGGGTCACCTAGCAGCTCTTTCTCCCCGTTTTCCTCTCTCATCACCTGCTTCAAATAGCAGACCTACCCTGCATTTGTTGTTTTGCTCATCTGGAACATTTTTTGTCCTCAGAGGGAGTCGGGAGAAGTATTCTCTCTTAGAGTAGTCTCTGTGGCTGATTCCGTCTTAGCAATTGATAGTAATTCTACCTATTGTTTTGGATTCCTTTATAATACTTTGTGACATTTTTTCTCTCTATCTGGAAGACGGTGACACTTTTCTTCCAGATGTCATAATGATATCACCTGTGTCAGTAAGTGGTTCTGTAGACTGTTTGGGGAAATTTAGGATAAATTCTTAACAATATGTGTTCCCTTAGAAGAATAGGTGATAATAGCCATTTCTGCAGATTCTCTTGAGTGAGATCACAGTAAGCTCCTCCATAGAACGGCGTTAACGAGAGCATTTGAGCTAGAATGCTCTTTAAAGACTCAGGCTTTTTGTTTAAATTGTTGGATGTTTTCATTAATTATGATGCAGTCCTTCCCCAGGGTTCTAAGGAATAATTACAGAGGGAAATATACTAGGAACTAGATACCTTGATTTGTAATTACTCACCATGATTGAGAATGTATGTAATCATCTTTTGATAATGGAATCGTAACTGTCAGCCTGTTAGTAAGATGCCCTTTTACACACAATACTGGCTTTTATGCTTAATTTTTCAAGGTTACATTCATTATCCTGTAGGTAGGAAATTAAGGATTTTTTTGTGTGTAAGATATTCATGGACTGCATGGGAAGTAATCATTACGTGATGATCAAAACTAAGCCAGGGCAAGAAGCCCTTTTGGTTTGTGAGAAGAATTTAAAATGGTGAAACATCATTTTATAGCGTAAGACTGCAGCAGAGAAATAATGTTTCAACTGTCCCATGTCTTTTGTAGTCCAGGTTCAAAGTTAGATTGCTTTAGATATCCAATGCCATCAGCCCATACTCCCGTCTACTGCCTCTGAACCCCTCTTTTCTAGTCATTTTCCCCGGACCCCAGGGCCCCATGCTTGGTAATCTTGCACTGTCACCTTGCTTCCTGGAGCTCTGGGCCCCGCAGGGACGGCACAGCCCGGCCTCGGCAGGTTCTCCTCTCATTATACGTTCTCTCAAAGCTGGTGATTGAGCCTTAAACTCTGTCGGAACTCAGCCAGTTCCCTGAAAGACATTTTCACCTTCAGCAGATTTTAGCCATAGCATTCAAAGGGATTGGTTAACTTTTCTTTGTAAACAGTTTTATTTAAAATGTATAAAATTTTTAAAAAATTATGTTTGAGTTATGAAGTGTGGAACTTCATAACTTTCAGTACATTTGTTTTTCCATTTAAGAAATAAATTCAAGTAATACTTTATAGGACACCGTTCTGTTGATTTTTATCAGGCATTAGATTGTTTATTCTGAGGGATGACAACGTTTTGCGAACACCGCTGGGGTCAGAGTTGTAGTGTTACCTGATTCACCTCAGGGTCATTTAAAGTAAACCTAAAGCCAGTGGGGTGATGATGTGTTGACATGTTTCTAGGAAGAAGTATTAATATTGCTCCCCCAGTAACAGGTGGATGCTCCCGGGTCTGACTCTATGCCTGCATCCCCGTCACCTTCAGGAAAAAGGCAGCCCTGGCCCACACACACCGTTCTGTGAGCACTTGTGCACCCCTCCTGCCCCTGGTACCCTACTGTGTCTGCGCTTCATTTGTTCTTACAGGAGTATCGGAAAGTAGGCTTAGGACTCCGTTTCTCATAGGAAGAGATTAAATGTACATGTGCTCAGAACAGTCTCAAATGGTAGCGAATCAGCGGCTGCCTGGAAACTGGGCTGGTCGCCCTTTAAATGCCACAGGCAAAGTGTTAGGTCTTTTTGAATTGAAATCTCGCTAGAATGTTATATGCTCCCAGGACGGTCACATGTGTGTTCTGTGTCTGTCACATTCAGCACGCGCTGAGCATGGTGTAGCTCCTTTATGACGTGGAGTCCGTGTGGCACTAACGTACCTTCCTTTCCCTCCACCCTCCGCAAGAGTGTGCCTGCGCGAAGTAGAGACATGCGTTGGGAAGTGCGTCTCCAGACCCTCCCCAAACCCAAATGTAAGAATTTGGGAGTGTTTGTATCTGGGGTTGCCTTTCTTACAAATCTCCTATCAAGAGTAGACTAGCATCCCATATACACATGAAGACTACAGCACAACTTTTCAAATTCCACCAACGTAACGTCTCACTTTGTTTCTTTTTTAAGAAGTATAACGTATCACTTCAATCCTGGAAGTTACTGCCCAGCAAGGCTGTGCCAGGGGCTGGTGCTGGGCTCCTGGCCCTTGGGGGCTAAGGGGACAGCTGGGTCACGTGACATAGCTTTCCTTTCAAGGGTCCAACAGCTGGTCCCACACAGTCAGCACGCCTGTGTGAAATGCACTGGTGTCGGGTCTGCTGCATTTTTCTTGCACTTTGTCGTTTGTGTGTTTATCAGAATTGTCACAGACGTACATATGATTTGATCCCGTGTCTTTACTTACACTGAATTATACCTGCTCTTCTCCTGGCTGCAGAGCTTCGAGCTGACCTCTCTTCCTGCTGCGCGTTTACAGGCCCTTCCCTTCCTTGGGGCCTGGTGTTCCCTGTTGTGAATGGTGCTGTGTTAGCTGTCAGGCCTTTTCCGTGTTTTGCGTGGATTTGGAGGAAAGGTGGGCTGAGGGGCTGAGGCTGACGCAGGTGCTGGTTTGCTCCCTCCACTGCGGGGCAGCCCCTCCCCGTCCTCACTGTGCTCGGGGCCACCGCCTCCTTCGCTGGGCCCCGGCGCTCTCTTCTGTTCCCCGCTTGCCTTCTATCACTTGCTCTCTCTCTGCCTCTCCCTGCTGCTTGGAGTGACTAGCCTTTCGCAGGCTTCACGGGGCAGAGGGCGAGTCCTTTCCCTCCCTGTGGTGTAGGGACGCTGCAGGCACCGGCCAGCTCCAGTGGCCAGGGCAGTCCAGAGTCCTCCGCTGTGAGCCACTCGCACCTTTGTGGCGGACGGGGCGGCTGCTCCTTGTGTGAAGTGCTTTTACTCCTGAAAACCAGTCTCTGAACTGCTTTTAAAAAGCACGTGAGTGCTATCCAAAAACCAGAATTACGACTTCAGTAAATTGAAGCATGGGTCAGAATTTATTGCTAGCAAAGGAACTAGCAGGTGACAGAAGAGGGTATGGCAAAGAAAGTATGAAGATGGAAGAGCTATATAGTTGGGAAGAAAGATGCTACGTAAGCAGCCAGTTAAGGAAATACACACGCACGCACACACACAGTTTTCATTTCAGAGTCATAAAAATGTGTCCACACTAGTCATTAAAATAGAAGTCTGTGACAGGATGGTATGAGGGGACAAGTGGGCCAGCAGAGGAAAAAGAAAACCCATCAGGAAGCAGATCTTGAGCCTCGGGGCCGGTGGGCCAGTTACCATGACAACGTGAGAGACCAGCAGCAGATGTTCGAGGAGCGCCAGGCAGAGAGCTGTTCTGGTGTGATCGCCTCTACCTTCGGTGATTTTTCTCAAGCTGCGAACAAAGACACAGAATACAGCTTTCCCATTTCTTAGTTTGGGGGACATTCACTTTCTTCTGATAGGGCTGATGTAAGGGGATTGGAAAAACCAGTCTTACGGCCTTGAAGCGATTACCTGATTATAGCCGGTGGGACTTGCCAGAAATGGCTTCGTAGTGGATTAATTGAGACACGTTTATTTCCTGCTCGGTAAAAAAAAGTCTGGAGAACAGGCATCAGGGCTGGTGCGGCATCTCTGACAGCGCTGGCCTCACCAACAAGCCAGTGGAGGAAGGTCCTGTTTCGTGGGGAGAAGGGAGGATGGGTGGGACAGCCGCCTGCAGCAGAGAAAACAACAGTTTACGCTCTTGTTTTTCTCTCAGATTTAGAGAAATAGCGGGATCCTTAGAAGCAGCACTTACAGATGTCCTGGAAGACGCACCAGGTAACTTCCTCAAAGTGACAAATGACAGGCTGTCTCTGAGTTAAGTAGGCTCACCAAGTCATCTTGGGGATCTCAGTACCCTGGGGGCACTTTCACCTTTTCCTGTCTTCCAGTAAGTTAGACCCAAAGATGTACTTTAACTTCTTTTTTAAAAAAGGGTTTATAGGGCTTCCCTGGTGGCGCGGTGGTTGAGAGTCCGCCTGCCGATGCAGGGGACACGGGTTCGTGCCCCGTGAGCCGTGGCCGCTGAGCCTGCGCTTCCGGAGCCTGTGCTCCGCAACGGGAGAGGCCACGGCAGTGAGAGGCCCGCGTACCGCAAAGAAAAAAAAAAAAGGTTTATAGAGCTTCTTGCTGTACAGAGATGATAAAATCGCTGCTTTAAGAACACAGGAAAGAGACCTCATTTTCATTCCTCAGTATAACATGTCAGGGGGATATAACTGCTGCTGTGCTTAAGGGAGCAGCCCTTTTTGTAGCCAAGTGGCCACGCTCCGCTTCTCTCCGAAGCTGAGGTGAAGGACCGCGGTGGCCTTCCCTCTGGGGGGGGTGGGGGGATGGCTCACAGCGGGGGCTCCTTGTCCCGGGCCTCCAGAGCCCTTGGGCCAGTCCTGGGACGGTGCGCAGGTGACCAGGGTTAGGATACACTTTGCAGACACGTTTGCATCATTTGCATCCCTACAGCCTCGTTCACCTGTGTCACGTTGTAGCCATGCCCGGTGGCCACTCACCTAGTAGCTGGCTGTTGCTATAGCCACGAGGGTGTTGGGGCAGCTCCGCTCCGCTTTCTGCTCCCTTTCGTGCGGCCAAGTTCCATGTAAACTGTACTCTTTTAGCCTCAAAGTTAGTTTCCAGCTGTTTTTGCCAAAAATGGCCATATGTAATCGACATCCTGTGTCGAAATAGCATATTCAGGAGGGAAGGAGAAGACAGGACAGATTCAGAACCGAAGATGAAACCTTGCCGGTGACTGCCTCTCCAGCTTGTGTTTGTTGATTTGGTATGAAGTGCCTGCCGACGGACGATTTCTGAATGCCGTTTACGTTCAATGCTTATCAGATGCCTGGGAGGGGGAGTCATGTAAAATTAGAACCACCTCCCTAAAGCTTTGCTGACAACATAGGGTTCTTGAGAAGGCCGCTGCCTTCACTCTTGGGGTGTACGTTGAAGATTTTAGCCGTTAGCCCTTCAGCTGAGATTCCTTAACCGTATGTTTTCTGTCTAGCTGGAAGTTCGTATTGCCTCTTGGCTTCTCACAGGACGTGGAGCAGCCTGCAGAGGTGTTGGTCTGACCAGATGTTCTTGCCGTTGCTGGTGCATCGTCTGTGGAGACTCACTCTGCAGATTCTCGCGCGGTACTCCGTGTTTGTCAAGGAGGTGAGGGCTGGCGGGTGGCTCATCCCTAATCGAGGCCAAAACGAATTAAGGATGGGTGAAGCTGAACGTGCTGGGAGTCTTAAAGGCCGTGTTGTCATGAGAGGTTGATGCGGGGACTGCAGGCCAGCTTCTCAGTTGCTACCCAGTTCCGCTTCTGGGTTTCCTTTTCACTCGTGCGTGTGGCCTCGAGGGGCGTCTGCTGTCACGTGGTCAGTGCTTTGTCGTTGGGAAAAGCCCTCACTGGCCACCTCATTTTTCCCTTCTGAAAACCAGGATCTTTGCCTCCAGACTAAAACAGAAATGCTCATTCAAATGAAAATGATTTTTAAAATGCGTACTTTAGTACCTAGTCTTTGGAAGTGTAAAAACTCCAAGTGGTTGAGATTAAAAGGTAGTAAAATTAATTAACCTTCCCTCCATTTCAGAAGTGGTAGTTGGCTGCCTTAAGCGTCCGCACGCCTCTGATGGTTTATTAGATATTGTGCGTAAGCCACAGGAGTACTCGTGTGGTCCACTGCTGAGCCCCCAGCCCTGCCAGGCCCTGCGCCCGCGTCTCAGAGATGCGTGCTGCGCGGACAGCTCAGTGACAGACGCACCCCCCGGCCACAGCAAGGTGATGAGTATAAAAGATGTGAGCGGAAGCTTAGGGAAGACGACACGAGGAAGGCCTCATCCATGGAGAGGAAAGCACTCTGTCAGCTGGAGCAGAGGGCCTCAGTGGAAAGAGCGCAGGCTTGAGACAGCGTCAGACCTTGGCTCTGCCACTCCTTATCTAATTTCGTGGTCTTAGGGAAATTGAGTCTCAGATTCTTCATCTGTAAAGGAGGAAAACAGCTTCTATCTGTGCTTGTCGTGAGGAGTAGAGAGAGGTTTGACCAGCAAACTGATAACCAAGGGGCCTGGCAGACAGGGGCGCTCCACGGCAGTTCCTTTCCTCCTCCGCCTTTGCCTCTCTCTGCTCAGAGGGGTCTCAGGAGACCACCGTGCTCCATGAAACTGTTCACGAAGACCGTGCAGTTCCTGGGCACGGTCGGGTTGGTACACTTCCGTTAGGCCTGGGCCTGCCACGCCACGCCCACGCAAGATGCTAGCCAGCAGTTCTTCTCACATCCAGGATATTCCATTCTTTTCTCGATCCCAGTGCACGTCTCGTAGGTTTTTTTCCCTTGTAGCAAAAATCCATTATGCAAAGAACACTTCTGTCGTTTGTGTTATTTGAAGCATAATTAAGGTTTAGATTTTGATTTTTTTACCCTTATGATGATGAAAATTTATTAAGCAGATACCGTAAGTTATTTACCTTAAGCAGTTAATTAATTTTTAAAATTTACTATGATGTTCCAGATCTTAATTTTCCTTTAGTTGAGGGGCCTGTTGTTTCATTTCTGCCCGTTACTTAAGGAGGGGAAATGCACATGGGGTTGCAGTTTGTCCTGTTTCTCTGTTTTCCACACCTGCCTGGGGAGAGGGTTGTGGTGTTTTGTCATGAGTGAACGTTCACTGAATCCTTTGTAGACAGCTGACATTTTATGGTGAGTCATTGACCTGTATAAATGCTCATGTATCTTGCTGGTGGAAGCACATTTAATCGTTGAAACCCTTTTGTTCAGCTTTTACTCAGGCCCATCTCTAATGAAAGTGCCAAGGATATTAAAAAGCCTTCGGTAACTGGCAGCAAAGATCCCTCCGTCGCCCAAGGAAATTGCGAAGACCGAGGAAGCGGCCCTTCCGAGACGAAGCCCGTCGTCCCCATCTCCAGCACTCAGCTTGTTTACGTGGTCGCAGACCTGGACAGGCTTCAGGAGCAGGTGAGCCTGCATCCCGGAGGAGTTCTAAGTACCGGCTTCAGTGTTTGCAACGGCTGGCCTCACGGGGCTTAGAACTGTGGGCCCGGGGCACCCTGAGAGCACGTCCGTTCACCTCGCTTCTGGGTGTTGCTCCCGTTTCCCTGCCCGGCGTGCTCGCTCCCCCGTGCTTGCCAGTCCCGCTTAGGATGTGCTAGCCCGGAGCCTCGGCTTCCCTTCCAGCAGTGACGCCACAGTCTAGCAGCACGCCAGGCACCGCCGTTTTTTGCATCAGCTCCGCTTACTCTGTGCAGGCATGACCTTTAGTGGTTGGATTTTAATCGTTTCTAATTCACTTACCCAGTATTTCAGGGTAATATGTAATCTTCAGTTATACTTTGAAAGTGTTGACCTATTAACACTTCTTCCTGTTTTCTCCAAATAGATTCCATGTTCTTGCTTTTACCATTAACAGAACTTTGTGGGATGAATGTGTTTAAGTGCTGTGATATGTAATTCTGCTTTTCTCAAGTTTGAATATTTTGTGGTGCTTGGACAGATATTGTGTGTTTGGAGCAAAAACGTGGTCTTTACCATGCGTTTTTTTGGTACTGGGGAGAGCTGCAGAATAGAAAAGGATTTCGCATGTTTTCTGGGTCTGTTAATAGCCGTGAAAATGCAGTTTTCCATGCTGTTGGATTCTTTCATAGTGAAAGCATTAATTAGGAATTTTGTTTTCTTCTGATGAAAACCACTGGAAGTTCTGAGTTTAGTTTTATCGTTCATTGGTAATAGTCTAGAGTTCGTAGATGCATAAAGAATTGACTCTTACTTTGATTTATAAAAAGTAACTGAATATATAAAGTGCATATTTATTTCAGCTTCCAGAGCTCTTGGAAACAATCAGGCCAAAACTTGAAGTGATTGGCTTTAAGAATTTTTCTTCTATCTCAGGTAAAAACGAATCTTTAGATTCAGCAAATCTTTGAATAAGAAATAATTTACAATAGAATTTTAGAGACTGTAGGATAAATTTTAACTAACCATTTTCTTCTCTAGTTGTAAGTCCTTGGTGGTTTCTGTATTCTGTTCTGTGTTTATAACTTCCTTGAATGAGATATGTTGTTTAATTCCAGTAATTTGATTTGATTTGGTTTGTTGTAGAATGCTCGCTAAATATGTTGACGGTATTTCAAATAGAATTCACCCCTGGGGCTGGATAGTGTGATTAAACACATGCTTCTGTGTGTGCAGCAGCCCTGGAGGACTCCCGGCTATCTCTGTCTGCCTGTGTGCCTGCCTTGAGTGACAGAGTCACCCAGGACTTGAGTGAGTCTTGCTTCAGTCACCTGAAAAGTGCCCTGGAGGTTCCCAGGCTGTACCGAAGAACCAACAAGGTCAGTGCCCTCACTGAAAAGGGTTTCGAGGTTGGGAAGTATATATCAGGAAGGCCAGAGAGGGAGGAAGTGGTTAGGCGAGGGACAGAAATAGGTTCCCCGGGGGAGAATCCGTCTCATGGCGAGAAACCCTATTCGTGAGAAGGGGGGTGCTCCTCAGTAGACGTGGCACAGACACAACTTAGGTCGTTGGACTTGCACAGCACGGACTTCTGGCCTTAAGGAAAAATCGTATTTTCAAAGAAAGCATTTTAATAAAATACTTTGAAGTCTTACCCTTCTTTTGGTCTTCGTATCTTATACCTGAAAAGATTTGAATTTACCTTATTTCTTTTATATTGTCATTGGAAGTACCTGCTTTCTCCTGTCTTTTCCTGGGTAAGGTATAAAAAAAAAGCTGCATTAAAAAATATTAAAGGCATTTATAAGGTGAAAAATTAAGCTCACACTGGTGTTCAAAGTCGAGTTCTGTGTCCTCACTTTGTAGAATGGGGATTTGGGGTGATTTGTTTTTACCAGCGTTTTAATTTTCCCTCTTGAACTCCCATTTTCATGCGTTTATTTATGCTCATTTCATTCTTGTCAGTTCTCACTTATTTTCCCTCTAGATTTTCTTTTCTCCCAGTTGGATAGTTGGATTTTAGGCCATTTACAACTGAAATTATTCTCAGGAACTGTGAGAATCTCCTGCAGCATTGTGCTCCTTTGGAATATCCCGGAGTTCCTACAGACACGCCTGGGCGGGGCCGCGTCTTTGTTGTGCGCTGAGCCTGCGGCCTGGTCTGCTGCTGTCGGGGTTACTCGTCCCGCCCTGCCCGTGTTCTGGGTGCAGCGAGCGGCTGGGCTGAGTGCTGAGATGGGACCCAGCTCACCCCCGCTGGGGCTGTTCTCCTTTTCCTTTAAAATCTGGGACACTCCAGCAGAATTCCCATTTCTAGCAAGAGTACCTTATCTCCCGATTTTCTGGTCTGAAGTGGGAGAGACCTATCTTATTTTGCCAAATTCATTACTTTTCCTTTAGGAATCTAGCAACTTTCCCCTTTCTCTTCAAAGGGGTGTTACATTTACCGAGCGCTTGCATCGTAGGTCAGACACCGTGCTAAAGACTTCATACCCTCATTAGTCCTACAGGGTGAGTGCCCGTGTCCTTACTCAAGGATGAAGAAACCAAAGCTAAGAAAAGTCAGACACCCTAGATCCTAACCTCTCACATGGTGGTCTGTTGGCCAGCAGCGGATGGTCGCTGGTGGGAGCTTGTTAGAAATGTGCCATCTCAAAACTTGGCCCCGTTCCCCTCCCTGCGGCACACACACCGAATCAGACCCGGAATTAACGGGGTGGCCAGGTGATCTGTGTGGACAGCAGGTTAGGGAACCTGAGTCCAGTCGCTCCGGGCATCGTCCTCCCCGGCTGTCTCTCCACGGCTCCCTCTTGGTCCCCAGGGGTCTTTCTGTGGACAACGCTTGTATGTGTCTCAAAACTGGTACCTGCGTAATGCCCTTTTGAACGTGAGGTTTGGGTAACTTATTCTCTTTCTTCTTTTTTTTTTTTTTCTGTTCATCTTTAACCCCTACCAACGTTATTCCAGGAGGTGCCAACGACAGCCTCCTCTTATGTGGACAGTGCTCTGAAGCCGTTGTACCAGCTTCAGAGCGGGCACAAGGATAAGCTCAAACAAGCCATAATTCAGCAGTGGTTAGAAGGCGCTCTCTCTGAGAGCACGCATAAGTAAGTAACTTAAAAGCAGACTATTCTGGACTTGCTTAGAAAAGCCTTAAGTCAGACATCACTGGGACCATCACAGGCTGCTTGTAGATAAGGTAGTAAGAACATCCATTGGCCTCATCGCTGGACAAGGCAGGGTGCGGGCACTCAGTCCCTCCCCGACTGTGCTTGCTGCACCCCACCCGAGGCTCTGCCTGGCCTCTCCCAGCTCACACACCTTTCGGGGCCCAGGCACATTGCACAGTCCCCCTGGCACACTGCCTTGGACTGTCCTTAACGTCGCTCCATGCAGGAATGTTCTGCGAGTCCGGGCACGCTTTCTCCTTTCGGTCCTTTCTCTTCAGCTCTGTCAGTCCGTGATGGCTCCAGTCATGCCACGTAATCAGCAGACTTGCGCTGGGGAGACCCGTGTAATCGAGGAGGCGGAAACACTCATTGTGCAGCAACTGTTGAAGGATGGGTGTCAGAATCCCAAAACTAATGAGGACGGGGCGGGTGTTCGGCATCACTGTGGGCGAGCATCTCTTCATTCCCAGCTCCCCCGACTTTTCCCCAGATCCAGCACCGAGCTATGTCACAAAGTATATTACTTGATTTTATTGTTGGGTTTGGTTTAATTATTAATTTTGCAGTACTGTTTTGTTTCTTTCGACCAGTTATGAGTTCAGCAGCATTTGTGAGTTAACTTAGAACGTAACAATGAGTTATAATACTCTTTCTGTGGGGAAATGTATTCCAAATGCCAAATAACCAGCTTGTAAACAAAATTTTGAAATATAACTCATTTATAATTTGGAAATTATATTGAAAATATTTAAAGGCAATTAGTTTTATTTAAAAGTTCTGAAATACTTTTTAAAAGCTGAGCTGTTCTAGAACTGATGGTAAATGAGTTCGTTCCTTGCATTTGGGGAACGAGCTGCAGCTGTTCACCCTTGATACGAGAAAGGCAGTTTGGCCTGTGATTCTCGCTCAGTGCTCAGGACTGAGATTTTAGACAGAACTCATGTGCATAGTCGTTATGTTCCGAGAGGATGCAGTGCTAGACAGTCAAGACCCTGTTTTTCTTCCAGTCTTGAGAAACAGTATTTACCATGGCTGGTTGTTTTTTTTTTTTTTTTACTGGAACTGAATTTTTATCTTAAAAATCCCTGTTTTGGTCCACAAAGCTCGCGGGCGTGTTTGGCGTTGTGTCTCTTTCACCAGTCTGTGTGTCTCGTGCTCAAGGTACTATGAGACCGTGTCGGACGTCCTGAACTCCGTGAGGAAGATGGAGGAGAGCCTGAAGAGGCTGAAACAAGCCAGGAGGACCGCTCCCGCCACCCCCGCCGGGCCCAGTGGCGGCGGCATGAGTGACGACGACAAGATCAGGCTGCAGTTGGCCTTGGACGTCGCGTATTTAGGAGAGCAGGTGACCCGAGCGCCGCCGTCCTTCCAGGGGGCCTGACTCCACATTCCGAGGGCCCGGCAGCCAGCTGGTGGTGCGCCTGAGCCCAGAGATGCTGGGAGGAACCGGGAGTCCATTCCCGGTGCTGGAAAAGAGGGCCAGGGCCCCAGACGCTTGAAGGAAGAGGATGGGCCCCTAGGGAACATGAGAAAGAAAAGACAGACTTTTTGAGGTCCAGGGAATTGACATCCTCTTGGCTCGCTGGCATTCATGTTCCCGAAGCCACTGGGGCTGTGCCCATGGGCAGAGATGGTGTCCTTTTGGTCCACTGCCTGGAACGTGTCTGATACGTCCCGGGTGCCAGATGAGGGTCTTTTGAGGTATTTGTTAGTTTGACTTTAGGATAACTAGAGAAGAGTTAGGCCGTTGACTTCTCAGTGCGGTGCTTGAAAAATATCTCAGCACAGCTTCTTTGCTTCCCTGCCTGCATTTTGTAGGTTTTCTATAAAACACAGATTTTGGTGTCACAACGTGTGGACATTCACGTAGGTACTGTCACGTAGGGGCAGGTGTGAATTCCGCGCACAGCCTTCCATCCTCACAGACTGTCAGAGCTTTGGGGTGTTCAGAAACTGGCTTTGTCAACTGCTTAGGTTTTCTATAGCAGTAGATCCTCAAGGAAGACCTTTTTGCTAGAGAAAAAGTGGGATCATAACATTCCCATCAGAAGATGCCTTGTTTTCTAGTCACTCTTTCATACAGTTCAGAGTCATCACTAAAAATCTAAATTTTTCCCCTTTCGGGTGAATTTAGAGATGCATTCTGGCAGAAGTCCATTGCCTTGTTTCTTTATTTCTCAAGAGAAACTTAGAAGTCTTTTGACAGGCAGGAAAGTTGGTTATAGACACATGAAGAGCAAACAAGCAAAGGAGTTGTGGGCCGGGGAGGGAAAGAAAAGGCAGTCCTCGACCCCAGCCCCCCCAGACGAGCCACAGCACGCCGGCAGAGACTCGATACTCTGGGTTTTTCCAGGTCCGCTTGTGCACGCGTGCACGTGTAGTTCCTGACGGCTGTGGGGTTAAGGTGGGAGGGATGCTGCGTGCTGCATCTCTGGCACTGAAATAACCCACGGCAGCTGCTGTGCAAAGCTGTCTGACTGCACCCGCTTCTAAGAAAGGCTTGCGGACGACACACTAAGACGTGAAGGTCTCAGGCTGGTTGTTTTTTGAAAATGATTCAGTTAAAAAATTACTTTATTATTTCTCTTAGTGTGAATTTTCTCTTCCAGTCCGCAAAAGAGGCTCTTATCCTGGTGAGAGTCTGATTTAATGAACTGAGATAACTTAACACTGGCTTCTTAGAATGACCCCCCGAAATAAATTCTACAATAAGGAAATTCTTTTTTACTTCATTTATTTGAAAGGAAGAAATACCCTCCCAGTCACTAGGGAGCTGCCCTTTTCTGGTTCCGTGGAGGGTGAGGTGAGGGTGCATGTTTTGTTTCCTTCTTTGTAAGGGTCTTCTCCACGTTCAGCTCACATCGCAGTAACTTGATTCATCCCCGTGGTCTTTGCAGATCGAAAAGATAGGCCTGCGGACAAAGGACATAAGAAGCTTTCCAGCTCTTACAGAGCTTGTTGCCGCTGCGAAGGGCCAGGCAACGGCGGGGCAGCCTTAAGCATCTTGGAAGAGCCCAGGGGAGAGGAAGTCGGGCCTCGCGCCTGCACGGAAGAAAGCGGCTCTGTTCTCTCACGGCCTGCAGCCAAGAAGCGCTTGCACAGGTCCCAGCAACGCGCCAGGACGGCCTCCCACCGCAGCGTATTTGGGTTTTCTTTCACCCAAAAAGAATACAAAAACCTTTTTCCGTTGTATGGAAGATAGTTTTTAACTAAGACATTTGAAACTTTCTACTATAGTTTACAGAGCAAATTATTTTATTTTTATCGTAAATCTTAGCGTGGCAGAGCTGATTTCTAAACTATGATTGAAGGAAATATATATATGAATATGAAAAGTCATCTCCCTGATCCTGCAGTTAGAAGTGGCCGGCTGCAGAGGGGTGACCATACTGTGTGCAAACGCCCTTCTCCACGATGCAAGTAACTGCCCACTTGCTGACTTTCTGGAAGACGCAGTCCTGGTGGCTCCCACTCCCCCGTTAGGCGTTCAGGAAGAGTGCGGGTCACCCAGGCCTCTGTCAGGAGCGAGAACCACCGGGGGGATCGGTCTCTTAAATAAAAGAAGAGTCTGCCAAAGCCTGTGCACCTGTAATGTGTGAATTCCGCACAAGTCAGATGCTCCTCGGCAGTCATACCTCTGACGGCACGTCCCCTCTTCTTGGCACCTGCGGGGTCCTGTCCACCCAGAGCCTCCCTTCAGGCGCGTGGCAGTTCTGGTCCAGGGGAGGGTGACCCAACGCACCTTCCCGGCCACCGACGCCTGCGTGTCGGGGAGGGAGAAGAGTTGGGAGTGCTGGAAAGAGGTACTGAAAGCGCATGGCTGGTTCGTCGGTTCGCAGGTTCACGCGCGTGCGAGCGCTCGTGCCGAGCCCGCCGACGATGCGAGAGCAGGTACGCCTCGTGCTCTGCCGTTGCGTTTCCTCGTGGCTCAGTCTGGTCGAAGGTTAGCTCTGCGGGGGAGAAGGGTGACCGGTAGTTAAGGGAGCAGACCTGGGAGGCATCAGCAGGGATTGGGCAGCGGAGCCAGAGCAGGGGCGGGGGAGGGGAGGGGAGGGGAGGGGAGCCCCCCGGAGGGCAGCGGGCGCAGCTGGGCAGCGCTCTGGCCTCCTCCGCTCCCCGCAGGGAGGGCCCCGCCCTTGGACGGATGGGCGTCCTAACTGCACAACATTAGGAAGCTGGCCAGAGGCACAGGAGGGCGAGTGAGACCGTGGGAGGGACTGGCGCCAAGGGGCTGAGCCCGCTTGGCCGGGGGTGCTGGCGCCCCGTTGTGCGGTGCTGGGCCCCTGGGCAGCGGGGTTCGGGGCGGGGAGAGCCGGCCCCTCGGCGCCGCCCCGGAGCTGCACGCACACCTGGGAGTTGGGGCGCGGCCTCGTGCCAGGAGGCGAGCCTGCAGCTCGGCGTGACGGGGTGCACTGCACGCGCTGCATCACTGCCTCCGCATGGCGCGGGCTCCCTCGGGGCCTCGGCAGCCTCGTGCACGCCTGACACAGCCTGCCTCGGCAGCCACGTGGCCCGGCCTCAGGCAGCGATAGACTCCGGCGCTGTCCCCATCTCCCCGGCTGCTTTGCCTTTATCGGTTGTTTCAGGACGTGGTGGACAGGGATACAGTATATTAGCCCCTCCAACTCCAGCACTGTTGTTCCCGGTTTGCAGGTGAGGAAACAGAAATTAAGGAGTTGAGTCGGGAACAGGTTTGGGATCTGATGACATCCCTCGGGAGCCGTGAGGCGCGTCCCCTGGCCGTCCTTGGGCCGGGGCTCGTGCCCAGCTGGAATGTCAGATTGAAGGGACCTGTAGTTGTCAGATGATGACCTTGTCACTGGATAAGCACTTCGCAACCCCAGCAAGACGCACGGTTGGCTGCAGAAATGTGTAAGAGAAACAAACCCCTACCGTTAATCCGTTAATCCTTTTGTGTCAAGTGGTGCACAGGACGTCGGTCCTGAGTATCCTTGCGGCACCCTGAGCCTTCTGCGCATCTGTGAAAGAGCTCCGGAGCGGAGAGCGGCAAGTCCGTTAGTGTCCTGCCGGTTGCTTTTGGAAATAAGGGCAGAGCACAAACATCCTCGTCCTCTGGCCGCCGTGGTGGGGCTGCCCCAGGTCTATCCAGGCGACTTCACCCAAAGCTGGGCACCCAGCGGCCGTCACAGATATTCGTCAGGTGCGGGAAGGCATGTGCTGGGAGGATTGTTGTGAAAGGCAGCTCTGAATCCAGCAGTCGGCACCTGTTTTGAAAATGAAAACCGTTTCTCGCCTGAAGTTGCTTTAGGGATTACAGAAGACACCGTGGTGGCTGTGGTTCTGATTTGCCGATGCTTCTGTGCCCTCGAGACCCTAACTCCAAGTGGTGGGTCCTGACGGGTGGTGGCCACGTTCCTGCCTAGAAGCGTGTGCTTGGAGGGGAGGTTTTGAGCATCGCTTAAAGCAGTGCTTCCTAAATTCTAGGTGATCCCCGGGCCTCCTGCAAAGATACAGATTCCGACTCAGGAGGTCTGGGCAGGGCCTGCGGGCCTGCCTTTCTCCTAGGCTCCCAGGGCAGTGCTCCCCCGGACGCTAGCGGAGGACCCTGCCCTTCCTGTGCAGCTTCGCGAGGCTGTCCTCACTCCTTGCCCCGTGGCCCCGTGTCACATCTCCCTTCTCCTCCTCCAGTCTCTCTGTTCCTCCCTCTTACAAGGAGGCCTGTGACTGCACCCAGGGCCCACGCAGATAACCCAGGATCACCTTCTCGCCTGAAGACCTTTAATCACATCTGCAAAGCCCCCTTTGCCATCTAAGGTCACATTCAGAGGTTCTAGGGATTGGGACCTGGGCGTCTTTGGGTGCCATTATTTAGCCTGCCACAGCTGCCCACAGATAGGCACCCCCTTCCTGCCGTACTTTTGCGGAGCAGGACTTCCAGACAGGGAGGGCGCGGCCTTTGTGTGGACTGAGGGCCATTGACGTATTGGTGGTGGTTATTCAGTTTTTCGTTCAGGTGTTTCCCGTTTTACAAATAAAGGCAGGGAGGCCCAGAGAGGCAAAGTAACTGGATCTGGGGCACACAGCAGTTCGTAAGTGTTGGAGCCGGGCTTCCTGCCCAGCCGCCCATCTCTGGGATGCCTCTCATGTGCCCAGCGCGGCAGACTAGATGGCTGGGAAGGACAGCGGTCTCCCCTGACATCGAAACTAGGGAGAGGTGTTTAGACTACAGAGGGGGGCTTGGGCGTGTGGGGAGAGAAGCTGAGCTGCTGTCCCCTGCCGGCCTCGGTGGTCGGAGGAGCAGACGCCCACCCCGTTGCCACAGTTCCGTCCGGAAGAGCCGGGCCCTTGGAGCGGCTGCAGGGGCCCAGTCTGGGGTGGGCGGGGCAGCTCCTACAAGCAGAGCAAAGACGCCGTCCACTCCCAGCCCTCGAGCCTCCGGCTCCCTCCCCTGCTCCTTGGCCCTTATGGGTAGTGGCCACACTTCAAGACAGCTTAGTCCTTTCAGTATTCATGGAAGGCAGGGAACGAAGGTGCTCTGCGTGCATCTCACAGTTCGGGGCGAGCAGCATGGGCCAGCCTGCGAGGGCCCCACCTCCCTCTCGGGCTCTGCCTGAGACTTAGAAAGTGGGGGACAGGCAGGCACTCAGCAGACGGAGAGGGATGTGCCCACGTTCACGGGTGAAGGTTTCTCACTCCACCTTCCGAGCCCAGCCACTGTAAGCAGCAATCCCGGGACGTGTCCGGGAGGAAGGGCCTGGCTGTCTGCCGCCCGGTGCTTCCCAGCGGGCTCCGCGCAGCCGGTCTGCGCACCTGGAACTTGTCCAGATGAGGCGAGGACAGCCTGTGCCTTCCATGAAAGCCCCGTCCAGACACGGCTCCAAGGCCGAAAAGGCCCTTTTGTCGGTACAGCCCGTCAGCTGCCTTGCACACGTTAGTCCCGCTGCTGCCGCCGAGTGAAAGAGGCTTTCACTTTTGCTTACTGTTGCAAGACATTTATTAACACCGCAGGGATAGCCAGCCATGGGATTACAGTCTAACGTACATTCAGACGCTTGTGTTGTTTTTCGTAATGTGTTTTTCAAAAACCACAAGTATCAGGGGAAAGAAAAGCTGAGAAACCCAGAGAAAGGAACGCATCGTGGACCACTTGCACAGGTCATCGTCACACTCAATAAGCCAAAGGTGAGCCTGGGGCAATGAGAAAGGGATGTTTTAATTTTAAAGCCCGATTTCTGTCCTCGATGAAAAAGGAAACCATTTTGGGTTTCAGAAACAAGCTGGCGTGTTCAAGCTCTTTCAGGAGCAGTGGCCTGTACCGAACACGGGCTCATGGCCCTGCATCCCCCCCGCCGCCTGAGAAGGGTGCTCACTGTACACAGCGCGCGTTTCCCAGGAGCGGCCGCTCTCGGTGGACTCCGTGGAAGAGAACGGGGACGGGTGGTGACACCGGCGGTGACACAAGGGCAGCAGGCCTCACGCAGCGCTCAGCGGGTTGGACACGCGGCCCAGGAAGTGCAGGGCAGCCGAGTCTCGCTCCAAGACGGCCAACAGGAACGGGCTGTTCAGGGTCACCTCCAAGACCTCGGGCCCAGCTGGCTGTGGCGCAGACTCCGTGGGCTGCTCTCCCTCGTCTGCTTTTAGCTCAAAGAGAACGCTGTTCAGCGCCTGCAAAGCAGCGAGCCTGGGGGTCGCTCCTGAAGGCCCGGGCCCGGGGGAGGACCACTCGCCAGCCTGCCCGCCCTCCCTCGGCCCGGCTCACACGATGTGATGGCTCCTCCCCAAAGTGTCCCCCAAAGCCGCCCGTCTCCACCTTCCCCTGCTGTCCCGGGCGGGTGCTTCTCTCTGCGAACTCGGCGCAGAGGGCTCCGGGCCCAGGACTGTGAGCCACCCGGCCTCCCCTCCCTCCCAGCGTGTAGGCATTTCTCGGTTGCGGGCGTCCATCGCCCCCTGTGCCCCAGGACCGTCCGTCTGCTGCTAAGTGCATCCCTGAAGCCAGGAGCTGTGTGGCAGGGCCGGCAGCCGGCCTAGAGGCACTAGTCCCCGGGTCCCCGTCCCGACCCTGCTGTAGGATCTGGGGGGGACCCGAGGCTGGGCAGGTGGGACAGAGCCCAGAGCACGTGGTGGGGAGAGGTTTGCTGCTCTCCAGCTGTCCCTGGCAGAGCTCCGGTCACTTCTCGGCCACCCTGGGCCCCCAGCCGCCCGGCCACGCCCTCCTCTCTCTCCTCCTGCCCCCGGGCCGCCCCTGTGTCCCTCCCACCCGTGCCTCCCGACTCCAGGAACACAGAGCCCACGTCAGGCACAGACGCCGGCGGCACGGTACCTTTCCAACTCTGAGGTTGGCATCGCTGATTTTGCCCAGGTTTGCCTCGGCGCCCAGCAGGGCGGGCAGCTTGGTCTGGGCAAGCAGGTCCTGCAGGTCGTAGGACCCTTTCAGTGTCAGCTGGGGCATGGTCAGGCGGATGGCCCTGGGGAGATGACACACGGTTACCAAGCTCCAGCTGTGAAGCCCCAGGCCACACCGGACTCACGGAAGACCCGGGAAGCCGGGTGGCGTGTGTCCCCGAATGAGGGGGCGTTTGCTAGCCTCACCCAGCTAGGGTGTCTCGGGAAAATTTTCAGCAACAAATACAATTTAAAAAACATTCATTTTCTTTGAAATTCTGTGGGAGGGATGTACAGTATTTAACAACGGCGCTCTCTGGGGGTTGATGTGAATAGCTGTCTATTCTTTCTTCTACTTTTTTAGGTTGGCTGCATTGAAAGCATACTCGGTTAATTTTAAAACGCTGTCCTCTAAAATAACATGTCGTGTCTTACTACCTTTCAGTGGTGAGCTCCCCGTGGGAGGGGGAGAAGGTACGATGTCAGCCTCTGTGCCGGGCATGTCACTTATGTCAAGTCAGTTCACCTCCATGTACTACCTCTGCCTTCCTTGGGCAACCCTGAGAGCCCATAGATGTTTCCAGCGATGTACCAGACCCTTACAGGGTTGACAGTACACCCATGTCCAGAGCAGCGCTATTCACAACAGCCAAAAGGTGGAAGTGACCCAGGTGTCCATCAGCGGATGGCTGGATAAACAGACCGTGGCAGATACCACACTGGAATACTACCCAGCCCCAAAGAGGAAGGACATTCTCACACGTGATACAGCATGCATGAGGCTTGAGGACGTTATGCTCAGTGAAATAAGCCCAACACAAAAGGACAAATACTCTGTGATACCACTTACAGGAGGTACACAGAGGAGTCGAGTTCATAGAGACAAAGTAGGAGAGTGGTCGCCAGGGGCTGCAGCGGGGGGAAATGAGTTGTTAGTGATTAATGGGGACAGAGCTTCAGTTTGGGAAGATGAAAAGTTTCTGGAGACAGGTGGTTGGTAACACAAAAACGTGAAGGTATTGATGCCACAGAGATATACACTATAAAATGGCTTGGCTGAGCCATAAATTCTATGTTATGTGTTTACCACAGTTTTTAAAAAATGACTTAAAAAGAGTTGACCTCAGGAGGCCCTCTGTGCCCCTTGGTGCCTGTCTCAGAATCTGGACCCGCTGCTCTGGGCCTGATACGTAAGCCAGTCTGATGCCCCAGTTGCAGTAGGAAAGAGGAACAGATGACCCAGGCAGCAAACAAGGGGAGTCCTGGAGTCAAGAGCAGCACCCCGAGAAAGCCTGCCCACTCCCAGGGCTCTTGAAGGGGTCCCAGGGCTCCTGGAAAGTCAGCCCCCAGGAAGCTGTTGGAACGCAGCGGATCACACACGGCAAAGGTCCCCTCTCGGAGTACTGACCGTGGGCCGCCCAAGCCTGCGGGTAAACGGAAGCATGGGGAAAAGCGGGCCTCCTCCCCTACCTCTCCTGCACCCAGAGAGGGACCCAGAGAGCTGGGTCCACGGATGGAGGGTGCACTGGTGGGTGGAGGGTGCTCAGGCACCATCCCCGTGCCTGAGCCACCCATGCCCCCCGCCGCCCAGGCAGAGCCGTCCATGCAGCTCCCCACTCCAGGGGCGCAGCCCAGGAGGGTCCAAGCAGTTTCCCGGAGCCGTACCGGGGAGAGAGATTCTTCATCCGGGTCAGGAAGTTGTGCTGGAAGGTGAGGGCCTCCACCTGCCGCAAGTCGGGAGCGCGGTGCGGCTGGATGAGCAGCAGGCAGGCATTGGCGCTGAGGGGCACGCGGGTCACGGAGAGGTTGTTCTGGGTGTCGCTCCAGTAGTGGAAGGTGCCGATGCCCAAGAGCATAGGGACCGACACTGAGGTGGTGTTGTCCACCCAGAACTCCTGGAGCCCCGGCAGCAGGGAGAACCCCTTCATCTTTCCTGGGGACCCGGCAGGAGACAGGGAGGGAAGAGTCAGGAGAGGGAAGGCGTGGGGCAGGGCTGGGTCGCAGACCCCCTTCCCCTCCCCTCCCCTCCCCCTCCCCTTCCCCACCAAAGCCTCGCCCCTGCCCCAGCCCCAGGCTGCTCTGTACTTTCCTGGCCCCCGAAGTTCACCAGCCCCAGGACCCCTGACCATCAATTCTTCCTCCTGCAAAATCCACCAACTGCCAATGTGGAAGGCGTAGTCCACACCAGGCCCCAACCTGAGGCCCACAAAGGAACCGAGCTCGAGGATCCTACCGCGCTAATAACCAGGTAAACTCAGACCCAGAGCTGCCCTGGCCCCAAGCCTGGGCTCTGCCATGCTCACTTTAAAAAACAAACAACAAGCCAGAAGAACCACTTTATTTCTTAGAGCCGTTTAGGTTCACGGCAAAATTACGAGAAAAGTGCAGGTCTTTCCTGTATGTCCGCTACTCCCCCCTCCCCAGCACACAGCCCCCCTACGACCAGCATCCCCGCTAGACGGTACGTTGGGTAACACTGAGGAACCGATGTGGCCACGTCATCGTCACCCAGAGTTCCAGAGTTCACACAGTTCATGCCTGGTGCTGGACGTTTTACAGGTTTGGACAAACGCTCAATGGCGTGTCCACCGTTACACTAGCACACGGCATCGTTTCACGTCTCTCGGTACTGCTTGCTGCTGGGGACAGACAGATGATCCGGTGACCAGAGGATGTGAGCGGAAGGGCTACGTGCTTCCTGTGTACTGCGCCCTGAGGGGGCCGAGCCCTCCCTGCCCCCTGCCACCCCCAGGGGCGGGCTGTGGCATGGGGGTTGCGGAGCTGAGCTGTTGCTGAGCAGCTTGCCGAAGGCGCTGGCACCTGGGGGTGCACCAGCACATCCCTCCCTCTGCGGTCATCCCAGTGCCCTTGAACGGCCCAGTGTGGTTGTCCCCGGGAGAACAGGTGAGGTTGAGAGATGAGCCCATCGCACAGTGGCCCTGGGGCACCTGGCACTTGGGAGATCTGAGCAGATGTGACTTAAATGAGTCAGGGGTCCCTTCTTATTGAGCCTGAGGTCTCCAAGGAAAGAGGGGTGAGGGAGCTGGGGACAGGGAGCCTGGGTCTTGTGAGGAGGGAGTGGCCAGGGCACCCAGCCTCTGCCCTGTCCTCCATCCTCGGAGCCCTGTGTGTACAGACAAGCTCGGCTTCGGGAGGGCTGCTCACGAGGAGCTGCAGTGTCCGTCCTCTGGCTCCCCAGGGCACCTCCACGCCGGCCCACAGACCTGGCAGGCGGCTGGTTAGTGTATAGGGAAAGAGGGACTAAATTTTTTCCACCAACAAACTAAAAGGGAAAGAAGGATGCTGCCTTCCAAAACAGATATGGGAGTCTGAAACGAAGGTGGCTGCCCGCTACTCTCTGCTCGACTGAAGAGCACAGCACCCTGTTCTCATCCAGAGATTCAGGACGTCTCGCCAGGTTAGGAAAACTGGTGAGGCCCTTTCTGGCGCCAGTTGCTCTCTGGCTCTGCCTTTTGGGGGGCAGGCCTTTCGCATTAAGCTCTCCTCCCAGGCTCCTCTTAGGGACGGCGGGCCGAGCTCACAGGCCCCCTCCACCCTCCATGGGGTGCGGCCACCCCTGGCTGCATGGCCCCTGCCTGGACTCTGCTCCCGGGACCTGTCAGCGCGGGGACCTGCGCCCTCCTGGGGTTAGCACCTTCCCCCTGCTCCCAAAGGCAGGCTGGAGGCCTTTTCTTTGTAGGTTTTCAGCCTTCCAGGATATTGTCAGAGTAAGGAAAGGACCGCGCTCTGTTCAGCCTTCGCCTGTCCCCACAGCCCTGCCCTCCGACCGCCTTCCTTGTCTCTCGGCTCTGCTAGGTCGCACGTCCCGATAGCACCTCACGCGCAGCCCTCCTCAGCCCGCCCCTCCGTTCACAGAGCCGAGACCTCAGGGCCTGCTCCCAGGAGAGTTTGCCGGGCGATTGCATAACCTTCCAACCACTCTCCCAGCCTCCAGTCCCCACAGTGCAGGCCAGGGATGACCTCTGCGCAGAAAGTCTGCCACTCAGCTCCCAGACACCCACAGCTCCAAACTCCCAGCATCACATCCAAAGTCTCAAAGTCTGGCCCTGACCCATCTTTGTGGCCTTGCCTAACACTGTCCCATTCTCTCCTTCTGAGCTCGGGCCAAACAAAGCCACTCCTGTTCTGGTTCCTCGCCCTGACCTTGGCAGCCTTGTGCCACTTCCCAGGCCTTCCTTCTGTCCTCTCCCAGGTGACGCCCCTCGCCGAGTGCACTGAGCCCCGGGCCACCTTCCCAGAGCGCCTTACCTGCAGCTCTGGGGCTGAGGCACTGGTCCGGGGGATCCAGCTTTCTGGTAAACCACAGTCAGCAAGCTGGGGGCGGAGCCTGTGCAGCCTCCCTGCTTGTCCCCTCCGAGGCACCAGCTCAGAGTCCTACAAGTACTACATCCTCAATGATTGTTTTTGAATGAATGAACAGCCTGTGTCTTAGGCATTTTTTTGGTAATAACCTCTCTCAACATGAAAGTGATGTAGTAAACTGGTTATTTTTGCATGGGACAGTGACCTTCTCAAGGACGAGAACCCTTGATCTGCTCAACAGACAGGCACCCGTCCCTTCTGAGCGTGGAGCTGGGCCACGGCCACGAGACGTGAGTTTAGAACCTGGGACCGGTCCCTTTGTTTCTCTGAGTCTGTTTCCTCACTGGTAAACAAAGGCAAATCACACCTCTCACCGCATCACGCGGGGATTCAGTGATGAAAGTAGAAGGATGCAGTGCAGTAGCTGCACATAGTAGGGCAGCAGCGGGGGAGGCGGATGCTCGGCCAGTGCCCATCCAAGGAGCCCAGGGGGGCAGCCACTTCGTCCTCCGTGAGGGTGGCCCCAGGTACTTCTCCACATCTGCGACCCTGCCCCTCTCCAGGCCCAGCCCTGCTCAGCTGAACTGAGACGTCGGACGTGAAGTCCATACAGACAAAGAACTGCCACCCTCCTGCACCGGCCGGGGGCAGAGCCCCCCCGAGGGCTGGCCTTACCTTGGAAGTGGACGTAAGTGTTGAAGAGCAGGGTGCTGTCTGGGTTGACCCCTGTCAGGGGCCTGCCCATCTCCCACCCCGTCACAGCCTGCATGAACCTGTTGATCTTCTCAGCAGCGAGATCTGGGTCCGTGGACAAGTCTAGCGAGCGGGAGAGGGTGACAGGGGAGATGGAAGACAGGCCCTGCACGAATGGCTGCTTCAGGCGCAGGCCAGGGGCCGTGAACAGCCCGACCACCGTGGACAGGAGCAGTCTGGCCCGGCTGCCGGCCCCGCCCTGGGCCACCAGGAGGCCCTGGATGGTCTGCAGGGCGGACAGGACCTTGTGACCATCCAGCCGGGAGGTGCAGCCCCGATCCTCCCCCGGGACGCCCAGGAACGCCTGTAGTCTGCTGGCCGTGGGGTCCAAGGCCCCCAGGTAGAAAGAGGTCAGGGTGCCAAAGAGAGCCACCGGGGAGAGCACAGCCCCGCTGGCCGCGCTCCGTGTCTCGCTCAGCATCTTGTACATGTGGAAGCCCATGAAGTTGAGCAACACCCCCACCTTCACGGCCCGCAGCCGCTCTTCGGCCTCCAGCTGCTGGGTGGCTCGAACCAGCTGCTCCCGCAGGGCCTGCTCGTCCACGGCGGACGACTTGGCCTGAATCGGGACAGGTGTGAAGGTTGGGTCTGGGGGCGACTCCGCCCTGGGTTTCTCCAGCTGGTCACAGCTGCTCTTGCTGTAAACAAGGAGGTGGAAGGGGTGGATATACACCCGGTCTGCAGTGGCCAGGCGAGCCCAGGCCAAGAGGCAAAGGACGGAGGCCCCCAGGCTCAGGCCAGCAGGAGCCATCTCTGACGGGGTGCTCACTTCTGCGGACCCTGAAATATTTTGTGAAGGGTGAAAGAGGATTATTGAATGCCCTCTAGCCATATTCCCTACAACCAGTCAGCACAGGAGAAATCCCTCCATGTCTTAACAAATGTCAGAGAGGAAGTGGTTCAAAGCTCTGCGGAAAATATCTATGTCTATGATCCAGATGCAAACTGCACTGTCATGGGCTGAGTTGTGCTTTCGTGGGGTTTTATTTTGGGGTTGGGTTTGGGTTTTGTTTTGTTTAAATTTTAGAGTGGTGAGGATGCCTGAATACGAAGACATTTGTAGATTTTAAAGAACAAATATGAAATGGCTCATTAAGTCAAGTAAAAAATGTAAACAAATGTTTTCACAAAATATCGCAAGCATTTTTCTTCAAGAATATGTGAGTGGCTTGTATTATTTTTACCTTGCGCTAATTAGTGATATGATGCTTTGGTCAATAATTACCTGGTTAACAGAAGAGTAATCTGGAAACATTTTAACTTATTTTTAAAGGAACACTTTGAGTAACAAAGTATCATGATATTTATGCAAAAATTTTAAAATCCAAATGTTGAAGTTGATGGGAGAAATGTTTACATACTGAGGTATGGGGAAGTCATTCTGGCTTATCCAAAGTGGAGCTGGGTGGCCACTGCAGTTGTGGTTTCAGACATGTTCGTGCATCACTGAGAACTTGAATTTTCTGAACTCTATCAGACTCAAGGACACCACCAGCCATTCTCAAAATCCTATCAGCTAGCCGTTGCCAGCTGCAACCTTATGGTCTCAAGGTCTCCCCTTGTAACTATGCAACCTTTTTGGACCCCAACCAATCCTTGCTAAACAAACAGCCTTACTTCTTGCCAGTGCCCATCCTAATTCTTGACAAACAGCTTATGTAATTTTGCAGTTTTTGCCTTTACAAGCCTCCTCTATTTAGTTGCCTGGTGGAACCCAATTCAAGTGCTTCCTGTATCTGTGTCTCCCTGCTATAGTCCCCAGTTTGGCTCAAATCAAAGAGTTTTTTCTATTCCTAATATAGATTGTTTATTGATTATTTTCGTCAACAAAGTTCTGACCCCCAGTGCCTCAAAGTGTGACTATATTTAGGGACTTCCCTGGTGGTCCAGTGGTTAAGAATCCGACTCTCAGTGCAGGGGACGCAGGTTCGATCCCTGGTCGGGGAACTAAGGTCCCACGTGCTGCGGGGCAACTAAGCCCACGCACCGTGACTAGAGAGAAGCCCGCTCGCCGCAACGAAAGATCCCACGTGCCGCAACTCAGACCCGACGCGGCCAAAACAAAAAGAAATAAATATTAAAAAAATATATTTTAAAGTGACTATATTTGGAGACAGAGTCTTTAAAGAAGTAGTGTAGGTTAAATGAGGCCATCAGGGTGGCCCTAATCCAATCTGACTGGTGTCCTTATACGAAGAGGAGATTAAAACACAGACAGGGAGGACCCCTCGAAAATACAAGGAGAAGATGGCCAGGAGACCGACCGCCTGCAGGCCAAGGAGAGAGGCCTCAGAAGAAGCCACCCCTGCCAACATCTTGATCTCGGACTTCCAGCCTCCAGAATCAGGAGAAAATAGATTTCCGTTGTTTAACGAGTACCAGCGTGTGGTACTCGTGGCAGCCCACGGCACTAATATGCCCACATGGTTATGGCTATCAGTTTTCCCCAGAGAACAAAACATGGGGCAGACAGCAGGTCTTTGTGGGCCTCCAAGCCCCAGGGTAGGTGGTACACCAGCTTGGAGTACAAGACTAACACACACAGAGGTTCTTCCTGTGTTATAAATCAGCCTGGCAAGAGCATTCCAGCTGTGTAGTATCCCTGGGGCATGTTCCCCTCGTTTCCCAGCTATGGTGTATAATCTAAGAAAGGAGACCTTATATTTGTTTGGTACGTGACAGTTCACCAAAGCCCCTTCCCATAGATCATCCTGTCTAGTCGTTACAGGATAGCGTAAGGAAGGAATTGTTTCCCTCCTTTGCAGACACACAAAGGGGAGTTCTAAGGTGTGGAGAAATGTTCCCAAGGTCATACAGCAAGGATGGAACGAACAGACAACCGATTCCACCCTACTGTACTCTCCGCCGGTTCTCAGGGGACTCACCCGGGAAGCCTTAGAAACTGTGAAGCCCTGGGCCTCACCACCAGAGATGCTAGCTAAGTGGCCCTGGGGAGGGGTCTGGGGAGGGGATTTTAGTCTCCCAGTGGTCTCAACATGCAGTTGGGATGAAGCACCGTGGGCTCAGCCCGGGGAAGCCCAGGCATCCCTCACCTGCGTCAACCCCACACCAGCTCCCTCTTCCCTGCTAGTGGAATCCCCGAGGAGCTCTGTCACCCCGCCAAGCCCCACCCACCGACAGCCCGATTTCACTGGTCTGGGTCGCGTTCTCCCAGGCGACACGGATGTGCCGCAATGGTTTAGAGCTTTTCCCTAGACACGGGTCACCCGGGGCGGGCGGGACAGTCTCCAGCACCCTTTGGGCTCAAGAGCCCTGCGACCCTGCCCCAGCCTCACCTCTGGCCAAGAGCACAGCAGTGGGCCGAACCCCTGGGAGAGGAGGCCCCTCGGCAGCTCTGCCCGTTTATTCTGTGATGGTTCTCACTGAGAGGGCGAATGCCGCCTGTACGGCTTCATTCAGTTCTAGCCATTTTTACACGACACCTCCCTCGTGGTTCTGAAGGGGTGTGCTGTGCTACCAGGCAACTGCTCAGCTTCCCCCCGCCACCACCCCGCTGCCCTCCCAGAGCTGGCCTGGGCCTCCTTGGAGCTGTGGGACGTCACCTCCGCCTCCAGGTCACCTCGAGACCTGGACGCTTCCTGCACACCCATGCACGGCTGGTCAGCGTGCTTTCCTGCCCCAGGCGTGCTGACTGCAACTGCCCTCAGTATCCAGCCCCCACGCGTTGTGTGCTCGCCCTGCTCTAGGCGCCGGGTTGCCAAGGGAACTTTGACCTCTGGTCTCAGCCCCTGCCTCCCCTCCTTCCAAGGCATTTGACACAACCCACTGTTCTCACGAGGAACCACACGACACGGAAACAAAGGACAGAAGATTCTCCCCTCATCATAGGCCCTCCTGGTACGCCGGCCCAAGTTGCCGGCTGGCGTCTCGTGTAAAAGGATGTAAAAGGCCACAGCAAGTCAGGTCGCCGGGGAAAGCGCTGGGGCCCGGGCGTGCAGCACTCCTTCAGTGACAGGCCTGAGGGTCCCAGGTGGGGGCCAGCCAGGTGATCGCAGCCCCACGCTGGCGTCCTGGAGGCACGGCACCGTTCCAGGTGATTTCCGAGCCTGCCGCCGGCTCTCACTTGTGGTCCGTGGCCGCAGCCCCGGTTCTAAGTCGGCACCCGGCCGGCCTGGCCTGACGCCCTCTCCTTGGGTTCCGTTCTCTTCCACCCACCCGTCCTTGGCCTCCCCCTTCACCAGCCCCTCCTTCTAGGCTTCCCTACTTCTCAGGGCCCCGTGCGTAAGGGTAATGGTGAGGACGGCAGCTAAGGCATGTATAAGGAGGATCACTGTTGTAGCGACTTCAAGGATCGTCCTCCGACCCTCACAGCAGCCCTACCTTCCTGCCCACGCCTCGCCGCCGCCAGATTTCATGCTGCGACTGGCCACGCCATGCCTGGCACTCTGGACTCAGTCCCCCTGCCCTCCTTTCCCTTCCCCATGCCACTGGTCACCTGCCACACTCTGTATCACTGAGTTATTCTTTTATTTCTTCTGTTTAGCCTGTACTGCGACGCTAAACAATGAATGCAAATCCCACAGGAGTGAGGCTCTTGCTCTGTTTTGTTCACGGATGCGTCCCACGTTCCCCAAAATGTGTCAACAAGTACTCAGCAAGTAGTGGCTAAATGAATGGGTTAGTGCTGTTTTGCAGAGGAACAGAGAGGTTCAGAGACTTGCTCAAGGTCACACAGCCAGTAAGAGACAGATCTAGTATTCAAACCCAGAGCCCCTGACTCCACAGTCCACACTCTCGAGCACTAATCTATACTACACGTGAGTCAAAATAATAAGGCCGTGTCTTTTTCGTTTATTCTAAAGTTTAGGAAGCACTTTCAGGTTGTATTAGCACTCTTAATTTATAGCACAGTCCCTGAGCAAGGGAAGCCAGGCGTTGTTGCCATTGGTTCCATTTTATAGATGAGCAAACCAAGGCTCAGGGAGCCCGGGACCAGAGCCAGCACGGCCTCAACAGAGCTGCAGGAGACGAGGCCACCGCTCCCCTGAGCCCTGTGCGGACGCAGCCCTGGGTTCACTGAGCCTGCCCTTCCCCCCAGCTCCACTGCCTGCACAAGCCTTGCTGCCCCTCTGGTCAGAAGAGGACCCAGTGGACTGTTGACCACAGTGAGTCTTCTCCCAGGCCAGCCCCGCTCAGAGGGACCGGAGGACCCGGCCAGCCTGCCTGTCGCTGAGGGGAGCAGGTCCCCTGATGAGACCCAGGGTGGGCTCAGAGGAAGGACCGCCTGGGCCTGGGGGAAGAGACAGCCTCAGCGTCTTCAGTGGTAATGTCCGCCGCAGCCCAGGTCGCCACTGGCCCCTGGCGCCTGCGTCCCGGGTGCTGTTTAGCCGTGGCCTTCCGGCAGCTCTTCCCCTGCCCCCAGCAGAGCCCCCAGCTTTCTTCCCACAGCGGACAAGCCCCCCGCAGGGAGAGAGCTGGGGAGGGGTAGGTGTGGAGAAGGCTCCCGCTTACCTTCTGCTCTCGTCCCCAAGACAGGGGTGGCCTCTTCCTCTGGCTGGGCCACTGAGGCTCTATTTATGTCTGAAGGGTGGGGACCGTGCCGTTCCCAGGCTGCCCTGTGCTCAGGCTCGGGGGAGGGGTTGCATCACGGCGCCGGGCCATGGGGGTGGGAGCTTCAGGCAGCTGCCCGCCTAGGGGGACAGACCCCAGGCCAGGCGACTCTCATGCTGGGCCTCCGTCCAGGAAGCCAGGGAGATCGATGCACGCTGTTGCCTCTGACAGACTGAGCCGGTACACGGTCGAGTTACACATTTACTGGAGTTCTCCTGAGCAGAAGCTGTTGCTATGGGACACAGGAGTGTCCCGTGTGGTGGTGTGATGCGTCTCGGCCCCCAGATGTGATGGCCCGAGGCCAGCCCCCCAAGCCTTGGGCCGGAGTCCCCTTGGGATGTGCTTCTGAGAGGCCCCAAGAACGTGCGGGCTCACGGGCGCAGCGGGAAGGGGAAAGCCCCGCTCAGGTGGCCTGGGGGTGGCCTGACCCGACGGCCTTGAGCGGCCCAGCCGTTGTCCAAATAGCCACTGGGCGCCCACTCCACGTCAGGACCTCTGACAGGCGTAGGGAGAAACACACAACCAAGCAAAAGCATCTTCTAGAATCTCGTGATTTACCTGGGGAGACCATTAGACACTAACTAGACTTAGACAGGTGGGAAGGTGCCCACAAAATGCTTTCAGACTGTGAGACACATCAATCCCTCAAAGCTGGGGACGGTCTCAGGGCTCTCCCTGTTACTTGAGTCAAACCTTGAAGGATAAATAAGTTGGGCTTGGAGGTTAAAGAAGCACTTTTCAAGGGTAGAGACAGATATGACAGTAACAGAGGTGGGGAAGCATGGGGCTTGTCTGGGGGTCACCAGCCAGCCCAGGGGCTGGAAGCGGGGGGCAGTGATGGCAACCAAACTACTGCTGCTCCTGGGCTGCCCCCCACCCCCCGGGGATGGCGAGAATCCCCCAGACACAGGGTTTCAGGCCAAAGTCTGCAGGAACTGGAGTTGACACACAAGATGCCAGCCTGGGTCTGGGCTGTGTAAAGTGAGTGACAGGGAAGGAAGGATGCTGGTTAGAGCCCGAAGAGCACTTCGGAGGGTAGAGGTGACGCCCGGAGAGGGAGGGATTGAAGACCTCTGAGCAAAGCGGGGGGCATGATGCTGGGCTTCTCCTTCAAAAAATTCACTCTAACAGCGACACCGTCATAGGAGGTCTGGAGGAAAAACGAAGAACGTACAGGCATCACATTTCCAAGCTGAGGCTCCTGAGAGAACGATGAAACCAATAACCCCCGAGAGGGACACGGGAGGTACGAGAGCTCTGGGGAAGGACTGCGCAGAGTTTGAGTTTGGATGGGTTTCTTCTGAGGTGTCTATCGGAACCCAGTGCTGAGCACTTGGGGAGACGGTTCTGACGCTCCAGAGGGCGGTCCAGGCTGGGGACGCAGACGCGGGAGACAAGTGCACCACCAGCACGTAATCCAAGGCCAGTGGGAGGAGGTGTTTTACCCAGGGAGAGTCAAAGTGAGGAGAGGAGCCGCTAGGGAAATCCAGGGGGAGAGGGAATGGGATAGGAGTCAGCCAACCTAGGAGGGGTCCAAGGGGGCAGTGCAAGAAGCTTGAGGTGGAGTTCCAGAGGCCAGGGGGCAGTTCTGATAAGTGAGGAGTTACAGCCTGAAAGAGGTCTTCTGAGCAGGGTGTCACATGGCTTAGAGTCATTGGTACTGAGATGTGTCCACACAAAGCATTTTTGATCAATCATTTACTAACCCTTTAGCGTTTGTCAAAGGCCAAGAGGCGGTGGGTTGAGGTCATGGGCAAGTTGGAGAGTGGCCTCAGGGAAAGACGAGGGAGGAACCAGGCTCAGATGGTTTGAGAAGACAGTGGAAGGAGAAGTGGGCAGATTGAACTGTGAGCTTCTTTTTTTTTTTCTTTTAGATTTTTTTTTGATGTGGACCATTTTTAAAGTCTTTATTGAATTTGCTACAATATTGCTTCTGTTTGATGTTTTGGTTTTCTTGGCCGCGAGGCACGTGGGATCTTAGCTCCCTGACCAGGGATCGAACCCACACCCCCTGCAATGGAAGGTGAAGTCTTAACCACTGGACCGCCAGGGAAGTCCCGTGAGCTCTTTTATTGAAATGTGATAATGAAAGAAGAGGCATTATTCTGTATTCTCAACTCTAAAAGAGAAGGAAGAAAGAATTAATATTTATGGAGCAGCTGCTGCATGCCAGGTATATAAATCTTTCAACATGGCTGCAGTATAAATTTTACTCTACCCACCACCTAGGGAGAGAAAACTGAGGTCCAAAGAGGCTCAGCTATTTGCTAAACGTCACCCAGAAGGAATCCAGGTCTGTCTGACCCCAACGCCCATTCTTTTTGTACCACTTTTGTTCATTTGCCCAACAATCATTTATGGAAAACCTATTAGAATACATGCCAAGAATGGAACTCATCTCTGAGCTGACAACTGGAAACAAATCAGGTACAGTCGCCACCCTCATGAAACCTACAGTTTTGCAAAGTGTCAAAATTAATCCGTAATTGCATAAATAATGATTTATTTGCAGTTGGGATAAATGTTAGGAAGAAGAAGAGTCGTGTGCAACCTGAGGATAGAACAGGAAGCCTGGTCTAGGCTGTACGGTCAGGGAGACTCGCTTTGAGAAAGGAGAAGGCAGGGCAAGGCCTTGAGGATGAGTGGGAGTGGCCCCGGGAGCAATGTTGGTGGGGCCCTGACCTGCACTGGCCGGGGTCAACCTGGACCCACGTCTAACAGTCTACGACTCTCTCAGAGACAGGACGGACCAAGGGACAACATAGTCCTCTGGGCAGGTCTATGCCCAGTCCTGCTGGGCTGGGAGCTGCCCCTCACTCCTCTCTCTGCCCTGAGTGACCACAAGCACCCTTCTAGCCCTAGGAGTCCCTTATCTACCTGTCAACTCACCTGGCCGCACAGATTTCCCTGCCCTGAGAGAAAGACGCGCCCAGCCCAGGGGAGGGTCTGGGCTGAGGAAGGTGCTCTCCCACTGGGCAGCCCACTCGCCCCTCAGGCACTTAGTTTGGGCATTACAGATAAAGTTTAGATTGTGCTTGTTGATGTCGCATTGAAATGGGTCTTAGCCCAGCTCTCAAAAGGACCACAGGTGTTTCACAAAAATGACAGTATCAAGAGGTGGTGGGAGACATCTGCTATCTAGACAAATCATAATGCACAGGTTTTTTTTTTGTTGTTTTTTTTTGTTTTTTTTTTGCGGTACGCGGGCCTCTCACTGTTGTGGCCTCTCCCGTTGCGGAGCACAGACTCCGGACGCACAGGCTCAGCGGCCATGGCTCACGGGCCCAGCCGCTCCGCGGCATGTGGGATCTTCCCGGACCGGGGCACGAACCCACGTCCCCTGCATCGGCAGGCGGACTCTCAACCACTGTGCCACCAGGGAAGCCCAATGCACAGGTTTTTATTAAACTAGTGAATTTGGGGGAGGGGCCCTGAACCCCAAATATGTGTGTAACTAGGTTTTACTGCATCATCTCAAAATGGCCCAACAGCAGTGGGAAAACTGAGGTGTGAAGAGTTGAATCTTGGGACCACAGAACTGGAAGGGGCCTCCCGACAGTGCCACCCTCAGATCCCACAAGCCACACTCCAGGGCACCTTCCTCTAAGTGTTCCAAGCTCTCTGGTGCCTGGGACCAGCAGGGTGGCAGGACCATGACCTGTGTGGCCCCTGGTGGCTGCTTTTCCCTTTCAGTGCACTCATCCCTCAAGTGGCACCAGGGGTTGACCAGATGTCCAAGTAGCTCCAGGACTCTTGTCTACGGAGTATCCCAGTTCTAGGAAGGCCATCTAGTAACGGGGTCACTCTTGCTGCCCGGCACAAGGTTTCCTTCACTGTATGTGTGTAGCAGGATGTGGGGTGTGTGTATGTGTACAAGTGTGGTGTGTGTACATATGAGTGGTGTGTGGGTGTGGTGTGACGCGTGTGTATACGTTTGGGTGCGGGTGGGGTGTGGTATGTGATGGTCTGTGTGTGTGATGTGGTACGTGATGTGTGTGGTGGGGTGTGTGTGTATGCACTGTGTGTACGTGTACGGTGTAGTGTGGTGTATGTATGTATGTGTGTGGTGTTTGTATGTGTGAGGTGTGGTGTGTATATGTATGTGTGTGGTGCTTGTATGTTTTTGTGTGTACATACGTGTGCAGTAGGGGGTGTGTGTGTGTTGTGGTGTGTGTAGTGGTGGGGAGCTGGGCATATTGACTGGTGTTTGCCCATCCCGTGTCTCTTCTGTGACACGTCGCCTCCCTGGGTCACCCAGAATTTTGTCTCCCGGCCTGTTCCCCAGCCTCTCTGTCAGCTGGAGGGGAATAGACACCACGTTGCCCAGTTCCTTCCTCTCTTCTCCAGACTTTCCCTGGGTCCAGGCTCTGCTGGTCCTGCCCCCTCTATCCATCTTACTGTTTGTGGACTCACCAGTTTCCCAGTTCAAGCCTGCAGCTCCTGCCTGTGCTGGGCGGCCAGTCCTCTGAGCCCTCAGACCAAATGCTCTCCTCCCCATCTCTAGCCTCAGCTGTGCCCACCCACCCCCCAGACCCAGGTCACCTCCAGCTGCTCTGGGAGCTTCTGCAAACCCTGCCCTGGTGTAACTCCGCTTGGCGAGGGCCCCCCTCAGCCCTGAGGGAGCCTGCCACACGATCATACATCTTTTAGTATATTTGAAGCAGCTTCTCAGGGATCACAACCCATGTCAAAGTTCATTTCAGCCTTGTCATGAGGAGTGGGGCTCTAAAACAAGGCAGAACATTCTCTCTTGGTAATGACATGTTATTGGGGAAAAATAAGGAAATAATCGTTGTCGGGTTGGACTCAATAAAAGGACGTCTGCCTACATTTTCTGCAGGATTGGTTCAAGGCCCTTCATCAACTTTCAAGGGTGACTATCAGATGGGTGGGTTTTCTAAGCGAGGCTTTTAAGCTCATTAAAATAAATCAGAAAATTGCTAGAGCATTTTATCAAGAATGTAAATTATCCCTGGAAAGAGCAGCCACTTCCAACAAACCACAGACTTTTGACCCAGTCAGATTTAGGACAACTTCTTTGCAATAGGTGCTATTTCTTGTGCTTTCATCCCAGCAGTGGATGTTGGGGACAGTTTATCTGTGGCTAAATAAAGACGTGAATGAAAGTGAGCGCTGGCTGTGGAGGAGCTTCTCTCAGAGTCGGACCGGGGACCCAGCCATGGATACAGTCGGCAGATGCGGTGACATACTGGTCAGAAGGTGCCCCTCGGGCTGACGTCTGTGTGGCTCAAGTCTATTCTGTGGTTGTGAGATGAAGCTTGATCTAAACCAGAATCCCCGCCTTCCCAGCTCCTGACCAACCAGCTAGTCACGGGACAAACACACACAGACTCCTGCTGTGAAGTAAAACAGAGCCAAACCAGGAGAGAAGGAGGTGCTTTATTTATATATGTGAGGCAATCCTGCTTGGAACCAGCTAGCACGAGGTAAGGAAACAAGGAGGGGTCAACACAGGAACTGGGTTTCCATTTTTGCGTCTAGGAAAAAACTAATTGTTTCACGGGGGATTTGTTTCTGCCCGGACCAGACTGTTTTACCATGAACGTGCCTTGTGCAAGACCCATGGCCACTGAACTCATCATTTACTGGAACCAGAGGATGGGGAGGGGCTCGCTGTCCTACGTCCAAGGTTTTCCGTTTATGACAAGGACAGTTTCCACTCCTCCTGAGTCCTCATTGCTTCTCCCTTGCATCAGGAGAGCCGGGGCAGACCAGAGGGCTCTGCATTTGTAACATGTGCTCTTTAGGGGAAAGTCCACTTCTTTCTAATAAGCACTCACATACAAAGAGTTTTCTCAGTTGCCTCAAATGAGCTTTAGATTTCTGGTAAATACAACAAAAGAGTCCCAGCTCCCCCATTTCCCCAGGAGGAATCTGCTCCCCCGTGTAGCCCTTTTAGACCTCTCAGGATGCTCCGGGCCGTGCCCTGCAGACTGCTGCGGGCCGCCTTTGTCTGGCAGAAGTGTGGCTGCCGCTTCGGACACCGCAAACCATGGAGTGGAGAAGATGGCGATTTGGGATAATGAGATCTGGGAAATTTTGTGATTGGACCATGTTTCAGGAGTCATAGCCAAACTGATGGCTTTTCTTGGTCGCCAATTACAGTTTTGTAAATAAGAAGTGGGTTTGTCCCTGTCAATTTTAACATGAGGTGATACAATCAGTGAATTTGGTTGCATGTTCTTTTGAAAAGTAGTAATAAAGTTGTTTATTTTTTAAATTGGGGTATAGTTGTTTTACAATGTTGTGTTAGTTTCTGCTGTACAGCGATGTGGAGTTTCCTGTGCTATACAGTGGGTTCTCATTAGTTGTCTGTTTTATACATATTAGTGTATATATGTCAATCCCAATCTCCCAGTTCATCCCACCCCCTCCCCCGCTTTCCCCCCTTGGTGTCCATACATCTGTTCTCTACACCTGTGTCTCTATTTCTGCCTTGCAAAGCGGTTCACCTGTACCATTTTTCTAGACTCCACATATATGCGCTTATATACGATATTTGTTTTTCTCTTTCTGACTTACTTCACTCTGTATGACAGTCTCTAGGTCCATCCACGTCTCTACAAATGACCCAATTTCATTCCTTTTTATGGCTAAGTAATATTCCATTGTATATATGTACCACATCTTCTTTAGCCATTCGTCTGTTGATGGACATTTAATTTTTTTTTTTTTTTTTTTTTTTGCGTTACGCGGGCCTCTCAATGCTGTGGCCTCTCCCGCCGTGGAGCACAGGCTCCGGACGCGCAGGCCCAGCGGCCATGGCTCACGGGCCCAGCCGCTCCGCGGCATGTGGGATCTTCCCGGACCGGGGCACGAACCCGCGTCCCCTGCATTGGCAGGCGGACTCTCAACCACTGCGCCACCAGGGAAGCCCCTGATGGACATTTAGGTTGCTTCCATGACCTGGCTATTGTAAATAGTGCTTGGCATAAACTTTATTACCACTTTTCAGAGAAAACCATAATTCAAAAAAACACACCCACCCCAAAAACACATTCTCCCCCTACACCTTTCTCCTTTGTCCACATCCGTGTAGAAATTGAGAAAAGTAAATACTCGCTTTCTTAGCCTCCTCTGTAACCGTTAGTGACCAAATAAAAGAGTTCTGGCCAGTGGGACATAAACAGAAATCTGTTGAGGGCTTCTGGAAGTGCTTTTGCTTTCCTTTTATTAGCAGAGTCACTGGCTCAGACTCTACCCCTTCTTCCTCCCTCAAATGTTGACGTAATGTCTGGAGACAGAGCAGCCATCCTGCAACCATGAAACAACAAACGTAAGGACCAAAGGCCAACAAGTCAAGAATGATTGAGTGGAGCGACAGAAAAAACCTGGACTTTTGACTGACATATAGAGCTGCTACACTAGTACCGACAACGGCCCGTCTCTAACCTCTACTTGTCTGGACCCAACTAGTGGCATTTTTAGACAGTTACGTGCAGCTGGAAACATCCCTAAAAAATACAACTTTTACTCCCACCCAGACGCCAGAAGAGCATTCTTTAAAAATTCGACTCCCTTGAGTATAGTATATTTCCTGTCAAATTTCAGCCTCTTTGTACTGGGTTTTCTGTTTCATATTTGTTTCAGTTGGTTTTCATTTTAAGGGAGCATGCAAAGTATAATGAAGTGTAGCAATTTCCCAGTTAAGTTCAGAACTTAATCTGCTGTGCGCAGATGAGGTTAATGACTCTAAACCTTGAATGAGTAACAAGGTAAGTGTCATACCTTGCTTTGCTATTAGTTTTTATTTTATCATATAATTAACCCTGTGATGAGGGTCTGGACAATCGTTCTGCCTTCACTTTCAGTAAGGTGGGAATATGGTTACCTTCCCTATATCCATTCCCAGGAGGTTTATGGTTCTTAATTTAGCACTGCAGGGTGTTGAGGTCTTCTAAGAAAACTAGGTATGACTCTGTTGGTGTACAGACTTCTTCTTCTTTTTTTTTTACATCTTTATTGGAGTATAATTGCTTTACAGTGGTGTGTTAGTTTCTGCTTTATAACAAAGTGAATCAGTTATACATATGTTCCCATATCTCTTCCCTCTTGCATCTCCCTCCCTCCCACCCTCCCTATCCCACCCCTCCAGGCGGTCACAAAGCACCGAGCTGATCTCCCTGTGCTATGCGGCTGCTTCCCAGTAGCTATCTACCTTACGTTTGGGAGTGTATATATGTCCATGCCACTCTCTAATGTGTACAGTCTTCTAATAACAGCTGCCATCCTGAATGACTGGGTGAAAAGAAACCATTTCTAATGTGTATTCCAGGACCTCCCTATTCATAGTAGTCTATGGTCAATCCTGGCAAAGAAAGGATACTTTTATAAAACAAATAGAATGAACATCTATTCCAGGGATTGGCAAACTATAGCCCACGGGCCATATCTGGACCATGTGTAAATAAAGTTTTATTGGAACACAACCATGCTCAGTAGTTTTCATACAGTCTATGGCTGTTTTCAGGCTACAACAGCAGACTTGAATGGTTGTCACAGAGAATGTATGACCTGAAAAGCCTAAAATATTTATTACCTGGTTCTTTACAGAAAAAACTTGCTGACCCCTAACCTATTCTGTTAATTCAGATTGCCAGTGACAGAGGCGATGAATCTAGACTTGTATGTTCTCTCCTTTTATGTAAAAATTAGCATTGTAAACATGTACTGTATTTACAGCACTTATTTCATGTATAATTTAATTATTTCATTCCTACATGAAGAGATGGCTACTCAGGGAATTCTGAATATAATGACACACACAAATTAGATACCATATTTTATTCAACTCATAATGAATATGACAGGTAGAAATAGTCTACCCAGCCTATCCACAGACAATGGCTAAAACTGCACCTTACACACTTTGTCACCACCTGAAAATTGATTTTAAAAATTAAAAAATTGATTAAAAAAATTTAAGCCTTAGAAAATGGACCAAGGTGGGGTGGGAAGCAAAGAAAAACAAAAGGAAATTTTGTATCTGGCCATAAAAGAAAGCTTTCAGTGGCAGAAGTTATAATCAGGAAAATTTGATAAGGACAAAAGCTAATGGATCAATCAGCTCTTCATTATAAACTCTAAAGAGAAAAGAATTTATCCTGATGAAACGTACTTTTGAAAAATCAACCTGGAAAATGTTTCATTAATTAATTTTAAAAAAATAAAACTGATTTAACCGATATATAGAAATTGATTAAGGAATTAAATTGGCTTAATGGGTTTTATTCCAGAAGATACATTTTTCAAGGAAAATTCATCAGGAGTCATATAAAAGTGCATACAATATTCTTATTTAAAATGGCGAGACTTCCCTTGTGGCGCAGTGGTTAAGAATCTGCCTGCCAGTACAGGGGACACGGGTTCTGAGCCCTGGTCCAGGAAGATCCCACATGCTGCGGAGCAACTAAGCCCGTGCGCCACAACTACTGAGCCCGCGAGCCACAACTACTGGGCCCAAGTGCCACAACTACTGAAGCCCGTGCGCCTAGAGCCTGTGCTCCACAGCAAGAGAAGCCACCGCAACGAGAAGCCCTCTCGCCACAACTAGAGAAAGCCCGCGCGCAGCAACGAAGACCCAACGCAACCAAAGATAAATAAATTTATTTAAAAATATAATAAAATGACACATTCTCGGGTATCCTGTTTGTTTTGTGGGTGCCTCCTTAGTTCAGGAATGGCCCTGGACAGGCCTGGGGAGACTTTTCTGTGTCAGTAGAGTGAGGTGCTGTGAAAGCAGATACAGAAAGTACTATTTCTAAATCCATTTCTCCATTCAGACTCTCTGGCCCTTATACTACTGCAAGCAAGGTGGCTGAACTCCAGGTGTTTGCTTTGGCGCTCACGCAGCTGGGAAAAGTCTACGGAGGACAGTTCCACTCACCGTTTAATAAGTTTAGATAAGACGTGGCTGTTGAAATGGAAAAATGTTGTCACCCTTTTCCCACTGAAGCGCAGCATTGTTTGTGATGGTAGAAATTCTGTGCTGTGAGCCTGAGATGCTATCTCTTATGAAACCAAGCTCCAGAGATAATATTTATTTAATGATCGGTTTCTCTTCTAGGGAGAACATGCAGAGAGATTTGGAAAGAGACATATTAGTGCCTTCCTACTGCAAAGGAGGAGAAATCGGAGGACTCAGCCTGGGGGAGGCCGTCACTGCGGGTCTGTGGGGAAGGCTGGCGGCCACAGCAGCAGGGAGGGGGTTTCCCAGGCACCACTGGGCGCCCCCAACCCCCATGATGTTGTGCAGAGAGCTAAATGGTTCCTCCTGCCTGAACATCTGTGTGAGGAGAGCACCCACCACAGTCCCTTTTCTCCTCTTCACCATTAGAGGGCCCAGCTGCCTTACAACTGGTCCAGTGGCAGATGGTCAAACCAACTGGACGTAAGGCTTGGCCTTACATGTCACCCTACCAGCCAAGGTGGGAGAGAGCTCGATTTGATTTGCACTTACAATATTTTAAAAAGCAACACCAAACGAAAAGTTAGTTCGATTGACCACTTACATTATTTTATTATATCCTTAATCAGCAGTAGGATGTCTGATGGGTGAATAAATCTCTTCTGGCATCCTTTCTAAACATCCTTGTTCCATAATTCAATAAAGAGTCATCTGTGGGTGTCCTTCGAACTGAAAGACTCACAGAGGTCCAGACGACCCAGGGTCAGCCACCCCCTTCCTCCTCCTGTCTTCAGATTTATCTCCCCTACTCTTCCCACAACAGGGCCTCACTGAGCCCAGCTACCATGTCTCCCCAACACTTGTCTTCCCACCTCACTATTCCCTTGGATCTCAAAATATTTTCCAAGACACCTGGGCTATCTGAGTAAGGAATAAGGAATTTGGACAAAACACCTGGAAGTCCTCCCTTCTCTCTCTCTCCTAGATGGTCATGTCACGGCGTCCTTCTCAAGTCAAGGTTGCCCTCTCCGTTGTCTGTACCATGAATGATGAATGGTGGCACTTTTGGGCACCCCAGTGGGCCTTAGAGAGCCCAAAATCCACACCAGTGGTGCCCAGGTATGATACCCAGAAAGGACCATCTCTCCTCTGAAAGATTCTAGACAATAGGAAAATACAACTCCCCTTAGCTCCCTGCCCCAGACATTAGTGATCCCCCGTGCCAGGAACTGCTTCTCATACGTGAACCCAACTGGGCCGTCCCCCAGGCCAGGGAAGAGAGAGCATCTCATAGCACCAACCATCCAAATTGGGAATCCCAGATGTCTTCCCCAGGAGGCAGATATCCAACTGCACTCAGTTCTTCCACGATCATAATCTAAAACTATCAATCAACTGTTAACAAATATTTACTGAGCACATATAAACAGACCACAGTTACAGAAGACAATGGAAAACTGAGAGCTAATACTATATACAGCTTCATGCCATGAAGGGGGAAAACCTAAATGACATGTCACAGTTCTCTAGCAAAATCCACATAACCAATACAGGCTCAGGAAGAAATAGAAATCCTAAGTAAGCAACCACGGAGGATATAAAAAGTTCAGTCAAATTTCTACCCCCCAAAAGACACCATGCCTGAGTGAGAAGATGGCAAGTTCTCTCCACTTGCAAGGAACCAACAGTTGTCCCCTTCTGTGAATGATTATCGAGCACCTACTCTGTGTAAGGTCTTGACGTAGGGCCGGGAGGCATATAAGATAGGAAGTTCTCCAGCCTTCAAGGGTCTCACGTCAAGCTGGAGAGGTAATATTTATACACATGAAGACATAACCGGTGAAATATTAGCAACAGTAATAAGATACTGCCAGTTACCAAGCACTGTTTTTTTTTTTTTTTTTTACGGTACACGGGCCTCTCACTCTTGTGGCCTCTCGCGTTGCGGAGCACAGGCTCCGGACGCGCAGGCTCAGCGGCCATGGCTCACGGGCCCAGACGCTCCGCGGCACGTGGGATCCTCCCGGACCGGGGCACGAACCCTTGTCCGCTGCATCGGCAGGCGGACTCTCAACCACTGCGCCACCAGGGAAGCCCTACCAAGCACTTTTGATGTACTTGACATCTTTATCAAGCACTTTACATCTACTTCTTCATTTCATTCTCCATAACACGGTACACAGAACAAGGGTAGCGTGTACTTTTTGCCCTGTAGCTCTTTCAGGGCAGGGATTATTTTCGCTCTTGCATCCTATATTCTTTAATTAAGGTCCAGGAACATACCTGGCACAGTTTTTATACCCTGTAATCCCCAGTAGAAAAATTCCTATCTCTGGTTTGTTCTGAGGATTAAATTAGTGAACACAGGCAAGGCTTTGGAACAGAGCCCGGCTTGCAGGGAGTGTAGTTTAAGCATTAGGTACTCTCGCTCATGAAAGGTCTACTGGTGGCGTGGTTCTCAGCCAGCAAGCTGGGGAAAGAGAGGAGGTCCCCACGGACCTGACTCGTCCAGGCTCACAGCAACGGCAAAGCAAAGGCAGCCTGAGCCTCCCCCGACCTGGAGCCCGCGGCTTCTGCAATTTCTCCATCAACTACCTTGCAGGGCTCCCACTGCCCTTCGGCGGCCACTTTGCACCCGCTCCCTGGCCTTTCACCCACATTCAACAGGAGCTTGATGATGCTTGCTCCCTGTGCCCCTGGCCCGGGTTCCCAACATGCAGCGGACCCTGTGTAAGGACAGATAAAAGTCTAAAATTCTTCCTGTTGAGAATGGGGAAGAGATTCCCCTCCCATCCTTCTCCTCAGGGCATTTACTTTAGGAAACGCACCACTGTAAATACCTTCTCTTCCTTTTGAAATACAAGCATTAAGGGAGATGGTGCCCTCTCCTCCAGTTCAGTGGGCACCTGGCTCCAAGTTGCAAAACCACTTCCTGCCATAAAGAGGTGAGAGTTTGTTTTTCCTCTGGATGAGGCCAAGTAGCCAACACAGATGGCTCTCCAATTACCAGGTAAGGCCGGGATGAACTCCGCGTGACCAGTGGCGCAGTCAGGCCCCCTCACGTGAGGACGAGTTACTGTTTATCATGAGAACGTATGTGTGATTGGTTGTATCTGCTTATCTGCATAAAAAGTCAAGGTTGCTTCCTGTCTTTGCAGTCCCTTAGCGGAACGCCTGTGATGCCCGTCACACTCTGGTTTAGATGCTTATTCAATAATAAAAGTGTTCGCTTTCCCAACTGCTTGGTAGAGAGGACGTCTGGGTTGGGAGAACCCAGACGTCCTCTCTACCCAGCACAGCATCCCATGCTGGCACTGCTGGCACTTCGTCCCCAGCAGTGCCCCATAACTCTGCCTCATGTGTGCCTGGCTCGTCCCGCAGGCCTCCTGACTAGGCCCCCTGCTTCCCCTGCTGCCCCTTCCATCTGTTACTCGCTCAGCTCTCGGTGTAAATCAAATCACATCATATTCCCTCCCGGAGTCAAAATCCCCAAAGGCAGCCATTCCCGTGAGCCAGCTGCTGCCTCTCTGTAAGCCTCACCCTACGCCCGTCCCTTACGGCAGGCCTCCAGCCACGCTGACTGTCTCTGTCCCCTGAACACAGACTCTCAGTGCTGTCCCGTCCCCCCACCCCCAGCGTGCTTTCTTCCTCAATCTGGAGCGGAGGTCCCTCGCCACTTGAATCTCAGCTGGAATCGCACCCCAGAGGAGCCCTGCCCGCCTCTCCCCTCTTAGGACAGCCTTACTTGTTTTTTAAAATTTTAAAAAGATTTTTGGCTGCGGCGTGCAGCATGTGGGATCTCCGTTCCCCGACCAGGGATCGAACCTGTGCCCCTGCGTCGGTAGTACGGAGTCTTAACCACTGGACCGCCAGGGAAGTAAGTCCCAACCTTACCTTCTTTACAACCATTGTCATCCCAGGAGTTGCGTTATTGATGTCTGGGTTAATCATTTATGTCTGAGCTCAGTGAGCTCTCTGAGGAGTGATTTTGTTCGTTGCAATATTGCCACGCCTAGAGCAGTGTCTGCCTAAAGGTAAGCCCAAGAACTGGTGTGCCCACCAAGTCGCGGGGCGGGTAGAACTGGGGCAGGCAGCCTGGGCTTTCTGGTGAACTGGTGGAGGGCTAGGCCGGCTCAAAACAACTTCAGAGAGGCCCCTAAAACCAGTCTCTGACGGGCTCAAACGAGCAATTGGCCCATTAAAAGTCAGCCCCTTGTTGTGAAAACTCCCTCCAATGGAAATGATAGAATATTACTATCAACTCCCAAACTCAGCTCTTTCCTAGATGCTTCCAGGCACGCTTCTGTGACAGCTGGCATCGGTGACAAATACTGGCAGGAACTGGTACCCAGTGATCACCTTTGGTCGTGAGGCTGTTTCTCTTACTCAGCGATTTGTGTGCGTTTACCTATATCCCAAAGGCTGCCTCATTTGCCACAGTTTAATAAACCCAGTCGTACCAAAATGGTATCTTTGCTTATTGTGTGAAAATAGGAAGGCTTTGAAGGAGTGACTTGACTCTTTCAGGCAGCAAGGGGGGACGTTCAAAGGTTCTTCCTGAGTCTTTTGTGCCTTCATGTTTTTCATCTCAAAATAATCTGCAAGCCGGAGTGACACATCTTGGGATGGCGGCCCTGAGCCCCATCAGTTCCCTCCTCTGAAACTTCCCTGGAAGTTTCACACACAAAAGCTGAGCTGGTGGCTGTGGAGAGGAAAAAATGGTGTATAACCAAGTAGTAAGGAATCTGCAGAGGGAGAAAAATACATAGATTGGAATGAGGATCAACCAGGAGACAAGAACAGAGTTGCCAACCTAAAGACTGTCCCTTGTCATCTGCCTCTACAAGGACGACGTCACCAGCCACTGCCATCGCTGACCTTCAACACCCCCTGAAAGGAGTTCAGGATGGAGATCAGGAATGCGACGCTCTGTGCTCTGGGAAAAACTGGCAGACCAGGGCTTCAGATAAATATTTTCAGCAGAAGATTTTATGAGCCCAATTCTAGCATCTGCTCACATCTAAGAAGCACTAGCCTCACTAGCAGAAACATTTGCTCCCCGTGACTAACAGCTTTCTGCCAAAATGTGCGCTTAAGTGCACACGCCCCCTTCACCAAAATCACATGTATATTGACTTTCTCCCCTACTTCTTCCAAGCAGCTCCTCAGAGCTATATGAGACGCTGGCTCCTGGGCTATAGTCCTCATTTTGCCCAAAATAAAACTTAACTCACGACTCTCATACTCTGCATTAAAAAAAAATTTTTTTTTATTTGGTTGCACCGGGTCTCAGTTGCGGCTAGCCAGCTCCTTAGTTGCAGCAGGTGGGCTCCTTAGTTGTGGCATGCATGTGGGATCTAGTTCCCGGACCAGGTATTGAACCCGGGCCCCCTGCATTAGGAGCGTGGAGTCGTATCCACTGCGCCATCAGGGAAGTCCCTTGTGCGTTTTTTTTCAGTCGATAGAGCACATTACCTTACACCCCACTGACCCAGGCCGTCACCCTGGGAATGGGCCAGTCCAATGAAATGTTTAAGCTTCATTTATCTAATGGAAAATGCTAAAAATTTTTTAACATCTTTATTTGAGTATAATTGCTTTACAATGGTGTGTTAGTTTCTGCTGTATAACAAAGTGAATCAGCTATACGTATACATATATCCCCATATCTCCTCCCTCTTGTGTCTCCCTCCCACCCTCCCTACCCCACCCCTCTAGGTGGTCACAAAGCACCGAGCTGATATTCCTGTGTTATGCGGCTGCTTCCCACTAGCTATCTATTTTACGTTTGGTAGTGTATATATGTCCATGCCACTCTCTCACTTGGTCCCAGCTTACCCCTTCCCCTTCCCCAGGTCCCCAAGCCCATTCTCTATGTCTGCGTCTTTATCCCTGTCCTGCCCCTAGGTTCTTCAGAACCATTTTTTTCAATTTTATTTTTTTTAGATTCTACATGTATGTTACAGCATACGGTGTTTGTTTTTCTCTTTCTGACTTACTTCACTCTGTATGACAGACTCTAGGTCCATCCACCTCACTACAAATACTTCAATTTCATTTCTTTTTATGGCTGAGTAATATTCCATTGTATATATGTGCCACATTTTCTTTATCCATTCATCTGTCGATGGACACTTAGGTTCCATGTCCTGGCTATTGTAAATAGAGCTGCAATGAACATTGTGGTACATGACTCTTTTTGAATTATGGTTTTCTCAGGGTATATGCCCAGTAGTGGGATTGCTGGGTCATATGGTAATTCTATTTTTAGTTTTTTAAGGAACCTCCATACTGTTCTCCATAGTGGCTGTATCAATTTCACCACTATTATTCAATATAGTTTTGGAAGTTTTAGCTACAGCAATCAGAGAAGAAAAAGAAATAAAAGGAATCCAAATCATGAAAGAAGAAGTAAAACTGTCACTGTTTGCAGATGACATGGTACTATACATAGAGAATCCTAAAGATACTACCAGAAAACTACTAGAGCTAATCAATGGATTTGGTAAAGTAGCAGGATACAAATTAATGCATAGAAATCTCTTGCATTCTTATACACTAATCATGAAAAATCTGAAAGAGACATTAAGGAAACACTCCCATTTATCATTGCAACAAAAAGAATAAAATACCTAGGGATAAACCTACCTAAGGAGACAAAGACCTGTGTGCAGAAAACTATAAGATACTGATGAAAGCAATTAAAGATGATATAAACTTATTTTTGGTAGATGTAAGTTAGGCACTACTTGCCCTGTTTGATTCACATAAACTCAACTTTTCCCACGATGATTACACAGGCTCCTCCTTGCTGGGCAGTGTATCTGAGGCATGCTACTTTGGAGCACCCCAGAGGCCAGGATGTTAACTTCGAACTGGAGTATTTTCAAAGTTTGCATACTGGTATTGAACTCTTGTTCTATTACCATGGAGAGATTTAAGATTGCCTTTTCCAACTCATAACCTCTAAAGCTTGGGAATAAGACTCTCGATGCTGAAAAGAGCTTGGAGTTGTGGTACAAAAGGAGATTCTTTACAGTTTCTTTACTGGCACAGTTATGTAGCAGAACTTCATGAACAAAGAAGCCCAGGTTTGTAACTTGGCTGGCATTTGGGGTGGAGGATTTGGTGACAGAAGAAGCCAAGTGCCCAAGTCTACATCATCCAGACCATTGAGGTGGGAACCTTTTATATACTTTGTTGCCACATAAGATTAAAAAACCAGTGTGGTTTGCAGACAAGGTTAGAATGGAATCTGTAATTCCCAGTGTCTGGAGCATTCTATGGCCTTTGTCATTGGTGTCCCCAAACCTCCATTTCCCATGTGCTTCTGTCAATCTTTGAGAACAAAACAGATTGCAAAAGAGCTGGTACAGGAGGCCTGTCATCTGGTTTTGGCAGCTGTAAACTTTGGTTCTGTCATGTAACCAATTTTAGTCCAGGGTTGTTGTTTTTTTTTTTAAATATTTATGTATTTGGCTATGTCGGGTCTTAGTTGCAGCCCACTGACCCACTGTGTCGGGTCTTTGTTGCGGCATGTGGGCTTCTCTAGTTATGGAGGGCAGGCTTCTCTCTAGTTGTGTCATGTGGACTCCAGAGTGCAGGGGCTCAGTAGTTGTGGCACGTGGGCTTAGCTGCCCCGCAGCACGTGGGCTCTTACTTCTCCGACCAGGGATCGAACCCACGTCCCTTACATTGGAAGGCGGATTCTTAACCACTGGACCACCAGAGAAGGCCCAAGTCCAGATTTTTGATCCACCCATATATAGGTTGGGTATTGGCCAGTTTAATCATGGGGGATAGCTACAATACCCAAGTTGTTCAAGGGTGGCTGTGAGCCATTTGGAACATGTGGTGATTTGGCAGACATTTGTGTTAGAGTCACTCACTGCTTTCTTGAGAGGTTTGAGGATGCCACCTGTGGGCTCAAACTGCAGAGTCTGATTGCAACATTGTCCTGGAATGTCACCCAAGAAAGGTCCAGGGTTCTGTTTGTTTTCAATGCAAAGGGAAAAGTTTCCACCTATGGCCCTTATCTGGGTAAGGGACAGACAGTCCTTGGGCTTCTATAGAGTTTTCTGGGGTCCAAATGACTGCCCCAAAAGAAGACAGAACATGACACTGGACCTTACCTGGAGTGTGTTTTCTTCTAAAGACCCTGATGTACACCCAGTCTCCTGATCTAAAGGGATGGCGAGCCTTGTCAGGCGGTGGCGGCCATGCCCCTTTTATCTGCTGGCGATGTGCTTCAAGTACGCTTGTTAGTTCTTGTATCTAGGTAGTCATAGCATTGATTGTTCACGTAAGACTCCATAGTGTTCCTATCATCCAGGAAGGGAAGTTTTACAGGTGCCAGTAGGCATTGGTTGTCCAAACGCTAGTTCAAAAGACATTAATCCACGCCTCCTATTTGGAGTTTTCTGATCTCTACAAGGGCCAAGGGCAAAGACCACTTCTGTGGTTGCAGGGCGATCATATGGGAGAGAGTGGGTTCTCTGTAATCTGGGAGACGCAGCGGAAGACCTGGGGTCAGGGGTTACACGACTGAGAGGATGGAGGGTTAGTTAGAAGAGCCTGCCCAGAAGTGGTCTGTGCTGTGTAGAGAGGCGTGTGTCCTATGGACGCGTAAGATGGCAGACACAGCCTGGGGAACATGGAGACGGATGCGGTCTAAGGTTACAGCACTGGTGGCAGCTGCAGCCATCATATGGGGCAAATCTGATGCTATGGGATCTAACTGCCGTGAGAAATATGCTATAGGACGGATCCAAGAGGCACAAGCCTGTCCTACAATGCCTGCAGCAACCCCGTGATTTTCATGGTGGTATAGATAAGGAAGTTTGTCAAAAGTAGGTAAGAGCTGGGGGTGTGGATAAAGCTTATTTTAAGGCTTCAAAGGAGGTGCCTGTCTCTGGGGGCCAGGAAATGGGCTCTGGAGTGGTACCTGGGAGGCGTTCCTACAAGGGTTAGCAAGGGCTGCAAAATGAGGCATCTATCTGCAGCAGTAGCCACCAGCTGCCCCTAAACACTTAGGTAACAATTTTTTCATTTTAGGGAGAGGGATGGACAACAATGACTCTCCAGGTGTTTGGGGTAAGCCTTTGAATGCCCTGAAATATCTCATGTCTTAAGTAGGTAACAGTGGTTTTCAACCATTGAAGTTTAGATCTGGAGGTTTTATGGCCTCATTCAGCTGGTCCCTTCAGGAGAACAAGGGAGTCTGTAAGAGCTGATCACAAGGTAAAAGGTCGAGACTTCCCTGGTGCCACGACAGTTAAGACTCCGCGCTCCCAATGCAGGGGCCCCGGGTTCGATCCCTGGTCCGGGAACTAGATCCCACATGCCTCAACTAAGAGTCCACATGCCTCGACTAAGAGTCCACATGCCTCAACTAAGGAGCCAGAGAGCCTGCCTGCCGCAACTAAGACCAGGTGCAACCAAATAATTAAATTAAATTAATGTTTTTTTAAAAAAAGAACAAAGTAAAAGGTCAACATACTGAACAAACATTGGAGCCTTGGGTAAAGACTACAGGATCTGGTTTGCCTTAAAGACTTGGGAAAATGCTGAGAGAGACTCACAATATCCCTGAGGTATGAGAGTCCATATTAATTGTCTCCCTTTAAAGGTAAATACAAAAAAAAAAAACAGAATGCGAGTCAGTGTGCAAAGAGTTTGAGAAGAAAACTGAACAGAGGTAAATTACTGTAAAGCAGGAGTCTGTGTCAGCAGGAATTATTTCTGTGAGAATAACAGCTGGACCAGGGACCACAGGACGTCAAGGAATTGCAAAAGAGTTCATGGCTCTTGCGTCTTGTACAAATTGATAGATTTGGTTCCTGTCAGAATCAAATTTGACTTCTTTCTCTGTTGGCAAGATTGGGGTGTTACAGGGTGAGGAAGTAAAGACTAGCACACCCTGCTTCAAAAGGGAGTCTATTGTATAAGTTACAATATATGAGCTATATTGTACACCACAGGGAATATAGCCAATATTTTGTAATAACTAAAAATGGAGTATAACCTTTAAAAATTGTGAATCACTCTACTGTATACCTGTAACATATACAATATTGTATACCAACTATACTTCAATAAAAAAGGGGGAATGTATTAGAGATTTAATTCCCTGCTTTGCATCCCTAGACAGAGGGATTAGGTTATGCTTGTGACACCGAGCAGGGCCCTGTGGGGCTCCTGGGCACAAAAGCCTTCCTGTGTCCCCCCATTTCTTAATTACAGGAAATAGGCTTCATTCAGCCTCCAAGACCTTCCCTGAGTTCCAAGGGGTAGGTTCAGCCCGTTGCTAATCAGGGAAGGGAGGGGATGCAGAGACAAGGGAGGAACAGTCAAGAAACAATAGCGCAGTCTTGGGGCAGCGGCCTGGTTCCCCCTCAAGGGACACACAGAACAGTGCCTTTTGGGCTCTTTATAGAACTAAACCCCCCCAGTAAATGGAAGATGAAGCAATCCTCCTTCCAGAGAGAAGGTCACTGGATTGATAGCCTCGGAAAACCAGAGAAGCTTATCTGGAGACCACGTGAGGCCAGATTAAAGGAGTGCGGGTCCTGCACACACCCTGATCTTATCAGCACCCCTGAACTATTTGCTATAAAACTCCTCAGCAAAACCTCCCGGCTTGGGACACATACTTTTTGAGGGGCCTGAGCCCACTGTGTTCCCCTTTGCCTGGCAAAGCAATAAAGCTATTCTTTTCACCCAAAACCCTGTGTCTCCAAGACTCGATTCAACACCAGTGCACGGAGGTCGAGATTTTGGCATCAAATTCAATAAGCCTATTTACGATAAAACCCAGAGGTAACTTTCCAGGTTTAGAATAAATCTTTACCATGGATGCAAGAGGCATCCCTGGTGAGGGGGCAGATGTAGCCCTCACGATTCAAAGGTTTACTCCCAGAAATAGTCTAAAAAAGTAAAGACCTTCGTTGCATAAGTGATAAGGATGGTATAGTGAAAATGGTGTCCCTGGTCTCCCACAAAAATGTGTGGCACCTTTGCCTATAAACCCACTAATTACGTGGCACTGGGCAGGTAGGACTTTTCCAGCACTGGCAAGCAACAGGGTTTCCGACAACAAAGGCCCCTTTGAGACTGGGACCCCTTGTGAGAGCTGGAATGGCTGGACACAGAGGGTGCTGTTTTTGACTTAGTGTCTCAGAGTCCCAGAGTCTACTTGAATGGCCAAGATGCACCCCGTAAATGCCCCTGCCAGATGGCACAGACAAGAGAGAGGTTTCTCACTGGCCAAGAAGCCAAACTCTTCAGGACGTAGAACAAGACAGAAAGGAAGACTTCAACTTTTCCTCATCTGCACATTGACAGTTTGAGTTCCTTGGGGAACAGGGACAGTTCTTGAGTTCCTTGGGGTCATGCTAAGGCCTGGGAGGGTGGGGAGTGGGTAACATTCTACAGAGTACCTTGTTGCATGGAAATTTTCTTGAGGTTGGTGGGTGACCTAGTGTCAACCTGAAAGGTTCTGTGACCAGCTTACCCCCTCGCGGGTGTCTTCTTGAGGGGGCAAGCACCCTAATGTCTATTAAGTGCTTGCCTTGTACCCATCAATGGGGCAGCTGTGGCTTCCAAAACGTCCCTTAGCTTTAACCTCGTGGGTCTATCAACCCACAGCAGTGTTTGTCTACACAGACTCGTGGTCTGTGATGTTGGCCTGAACAACAGGCTTACAGGGCCTGTGCCTGTATCCCACCCTATGTAATTTCCTTCTTTTGACAAATGACACAATACAGACAAAGAAAGACAGTAATCATCTCTGGGGGGCTGAGGGGCAGGGAGAATGAACACACCAAGAGTGCTCTACCAAATTCCCAACCAAGTGTCACTGAGCCAGGGAATTAGTTCCACAAATATTTTCTCCTGCTGGTCTAAATTTAGAGACAGAAAGAAGGAGATTCTCACCACATTCGTGCCCCTGAACCCCACACACAGGTTCTGGGAGGCCAGCATGCTAAGAAGTATCACCTTCTGCTGGCCTTTGTCAGGTGTCCCAGCATCTCTTCACCTGCATCCGTCTTCAGGAGGAAGCAGCTTTCCACCCAGAGAAGGCAGTTTTTCAGCCAGATGTTCCCAGCCAGGGAAGTATCCTTCCAACTACGCCAACTGTGGGGAAGGGGAAATTTCCCCTCTTTCCCCTCCTCGTTCTTTTGTCTGGCAATTCAAATGACCTAGGGAGAGTAACAGGAGAAACTCAACTACGTTACCTGTGCACAGGGAATGTACATAAGTATGAAGAATTCCAAAAGCAGTGAGGCCAGGTGAGGTAAGGAGAAGGAGGTAGGGGTTTGAGGCCTCAAGGGGAAGTAAGGTAACTCACAGAAGATACAAAGTAATGTTTGGTAAACAAATGTTTTCTGAGCCATCCCTTTTTTTTTTTTTTTTTTAATAAACAGCTTTATTGAGATATGATTCACACAGCACAGACTCACCTGTTTCAAGTGTACAATTCAATGATGTTTAGTACATTCACAGGTATGTGCAACCATCACCTGGGTCACTTTTAGTACATTTTCATCACATCAGAAAGAAACTCCACATCCTTTAGCTATCACTCCACCTCGACACACCCACCCTCCCACACTCCCCAGCCCTAACCAACCACTAATCTACTTTCTGTCTCTATAGATTTTCCAATACTGGACTTTCATCTGAATGGGATCATATAATATCTTAGTCTGTTTGCGCCGCTGTAACAAAAATATCAGATTGTGTGGCTTAAACAACAGACTGTTCTAGAATCTGGGGAGTCCAAGGTCAAAGTGCCAATAAACCTGGAGAATCCATTTCTCGGTTCAGAGATGGCCATCTGTTCACTGTGTCCTCACATGGGGAAGGGACAAGGGAGCTTTCCAGAGTATCTTTTATTAAAGGCACTAATCCCGCTCACGAGAGCTCTGTCCTCATTACCTGATTACCACCCAAAGGCCCACCTCCTAATACCATCACATTAGAAGTCAGATTTCCACATCTGAATTGGGGAGGGACACAAACATTCAGTCTATAGTACATAATATGTGGACTTTTGTGACCAGCCGCTTTCACTTAGCATAATGGTTTCATGGTTCGTCCACATTGTAACATGTATCAGTATTCCATTCCTCTTTATGACTGACTAACACTCCACTGTATCGATATGCCACATTTTTTTATCCATTCATCAACTGATAGACACTTGGATTGTTTCCACCTTTAGGCAATGAACAATGTTGCTGTACACTTTCCCGAACAAGTTTTTGTGTAGACGTATTTCATTTTGGGGGAAATATGCTTAGGAGTGGAATTGCTGGGTTATACAGTAACTGTTGTGAAATAAAACTCACATTCTATGGCAAGACCAGAAAAATTTAAACATGCAAACTCTTCTTTGCCCTTTGGCCTCCTCTGTCCCCATGCTGTGCCTTGTGTGTCTGCATTAGGCATCCACCAAGCCTCCCCCATGGTCAGAAATACCTGCTCAGCCGTAAACAGCAACCTTCTCCCAGCATCAATGAGACAACTCCTTAAAGACAACGTTCCTTCTTGACCTCGTAAGGGACCACAGTAGCGCTTAGCTCTGGATCGTGTAAACTGTGAATAATATCTCATTTTCTGTCCAGCCCTCTGCCTCAAAAAACTTACATAACTGTGTCTGGACTGCTAATGGGCAGGACAATTCTCGGGGTTTCCTGACGTGCTGCTCCCGGGTTAGAAGCCTCAAATTCGGCACAAATAAAACTTTCCATTTCTTTCTTAGATCAACTGATTCATTCTTTTGTCAACTCTGTTTAATCATCTGAGGAACTTCCAGACGGTTTTCCCAAGTGTCTGTACCATTGTACATCCCTACCATCTCACACATTTTTAATTACCTACATTAAACAGGAAATTATATTTATAAATCGGTCATACTAACTGAACTTGTTACTGTAGTCCTTCATACCATAGGACTCAGAAGAAAAACAGTCCTATCAAAAAAAGATTATTATGTTCCTTTATGTCCTCACAGCTATGACTGACAGTCGGTGACTTTATAAATTATCTTTTCATAGGAACCTAAGCTAATAAATTCCTTTGGAAAGTTGGATCATAAAGATTGCTATAAGATTTTAAGAAAGCCATTAGCTTAAAGAAGACATATAGTTCTTTCCCTGAGCCATTCATCCACAAAAACACAGTGTGTTGCTGCCCAGTACTGTCTTCCCAAAGTGGGAGGATACGTCATTTATGAGAATCTGACAGTGGTGTATCAAAAACAGGAAATATAAAGTGACAAAAGAAAAGACACAGGAGGAGATGCTGAAGATAAACCTTGACCACAAGAAGATGAGAATTAAATCAGATCTACGTCACGTAACTAAGTACGCAACTGTACTTGTACGGAGAGTGCCAATGAGATATTTTTAATGAAATCAATTCATTTAATAACCCAGAAGTATTATACTTGGAGAAGATAAAAATCTCTATAATGAAAGGATTTTCTTTTACGTCTCCTTCTGCTATAGAAGAACTTCACAAACTTTGACCTCCAGTAGCCAAGAACCTGATTTGTCAGCCGTAATTCACGTTAGTCATGCTCTGGCCACTGTGCCCCTACTTCTATGCATCAATGACCTCTCCAGTGTTCCCTGTGATTAAAAATAATAAATGCCCAAACATTAATATTGTTGATAATAGGATACAAGTGAGGAGAAGGTATCTTTTTTGTTCGGCTTATCATTTTGTGTTAGAATCTCAAAAATCACAAGAATGTTAGAACTGGAAACCATATGGGAGATAAGTGGTTTTGTGGTTTTTAAAAAAATATTTATTTATTTATTTGGTTGCCTGGGTCTTAGTTGCAGCATGTGGGATCTTTTGTTGCGGCACGCAGGCTCTCTAGTTGTGACGCAGGGGTTTAGTTGCTCCGGGCATGTGGGGTCTTAGGTCCCCAACCAGGGGTTGAACCCACATCCCCTGCATTGGAAGGCGGATTCTTAACCACTGAACCAGCAGGGAAGTCCCAAGATAACATGGTTTTTAACTCAAGGGGAAACAATCTCATTTGGGAATCTGGTGAAAAATGTGGACTTCTTTCCTAGAAAAATGGGTAGCAACCGTAAACAGTATCAGGGTTGCTAATTAGCCATCCCTTATCCTGCTTAACCAGTAGGGTTGTGAGTGACACCCTCACCTGCAGGATTCTCACAGAATAGATGTCCTTAGAGTCTGTTGATGGGGCAGAAAAAATCGCAGGTGGTCAGAGACTTCTGGAGATTAGCCTCTCTGGGCAGAGGCATGCAGATTGCCTCCAGGGGCAAACAGCAGTTGCCAGTTTAGAAAAATACGTATTTAGGGACCTTAGGGAGCTGACAGTTCCCCGGGGAAGGCAGAGACTCGGGCTCAGAGAGAACGAAGCCAGAAACAACACTCGACCCCATCAGGAGGCTGCGTTAGAGAGATGGCATTGTCATTGCCGCTCGCAGAGACCTTGCTCTCCAGCCATCCCTTCCCTCCTGCTTCTCTCCATCGCTGGCTCTGGATCAGCCTCTTACAGGAGCATCTGATGAGCAGAGCCCGAGTCAGGAGCCCGGGCCACCGGGAAGACCAGGGAGTGCGGTCTGCTTCCAGCCCTGGGACATGGGGCTTATGAAATGGGAAACTCTCTAGTTAGGAAGAAGGATGCCAGGCAGCCCTAACACAACTTCCACTGCCTGGGAGGGTCTGGCTGAGACTTAAGAGTTGGGGAAGCGGGACTTCCTTGGTGGTCCAGTGGTTGGGACACTGCACTCGCAATGCAGGGCGCCCTGCAGGTCGAAGAACTGAGATCTCACATGCCACGGGGCAACTAAGCCTGCATGCCACAACTAGAGAGCCCACGCACCGCAACGAAAGATCCCACATGCCGCAATGAAAGATCCCACGTGCCGCAACTAAAGATCCCGCATGCTGCAACTAAGGATCCTGTGTGCTGCAGCTGGGACCCAGCGCAGTCAAATTTTAAAATATATATATAAGAGGTAGGAAGCAACTGACATTGGAGAGACCTGGCGTGAGCTCCTCATTAGGGGAAAATATTGGACTCAGGCTGAGCCCAGGGGAACGGCAATGCATGAAAAAGAATGTTAGAACTGGAAACCATATGGGAAACCATTTCTTACCAGTTTCTCCGGTAAGAAACTAAGACGCAGGTTACACCAGCCTTAGTCCTTCCCCAGTGGACCGGAGGTCCTGCCCCGATGCCCTGGATGCATAAGATCTCCCTCTGTTCCCATGCCACTACTGGAAAGGAAGGGAAAGGAAGACTATGGGAGAAATGGACTATATAGGGTGTTTAAACTTTCAAGTGACTGCTAATTTACAGACAGAGAGAGAGAGGGAGAGACTAATCCAAAATGAAAGAGTGTGTCATACAGCAAAATATAAATTGAATTTTTAGTACTAGACGGAACGGGAGCTTCAGAGCAAGAGGGGATAAAATATATAGTTTAAAAAAGTAAAGATAGGGCTTCCCTGCTGGCGCAGTGGTTGAGAGTCCGCCTGCCGATGCAGGGGACACGGGTTCGTGCCCCGCTCCGGGAGGATCCCACATGCCGCGGAGCGGCTGGGCCCGTGAGCCATGGCCACTGAGCCTGCGCGTCCGGAACCTGTGCTCCGCAACGGGAGAGGCCACAGCGGTGAGAGGCCCGCGTACCGCAAAAAAAAAAAAAAATAATAATAATAAAGATAGCATGTTTGCACCCTAAACCATAGGGCGTAAACGCCCAGGGTTCAAGTCGCCCTAAGAGCTGTGTGCAGGGGCTTTTAATCTCTGGAACGAGGTTAAACGGCGGGGGGGGGGGAAGTGCTGGGGCGGAAGTAGCTGGGCGATATCTATCCTTCGGCAGCACAAGACTTTTTTTTACTTTATTTTTAATTGAAGTAGAGTTGGTTTACAATAGTATATTAGTTTCAGGTGTACAGCAAAGTGATTCCGTTACACATATATATGTATATACCTATATCCCTTTTTTTCTGTTCTTTTCCATTATAGTTTATTACACGATATTGAATATAGTTCCCTGTGCTCTACAGTACATCTTTGTTGTTTATCTATGTTATATGTGGTAGTGTGGATCTGTTAATCCCAACACTGGAGTTTTGAGGAGTAGAGCTCCTTCTCAGGGATGCAATTTCCACAGTGTCAGCTGGGTCCAGGGGTTTACTGGGGAGATTAGGCCTCTGGAGGAAGCTGTATTCCACAATAGAGCCTCCAGGCAGCTTCAGCAGTCCTGGGAAATGGAAGGGAAGTTCATGGTCTGTGTGACTCCCAACTGGAATCCCTGTGGGTCAACGGAGGCCCAAGATGGACAGAGAGCATGGGGGGATTGGGCGGGTGCCTGGAGATGACCTCTCACCCCATGATGCAATGCCTTTGCAAGGCTCATTCCCACGCAGGAGAAAGTGGGCTCCTGAGCGGGGAGGAGTGCACAGCCCGACGGGGGGATGGCGCGTGTTCCAGGGGAGGGAAGCGAGTCCCGCCTGGCAGCCAGGTTTGCTGATATGAACTTGGCACGAGGAGCACAAGCTCTCACCTTCTAGGACACACAGTGACACTCATGACCACCACTGAATCTCCTTTTGCAAAGCACAGACCTCTGGGGACGGCCCAAAAAGGGAGACAGAGCTCGCCTGGAACAATGACATCGTTGCTCCGCTCTGAGCTTCAAGCTGGGCTTTTAAGTCTACGGTGAGGCTTTGGAAAGCTGGGCTGTCAACTGAGGGCAAAGGATCTCTCAGAATCCACAAAATGACATTTTTTTTTTTTTTTTTTTAAGATCAAAGCTTGGAGATGTAACTGGAAAGTAAATCATACAGCAAATCGCCAGGGGACAGCAGTTATAAGGTCAAGGTCATTCCCACCTAAGAGAGAAAGCCCCCTGGGGCCGGGAGATGTGACGACCTGAGGTGGGGAGGGCAGAGACCCTTCCCCCTGCCCCCATGTGCCCCTGGGGAGGGTGGAGCGGGCAGAGTCACTGCAGACGGTGCCTACCCTGAGAGGACTCCGCTTTGGCCTTGAGACCGTAATGTTTAAAACCGACCGAGAACTTACTGCATTGGACTGAACACCCTGCAGAGGCCCAGGAGAGACGTGCACTCCGTGCAGTTTTCGGGCTCCAGGGCCACGGGGAAGCAGGTGCATTTCTGTACATGTGGGACACAGGGTGTGGATTTTGAGACCTCAGGCCCAGCTCTCACCGCAGAAGCTGACAATTCTCAACCTGGGTATGTGGAGCGCCTTTGCATACGCTGTGAGTGCCACGTACCGGGGCACAGGTGGCAGGTGACGACCAGGACAGCCAGTAAGGGAAGAGTGCAGAGTGTTCCGTGCTGGGGGGATACAGCCACCAGGATCCTATGGCAGAGGGACTTGGAGTCTGAGAGAGGATGAGGGGGCATCGGCCAGGGCCTCCTCCCTCTGTGAAGCTGCCCTGAGGTCTCACCGCCGCTGGGCCTTGCCCTTTCATGGGCGTCTCAACGTAAAAAGAAACTCAACCAAGTAAGTCTAGAGGGTTACAAGTAAAAACGCATTCCCTGTACTCAGTCCACGGCTCTCGTTATGCCTCGTGTAATTCGCAAGAGAACTCTATGTGGCTGTAAACGCCATCCTGGTCCTCCTTTCTCCACAAATGGGAGTGTCCTCTGCGTGCTGTGCTGACCTTGACCTATCGGAGACCTTCCGTGTCAGCGTGGAGGGCTTCCTGGCTCTGCTCCGTGGCTGCCTGGTATCCCACTTCGTGATTGGCTGGGCCATAATTTTTTTTAGCATTCCCTCCAGTGGTGGGCGCTGAGTGTTTTTCAGCGTGTTCCTACAGTGAGCAATCCTGCAACGAAATGGATAAGCTCGAACATCTTCACTTTCCAGGGGTGCAGGTTCGTCTGCAGGTAAGTTGCCAGGAGGGAGTGGCTGCTTTTAGAGAGTGTGTGCATTTGTAATTTTGATAGATATTAATAAGCTGCTCTCCAAAACCATCATACCCGTTTACACTCCCACCAGCTATTAGGAGGGTATTTTTAGTTCAACAGACCCAAAGTTTTGAACCTTTCTTCCAAGTCTGCCACTCGTTCGTTCGTTTGCTCAGGCCTGAAAGCAGGAGGCCCCATCTTGCCCCACCACCCCCCACCCCGTGAGGAAGTCCGGGCAGTGATTCTCCGAAGACAATCTGTCCCTTCCTCTCGCCTTCTCTCCTACCACACCTGCCCTGCTCACCTGGACACCTGTGTGAGCCTCCTGACTCACTTCCCCCCTCGTATCTTCCGCCACCGCTTCTCCACACGCAAGCAGCGGGGCCCATGCTACTACCCCCAACCCCGCAGGCAGGCGCCTCCCGCAGACACCCAAACAGAGCAATGCCCACTGCGGGGTCGTCTGTTTTTCACACCTGTGAAAACCTGGTCCTAGTGCTGAGTCCGCTCTGCTACTGTAACTCCCGGCCCCCTGGAGGCCAGGACAAGGTCTCTGCGCCCAGGTGAAGGTTCAGAGCGTTGTTCTTGGGTTTTGCCCAGAGGCCTCACAGACCCACCCAGGGGGCTTCTTGCATCCCACTGCCCTGATACACACACACACACACACACACACTCCACACCACCCCCGGGCTTACTCGGGCCTCTTCTCTGGAGGAGAAACACAGCGGCCTCTGCAAGCTGAGGGTGTGGAGAAGAGAGGAGGAAGGGACAGGAAGGCCCCAGGGCCAGGGTGAGGGTGAGTTAAGCTGGAGTTACTTTAGCAGTTGTTCTGTTCAGCGGAGGACAACGCAGCTAAAGTGATGAGTGGGCACCGCAGGGCCCAGTGCCACGCATGCCTCTAGGCTGGTGACAAGTGGGCAGGCCTTGCGACAAGCAATGTGCACCGTCCTGTCCCGTTTGTGAGCAAAGCCACGGGCCTCGCCCCCCGGGCGGGCAGAGCGCTTCCCTGCGTGGGTGCCGCAGCTGCGCGCAGGAGGCCGAGATCCCACTGGCCTCCAAGGTCCTCTAAATATTCCATCCAGAGAAGCAGCAAAGGTTTGGAAGATTCACCTGAGAGGCTCAGGTACGGCGTCTGCTTTCCAAGTTCCCACAGCAAACGGGCAGCCAGCTCCGACCCGCCGGGCTGAGCTAGGGCTGGGCTCAGCGGTGCTGGATGTAGCCCTAGGTCCGGGCAGTAAGCTCTGCTGAGTGCCTGCACCTGGGACGTGGCCGGGGCACGGGCGGGGGGTGTGGACAGGTGACATCTACAACAGCGCTCCTTCCTGCGGACCCTCCCCGCAGACCCTTGCAGGGTCCTGGCAGCTGGCCTGGCCCCCTGCACTGGGATGATGTCCCGGAGAGCAGGGGTGTGAGATGACCTCCAGGAGACTAAGGCACCTCTAAGCGCTTTAAGTGTTATTTCCCGCTCGCGGGTGTTTCTGCTTTAGTCACAAATGGCAGTGCAGTCTCTGATTACCTAGTAACTAAGATGGGCTTTAAATAAACACGGGTTCATCCAGTCCACAGGAGAGACCAACACGGCAGGACAGGACCCCTTGCCTGGAGAGGTAGGGGCATGGTATACGGACATGCATCCTGGGGCCTGGAGAGGGTCCAGCATCGTGCAAACCCTTTACGACATTGAGATTGTGTTGGATTTCACTTCAAGGTCCTTCCCCCGCACCCCGGTCTCGGGGTCATTTGAAGGGGAAATTCAGAAAAATCTGAGCTGGGGATCATTTCCCTGAGCAGAGCGTCACAGAGATGGATGGCCCTTGCTGGAGATCATTTCCCCGAGCAGGGCGTCACAGAAATGGATGGGCCTCACGCTGCTGCACCTGTCTCCCTGGCTGCTCTTCTTAATCACCTGGAACAGAGCTGTCTTACAAGATGCCGACAGCTCCACTGCCTCTGGCGGAGAATTATTCCAGAATCCTTTATGGTGTGGTCAAAGAAACATAAGAAGCCTTTACTAGAGGCGGCAAAAGAGGCTCAGGAAGGGGGCTCTGAGATCCGGTGTCTAGGGCAGGGCAGGGGACAGACAGCACAGGGAAGGAGGCACCTGCGGCTCCTGACCCAGCCCGTGGACCCTGCCGGCTCTTTGTTCCCAGCCGCCCCTCGCGGCCCTCACAGTTGCCCGTCATCCGAGTCACTGAGGAACCGGGGCAAAGAGGCCCTGCCCAAGGTCACCCCAGGCAAATCTGGGAGTCCAACCCCAACTTCAGTGTCTGTACATCCCTGTAGACCATATGCAGGATTCTCTGGACAGAAAGTATGTGGAGGCAAGTGAACGTTCCTGGGAATTGGGGGTCGTGTGAAAACTCAGGCCACAGGCTTCTAACCACACCTATTAACTCCAGACCCCTTGACTCCACGGTGAAGCCCCTAGAAGCCCCGGGGCTTCACGCGGCCACTCAGATTTTTATTAAACTGCTGTTCCAGAACATCATTTCTTCTCAAACGTGACAGGCTGTTTGTAGAGTTTGGCAGGGCAAGGAATTTCATTAATATGATGTCTGCTTCTGCAACTGTTTTCCAAGACCAGCTGCCAGGAAGGATGGAGACAGAGGCATCCTTGCCCTGGAGGAGGGGCGGATGTCCCCTGTGAGTGCACCCATGTCGGGGGTCAGAGCCATCCAGCTCTTCTGCTTTTGTAAGTAGAGTTGGATGGGGCACAGCCTCGCTGTTTGGTTCGCACAGCATCGTGGCTGTTTTGCTCTACAACCCAAAGCTGAGTAGCTGCAACACAGACCACACGTCCCACGAAGCCGGGAAGATTTACTATCTGGTTCTTTACAGACAAAGTTTGCCAACCCTGCTCTAAATCAAAATGGGAGGCTGTGAGAAAGCTGTCCATGCAACACGAATTACTGCGATTCACCAAGTTCTCTGCCAACTACAGAACAAGGCGACTCTCTGATTTGAGGTGGTTGAAGATCACCCTGTGCCCTCTCCCCACAGCAAAGCCCACGCTGCCTGCCACCTCCGGGACCAGTTTGGTGTCTTGTGCTCTTTTGCCATAAAGCCACCCTCTCTCTCCCACCGGGCTCCCCCGTGCATTAAGCAGAGAGCGCTGTCTCCGCCCAAACCCGGCTCAGCCTCAGAGCTCCCGCTGCGCTACAGGATCCCCTGGGAGGGCAGAGGGCTCTGTGACAGTTTGCCGTCAGGGTGTGCCCCGTTTCCGTCTAACAGGGAGGTTCCCAGGAAAGCAGGCGGAGGCCAAGGTCCACTTAGCCCAGTGTTGCCTCAGTGGTTCCTTTTGACTGGCACCTGCATCTCCCCTCTCCCCACCGTCACTGACCCCGAGTCCGCTGGCCCGAGGACAGCCATGCCTTACCTCTACCGGGCCCCAGGACCTCAGGAGCCCCCCGCCCCCAAGGATGCCCGCATCACCCACTCCTCGGGCCAGAGCTTGGAGGAGCTGAGGCAGGCATGTCTGCAGAAGGGCGTTCTGTTGGAGGATGCAGACTTCCCAGCCAGCAGCTCCTCTCTCTTCTACAGCGAGAGGCCCCAGCTCCCCTAGGTGTGGAAAAGGCGGGGGGTGAGTGCTGCCAGGGCGGGGGGGCAACAGACAGGGGGTGTGCGGCTCAGCAACCCGGGGGGGGCGTCAGGGGAAGGACGGCCTGGGAGGCGTGGGCTATGCACAAACCGGACTTCGGCACAGCTCCTGGGACCCCCAGAAGGTATGCGGTTTGAAGGCAGGAATGATGCTCGGGGGGCAACTGGCTGCTCTGGGTGGTGGCCAGGGTGTCTGGCTCCATGATTCCCCGCCGAGGCCCGGGACTCAGGATCAGAGAGGGTCTTGTCACAGGTGGTGAGTGGAAGTCAAAACTTTATCCGGAAGTGTCAGGTGACACGTCCCACCAGAGCCCAAGGGCAAACACGCAGAAACGGGTGGGAGGTGGTTCCCCGCAGATCCCTCGCGCTAACGTTGAGACCATGCGCCCGAGGTGCTCAGGGGCTTCTGGCCAGAGCCTAGGCTGCTCAGAGTGGACAGAAGCTCACTCAGCGAGCACTCAGGACCTGTGCGATGGACAGAAGTCATGTGAAGCAGGGATTCTCTCCCCAAACCATCTCCCTTCCTGGAGGGCAGCCACCATCTGTGTCCCCGCAGGCCCCCCGCCACCAGCAGTCTGGAGGTGATGGTCCCACGTGGCCCCAGCTGGTGCCTGGGACCAGGAGTCGATATTTGCCGTGCTGGATCAGTCAGGGCTCGACCTCTGACCGGGCACCGGCTGGCTCTCCTTCCGCCAGGGAGGGTGCTGGTCTGGGAACGGCTCCTGTGGGGACAGGACGCTGTGGGCAAGGCTAAGGGTGCCGGGCCCAAAGAGGAGACCCTGAGTGCTGGTGCCACCCTGCCACTAACCCGACCCCTGACCGTGGTCCCAGGCCTCAGTCTCCCCACCTGTAAGGTGGGAACGTTAACGACCAGCGTAGGTCCGACGTCTGGCACACGGAAGTTGCTCAACAAGTGACGGCTGTTGTCCTGATCGCGGTTGCTGTTACTGCAACAGCTCTGCATCCCATCTCTCCATGAGCACCATGTCGACCTCACCATCTCCCTACATTCAAATAATGGCGATATTGTAAACATATAACATGTCTACTTTAAACAAACAAACACGAAAACCTCCGGCCTCTTCAGGGCCGGGCCCAAAGCACACATAAGCTGTTATTTACACAGTGGTAAGCTCTTTTTTAAAAAATTAATTAAGTAATTAATTTATTTATTTTGGCCGCGCCAGGTCTCAGTCGCGGCACACGGGATACTCGTTGCGGCACTCATGCGGGATCTAGTTCCCCGAGTGCAGAGTCTTACCCACTGGACACCAGGGAAGTCCCACGCAGTGGTTAGCTCTTTACTGCGATTTCCCGTTGTAGACTGTGTGTGTGTGTGTGTGTGTGTGTGCGTGCGTGTGTGAGCGCACATCTATATGCCACGCTGCCCTGGTTCAGGAGTAAGCCACTTCTGATTGTCCAGTATTTTCCTAAGTATGACAAGGCGATCACGGAATGGCTCAGCCTTTCTTCTGAGAAATTCCAGTCTCTTCCTTTCCTCCTAACTGGTCTCCCTGCTTCCGGCCGCAGCCCGTCAGGCCACGTCTACTGTAAGCAGGGGCCTTGCCGTCCCCTGCTCTGCGCCCTCAGCGGGCTCAGCGTTAGCCAGGAGTGAGGCCCAGGCTCCCACATAGCCCCCGTCCGCAGGCTGCCCTGCACCCGCCGCCCCTCCCCGCGGTCGGACCCTCCCGTCGGAACGCCCTGTCCATCTGGGAGGCCCTGCTCTGCCTGGGGAATCTGGGCTGTTGTTCAGGGGCCTCGCCCACCAAGCCTTCCTGGCTGGCTGCAGCACCGTCGGCCGTCCCATTTCAGCACTCATGCTGTTTAAATGTAATGACCTGCCCGTGTCCCTCCTCGGCGCCCAAGCCTTCTGAGAGGCAGGCCCTCATTCATCCCATACCCCACTGCACTCTCAGCTTCCAGCACCTTCTGTCACCTTCTAAACAATGATATCAGCCAACAGTTACTATGACCGGCCAACACTGACTGTTCCGGGATTATCTCATTTAATCCCAAACAGTCCTAAGATCCAGGCGTTGTCATTCTCCCCGTTCTAGCGAAGGAGAAGCTGGAGCCTGATGGTTGACGCGCACAGGCAGCACATGAGAGAGCCGGGCACCTCCCCAGGCACTGCCCCAGAGCGTCGGCCACTGGTGTGACTGGAACCCAGCGCCGTCACCCCCGTCCAGGAGGGCGCCCACCCTCCAGCCTGCATGGCCATCCCCTGGCTTCAGGTGTCATTCTGGAGCCTACGGCTCGCCCTCTCTCTGCCAAAGTTGAAATTGCTCCACGATAAGAGCGTGACGTGCACAGGCCAGGCTGGAGACCGTCTCTGTGCCCTCCGGGAACGAGGGCCCCCGGGACCCCCAAGGGATTCCAGCGCCCCAGACCTCAGCTCTGGGAGGTGCTCACCTTAACATTGACGTCTGCTCAGTGTTGCCCCAAATGATGGGCGAGGCTCCCACCCAAAAACCTGACACCTCAGGCCCCTCCACGCTCCGCTTTGATATATCATAACCGGGCAGCTGTCCTTCCTGCATTCACTTTCAGAATCGGTTCTGCCCCTTGCTTGGTCTGCGGCTGCGTTCACCCGCTCTGTCTTCAGTCCCAGAAACACACTCTGCGTGTCTCCTACTCAGGGAGGGCAGGGGCCTTGCGTCCCGTCTGACACACGTCTGTGAAGTCTGAGGCAAGGACCCGGGTGGGGATTGAGGCTGCTCTGGCAGGACAGAGCCCGGGGTCCCCGGGACGGGGTCAGCCAGGGCAGCAGCGCCACGGGAAGAGTCGCGGCGTCCCTCTGGGAGCCTCCGTGGCTCAGGCGCTGTCTGCCTTTCTCCTCGGCCCTCACGTGCTGTGTGTCCCAGCAGCGACTGCCTGGCCGTCCAGTGGGAACGTGGGGCGGGCGCTCTGCCAGCACCACCTTCTTGGCAAACACAGCTCTGCTTGGGGGCCGGGGAGTGGTGCCCAAGAGCAACCAGAGCCAGGAAAGTCAGAGGACGTCCGGGGGTGCTGGAGAGGTGCCTCGTCCCCCCGGGAGCCCGGGGCAAGGAGGTTCCGAGGGGGAACCTGGGCCTGGGGTTGGGGTAGGAAGGGGAGGTCGCCCGGGGGTGAGCCCTCCCCAGGCCTCGCGGGGAGGGCTGTGGATCTGGGGGGGCATCTCCCGGCCTGATGGGGACACAGCCGGGGTGCAGTGCAGCCCGAGCCCCTCAGCTCACAAGCGCCTCGGCTTCCCTTCGCCCCCTGACTTCCTGTCTGCCTGCTCTCATCTGCCGTCTTCCATGCAATTCCCTGCTGACTCTTAAGCCTCCTGAAGGCCCCGGTCCCGCCTCGAGCCTGGGCTGACAGCCCCTGGCAGACTGCGTGCGCCACGGCACATGGCCGAGACCTCCCTCACAGTGGGGCTCCCTTTGGGGCTGCCCTCCCCCCAGAGGCCACTGCGCTCCAGGTCCCCCTTCCCCCACCCCGTGCCCCCTTCTGCCTCGACAGCCCTGGGCACACAGCCGGGATCAGCACACAGCCGTGGGTCATAGGGCCCAGCCTCTCCAGCCTTGTTAGAAATGTGACTTTTCCCTTCATAAATTAAATACTTAATAGAGAAAAGTCTGTGTGTTTGGCTGAGCCCCTAATGAGGTACAAGGTGAACCGTACAGGCCCTGAAAGCAAACATTCCTGGACATTCGGTCCCAAGTCCTCCAGTCCACCTGCTGGTGCCCAGGCCGGTCTCCCTCCCCGGGTCCTCAAGCCGCAGTCTGGGGTCCCCTCAGGTCTGTGGAGACCCCTCTGATCCTCCCTTCACAGGACGGTGGTTTCAGGTAACCCTCGTCCTCAAGCCCCCAGACAGCATTTCTCACGAACAAACACACCTCTGGGGCCCACACTCATATGCGGGACTCCCAGGCATAAGCGCCACGCACGGGAGCGCACACGGGGCACACGCGTGGACCCGCGCACTCCACGTGCCCACACACGTCACACATTCAGCAGAGGAGGCACCCACACCCGTCAGCACAGGTGCCACGTGGCACATGGGCGTCCGACACTCCCACGCAGCGCCCCTTCACACACAGATGAATATGTAGAGCAGAGGTCTTTCTTAGGGCAATGAAACTATTCTGTATGATACTGTAATGGTGAATATATGACACCATGCATTTACCAGACACACAGAACTTTACAGCACAAAGAGTGAACCTTAATATATATGAACTTAAAAATCATCTAGGAGGATAAAGGAATCCCAGAATGAAAAGCAGCCTGTGACAAAACAATCTGATAGTATTACAAATCTATGAAACAAACTCATTGAAGGTGTAGGCGAGAAAGGCGTTGACCTAAGTAACTCTGGAAATGAGTGCAGTCTGTGAGATGGAAAGCCAGAGAGATTGGGACTTCCCTAGTGGTCCAGTGGTTAAGACTCTGCGCTTCCTAATACAGGGGGCGAGGGTTCCATCCCTGGTCGTGGAACTAAGATCCCACATGCCACGTGGCAAAAGAAAGAAAGAAGGACAGAGAGACTGTACGCAAGCACTCTAGACTAGCTGGTAAAGTTGTTTCTCATGGGGTACAGGACAACAATTCTGATACCATTATACATATCTACTGAATTGAACAATTAAGTAAATGGGTGGCAGATGGGGGAAGCCAGGTTTCTCATCGTTGGAGTGAGAGGTTACGAAGAAGCCTGGTGGAGGAGGCTAGAATGATATAAGTGGTAGTGTGTCAGAGATGGGGACCTCAGTATGAACTCAGGTTTAGTTGAATAGAGGTGGTTACACATTGATGAGTATATGCGTCACTCATGGGTTAGTACACAGGTATTATTTCCTTGTTTATCAGATGAGAGGGCCTAGAAACAACGACAATCCCATAGCAACAAGCACTCTTAACTTCTCAGGTCTTGGTTTCTAACACCATTCTCCAATCAAAGGAACCAGGGCTCCTTGGAGATAAGGCTGATTGTAGAACTGGGGCAAGAAATACAGAAGATGAGCCTAGAGTATCTTGCAGTGTCAGGAAATGAATGTGTGTGTGTATGCTTTAAACACACACACACACACACACACACACACACAGTGATGGAGTTATGTCAAAGGGACACAGGAGCCACCTGAAGGAGCCGAAAGTAGCCAAAGCTGGAACAATTCGAGCAGCAAAATAAGTAAAATGGTATCGGATTATAAATCAAAGTATAAAATTAATATTCATGAGTCCATACTGATGTAAATAAATCATTGAATAAATAAACGGGGGAAAAGAGACAAATCTTTCACATAGAAGAATTCCGGGGAATTTATGTAGACTCTCTGCCCTCAAGAAGGTCTAGCATGACCCCCACTCCTAAGTCCTTCCAAAGAGGACAGTAATGGGGGGTGAGAGGAAATTCACAGAGGAGAAACATGACAGACAGGAGGCCTCCGCCAGTGATCAAGGCGACATCAACAGTGACAAGTCATGAAGACACGATGTATGCTCGCTACGACGTGATGAGAACGGTACTTCACCCCAGTCTATGCGTGAGGAAACCAGCAGACACATCCCAACTGGGGAACATTCTACAGAACACCGGCAGTGCCTCAAAACTGTCCAGGTCTGGGAGGGAGGGAGACGCAGGAGGGAAGAGATACGGGGACATATGTGTATGTATAACGGATTCACTTTGTTACACAGCAGAAACTAACACACCATGGTAAAGCAATTATACTCTAATAAAGATGTAAAAAAAAAAACCAAAAAAAACCTGTCCAGGTCATGAAAAACAAGGAAAGCCTGAGAAACTGTCACGGGCCAGAGGAGCCTCCGGAGACTTGACTAAGTGTGATGATGTGGGACCCTGCAGTGGGATCTTCCAACAGAAAAAGCACGTTAGGTGAAAACTAAGGAAACGTGAATATGGTGTGAGCTTTAATAACAACGATGTACTGGTTCAGTCACTGGAACAAATGCACCGCACCGATGTAAGATGTTAATGTACAACCGTATTAATCAAAGATGGGAAGAGAGAAAAGCGGCTGGGACTACACGGGTCCAGAAAGCAAGAGAAATGCCTCCATCTCCCTCTCGGTCTCATACAACTAACAGCTTCATGCTCAGGCCCCATTCCACGTGAGACGAGAGGAGGCTCATTTAAACCTCACAGCAGCCCTAGGAGGAAGAGTGCAACCCCATTTTGAAAATTAGGAAACTGAAGCACGGAGTGAAAAGAGCATCCCTCAGCTTGTAAGTGGGGGAACTGACACTTGGACCTGCAGTCTGTCAGGAACCAGGGTTCTCGGCCTCCTTAAGCAATAGAGGCTGATCAGAGGCCAGACAGGAAAGTCAGGCAAGGCTTTATGGGGGCCCCTGCTGCAGCAGGGGGTAGCGAGATCAAGCAACACGCTTCCTTTTCCCCTGGGGGGATGGGGCGGCGAGCTTGTTCCTTATACGGGGTGAGAGTATCGGTGCGTCCAGGGGTCGGGCCGGAGGCGTGGCCTAGGCAGTCTGCCCACCCCTTAGGTGGCGTTGCGTGCGGCGGGGGGGGGGGGGGGGGGGCGTGCTCAGTGCCCTGCTTTTGCTCGTGGCTCTGCAAAAGTGTCAGTTGGTTATTTTTCTTGGTCTCTTTTGTCCAGAATTTGTCTCAACTGTGCATGCACGTGGGTATTTTTAGTCCCATACAGTTTCTTTGTATTCTGTTGCTCAAGGAGAGGTGTGTCCAGGTGCCAGCACGGCAGTCCCGCAGCCAAGGGTCCCAGGTCCCCGCCTGTCTCCTTACCACCACACCCACTGCCTCTCTCACAGAGTTCTCAGCATCTCTGGTTTCCTCAGAGCTCCAAGTAAACCCCATCCCTGCTCCCCACGTTCTTCCACACCTCCAGCCGGGGCGAGCCCCGGGATTTGGTTCTTGGTTAGAAAAACTCTGGCTGAGGGGCGCCACCTAGTGGTAATCCTTGTTCCCTGCAGCCGTTGCCAGGCTTCCTTGCCGCCCTCACAGGCTGAACGGGAGCTACGAGGCTCTGAAGGGGGGCAGCGCCATCGAGGCCATAGAGGACTTCACCGCGGGCGTGGCAGAGACCTTCACAACCAAGGAGGCTCCCGGGAACTTCTCTGAGATTCTAGACAAGGCCTTGAAGAGGGGCTGTCTGGTGGGCTGCTCCGTTGACGTAAGTCGCTGGCTGGCCGCATCCCAGGCACTGTTCTAGGCTCAGGTGCCAGGCTGCCCACGGAAGAGGCATACATTGCAGGGGAGCGGGGGCAATGCTTATTTATTTTAATTAAAACAAACGTTTGTGTTTAATGGTTTTCGAGTTGCAGAGGTAAGACGCCCTTGCTGTATCAGGTGGAAGAATCCTGAGATGATGGAAAGGGCAAAACTCTGTCTCCCTCCCCCGGTCCATGCCGGGACGCCTGTCGGGTGTCCGTCACGCCTCTGTCCTGGCTCATGCAACAGGCATGCGCGTATATGCACAGACTCGGGGGCGGTGTTTACTGAATGGAACCTTACTATACACTTTCCTGAAACTTGTCTCTTTCACCTCATAGATCATGAAAAAATATATCCGTGGATAGAAACAGAACAGCATTTTTTCTAATTTCTTTATGCATACAAACACACGCATGTGATTTTAACCTCATCTATTTTTTGAATCCTATTCAACTTTTCTATTTCCTCTTGGATTATCCTGGGGAATTTATCCTTTGCTAGTAAATTTCCTCTACTTTTTCAAGTCTGTGATATAGAATTGCATGTCATAGGGTTATATTCTTCTTACTGCCTCTTTGGTGTCTGTCCCTTGCCGTTGCTACGTGGTGGGAAAGGTCAGGTTTTTCTGTTTGGGGGCAAGAATGTCAGCTCTTCGGTGAAGTCCAAGCAGAGAACGAGGGGCCTCCACCCTGGGAAGAGGCTGGGAATCGCTGTATGTCACTGCTAACCACTTAGGGGGCTTCCCGTGTACCCATTTTATACGCCCACTCACAGGGCCCTCACCTGAGGGGGCAGGAGGGCCTGCGCCAGACACAGAGCTGTGTCTGGCCAACTGGGGAAGGTTTGACGTAGATACTGCTCCTTTTTTGTTTTAGATCAGAAATGCTGCAGAACCTGAAGCCCGGACACCTTTTGGTCTCATTAGGGGTCATGCCTACACAGTGATGGGCGTTGACCAGGTAGGCGACAGGGACCCCTGTTGACAGGGTGTGGGGACAGACTTCGTAAACCTATATAGCGCATTGCAGTTTTGGACGTGACAGAGGATGTCTCATCCAAAAAAGAAAGGCTGGAATTCAAAACAGCAAACGGGAGAGAGAGAGAGAGAGAGAGAGAGAGAAGAGAAGAGAGAGAAGAGAGAGAGAGAGAGAAGAGAGAAGAGAGAAGAGAGAGAAGAGAGAGAGAGTGAGAGAAGAAAGAGAGAAAAGAGAGAAGAGAGAAGAGAGGAGAGAGAGAGAGAGGGAGAGGAGAGAGAGAGAGAAGAGAGAGAGAGAGAGAGAGAGAGAGAAGAGAGAGAGAGAGAGAAGAGAGAGATAGAGATAGAGAGAGAGAGAGAGAGAGAAGAGAGAGAGAGCGACCTGTGAGGCCGGCACAGTATAAACTTGGTCAGCAGCTGCAAGAACCTGGTCTTTGTTTTTTCTGTTCTTTTCTTCCCTGATTCCACATCAGTCCTGTCATAGTCACTGTTCTCCAGAGAAGCAGCACCCATAGGCTAAATCTGTATATGAAGAGACTTAGTAGTCGGAATTGCTCACCTGATTATAGAGGCCGAGAAGCCCTGCATCCCACAAGCTGGAGCCAGTGGTGGAGTTCCAGTCCCAGCCCAAGAGCCTAAGAACCAGGAGAATCAGTAAGTCCCAGCCCAAGAGCAGAAGAGGACCAAAGTCCCAGCTCAGCAGTCAGGCAGAGAGGGCAAATTCTCCCTTCCTTTGCCTTTTTGTTCTTTTTGGACCTTCAGCGGATGAGATGGGGCCCACGCACAAAGGGGAAGGCCATCTGCTGTACTCAGTCTACCAGTTCAGATGCCCATCTCGTCCAGAAACACCTTCACAGACACACCCAGAATAATGCATAACCAAACATCTAGGCACGCCATGGCCCAGTCAAGTTGACACATAAAATTAACCATCACAAGCTATTCTCTGCAGCTGTAGTTCAGGGTGGAACTAATCCCTGGGGCGGGGGCGGGGGGGGGCACCCAGACCCCACATGGCACCACTGTAACTCCGGTGAGTGCTTTGTTTGGAGGAGTGCATGGGAGAGAGGAGGGGAGAAAGTGAGATGAGAAGCAGAGGGTGGTGCCCTTGCAGGGTCAAGTTCAGTGAAGTCCAAAGCGTTTCCCTCCGTGCCCCACTTGGGTGAATCTCAAACCCCATCGGTAGCGGACCTGGGCACCTCCGGTCTCCTCCAGCGGCTGCCATGTTTCGAGCGACATGTTCCAAATGAGTGGGGAGCACGGGGTGCAGAGGGAGCCTGTCCCTCCCCCTCAGCGGGCGGCGTGAGCAATGTGTCCTAGAGGGAGAGGCAGCTGCACTCCTTGGAGTGTTAGCTCCCTCCTCGCCCCTCCCTGTCGACACACGCCTTCCAATCATTCCGTAGAGCAGGCCTGTGATTCCTGACGTCAGATCTTCTAAATGTTATTCCAGGTGATGGCAGAAACCTCCCCATCGTACACTGTTCAATTGCGTTTGCTTCCCCTCCACCTGTAAGGAATTCACCTCCCCACACATTTCAACGAATGGACCTCTTTCATGGCGAACTTGGACTCTGGAGAGGTCCTACTCACTTAAATGATTTTGCACGTAAAAAGAGAACATTTATGCCAAAGTGTTCTGAGAACTAAAATTCCTGGATCGTTGATGAATCGAAGTCTTTGACTCTCACCCTTCCACCCCCAAAACCTCTCTATGCGTTGGTGCACTTTCCTGCGCTGGGCAGAGCCTGAGGGCTGGGTCCTCTTTCTGTACTGGCTCAAGGGCTCTCAGTGTGGCAGCAGAGACCCTCATGTGACACCTGAAAGGGGGAGAAGATCGGATTTAGAAGACTCAGTCGTGGGTTTTTGTTTATTGCGGTTGTTTAAACTCCCAGCATGTGTTTATATTCTGCTTATCTGGGAGTCAGACGCTAAGGATGAAGAACACTCAGTGTTAGACCCACACTGACTGCTGGATTCTGAAGATACACGATAAATAAGACTCGGCCTCTGCCTCTGGGGGGTTCCAGTCTAGAGAGAAAACGCACTCGTTTGAAGATTCCTGAGGACTCACTTCTTGTTCATTACAATTCCGCTTTGTTTCCCAGATGCGACGCAACCATTCTGGGGTGATGAACGTAACATCGCGTTCAATCGGAATTAGGAAATTTTGAGGGCTAGTTAACAACTGATGAGTTTTGACATGTTCTGAGTGTGTCAACAGGCTTTCAGAAAAGGCAGCCTCAGCTGGAGAGAACCCACCCTGGAGCTCACAGATGGATTTAGCATCTCACATTTCTCTGTCGCTTTTCCCTTTTAGGTAAACTTCCGAGGCCAGAATACAGAGCTCATCAGAGTCCGGAACCCTTGGGGCCAAGTTGAGTGGACTGGGTTCTGGAGCCACAGGTCAGTCTCCGCCCATCCTTCTGACAGATCCCCACCTCCCTACGGTTCGCGGGGTACGAGGCCAGGGCTGGCTTGTGCACGTGTGAAGAGGGGGCAGCCTGACTACAGTTCTCTCCTGGCTCCCGTTCAGGGAGGGTGCTGTCCTGCGTCTGGACCTTACTTCTGCCCTCGGGCCCTCCACGCTCTCAAACTTGAAGACTCACTGTGCCCTTTACCTTTCACAGAGTTGTATTATGTCAGTGACTGTATTACCTCCCATGGGAACTTTAAATCCCATGGTATGGTGAAGGCTTCATCCCAGTGATGAAGAGCTCGTGTGTGTGTGTGTGTGTGTGTGTGTGTGTGTGTGTGTGTTGGGTGCAGGTGGGGTGGCAATGAGTACTTTAGGTGTGAGAATCCCTGAAACATTGCCAAGCAGGTTGCTAAAGTGTTCTCTCTCATGGTCACTGACGGTTGGCCAGAGGCCCAGTGGCCCACAGTGAGACAGAGGGAGCGGAGCAGGAAATCCATCCATCACAGAGCAGCCACCTGGGCTATTTATATGGCCCCCGATTATACAGAGAGGGCTGTCTGTGTTGTATGTGTCCCCTCCTCGTTCCCCGGGGAACAACCTAGGTGACTGGGATGGGGGCTGTTCCAGCTCAGGCAGGGCCCCCTAACCTGTCCCCACTCCTGCCCACCCATGGCTTGGGGGGCCCCAGGGACCCTGGCAGCGAGTCTCGAGCTTCAGTGAAACGGGGCAGCGTTTGTCCTGGGCTCCCACAGAGGCACCAACCCCCTGGCCGTCGGTGTGCCGGGGGCTTCATTAAGCAGACTCCACAGCCCGGGCCTGACTGTCGGCCCCATCGCGGGGCTTGTGCCACCATCCCTGCCGTCTGCCGGGCTTCTGTCTCCTCAGACTCATCAAAGGAGGGAAGAGATCAGCCTCCCTCTCCAGTCGGAAATGGAGAGAAAGAGATAAACCCACATTAATGACACTGCTTCCTACGGTGAATAGATTTGGAGTCTCTCGGTTCAGGGATCGCGGTGTGTAAAAGGACCGAACCCTTTTTCCCCCTCCTGGGAAACACGCAGAGGGAGAAATAAAGGAAGTGCATTTTCGCTGGCTCGAGGCTGGACACCAGCTTGCCCTCTGACCCCACCCGGCCTTGGGGTAACGGGGAGCTGGTCCACAAGCCGATCCCTGACACTGACCCTGCCTGCTGTGAGAACAGGGCTGAAGGGGCTGCTTACTCCCCCAGGCCCATGAGGTGTCCGGGGAGGGGCCCTGGGTACTGCTCGTCCCTGGACTGCAGAGATGTTCTACCTGAGTTCTCCCCGCCCCCATCCAGGACAAGGTCTACAGGGTGTAGGTGAGGTAGACACATCACTTACAGCACCGCAGTGGTGGTGACTCAATTTGAACTATTTAGAGGTGGTCATGGGGGTCACAGAAACTCCGTGCACCTGGAGGTGGAACTCCTGGGTTTGCAGGACAATGGGGGCTGTGCACCTGAGGCTTCTTGCCCATAGGCGGGCTCGTCTACCTGGCAGAAGCCCACCGGGCTTCCTAGCGCGGTCTTGTAAAGAAGGTACTTGCTATGTTTAATGTCAAGCACGCGTGAACATGAGGTATTATCACCACTCTTCAAAGCGTCAGCTTGTAAACCAAGAGGAGAGGTAGAGGGCGTGTTCCAGGTCCCACATCTCAGCCCACTGTGGCTTCTCGCTGGCCTCCTTCTGCCACCCTGTTCATGTTCAACTCCCTGTGACGGCCCCAGGAGAGTCTTCCGTGGAGGAGGGTCCAGTGGTCCTGAGGGCCTTTTTGCATCAGCTGCACTTGGAGATGTACCTTCCCACCAGCCTTTCCACCCACTGGCACATTTCCAGGGCCCCGATCAGGATCCATTCCCCACATAATGTGGACCCTGGTTCCTAGGGAGGGGCAGGTCCCACCCCAAGGCCAGTGTTGTTCCCATTGCCGTCCGTGACCTTGTACCGAACGCTGGCTTTGTTCACCCCTAGTTCTTCCGAGTGGCATTCCGTTGGCCCAGCCGAGCAAAAGTGCCTGTGCCACACTGCTCTAGACGATAGGGAGTTCTGGTACAGTGCTTGTCTGTTTTCCTTTCCGCATTAACTCCATCACAGGTGTGAGCGTGTCTCACTGCCCTTAGGTGTAAGAAACACTGCTTCTTCTTCTATTTTCTTTTATTTTATTGGTAAATCAAATCCATTTTTCTCAAAACCCAGGCTGGCAGAGAATGTAATGTCACGTTTGGGGGACTCACCCTATCTACAGGTTTAAGAGGCCCAGGGGAGTTAGTGCGATCCAGGAAAGGTGGGGCTGAGCCTCTGGTCTCCGGCCCAACCTCCTTCCTCTGAGCACTCCATCATCCCCGTTTGCACGTGAATTCGAAGACAGGCAGCCCTGACGCTCACAGGTACACTCCCTCCGTGCCCAGCTTGGTCACAGGGACCCTTGAAAACTTCTACCTGAGAGCATCTAAAACTACAGACCTAAGTGGGAAGGAAACACTCCTAACCTGGACTTTCCACAGGGCTGAATCTCTGTTTAACTGAAAACTTTAATGGGCCTTCATCTCTGGAGGCTTTTTTCAATCTTATTTCTTCCCGTCGGATCCAGAAAGAGTTTGTGCATCCAGCCCTGCAAGACCACAAATTCTTTTTTTTTTTTTAAGAAATACATACTTTTTAAATTTGTTTATTTTTGGCTGCGTCGGATCTTAATTGCAGCATGAGGGATCTTTCGTTGTGGCACGCAGGCTCTTCTGGGGCACGTGGGCTTAGATACCCCACGGCACGTGGAATCGTAGTTCCCCAACCAGGGATCAAACCCGCGTGCCCTGCGTTGGAAGGCGGATTCTTAGCCACTGGGCCACCAGGGAAGTCCCACGGCCACAATTCCTGGATTTCTAGCTCTCTTCCCTTTCATGTGCTCAAACCAGTCCGTTCTAGCCTGAACTCATCTCTTTTTTATGACACCTTATTAACTACAACATGCAAAAACTAGCACGCAGTGACTAATATTCCAGTTTCTTCCCTTCTTTTCCCCTCGAGCGCAGCGTCAGTGAGCATTTGCTCTGGCTTCAGTATACTTACATATTTTCCAGACAACAACTGTGGCAAGTATTTTTGCCCTTAATAACATGGACATCTATTTTCCAGCTCCAACAGTCCCTTTCATCCTGCTGCCCAGCTGCCAAGCTGGCTCACATATTTTAGATTCCGTTATGGTGGTTCCACACTTCCAGTGACTCCAGGTAGCACCAGCTGCCGTAACAAGTAGACTCAAAATGTATAGACTCAAACGCAATCAAGTGTATTTCTCACTCATTGTAACCGTCCAGGAAGACACTCCTCTTCTGTGGGTGGCTCTCTCCATGCAGTGATTAGGGACTCAAGCTCCATCCTTCGTGTGGCTCTACCATCCTCTGGAGTGACACAGTCACCTGCAGAAAGCCAGCAGAAGAGGGGGAAAAAACAAAAAAACCTTTGGAGAAGATATCCCCAATTCCTAAAAGCCTTGACCCAGAATTAAGACACGCCACCGTTTTCACCCTCCACTAGCTGGAAGGCCCCGCCTGGTGAGTGAACTTGGTGTCCTGCTAGCCATCTGTCTCAGGAACCATGAGTTCATAAGTAGAAGAAGTTTGTGGAAAACAATCAGGGTGTTTGAGAGATTGACAAGCTGTTGAATTGGACCTTAGACACACATCGACCTTGAATTTTGAGTACTGTACAGGGTTGATGAGTTACATGAAGAGAGCAAACCCGAAGAAAGCGAGGTCTGGAATTCGGATTCTCCCATGAATTGCCGAATAAGAGCAGGCGGGGGAAACAGAGTTTGAGAGGCTATGTGAAGTCAAGCTAGTGGGAGGAAAGTCAGGCCCAGAAGGAAGGAGAAACAGGGCAGAGGAAATGAGGAAACCCCCAGGGAAGGGAGTGCCCTGTACACCGCCCACGGTCCAGCCCTGCACCATGACTGCCCTTCCAAAAGGAGCTGCGCCCGACCCCTGGGGCTGAAACTGGCCCGGGCAATGCGTGACACTAAAACTGTCAGCACTCCGAATCTGGAGCCTTTCCTCTGGGAATCTTGACACTAAAGCCTTTCCAATCTCTTTCCACTTTTATCTTTCCACCGCCCCTCCTCCCAGGACATACCCCCCGAACTTTCCCCTCTCTCATTTATGAACTCCTCTCCGTCACTGAATCATTTTCATTTGCAGTACAGCGCTGTCATTTTGCCTACTTCAAAGGAAAAGTGCTCCTCCTGGGGCTTCCCTGGTGGCGCAGTGTGAGAGTCCGCCTGCCGATGCAGGGGACACGAGTTCGTGCCCCAGTCCGGGAGGATCCCACATGCCGTGGAGCGGCTGGGCCCGTGAGCCATGGCCGCTGAGCCTGCGCATCCGGAGCCTGTGCTCCGCAACGGGAGAGGCCACAACAGTGAGAGGCCCGCGTACCAGAAAAAAAAAAAAAAAAAAAGTACGTGTTCACACCCACTACCCCTACCGGCACCCCGGGGACCCCAGGACTCCCATGGAGGGGACGAGGGACGTGTGACAGACGCCTGCCGCCTCGAGCTCCCCCAGATGCCCTGCTCCTCCCAGCTGCAGACCGGCTTTTCAGAGCTGACGATAGGTAGACTTTAAAAATAGCTTTCATTGCTCATTTCTTTCTTTTCTAAAAAAATTATTTATTCTATTTATTTACTTTTGGCTGCATTGGGTCTTCGTTGCTGTGCGCGGGTTTTCTCTAGTTGCGGCAAGCGGGGGCTACTCTTCTTTGCAGTGCACTGGGTTCTCACTGCAGTGGCTTCTCTTGTTGCAGAACACGGGTTCTAGGCACACGGGCTCAGTAGTTGTGGCGTGCAGGCTCAGTAGTTGTGGCGCACGGGCTTAGTTGCTCCGCAGCATGTGGATCTTCCCAGACCAGGGCTCGAACCCTTGTCTCCTGTATTGGCAGGCGGATTCTTAACCACTGTGCCACCAGGGAAGTCCGCTCATCTCTTGATTACACTAATGATTCAAGTTCATGGTAAAAGATTCTGAAAAATACAGAAAAGCCTAATGACAGAGGCAAACACCACGGCTAATCTCACTACCCATAAATAACCACTTTAACATATATGTGTGTGTCTTTGTGTATGTGTTTATGTACCAAATGTGTAGTCTGTGGGTGTGTGTCTCTCTCTGTATATATAGGTACACACATAGTAGGTATTACACTATAGATGCAACATTATTTTTGAATTAACAGCTTTGAGAGTTAATTTGCATACTATACAATTTACCCATTTGAAGTATACAACTCTGCTACGTGAAATAAATCAGACAGAGAAAGACAAATACTGTGGAATCTAAGAAATACAACCAACTAGTGAATATACAACCAAAGAGAAGCAGACTCACAGATATAGAGAACAAACTAGCAGTTACCAGAGAGGAGAGGGAAGCAGGGGTGGGGGAAATAGGAGGTACAAACTATAGGGTGTAAGACGGGCTACAAAGATGTATTGTACCACAGAGAATATAGCCAACATTCTGTAATAACTGCAAATGGAAAATAACCTTTAAAATTGTATAAAAATTAAAAAAAATTTTTAAATAACATATACAACTCAGTGGATGTTAGCAGGCTCATAGAGCTGTGCAGCCATCACCACAATCAATTTTCATTTGATTCAGAGCACTTCATCACTCCAGAAAGAAACCACGCACCAGTAGCATTTACTACCCTCCCCCGGACCCCCAGCCCCTGGCAAGCACTCATCCATTTTCTGTCTCCATAGACTTGCCTGTTCCGGACTTTTCATATATAAGGAATCATATAAAATGTGCTTCTCTTTGACTGGCTCCTTTCGCTTAGCCTGACACCTTCTAGGTCTATCCATGTTGTAACGTGTCAGGACTCCTTCACTTCTTTTTATGGCTGGATAATATCCCATTGTCGGAATATACCAGGTAGGGTTTATCCGTTCATCCATTGATGGACACGGGCTGTTACCCCTTTTTCGTTATCATGAATAATGCTGCTGTGAGCATTCGTGTACAGGCTTTTATGTGGTCATGTGTTTTCATCTCTCTGGGGTGTATAGCTAAGACAATTGCTGGGTTAAATAGTAACTCTATGTTTGCTTCTTAAGAGGCTGCCTATTTTCTAAAGTGATTTCTGTTCCTTTCCACTAGCAGTATGTGAGTGTTCAAATTTCTCCAATAATTTTAAACCCTGTCTCCTAAACTTAATTTTTATGAGCATTTCCCCAGAAATGATCTTAAGAATCAGAGCAGGATTCTTAAGGATTGTGTAATAATCCATCATGTGGACATAAACTGTTGTCCATACCCTTCCATTGGTCATTTGTATCATTTCTAAGTTTTTGCCATTACAAGTAACCTGATGATAAAAATCTTAACTTATAATTCTTTGCTTGGGACTCTTGAAACTCGGATAAAGAGTGGAAGGATATCCCCATTTTTAAAGCTTTTAAAGCTTTTTTTATATTTTGCAAATGTTCCTCCCCAAAGGCCATGTTCTACTCTCACCAGCATCTGAAGAGCGACTACATCACCACCCTCACCAACCCGGATCTAACCACCCTACTGGACTTTCAGCAGATGGAGATAGGTTTATCTTATCAGGGGTCAACTGAATTCTGCTTTCTTGTGTGATTTCAGAAAGGGACATCGAATTCGAGAAGCTAAGCCCGACTTCCTGTAAAAACGTCATTTCTCTAATGGACGTATCCTTCCAAATATGCAGGCAGAAATAGATGTTAAGTGTTTTTCTCTAATGCAGACTTTCCTAGAATGTGGAGAGCCTTCTTCACAGAGAATAACCAAAGCCTGGAAGACACTGGTGCTAGAATTGGAACAAAATCAAGAGACACACGGGACTTCCCTGGTGGCGCAGTGGTTAAGAATCCACCTGCCAATGCAGGGGACACGGGTTCGAGCTCTGGTCCGGGAGGATCCCACCTGCCACGGAGCATCTGAGCCCGTGCGCCACAGCTACTGAGCCTGCACTCTAGAGCTCGCGAGCCACAACTACTGAGCCCGTACACCTAGAGCCCATGTTGCACAACAAGGGAGGACACCGCAATGAGAAGCCCGTGCACCGCAACAAAGAGTAGTCCCCGCTCGCCGCAACTAGAGAAAGCCCGCGTGCAACAATGAAGACCCAGCGCAGCCAAAAATTAAAAAAAAAAGAGGCACGTCTTGGCCAGTGGGGGAACGTTTGTGAAGGGACTTGGGAATCTTTTTGCCACTTTGGGGTGCTGTCCAGGGCAATGAAGAGTTCTTCATATGTGTGTTTTCAACCTTTCTTTTGCCATCCCCCCTCACCCCTGCCATGCCCCCTCTTCAGAGATTCATGGCTTAATAGTTAAACCCCCTCTCTCAGAGCCCTGAGTCTGTGTCACACATGTCAGCCATGCCAGCCCATTGCCCTCCTCCCCTGCAGCCCCAGGAGCCTTGGGGTGATACGATGCTCACGTCTTCCTTTCTTCCTTAATTCACAGACCAGTGGCAATGGGAAGCTAGTGTTTGGTGAATTCAGAGTGTTCTGGGACAAGCTGAAGAAGTGGACAGTATGTAACCCAGCCAGGGCGTGGCTGCTAGGGGACCGTACAAGCCTAGAGCAGAAGGGGATTTTATTTTATTTTATTTTTAAATATTTAAAATTTGTTTATTTATTTTGGCTGAGCCATGTCTCAGTTGAGGCATGCGGGATCCAGTTCCCCGACCAGAGAGGGAACCTGGGCCCCCTCCATTGGGAGCACAGAGTCTTAGCCGCTGGACCACCAGGGGAGTCCCAGAAGGGGATTTTAAAGGTCCAGGTGCTGCCGACCAGAGGATTTGTGTTTGAAAAGGTGGAAGGGAGGAAATCAAGATGGAATTCCCATATTTACTCCCCATACTTATGGGAGTACCGCAGGGCTTCCACCCGATATGAAAGGAAAACAAAGGGACCCACACTTTTGGAGACCCTAAGCCTACCATTGCCCCTTCCACCTGGTGAGAGGAGTCTCTCCCCTGCATGGACCCCATGACTGCCATCAAAGGAGCCTCAACGGGGGCTTCTGCGTGCTCGCATTCTCAGTGCCTCTGCTCTCCCCCTACAGAACTTTTCCTTCAGTTTGACGCTGACAAATCTGGCACCGTGTCCCCCTACGAGCTGCGGACCGCCCTGAAAGCCACAGGTAAAGGGAAGCCTGGGCCGTGCAAGCCATCTGCGTGCGGGGTGCTGTCTGTGGCAGCCACTCACCTCTCGTGGCCCAGGGAGGGGGCTGGACTTTGACCAGAATCGATGCTTCTTAAGGGCAGGGCCCAGCCTCAAATTCAGGACTTGTTCACTCTCATCAGGGATCTTTAAAGTGTATCCACTGGGGCTGAACTCAGCCTGACCCCTGGAGGCCTCAGCCTCTGGCCAATTCTCTGGCCAAGCAGAGTTATACACGACTCTGGTGGCAAGCTCCCAAACCTTTAATTTCTGCTTTCAGATGGCGATTAACAGAGAGAGGCAGGGCATGTCCATCCCATGGTTTGGGGTCAGGTTTGGGGTACACAGAGTTCGTGTACCCCTCTGCCACGGAGGCCCGTCTCTGGCTTTGTCACCAGCAGACTGAATCCAAACCAATGATTCCGTTGTCGTTTATACCCATTTCCTGAATGAGGGATGGGCTCCAGGTGGCATTCCTAACCCTCTGGCAGCCCCTGCCAGGGCAGTCCGAGTCTCTGGGGCTCAGCTGTCCTTTGCATAGGACGGCCACTGCAGCCTACACCCCGCCAGGCCACAAGGCATTTCTCACAAAGCAGGCTTCACAGACATACCCCTGGGCCCGGCCAAAGCCTGGAATCTGGTTCCCTTCCAAGTAAAATAAACATCGGGAAACACTGTCAGCTTCATGGTATGATAATGGGACAAAATCAGGACCAGCTCGGGTCCTGTGTGATGGCAAAGAAACGAAATTAATTATAAATGTGGAGAGTGCCACAGAGGAGAAGGGCCTGATCTTCTTAGGGTCTGGGGACCTGGTTTCTAGGGCAGAAGGACAGAGCAGGGGGAAAAGGGAGCCCTTCAGAGAGGGAGGTGTGGCCACGTCCTTCTTTTCCCGGCTTGGGGAGGGGGAGGGAATCGGCCCTCACCCCGCCCTCTTCCTGCCCCACCCAGAGCAGACGCCAGGACTCTGGGTGTTGCCCCCAGCCAGCTCCACTGTGCAGGCTCCAGAAACCATGTCCTTCCTCTGGACTGGCCCCCTCTTGGTCTGGAATCGGGAACGAGGACACAGGAAGACCCTGGGCAGGCTTCTAAGCAATATTTGAAACATTTCCTGGAAAGGGAGCATGCAGGCTGGAATGAAAGAAGGCAACGCTGGTTAGGAATCAAAGCCTTAAGTGTTGGATCTGTAAGGAGCGTTACCATCTCTAAACGCCTCATTCCACCAATGAGCAAAGAGAAGGGAAGCAAAGCACCCAGGCCCAGGTTCTCGCTCCATCGTGGGCGTGTGTGAATGAGCCTAGCGTGGGGTCTGTCACTGAGGGCAGCGGCATAACTCGGTCTCCAGAGCCCCCAACGCCTCCGGGTTAGAATGCCCATGAGAAACAGACACTTACTGCGGGTGTCCTGGCTGGAATCCCCCCAGGGCCGGTGGGAGCTGGAAGTGGAGCCCTAGAACCAGAGGGTGGCACCGGGCTTGGGGCTTAAACACTGTCCAGGATCAAGTTCTCCCAAGCAAGGCTTCCTGAAAAGTCAGCAAGACCCTATGGGTGATGTGAGGTCAAAGCCAAGACCCTGAACTTGGCGAACTCAGAAGGTTCACCCAGTGACACTGTGGGTTCCCCAATGTCCCCCGACAGAGGCTCACTGTCATACTGCATCGGAGCCAAGGGCGCCGGGTAGACACTGGCTCCCTTCCTTGGGGCAGCCCTGGGCTGACTGGTGCCCCCGAAGGCGCACCTGTGGGGCTCAGCCGGGGCGGCCATCCTCCCCCTCTCCCCGCAGGCTTCCAGCTCAGCTCTCCCCTCTTGCAGCTGGTCGTTCTCAGGTACGCAGACCAGGAGTGCCAACTGGGCTTCGATGACTTCCTCAACTGCCTGGTCCGGCTGGAGACTGCAAGCCGTAAGTGTCCGGGGGGCTGCGTGTTCCTGAGCCCAGGGAGAGCACACCTCCCTCCATCACCTTACAGGAGCATGTAAGGGGCAGCCTGCTGAGAACTGCAGCAAAGGCGGGCTAAGCCACACGCCCTGCCATCTGTGTGCCGTGTGCGGCTAGCCGAGGGGTGGGTGTGCACGTCTTCTCTGCAGTGCGCCTGGTACCGTCATCCTCCATCTGCTCCCAGTGTCTTTGTGGGAGGGTAGCTGGGTGGGAATGGGGCTTCTGCCGCGAATCAGAAGAAAGGTCAGATCCCATCACAGGGCACAGAGTCGGGAGTCTCTCTCTCTCTCTCTACCTCTGTCCGCCCCCCTCCTTCCCTCTCCATCCCTCTGTGTTTACGAAAGCCCTAGACACTGACCTGATTGTCTCAAAGAAGATCTGTTTGTTAGCCCAGGAAGAGAGAGAGAGAGATTACGTACAGGTGGTCCTTAGCGTTTGCAGTTCATAGCCACCCACCCCTCACTGGGTAGTCACGCAGTTGAAGCTGAACGAAGCACATCCAGAGCCTGTGACTTAACACCAGGGTGACTGCTGTGCAGGTGTCCTCCCGGATGCCCACGCTCTGGGGTCACCATCTGGAATCTTAATAATTTTTAAAAATAGTTATTTATTTATTCATTTATTTTGACTGTACGGGGTCTTAGTTGCGGCATGCAGAATCTTTAGTTGCAGTGTGCAGACTTCTTAGTTGCAACATGCACGCGGGATCTAGTTCCCTGACCAGGGCCCCTAAACTGGGAGCATGGAGTCTTACCCACTGGACCACCAGGGAAGTCCCTTGAATCTTAATAATTTTTTTTTTTTTTAGAGTTTGTTGTTGTTGTTTTTAATTTATTTTTGGCTGCTTTGGGTCTTTGTTGCTGTACGCGGGCTTTCTCTAGTTGTGGCCAGCAGGGCCTACTCTTCCTTGCAGTGTGCGGGCTTCTAATTGCTTGTGGCTTCTCTTGTTGCAGAGCATGGGCTCTAGGCGTGCGGGCTTCAGTAGTTGTGGCGCGTGGGCTCAGTAGTTGTGGCTCACGGGCTCTAGAGCACAGGCTCAGTAGTTGTGGCACATGGGCTTAGTTGCTCCGCAGCATGTGGGATCTTCCCGGACCAGGGCTCAAACCCGTGTCCCCTGTGTTGACAGGTGGATTCTTAACCACTGCACCACCAGGGAAGCCCCTTAATAATTTTTTTAACAAGGGGTCCCACAACAAATTATGGAGCCAGTTCTGCTTGGCACTTTCTAAAATATGTTTACTGGGTGACTTCCAGGCACTGGCTAAACAAAGGCAAAGTCTGTGCTCCTTGGTTCCACAGTGGGGAGCTCCCGCTGCTTCTTTCAGGACACTTAGAACACACGGAGTTACTCATTTGAAGCTTGTCTCCACCAGACTCTAAGCTCCAAGAGAGTTGTACTGAGTGGACAAGCAAGGTACACATGATGACTGATGGGGATGATGGTCTGAGACAGGCGGGCAGGTCCTGCAGGGCCTGGCCGGTGACCTCAGGGCCCAGGCTTTCTCTGGGTGTGAGTGGGAGCTAATGAGAGGTGCATTGTAGAAACAGCCTCCTCAAAGGCGGTCGCTTATTAGACTTACAGGCCAGTCAGAGCTGACCTCGAGAGAGTGAGATTTGGTAGCTTCTCTTCTCTCAACTGCCCTTTTCCTTTCTGAATCCCCTCAGGCCCAGTCCTTTCCTGCAGGGGGTTCTCAGCTCGTTCTCATAATTGAGGAATCCTAGGGAGAAGACACTCAAAACTGAACATCACTGGTCAGTTTAGCTAAAAGCATATCAATATTATTGATCTTTTCTAAGAACCAACATTTATTTCCTTGATTTTCTCTGTTCTTCAGTTTTCTAGGATCCTTACTTATGTTAGATTCACCATCGGGAGAACTTTAAAAATCCCAAAGCTAGGGCTTTACCCCAGGCTGATTTTAACTTTATTCTAGAAATTTTTGCTCGTACACCTAAGTATAAAGTGGGATAGGGAGGGTGGGAGGGAGGGAGACGCAAGAGGGAAGAGATATGGGGACATATGTATATGTATAACTGATGCACTTTGTTATAAAGCAGAAACTAACACACCATTGTAAAGCAATTGTACTCCAATAAAGATGTTTAAAACCAAACCAAAACAAAACAAAAAAATAATAACCGGTCCCCGTGTGCCCTCCACCGGTGCCTCTCAAACCCTGCCCCATGACAGTCCCCAGGAGAGCATCCCAAACTGTTAATGATCAGGCTACAAAGACCAATTAAATTAGAATCTAGGGGGTGGCAACACAGCATCATCTTTAGAAAAATTCCCCAGTGGTTCCAGCGCCTTCCACCCAGCCTCACTTGTCACCTTGCTCATCTTTTCCACATGACCCCCTAAAGCATACTGTTTTTCCTGAGTTATTTAATTACAGATCTCAGAAATTTGGTCCTTTTGTCTGTAAACATCCCTATCAGAGAGCCTTCTTTTTAACATAATCGTCATGCCGTTCGCACCCCCACAAAATTCTCAGTGAGTTCTCAACATCCTCTAAGCCCCGGTCCACACTGAGATTCCCCAGGTCTCCTCAGGACCTACTCACGGCACGGGGCTGCTGGGTTCTGTCTCTTTTGTTCTGTGGCAGCCCCTCCTACTTCCTGGGGTATTTTAAAGGTCCCGGGTGAGGCTCAGGTAAAGCCAGTGTGGACTGGTTCCACCACCTGGACTAAGGTGGGGAGACTGAGGCCAGGAGAGGAAAGTAACTGTCTCGGGTTACTCAACGCGGCACACGGGCTCTCTTCTACCCCAGCTCTGCCTGCATGTGGGACCACCAGCGCTCACCTTCTCAAAATGGACGTGCAGAGACTGAACAGCTTTCAAGACTCATGCAAACTTTTATGTACACGTGCTTTTTTTTTCCTCTGGGGAGAAGGTCCATGGATTGAAAGGGCTCTGTAGCCCCCAACAGTTAAGATAGGGGAGATGTTTCGCATCCACGAGCTGGCTGGCTGACCCACATACAGTAAATGAAGAGACCCACTCCCCAATGCTCAGGCCACCGGCTTCTGCCATCACAGGAATTCCAGAGGCTCCCCCAGTTGAGAGACACCCCGCTCAGGGGACCTGAGTCTGGCCGCCGCCCCAGAAGATGCTCACCTCTTGGCAACAGATGGAGCGGCTTCTCCACCAGCCTCTCGGAAGGCCCCTTGGCCATGGGAAAATAGCTAAGCTTGTTGAAGGAACTTCTCTGCAATGATACCTTTCTTGTGTCTCTCCCGTCAGGGATGTTCCAGGCCCTCGGCACGAAGAACCAGGAGTTCATTCATTTCAACATAAGTGAGGTATGACCCAGCCAGACTTTCCGCTCAGGGACCCAGCCAGGGCTAGGCACAGCCCACACTCCACAATGCTTGCTGAACCCATGATCACATGGGAGGGTCCACATCTACCCTCAGGGTAATAATAATAATAATAATATTGCTAATAGCTGTGAGGCACTATTCATGTAGCAGTCAGTAGAAGCCTACAGTAGCCCTTTGAGCTAAGGACTAATAGTATCCCCATTTTGCAGAGGTGGAAACTGAGGCATAAGAGAGATTAATCCCCTGGAAGAGTGAGCGAGCAAACCCTGCCCTCTTGTCCCGTCCTCCTTCTGCCACATGGGCTCCGCGGCCTCCTGCCCTCTGCCTCCCGAAGTTCACTTCTTCTTGTTCATGACGTTGTCCTGTGGGTCTTGAGATTCTCGTGGGGGGTGAGTGTGTGTGTGTTTCTGCGCATGCAGGCACACCTCCAAGACCCTAAGGAATACACAACTTTTACCTGTTGCAGGGGCTGATCACAGCAAAAATGATGGAGGGGAGAGAATGGGTCAGTTCTGGAGGCTCGGATGAGGGGTCCCAGGAGTGGATAGCCCTGCCCCGCTGCCCAGAGTGTGGTCTGTGGGCCAGCGGCATGGCCATCACCTCGGGCAGCTTATGAGAAATGCAGAGTCCCACATAGTGATCACAGCCAACAGTATGGTGTTATAAACGTCAAAGCTGCTAAGAGACGAGATCTTAATTGTCCTGACCTCAAAAAAGAAATGACGATGTGATATGATAGAGGCTCTAGCCGACGCCACGGTGGTGAACACTTTACAATATATCAATGGATCAAATCAATGCATTTACACCTTATACTTACACAATGTTACGTGTCAATTATATCTCAATAAAAAGAAATCAACAAAATAAAAGCAAAAAAAGAAATCCAGAGAACCAGGCTCCACCCCAGACCCAGTGGATCAGCTCTCATTTTAGCAGGATACACAGTAATTCCTAAACCCACTAAAGTCTGAGAGCGCTGGTTAGACACTCTTCTGCCCAAAGGTGCGGCGGGAGGACTACAGGACACTTTCCTTCAATCGTTCCATAATTTTTTATTTCCCTTTTTTTCCATTCTCTCCCTGTGCTTTCGGTCCAGCTCTGCTTTCCCTTGGACCTAAGGGCGGAAAAGCTGGGCAGCCTGTGTCTCCTCCATCTCTGAGCTCTTTCTTCTCCCCACACGTTTCCATACTCACACTGCACACATCGGCTCACTTCCAAATTCAGTAGTAACTTTGGATGTGGGTACCATTTTATTGACTATTCCAAGACGAAGAGTTGGATGATGGTGTGTATTAGACAGGGGATGGAACTGTCAGTCTCTGTGCTCAGTTTCACCTTTTGCAGAAAGAGGTCTAGGCCTTAATCTTACACCAGAAGTTTGGTTTCTAGTAATATCATGTCACTTAGCAATTTATTATGTTGACTCATCACTGATTTTCTCATGCGGGTCTCAGATTCCTGGGTACTTTACAATTTCACCAAGAATAGAAACTGGACATTTTTCTTTTCTAGTATTCTCTTTCACCTTTAGCACATACAACACATTCAATAAGTGTAGCTCCTCTGATTGATAGCATATAAAACACCCCAAGGATGCCAAAGGAAGACATACATACTCACATAGTCCCTTATGAAAACAAGACAGACCCCTACACCCATCTTTATTTCTCATTTACCTCAAGGTTTGCCACCAATAAGTGTGAATAATGTGTGAGAGTTGCCATGTGTCCATGGTGCAGGGGAAGCGTGAGCGGGTTTTGTATTCGATAGCTCTTCGCCGGTCAAAGGCCCCAAAGTACCAGAAGCATGGAAGGAAGCATTGCATTGCTTCAAGTTCTAGGTGTCACTTCCAGCCCAAGTGTCCACAGGTGTGGGGTCTGGAATGAGCTCTGTGTCCCCATTTCCTCTTTCTCAACAGGCCAAGTCATTTTGTTGTAAGTGCTTGCGCTTGCCCCATACTTACCACCCTCTGAGACAACAGGAAAAATCTTTGAGTTCTCCCCCTCTCCTTCTCCCTTTAAACCTGCCGTCCTCAACTCTGGCTGGAAGTTAGAATCATCTGGGGAGATTGTAAAGCCTCAACGGCCTGGTCACATCCCAGACCAATTAAATCCAGGTCTTTGGGGGCGGGACCCAAGGATCAGTATTTTAGAGATTCCCCTGGTGAGCCCAGTGTGCGGCCAAGTTGAGAGCCACCTTTTTAAATCCAGAGCCTACACCCCAACTACCTCCTTTATCAGGCTTTCACACTCTAGGCCACTACCCACCTGCCCTAATCGCCCCACTACCAGATACTCAACAACCAGGGACAGACCCTATGCCCTAGACCCTGCTGCAGTTATTCAAACTAGCCAGTCCTCAGCCTGCTTACCGTGCCTCACCTTTTCCTTCCCATGGAAACCACAATAACTCTTGCCCACATATTTCCTTCACTCTTTCTGCCTTGTGATTGATCCTGGTGCTTCCCCATGTGACCCTGAATGGCTTGGTGAACCCTCCTCTTCTTGGGATCTGTGAGTATAACAAGTTATCTTTTCTGATCTGTTGGCCTCACACCAGATGATAGCTTGACTTTGCAGGAAGAAATTAAGAGCACTGGAAATGGTATCTGGGTAAATATAAAAAAAGGTTGTGTAAATGTATTTTTTCTCTTTTCTCCTAATTTTGTTAAAAGACATAATATTATATAAAGTAATAATTATAACACTATACTGTTGGGTTAATAACATATATAGAGATATGATAATAGTAGCACAAAGGAGAGGGGAGGAAATGAAGATATGTTAGAGCAATATTGCTGTGTTTCAGAAGAATTAAGTCAGTATTAACCTGAAGTAGATGGTATAAGTTAGCATGCATATTGTAATTTGTAGAGCCACCGCTACAAAAATAACTCAAAACTACAGTAAGGCAACAGAAGAATCAAAATGGTACGCTGAAAAATTGTTTAGCACAAAAACAGTGAAGGAGGAACAGATTTTAAAAAGACATATAGAAAACAAAGTGGCAGGCCTAAATCCAACCATGTCAATAATTATATTAAATATAAGCGGACTAAACACTATAATCAAAAGGCAGTTATTGTCAGACTGGATAAAAAAATCAAGATTCGATGGATACTGTTTATAAGAGACACATTTCACACACACACACACAAAAACCCCACAAATAGGTTGGAAGTAAAATGATGAAAAGGGTATACCATGCAAATGGTGGCAACTAGATAGCCAGAGGTGACATATTACTATCAGACAAAATGGACTTTAAGACAAAAATATTACTAGAGACAAGGAGGGATATTTCGTGATGATAAAGGGTAAATACATTAGGAAGATATAACAATTTAAACTGTAATAGTACCTATCAGCAAAGTCTTAAAATTTATGAAGCAAAAATGGATAGAATTGAAAGAAGAGATAGACAATTTAACAATTAGAGATTTCAATACCCCACTTTCAGTAGTTGGTAGAGCAACTAGACAGAAAATCAGCAAGGATGCAGAAGACTGGAACAGTACTATCGATCAATTTGACATGTATAGAACACTCTACCTAAAAATAACAAATACACATTTTTTCAAAAGCATATGGAACATTCTCCAGTTTATATCATATATTAGGCCATAAAACAAATATCAATATATTTAAGAGGATTTCAGTCATTTAGAGCCACAAAGGAATTAGAAATTGGGAACAAAGAAATTTGGGAAGTCCTCAATTTTTAGAAATTAAACAACACATTTCTAAATAACCCATGAGTCAAAGAAAAAAATCACAATGAAAATTAGAAATATTTTGAGCTGAACTAAACAAGAATAGAACATATCAAAATTAATGGGATGGAAATAAAGTAGGACTTAGAAGAGCAGAAAGCTCTAAAAACAATAACTTAAGTTTCTGTCTTAAGAAACAAGAGAGACGGAGAGAAAGAAAGAGAGGCATTAAACCCAAAGAAAGAGTAAGAAAGGTCAGAAGGAATCAGTGAACTAGAAAACTGAAGAATAGAGAAAATCAAGGAAATGAAAGGTTGGTTCTTAGAAAAGATCAAAAATATTGATATACTTTTAGCTAAACTGACCAAGAAAAAATAAAGACACAAATTTACAACAGCAGGAATGTAAGGGGGCATCACTGCCGACCTTACAGAAATTAGAAGGATTATAAGTGAGTGTTACAAACAACTTTATGCCAACAAATTAGACGACTTAGATGAAATGAAAAGAATTCCTAGAAAGAAAGGAATTGCCAATACTGACTTAAGGGGAAACTGAAAGTCCTAAATAGATCTGTAACAAGTAAAGAAATGGAAATAATAGTTTAAAAATCTCCCCATGAAGAAAATCTCAGGCTTTTCTTTTCATCAGAATTCACTGGTGAATTCTAATATTTAAAGAAGAAATAATACCAATCTAATACAACCTTTTAGAATACAGAGGAAGAGGGACGATTTCCCAACTCATTCTATAAGGCTAGTATTACCCTAACAAAGCCAGACAAAGACATCAAAGAAAAGAAAACCACAGACCAATGTCCCTATTGCAACAGATGCAAAAATTCTTAACAAAATATTAGCAAACCAAATCCAGTAGCATATCAAAAATGTTTAAACACCATGACCACATAGGATTTATCCTAGAAATGCAAGGTTGATTTAATATTCAAAAATCAATCCATGTACTATGCCGTTCAAACAGAATACAGGACGAAAACCTCTGGATCATCTCAAAAGATGCAAAAAGAAAAAATTCAACAAAATCCAACACCATTCATAATTAAAATTCTTGAAAAACTAAGAATAGAGGAAACTTTCTCAACTTTATAAAAAGCATCTATGAAAACCCTACAACTATCATACTTAATGGTAAAAGACTGAATCCTTTCTCCCAAAGGTCAGGAATAAGGTAAAGATATCAGTGCTCACCACTTCTATCCAGCTTTATACTGGAGGCTCTACCCAGTGTGATAGGGGCAAGAAAAAGCAATTAAACACATACAGATGGGAAAGGAAGAACTAAACCTGTTCACAAATTCACAGATGACGTGAATTTGTATGCAGAAAATCCTGAAGATTCTACATAAAATCTACATAAAGAACAAAGTAAGAATACTTAAACCACTCAATTTCAAAACTTACTACAAAGCTACCGTAACCAGGAGAGTGTGATTTTGGCTTAAGGACAAATCATGCAGACAAACTGAACGGAACAGAAATCCAGAAATGAACTCTTACGTTTATGGTCAATGAACTTTTTACAAGGGTGCCAAGTCAACTTAATGGAGGAAAGGATGATCTTTTCAACAAATGATGCTGGAAGGATTGGATATCCATATAACCATAGGTAAAATAAAAACAAAAACAAACTTAGATTGGTATCTCACACCATATTAAAAAAATCAACTCAAAACATATCATACTTAAATGTAAGTATTAAAACTGTAGTCTTCTAGAACAAAACATAGGAGTAAGTCTTTGTGACCTTGGATTACGCAAAGGTTTCTTAGATATGACACCGAAAGTGCAATTCATTAAAAAAAAAAAACCTTTAGTAAATTAGACTTCATTGAAATTAAAATATTTGCTTTTCAGAAGGCACCATTATATTAAGAAAAGCCACAAACTGGAAGGAAATATTTGCAAATCAAATATTTGCAAATCATGAATACATATCATGTCTGATAAATGATTTGTATCCAGGATATATGAAGAATTTTTACAACTCAATAAGGAAACAAACAACTCAATTTTTTAAATGGACAATATTTCAATAGACATTTCTCCAGAGACGATATACAAATGGCTAATAAGCACATGAAAAGATGTACAACATCACTAGTCATTAGAGAAATGCATACACCTACCCATTAAAGCCACAGTAAGATACCACACATACGATGGTGCTCATGAAAAAGACTGATAATATCAAGTATTTCTGAAGATGTGCAGAAACTGGGCCTTTATCCCTTGGTGGTACTGCCAATTTTTAAAACAGTTTGGTAGTTTCTTTAAAAGTTAAACATAACACTTACAATATAAATAAACAATTCCAGTCCTAGGTATCTTCCTAAGAAAAATGAAAACGCATGATGTATACACAAAGGCTTGCGTGTGACTATTCATAACACCATTATTTATAAAGCCCCAAAATGAAAATAATCCAGGATGGGGGAATGCATAAACGAAATTCTTTACAGTGGAATTATTATAAATACTGTAAAATAAACTGCTGATGTATGCTTATTCCATTTCCATTTCCATAAAGCTTCTAAAAAGGCAAATCTGTAGAGACAAAAAGCAGATCAGCAGTTGCCTGGGGCTGGAAGTGGGAATGGGGATTAACTGCAAACAGCATGAAGGAACTTTCTGGGGTGTTGGAAATGTTCTAAAAGTGGATGTGGGGGTGGCTGCACAGCTCTGTACATTTACTAAAAAGCATTTGTTTGTACACTTACAGTGGGTGTGTTTTGTAGGATATAAATTACACCTCAATAAAGTCAGTAATAAAAAGTACGTGAGGGCTTCCCTGGTGGCGCAATGGTTGAGAGTCCGCCTGCCGATGCAGGGGACACGGGTTTGTGCCCCGGTCCGGGAAGATCCCACATGCCGCGGAGCGGCTGGGCCCCTGAGCCATGGCCGCTGAGCCTGCGCGTCCGGAGCCTGTGCTCCACGACGGGAGAGGCCACAACAGTGAGAGGCCCGCGTACCGCAAAAAAAAAAAAAAAAAAAAAAAAAAGTACGTGATCTATGAGAGACGAGACAGAGACAAGGATATAAGAGAGAAAATAAGTAGACAAATAATGTTGAATTAATCGATGTCTGACCCAGCCCCCGGTCTTTGTTAAATCAGTCAAAATGATAATCCATGTTGGTGTTTTACTTAGTTTGAGGAATAATTGTTTTCACTTATCATTTAGGGGACAAGTGTTCCTATTTAGGGTAGTAGGGATCAGTTCAATAAGACACATTTGGAGCTGAGGTTGAACACATCTATGTAGGCTAATCTATTAATTTTCAATTTTTTAATAACAGAAGCTTCGGCTTGGTTGAGTGAAATATGTATATATATAGGCAGGTCGCGGCTCCTTCCCTGACTGCTGCTGGGGTGATATTCAAAATATTTAACCACCACATAGACCTTTGGTCAGGCGACCGTGTCAGTGGATTCAGCCTCTGTTGCCCATCCGGACCTTGGATGAGACATTTTAAAATACTGACTTAAGAGTGTGTTTCTTTCTTTTTTTTTTTTTTTCTTAAATTATTCATTTATTTATTTAGCTGTGTCAGGTCTTAGTTGCAGCACGCAAGCTTCGTTGAGACTCGTGGGCTTCTCTCTAGTTGTGGCGCGCAGGCTCAGTAGTTGCGGGCTCTAGAGAGTGCGGGCTTTGTTGCCCCGTGGCATGTGGGATCTTAATTCCCCAACCAAGGATCGAACCCGTGTCCCCTGCATTGGAAGGCAGATTCTTAACCACTGGACCCCCAGGGAAGCCCCGAGAGTGTGTTTCTTGGCTTCCGGCGTCTGTAGGTTTGTCTGTTACCTCGGGAAGACCAGCGAAGGCCTGAGGCCTCTCCAACTTCTCACCCAGGGCCTAGTCAATGAATTACAGTGGAAGACAAGACCAAGGTTGCTTCCTGAGTTCACCCTACGCGTTCAAATGAACAGTCATACTTTCCAATTAGCTCCATTAATATTTGGACCGCTTTTCAAGTTTGATTTTCTCATTCCCATAAAATAGATTTTAAAGCAACCTAAAGTGAGACTCAGAGGGGCTCGGGAAGCAGCCTTGAATGCAAGGCTGACCGCTTCTTGTTCCAGCAGAACCTGGCCCTGTTCACCGGGGCCAGTGTAGCCCAGAGGGTGGGCTGACTATCTGTGTACCTTAACTTTCCCGTGACCTAACTTTCCTGGACTCAAACTGTACAGTGGATGACAAATGGAAATTCATGTATGTGATAGCAGTGCTTGACACACTATAACATTGTAAGTCCTCAGTAAAGTACAACCTAAGGGAAAAAATTCTTGAAACAAAGACTTCCATGGGCCCTGAGATAGAAGGGGGACAGCCCGTGGGCCACTCCTACAGCCCCATTCCCTCAGGCAACAGGAACGATGTGTCTTCCCCCTCTGTCTCCCCACGGGGCTTGTCCCCAGATCTGAAGTTGACCACAGTGCTGTGTCACATCTAAAGAGCCTGCAACCAACTCAGGGAGTGCAAAATCTTTCCCCAAAGATCCTTAGACCAAATCCCTCAGACCCTACCAGGAGCATCACAGGCTGTAGGCGCCTTGATCTGAAATCTGGAGCCCACCCAGTTCCTCTCCACCGTGGCCTAACAGAGCCGCACGGTGCACCGAGGGGCCCAGCTTCACAAAGTACCAGAACACGTGACCGGGTTGGCAGAGACGCGGAGGTCATTGGTGCCAGCTCAGTTCAGTGCACTGGATCATTTATGATACAAAGCGCCATTCTACCGAGAGCCAAGTACCAGTGGGAAGGCTGCGTGGCACCACAGCTGTGAATCAACAGTAGCCTGTGCAGCTACGGATGCCACCCGGGGCATTTTCCCAGCCCCACTGTGCCGTTCTGAAAGGCGGGAGGGGTTGGGGAGAAGAGAGGTTGGGGGAGGGGCAGAGGAACATCAGTAGAAAGGGAGGGAAAGAGAGATGGATTTAGCCCCAGCTAGCTGTGTGACTTTAACCATATCACTTAACCTCTCTGGGCTGTCTTTTTTTTTTTTTTAACATTTGACTTTTTATTACTTTAAAAAAATCCAACTTCAGTTAGATTAACAGACTAGATTAGAACTTCAAATGTGATACATTATACACTGCCCTGGATTTCTATTACTCAAAAGCCAGTTGGAATGTGGCCTACACAAATCACGGGCGAGTACAAAAATGGAAGTAATCATTGAGCGATGCCTGTTTCCTTCCACCCCGTCACCGATTATCCGTACTCTGGGGACTTATAGATTCAAGTTTGACACAGTTGAAAAGCCCAAGTGGGACTGCTTTTCCAAAGATACTCTGTTGTCCTTCAGAGACATGTTATTTCCTCCTTGCACTGTGCAATCGTATGATTCCTTCCCTAACCCTGGGACCTCGAAAGCAAGTCAAATGTGGCTCGGTCCTGGTCCAGTAGCTGGAGACAGACTGGTAGGAGACGGTAGAGGTGGGGCTGGCAGGCCTGAGAATTCATTCATCTGATTTCCCGACAGGGCTCAGGGTCCTGGGAAGAACGAGGCCAGAGCAGTCTCTCTCGGCCACGTCAGGACCTGGCTTCTAGGAAATACTCTGTACTGTCCACATCTCAACGAGCTCAGCTTCTCCCTCCTGTAAACACTTTCTCTCTTGTCCCTTACAGTTTGGGTCCTAAACAGACAGTCATCCGCCTAGACGGTCTCCCCTGTGACCACTAGACGGTCTCCCCTGTGACCACTCCTCAGTGCTCTGCTGGAGCTGGCTGCCTCTCCCCTTTGCTGAAACCTCTGTTGGGACGCTGCCAGCTCGGGGGACCCCCATCAGGCCCCATCCTGTGTGAGGCCTCTGCAGTTCTGGGTGTTTGGCCACGCCCCTCGGTGTGAAGGACTCCTTCGCTCTGGGCCCCGTTACCTCTGGCTTCCCCTGCCTTCCTGGCCACTCTTTGACCCTCTCATTTCCACGCTCTCTTCACTTTGTTCAGACTTAAACACTGGTGTCCTTTGCGAATCAACCCTCGGCCCCTCTTCATCTTAGTCTATGCCTCCTAGGTTTTGTGTCCTTGTGGCCTCGATCACCATTTCTCTGCCACTTACTCCCAAACCCATGTCTCCCTCCTCCCCTCACTCCCCTCCTGGGCTCCCCGACCACACGGGTTGGAGGAGAAGTGTATCTGCACTTGCCCTGCGTGAGACCTTCCACAGGCGTCTCCACTTCTGCATTCTGCAAACATTGACGGCTCAGCCAGCGTGGTGACGGGTACCGTGTCACCCTACTGCTTAAAATATGGCCATGCCCCCTCACTGCTGCCGGGAGATCCCCGCTTATTTCGATACATCTTACCTCTTCCGCTGCTTACCTCCTGGCTGCACCGCCCTCGTCCTCCGGGAAGCAGCCCAGAGCCGGCCGCCTGTCCTCCCATTTGCCCCAGGCCCTTGGTCTTGCTGGATGCCAGCACTGCCTTTACTGTGCTTTTATCCTGTCCCCTGTGGAGTCCCCTGCAGACAAGGAGCAACTTGAGGGCAGGGACTGGGTCACCCACCTCTGTGTGTCCCAAGTGTCTAGCACAGCTTCTGGCCCATGTTAACGGTTGGGCCCTGTCTCTTTTTTTTTTTTTTTTGCGGTACGCGGGCCTCTCATTGTTGTGGCCTCTCCCGTTGCGGAGCACAGGCTCCGGACGCGCAGGCTCAGCGGCCATGGCTCACGGGCCCAGCCGCTCCGCGGCATGTGGGATCTTCCCGGACCGGGGCACGAACCCGCGTCCCCTGCATCGGCAGGCGGACTCCCAACCACTGTGCCACCGGGGAAGCCCGGGCCCTGTTTCTTCTGCTCAGTTAGTGTTTGTGAACCACAAGCGTGGAGGAAGGGAAATTAGACCCAGCACATGCATGCCTGTGCCCCTTTGATCCATTTGAAGAGTCAGGATAGGCTTGGCTTTGTGGATATTGGAAGGGCCGCTCACTGAACACTTTTGCAGGCCTGTGGCACTGCCTCAGTTATTGCTGAACAGCTCCCAGGGCGTTCTGCTCCAGAGACAGCATCGTGCCCTGCAGATACTAGAAATTTCAAGCATGCAGGGGGCCTGCACTAAAGCAATGAGCACTGTGGTAAAAAAAAAAAAAAAAAAAAAAAAAAACCTTTGACAGAGAACAGGTGCAAGTCCCTTTTTCTAAACAAAAGAATCACGGTGCTGTTCATGGAAAATGCCTGAGCATTCAATAATTACAATTTTTAAAAAATCACCCTATCCAAGCAGCATTCAGTTGGTCAAAATACCCTGGAAAAGTCAGAAAACATGGGGTTGAGAGTCTCACAGAAATCCCACATCATGTTTACCTTTATTTATTACTGCACTTGGTAGAGATATGTACATATCAGTCCGTTTTTTGCAATTGATCACTGTATCTACAGAAACAGAAGTTTCCTTAGCTGAAATCACAGAGGTATATAGGATTGTGGTGGCATCGTATCACAGGGCACGCACACAATAATAATTAAGGAGCTCTTGCAGAGCAGTTTCAAGGCCTATTATAAGCCCTCATATTTCTAAAAAACAATCCCAATTTCTTGTTGTTGCTGTTGTTTATTTATTTATTTTTGGCTGCGTTGGGTCTTCATTGCTGCACGTGGGCTTTCTCTAGTTGCGACGAGTGGGGGCTACTCTTTGTTGTGGTGCGCGGGCTTCTCATCGCGGTGGCTTCTCTTGTTGTGGAGCACGGGCTCTAGGCGCGGGCTCAGTAGTTGTGGCGCACGGGCTTAGTTGCTCCGCAGCATGTGGGATCTTCCCAGACCAGAGCTCCAACCCGTGTCCCCTGCACTGGCAGATGGATTCTTAACCACTGTGCCACCAGGGAAGTCCCCCCAGTGTTTTTAAAACCACTTTATGTTGTTCTTATTATATATATTACAAAGAGTTTAAATGATAAAAATATGAGGAATGAGGTTGAAAAGATCATCCCAAATATCATCATCCAGATAAAATTTTTTTAACTTTATTCTATTGTGGTAAAATATACGTAACATAAAATTTACTATTTTAACCATTTTGAAGTATACAGTTCAGTGGCATTAAGTACATATCTATCCATTTCCAGAACTGTTTCATCACCTCAACAGAAGTTCTGGACTCACTAAACAATCACTCCCCATTTTCCTCTACTCCCAGCTCCTGGAAACTTCTGTTCTACTTTATGTCTTTGTGAACTTGCCTATTCTAGGTACCTCAACTAAGTGAAATAATACAAGTTTTGTCTGTTTCTGTCTGGCTTATTTTACTTAGCGTTCTGTTTTCAAGGTTCATTCAAGTTATATCATGTGTCGGAATTTCATTCCTTTTTATGGCTTAGTAATATTCCCTCGAGTGTATATACTACATTTTGTTTATCCATGTATCTGTTGATAGATATTTGGGTTGTTTCCATCTTTTGGCTATTGTAAATAATGCTGCTATGAACATGATGTACAAATATCTAATTGAATCTCTGCTTTCAGTTCTTTCGCATATATACCTAGGATTAAAATTGTTGGATCTTATGGTAATTCTTTGCTTAATTTTTGAGGAAGAGCCAAACTGTTTTCCACTGCAGCTGCACCGTTTTACATCCCCACTGGCAATGCCCAAGGGTTCCAATTTCTCCACATCTTCACTAACACTTGCAAATTTCCTTTTCAAAAAAATAATAGTCACCATAGTTGATATGAAGTGGTATCTCACTGTAGTTTTGATTTGCATTTCTTTAATGACTAATGATGTTGAGAATCTTTTTTTTTTGATTATTTATTTATGGCTTTGTTGAGTCTTTGTTGCTGCATGCGGTGCGTAGGCTTCTCATTGTGGTGGCTTCTCTTGTTGCAGAGCGTGGGCTCTAGGTGCTCGGGCTTCAGAAGTGGTGGTGCACGGGCTTAGCTGCTCTGTGGCATGTGGGATCTTCCCAGACCAGGGCTCGAACCCGTGTCCCCTGCATTAGCAGGTTGATTCTTAACCACTGTGCCACCAGGGAAGCCCTGTTGAACATCTTTTAATGTTGCATATCTTCTTTGCAGAACTGTCTGTTCAAGTCCTTTGCCCATTTTGAACTGGATTGTTTGGTTTTTGTTGTTGAGTTGGAGGAGCTTTTATTCCGGATGTTAATCCTTTATTAAATATATGATTTGCAAATATATTCTCCCATTGCATGGCTTGTCTTTTCCTTCTCTTGACAGTGTCCTTTGATCCACAAAAGTTTTAAATTTTGATAAAGTCTTATTTATCTGTTTTTTCTTTTTTGCCTAAGCTCTTGGTGTCATAACCAAAGAATAAATGCCAAAACAAGTGTCATGAAGATTTTCCCCTATGTTTTCTTCTAGGAGTTTTGTAGTTTTAGCCATTAAGTTTAGGTCTTTGATCTGTTTTGAGTCAATTTTTGTGTATAGTGCAAGGTAAAGGTCCAACTTCATTCATCTACATGTGGATATCCAGTTTTCCTAGCCCTATTTGTAGAAAAGACTGTTCTTTCTCTCACTGAATGGTCTTAGCATTCTTGTCAAAAATCAATTGACCATATACGTGATGGTTTATTTCTGGACTCTCTATTCTGTACCATTGATATGTGTTTGTCCCTATGTCAGTGTCACACTGTTTGATTACTGTAGCTTTGTAGTTCATTTTGAAGTCAGGAAGTGTGAGTCCTATAGCTTTGTTCTTCTTTCTCACGATTGTTTTGGGTATCACCCTTGAGATTCCAAATAAATTTTAGGATGGGTTTTTCTATTTCTGCAAAAAAATGCCATTGGGATTTTAATAGAGATTGTGTTGAATCCCTAGATTGCTTTGGAATTGACAGCTTAATTATGTCTTCCAATTAATAAACACAGAATATCTTTCCAATTTTTTCTTCTTTCATTCCTTTCAGCAATGTCATTTTAGTTTTCAGTGTACAAGTTTTTGCCTCTGTTAAATTTATTCCTTTTTGTTCTTTTTAATACTATTATAAATGGAATTGTTTTCATTTCTTTTTTGGATTGTTCATTGCTAGTGTATAGAAATGCAACAGAATTTTGTGTGTTGATTTTCATTGTGTCTTGCAATTTTGCTGAATTCTTTTATTAGTTTAACAGGGTTTTGTGGAGTCTTTATTTTCTATGTACAGGATCATGGCATCTGCAAACAGAGGTAATTTTACTTCTTCCTTTCCAATTTGAATGCCTTTTATTTCTTTTTCTTGCCTAATTGCTCTGGCTAGAATTTCCAGTACTATGTTGAAAAGAGTTAGTGAAAGTAGGTATTTTGTCTTTTTCCTGATCTTAAGGGACAAGTTTGGTCTTTCACTATTGAATATGGTGTCAGCTGTGGATTTTTCACATATGGTTTTATCCTATTGAGGACGTTCCTTTCTATTCCTAGTTTGTAGAGTGTTTTTATCATGAAATTGTGTTGAATTTTGTCATATGCTTTTGCTGCAACTGAGATCATCACGTGGGTTTTCTTCCTTCATTCTAGTTTTTTTTTTTTTTTTTTTTTGACCACGTCGCACAGCTTGTGAGATCCCAGTGACCAGGGATTGAGCCTGGGCCACAGCAATGAGAGCTCCGAATCCTAACCACTAGACCACCAGGGAACTCCCTCCTTCATTCTATTAATGTGGGGTGTTACATTAATTGGTCTTCATTTGTTGAACCATCCTTGCACTCCAGGAGTAAATCCCACTTGGCCATAAAAAATAATTCTTTTAATATGCTGCTGAATTCAATTTGCTAGTATTTTGTTGAAGATTTTTGTGTCAGTAGCCAACTGGGATATTGATTTGTAGTTTTCTTACAGTGTGTTTTTCTGGCTTTTGTATCAGGGTTACACTGGCCTCATAGAATGAGTTAGAAGTGTTTCCTTCCTTCAATTTTTTAGAATTAGAGAAGGATGTGGACATTCTCTAAATGTCTGATAGAATTTACCAGTGAAGCCATTTACTTCTGGGCTTTCCATTTGTTGAGATTTTTGATTACTGATTTAATTTCCTTACTAATTAGAGTTCTTTTCAGATTTTCTATTTCTTCATGAGTCAGCTTTGATAGCTAGTGCAGCTCTAGGAATCTGTTCATTTTATACAAGTTATCCAATTTGTTGCCATACAATTATTCATCGTATTCCTCTTATGGTCCTTTTTATTTCTGTGAAATTGATTTTAATGTCTCTGCTTTCATTTCTGATTCTAGTAAGTTGAGTCTGATGAGGAAGCTATTGTCATCTTTATTTTTGTTCCCTTGGGTATAATGTGCCCTTTTTTCTGGCTTCTTTTAAGATTTTTCTTTCTTACTGTTAGCAAGCAATGTAATTATGATTGATGTGCCTTTCTAGTTTCTTTGTGTTTTCTGTGCTTAGCGTCCATTGAGATTTTTAAGTCTGTGAGTTCATAGTTTTCTCTAAATTTGGAGAGTTTTCAGTCATTTTTAAAAATATTTTTGTTTCCCCATCTGCCTTCTGTGTTGGACACTTCCAGGCCACTTGAAGTCATTCCATAGGTTACATGCTCTATTTTATTTCAGTCTTTTTTTCTCTCTGTGTTTCATTGGGATAATTTCTTTTGCTACATCTTCGAGTTTACTAATTTTTTCTTAAATGTCTACTCTGCTGTTAATTCCATCCTGTGTTTTTGTTTTGTTTTGTTTTGTTTTAATCTAAGCCATTGTTGTTTTCATCTCTAGAGGTTCAGTTTGGGTTTTGGTTTTTTTTTTATATATTCCATGCTGCTACTTAACATTTGCAAATTTTCTTCTAGCTTCTTGAGAATATGGAATCGGTTATAATGACAGTGTTTATGTGCCTGTTTACTAATTCTATTGTCTGTGTCAGTGCTGGTTCAGTTTCAGCTGATTGATTTTCTTTTCCCTCGTTATGGTTTGTGTTTTCTTGCTTCTTCACGTGACTGGTAATTTTTGACTGATCACCGAACACTATGACTTTTGCCTTGGTTGCTGGATATTGTTATATTCCTATAAATATTCTTGAGCTTTGTTCAGGAGCACAGGTATTCAAAATAAGTTTGATCCTTCTGAGTCTTGCTTTTAAGCTTTTTTAGGTGGGACAAAAGCAGCATTTAACCTGGGGTTATTTTTCCACACATCCAGAAAATCCAGGGTAACCTGCTTTTTTTTAATTCTAATGTAGGACTGAATAATTAAAGGATTTTATGGATACAACTACTGAATAAGAACTTGCCCACCCAGTAATTGTAAAACAAAAGACAGACAATTTCCTTATAGTGGGAATTGTCTTATCTTAATTGTCTTATCTAATACATAGATCAATTTTCCAAGAAAATAATATTAGGTTGGCCAAAAAGTTCGTTCGGATTTGTCCGTAAGATGGTGTGGAAAACCCGAATGAACTTTTTGGCCAACCCAATGCAATCAGGATAACCTGCCTGTTTGAAGGTCTGTGACCTTAATTACATTTACAAAATCCCTTTTTCCAGTTCACATAGTATAACCAGAGTTTTCCGGGATTTGAGCATAGACATCTTTGAGGGGCTGTTATTCGGCATAACACAGTTCTCCCTCTAGCGCCCCCTCCCCCCAAATGCATGTCTGTTCCACACAAAAGATACAGGAGCCTATGAGCCTTCCCCTGCTGCTGCACCATCCCGAACACCGCAACAACTGGCAGTGCCAAAAAGGTGCCGCCTCTGTGCAGGCTTCCAGAGTCCAGACCAGCCCAACTTCTGCTCCGGCATTACCCCACTCTTGCTGCTTTACAACTGCCAGCAGCTACTGCGCGGTCAAAACCAGAAATAGAAGGGTCTCCCTTCCTTCTGAGTTCTGTGCTTCTCCCAGAGCCTCTCTCCTATTGGCAGCAGTCACCTTACCCAGCAGCGGGCAGCCTGGAAAGAGTGAGGCCAGCTGCACTGGCTTGCACTTCCCTCGCCTGCCCTCTCGAGGTCTGATCAGTGGAATCAATGCTCAAAGAACGATAGCCGGGGGTGAACAAAGACTCAGATGTATTCATCAGTGGGCATTGCTAAACTCTGATGGCAGTGGGTGAGGTGTGCGGGGGGCTTAGGGACAGCCATGATGTGACCCGGCTGCGGTGGGAAGGAAGGGAGGCTGGGCGTCCCTAAGAGGAGGAAAGAGGAGAGACAGGGCTGCTCCAGGGGTGCTCAGTAGCCCAGAGGTAGGAGTGAGGCTCTATGGGGAGATGCAGGGCCTGGGCTTTCACAGGACCTCTCGCAGCCAAGGAATTTAAAGTGAAGGAGGGGCTTCCCTGGTGGTCCGGTGGTTAAGACTCTGCGCTTCCAATGGGGGCGGGGAGGGGGGGCACGGGTTCCATCTGATAATGGAATGGAATATTTATAAATGGAATATTTTCTGCCATATCAATAAACAAAGGATGTCACAGTCATCAAGTATTGCAACCCTCCAAAGCGAGCCAGTGGGCCGGAGGAAACTCAGGGCTGAAAAGAACACCTGCCACCTAGCAGCCATCAGACTGCAGCCACTCCCTGCGGTGAGCCCTGAGGAAACTCAGGATGTGAAAATACAGGATGCTGGCCCCAGAGAGCCGAGGTGCGTATCAGAGGAATGACTTCAGTGGGCCCAGACCCTTGCATCTGCCCATACACAGAAAGGTGCTAAATCCCTTAGCTTGAGACACCTGGTTTTCTTTAATCAACAATAATCTTTTGACGTTCGGACTATCTGCCCTTTGTTGCAAAACTCCTATATATCCTGGCTCCCCCCTCACCTCCTCCGAGCAGTCTCTCTGAGCTATCTGAAAGCTGCCTCCCAGGCTGCAGTCCTCCTTTTGCCCCAAATAAAACTTAACTCGCAACTCTCACGTTGTACATTTTTTTCAAGTCAACAGATCCCTGGTCGGGCAACTAAGATCCCGCATGCTGTGCAGTATGGCCGAAAAGTATATTAAATAAACAAACCAATTGTCAATTTTAAAAAAATAAATTTAAAAAAATGAAGTGAAGGAAAAGATACCTATGGGAGTGGGGGGAAGGGGGAGAAACCTGGCAGAGGGCACCTGGCAACCAGAGCTGAGCAGGTGTGGGCGAAGGGACGGGAGGATGTGTCTGGAGGCACCGGCACCAGAGGAGGTACACCCTTGCCCACCATCAGCACTGCCAGGTCACAGGAGAAACGGTCCTGCCAACATGAGGCCCTCGACCACCATCAGGGCTGATCATTCCCCCTGGGTCAGGGGGCCCCAGGCATCAGGACACCAGCATTGTCTCTTCAAGATCTTGACACAATCTTTCGAAATGAGGGAGATGAGAACACCCACGCAGGGTCTGAGATGCCCACGTGGCGGGGAGAATCAGTTTTCCACGTCCTGCCCTGTGTGGCTCAGCCAGGCCGGGCCGGGGCTGCGGGAGAGGTGCGTCACTGAGGCACGATGGCTCATGGCATGGGGCTCAGGAGGCCGCCTTCACCAGAAGAGGCCTCCTGGCCCCTCTTGTCCAGGGAAACCCTGCCTTCCTTCCTCTGGGAGAGCCGGTGCCATCCGGCCGGTGGGGGGGGGCCCGGCACCAGGCAGAGGATTAACCACGAGGCCCTCCCTCCGGTAGAAAATGGAACTCCCCACCTCTCCTGCCAAAAGGCTACTCACACTGGCAGGCCTGTTTTCAAAGGGTCTAGGAGCTGGGCGGGAGGAAGCGAAATGTGCATGAAAATGGAGCTGCCCAGTAGCGTGAATCCCAAGGAGATGCAGCAGGTCCAGGGGAGTACCAGCCGCAGCCGGGGGCCGAGGGCTGGTTTGGCTAGATTTCCAGAAACAGCCTGTGTGAAGCTGGCCAAGGAAAACCTTTTCTCCCCAAAGCCTGGGGAGCTCACACATCGAAGCATTTTCCCCTGGAGATTCAAGTAGTTCTGATCCAGTGTTGAGGCGTGGCCGGGGTCTTCCCCTCAAAAGCGCTGCAGGTGCGGGACCGGGGGTCCGAGAAGTAAGAGGGTAGCTCAGAGATGGTTGGGCACCTCACCCAGTTAGTGAGGCTGAATTTCCCGGACCCCAAACTGCCTCTGTTTATGAATTTCTACCGTGTTCTAAAGAAAACCAGTTTTGTAGAGAAAACTGACAACACTATTTTTATGCCTCTAGAAACTGGGGCAGCTGAGGGGGCTGTGAAGTACTGCAGAAGGCATCTTCTTCCTCCAGCGATGGCCCTGGGGCCCAGGCGACAGCCACCCTCTGATGTGGTACAAAAGCCATACTAGATCACATCCGGCAAATAGGATGATGGAGATGGGGCTGGGCCAGCAGTGTGTCCCAGGAGACGCCCCGGAGAGCCTGTGGATGAGGAGCGAGAGGAAATGGTTCTAATAGGAACATCTGCATCTAATTACTCGGGAAGAACACAGTACTTTGGAGAATGCATTTTCTTCCTCGGTGCAGGGCAAAATATAAATGCGATCCAACAGCCTGTTCCACCCCAGCTTTCTCTCAGAGTCACAGCCCCTGGGTCAGATTCAGGCAATGTCTCTATCCCTGTTGGAAACCTGTCGACAGGACTGAGAGGTCTATAATTTAGAAATGGAGAAGGTCTGAGATGGAAAGGACCCCAGAGATCACCCTGAAGAGTGGTACTTTTTTTTTTTTCCGGGTCGGAGACCTTTGAGAATCTGAAAAAAAGAGTTCCTGGCCCTTTGCTCTGGGAGGCGCACACACACACAGAGGTGAGCACATCATTCTAGAGAGCTCTCCCACCCTCTGATGCCTCTCTATGTGCAGTAGGTTAGAGCCCCTGCCCCCTGTTTCCCTGAAGTCGTAGATGGAGAGGGGGACGCCCGGCTGGTCATTTCCAGAACAGGACTGCAGCCCAGGCAGTCTTTTCTTGCCCACACCACCGCCATCCGCCCAGCAGGTCTTCCTCGGAGACCGGAAGCTTCCCTGGCTGTGGGGTGAGCTCCGCTTCATCCACCTGATCAGCCGGCCGCCGGCTATGGGGAGGGAAGGACGCCCCCGGGACCCCGTGCTGGGCTGTATTAAACATCTAGCTGCGTTTCCGCCTTGTATTTGCTGCACGAGGTAGGTATTGATACAGTGAAAGTGCAGAGACGAAATAGGTGTCACAACATCTCAGGGTGAGAAGAAGCTTCAGGGAGCTGATCGCAGGTGGCTTTCACGACGGGCTCACTGATAATGATGGTGTTACATCATAATGCTGGAGTCCAAGCTCGCTCTGCTCGCCGCTCGACAGGCCAGTAAATCGGGAGACGAGGCGTTGAGGCAGGGAATACGACTTTGTTCGCTAAGCCAGTAGACCGATAAGATGGCAGACTAGTGCCTCAAAAGAGCCATCTTATCGGGGTCTGGATGCCAGTTCGTTTTATAGCACAGAGACGGGGGAGGAGATAAAGAAGTGAAGTACAAAGGCCATAAATTTTGCTAATATCCCCTGGAATGGCCAGCCTCGGGGAGGGGTGTGTTAATTTCTTCTTTCTTGCAGCCATGCACAGGTGGACAGGGTCCAGATATTTCCTTGAACAAAGGCACTTTGGTTTAATATCTAGGCAGAGGGGCAGGGTTCCCTGAGGCAGGTCATCATGTACAGACAGGATCCTTTTAGTGAACAAAAGCAGCGAAGAGCAAAGGTTACAGTAGAAGAAACAGATGCAGCATGGAGCCAGGTTTTGTTCTTCCCTGTAAAGTATTTGCTGTGGACGGGCCCTGAGGACCGTGCTTTACATTTTTACCTATTTCGTCCTCACAGAACTATTATTTTACCTGTAGTGCAGGTGAGGCACCTGGAGAACAGAAAAGTTCAGTAACACGTCCTATGTGGTCTCCTGACAAGAAGGCACTTAGAAACAGTAACTCTGCTGTAGGTCACGGGAGCAAATCTGACTGTGGCCCCCGCAGGGGAGATAACGGAGGACATGAGAGGATTTTGGTGAGAGGTGTGGTTCTAGAAAGCGGGTCATTCATGGAACAGCAGGGTCTCCTAAACGGCACTGCAGGGACTAGTGTCCCATGGGATTTGGGGTGCTGGCAGTGAGGCTGAGAAGCTGTAGAGCCCTTCTGCTCCCCCCACCCCGCCTCAGCACTGGCTAGGGTGAGGATACAGCTGGTGCAAGGTGAGCGATTCTAGAAGAAATCGCTGTTCTGCCTGTCACACACAGTGTTCGGGAGCTGTGGCGTCTCCCCCAGTGCATGAAGACAGAAGCAGCCCCCAAGTAGGAGGGGGGCCAGGGCCTGGGGGAGCAGAGCTGGGGTGAAGCCTGGAAGGCAGACAGAGTCCACTGAGGCCAGTGCTGGCCACCCACCAGGCCCACAGCTCAGCCTGCCGGGTTCCTCACCACTGTCCCTGTCCCCCCGACCCCAGCCCTGGCCCCCGCTGGGCACAGAGCCTGGGGCAGGGCTGGACAGGCCGGGGCTGGAGGCTGGGAGCTGGCACGTCTCGGGCACTTCGGTACAGTCCAGCGCAGGCACCTGCCACCCCTCAGTGGAGGCACCTTTCGGAAGGTGGGAAGATGGCACTGCAGGGCCACCAGTCCCACCTCCGGGAGCCTGCCCGGCCAGGTGGCAGCAGGAGGAAGCAGAGGAAAGGCTCATCGGAGCTGCCTGCAAATGGGAACAAAGTCACAAAATGGCATCGTGCCCTCTGAGGGGCTAGGCGTCACCTTGGAGGTGGTGGCCAGGAGAGGGGACAGGAAGACAGCTAGCTGTTTGGAAGGCATTTTAGGCACCAAGAGGGGAGCCTCCGCCTCCTTCTCTCCTTCCTTCACCGCCTTGCTGAGTTGTCACGTGACTGCCGTTAGGATGCTGCCCTGGGAACGTTCACTACCCGCCAGGCGTTACGTTAACCGTGTTTCTCGCCAACCCTCTCAGCAACCCCACGAGGTCCGTACAACCTCTTGAAAAAGGTCATGTAACCTCTACCCGCCAGCGCATCCTGACCTGGGGCTCCCCAAACTGAGACCCGAGGTGGGGTCCAGCAGGGCCCCCCAGTGAGTGAAGGTCAGAGACACCAGTGGGGTCAATCTCGTGCTCCAAAAGAAAGGAAAGCTGAATGTGCGGTGGGCAAATCCTGTACCCAATTTCGCTAGGGCTCAGGTCCCGGATTCAGGTCCCCCAGGCTGGTGAGTCCCCATGTATCTCCTCCGCCCAGCCCTGAGCCCTCAGGGATGCTTTTAGAAGCTGTATTTTAGAGGACGTGGCTGCTGCCTGGTTTGCTCCACCCTGCCGTCCAACAACAATCAAACCCACAGAAGGCCCTGAAAAGGTACAGGAGAGGATTCTCCCGGCCCGACACCGGCACTCCCATCAGACGTGGGGCAGGGCTGGGGGCGGCACCAGGCCTGAAGAGGTCTCACCCAAGGAAAGGACCAGTGGCTCTCCAACACAGACAATGTGTCCAGCCTCATTCATGGACCACGAGTGTCACGGCCACTCATCTGTGCGGCCGCCCTTGACCAACTGCCCCACTTCCTCCTGCCATGTTCAGCCTCCTTACCTCACCTCCCTTGCTCTCCACGCCCCTGGACACTGCTTTTTCTCTGCCATTGTCTGGTTGGGTGCCATTGAACAGAGCACTCAATCTCTCTTTTCCTCTATTTTTTCAACTGGAAAATGGAAAGAATGGTCACCATCTTCCTGGAGGAGCAGGGGTGGGGTGAAGGAGCCATTAGAAAGAGTGGTCTGGTAAAGATTCAAAACCCATTCGTGGGCTTCCCTGGTGGCACAGTGGTTGAGAGTCCGCCTGCCGATGCAGGGGACACGGGTTCGTGCCCACATGCCGCGGAGCGGCTGGGCCCGTAAGACATGGCCGCTGAGCCTGCGTGTCCAGAGCTTGTGCTCTGCAACGGGAGAGGCCACAACAGTGAGAGGCCCACGTACAGCCAAAAAAAAAAAAAAATCCACTCATTATTTGCAAAAAAAGCTGCTGCACGGAGAAGATCCTTGACCCAGGACCCGTTTTGTACAATTCTTTGAGGTCAATTTTGTTTATTTTCCTGACTCCCCATCCCAAAAGGTCGGGGTAAGCCAACAGGCAGACCTGCCCTTTGCAGGGGTCCTCTCCACTCAAATTAATCTGACAATGCATTGGTCCAGCAGGTTGGGAGGGAGTGTGTAGCCTTGAGGCTCATGGTGGACTCCCTGCAGGAGGGAGGAAAGGGAGCTTGCCCAGCAGGGACAGGTGTCACCCCCCGAGTGGAAAAGCCTTCTCATCCCCTTATGAGGTTGATGACACCTATGCTACACTGTCTGGCCTTGCACACTGTCTGGTCCGAGCTTTCCAAGAACCATGGGGGCCTGCCAGAGATCCCATTTTACGGAGAAGGAAACAGACTTGATTGAAATCACAGCCATCATAACCAGGACGAGGTCTCAGCCTTCCGTCTACATGACTGATGAGAATCCAGCGCACGCCTCAGTCCTACGCGGGGCTGTTGCACAAATCAAACGGAAGAGTGCACGGGAAGGCCCTCTGGAGGGGACGAAGTGCTGCCACCATGCTGCCTCCTAGGAATATAATGTGAGCCACCATATCGTGTTTTCTGGATTTTCTAACTGGAAGTTTGTACCTTTCGACCACACCCACCCATTTCTGCCCCTCCCCCAACCCTTGCTTCTGGCAACCACCAATCCGTTCTCTGTTATCTACGAGTTCTGCTCTGTTTTTAGATTTCACATATAAGTGAAACCATACAGTGCTCATCTTTCTCTTGTCTGACTTATTTCAGTAAGCACGATGCCCCCAGAGTTCATCCCCGTTGTCACGAAAGGTAGATTTCCTTCTTTTTATGACTTAGTTGTGTTCCATTGTATATATATCCATTCGTCAGTTGATGGACACTGGTATTGCTTCCAAATCTTGTCTATTGTAAATAATACTGCAATGAAGGTAGGGGTGCATATATCTTTTCAAGTTAGTGTTTTCATTTTCTTCAGATAAATAACCAGGAGTGAAATTGCTGGTCATATGGTAGTTCTATTTTTTTTTAAGATTTTCTTTTTGATGTGGACAATTTTTTAAATCTTTTATTGAATTTGTTACAACATTGCTTCTGTTTTATGTTTTGGTTTTTTGGCCACAAGGCATGTGGGATCTTAGCTCCCCGACCTGGGATCAAACCCACACCCCCTGCATTGGAAGACGAAGTCTTAACCACTAGACCACCAGGGAAGTCCTTGGTAGTTCTATTCTTAATTTTTGGAGGAACCTCCATACTGTTTTCCATAGTGGCTACACCAATTTACACTCCCACCAACAGTGTAGAAGTGTTCCCTTTCCTCCACATGCTCACCAATACTTGTTACTTCTTATCTTTTTTTTTGTGGTACGCGGGCCTCTCACTGTTGTGGCCTCTCCCGCTGCGGAGCCCAGGCTCTGGAAGCGCAGGCTCAGCGGCCATGGTTCACAGGCCCAGCCGCTCCGCGGCATGTGGGATCTTCCCGGACCGGGTCACGAACCCGTGTCTCCAGCGTCGGCAGGCGGACTCCCAACCACTGCGCCACCAGGGAAGCCCTACTTCTTATCTTTTTGATGAGAGCTAATCTGAGGTGTGAGGTGATATCTCCTGGTGGTTTTCATTTACATTTCCCTGATGATGAGTGATGCTGAGCACCTTTTCACGTGCCTGTTGGTTATTTGTAACTCTTAGGAACATTTTAAATCTTCTGGTAACTACATCTAAAAATGTATAAAGAAAGGGATTTTAATATATTTTATTTAACCCTGTATATCTAAAATATTATTTCAACATGTAATCAATATAGCAAGATTATCAATGAAATATTTTACCTTCCTCTTTCATACTAAGTCTTTGAAATCCAGTGTTGTATCTTGCATTTCCAGCACATCTCAATTGGCACTTGCCCCATTTCAAGGGGTCAGTAGCCACATGTGGCCAGGACTGCTCTATAGGACAGCTCAGCATTATCCAACAGCGGTACAAGTAGCTCCTGTAGACCTTTCTAATCTGGGACAGCTTTGAGCTTAAATAAGGCCAGCTCAGAGGACTTGCAGGACTCCTTAGGCTCAGAGAAGGTGAGAAACCAAAACAACCCAGCACTGACGCTATCCAGTGGACTCCAACCTTGATTTTTCCACCAGAAAATTTTTCACAACAAAGATCTGATGTAAACCTCACCAAAAAAAGAGATCAAATTAGAGCTCTCCAGATGAAGGGGGCAGACCAGCCACCAAACTTCTCCAAGGTGTCCCCCAAAGCAGGCCCTCAACGTTTTAAGACCTGTACTCCAAAAACTGTAAGATACTGATGAAAGAAATCAAAGATGACACAAACAGATGGAGAGATATATCATGTTCTTGGATTGGAAGAATCAGTAGTATCAAAATGACTATACTACCCAAAGTAATCTACAGATTCAATGCAATCCCTATCAAATTACCAATGACATTTTTCACAGAACTAGAACAAAAAATTTTACAATTTGTGTGGAAAAACAAAAGACCCCAAATAGCCAAAGCAATTTTGAGAATGAAAAACGGAGCTGGAGGAATCAGAATCCCTGACTTCAAACTATACTACAAAGCTACAGTAATCAAAACAGTATGGTACTGACACAAAACCAGAAATATAGATCAATGGAACAGGATAGAAAGTCCAGAGATAAACCCATGCACCTATGGTCACCTAATCTATGACAAAGGAGGCAAGAATATACCATGGAGAAAAGACACTCTCTTCAATAAGTGGTGCTGGGAAAACTGGGCAGCTACATGTAAAAGAATGAAATCAGAACATTCTCTAACACCATATACAAAAATAAACTCTAAATGGATTAAAGACCTAAGTGTAAGACCGGATACTATAAAACTCTTACAGGAAAACGTAAGGAGAACACTCTTTGACATTAATTGCAGCAAGATCTTTTTTGATCCACCTCCTAGAGTAATGAAAATAAAAACAAAAAGGAACAAATGGGACCTAATTAAATTTAAAAGCTGTTGCACAGCAAAGGGAACCATAAACAAAACAAAAAGACAACCAACAGAATGGGAGACATATTTGCAAACAAAGAGACCGACCAAGGATTACTCTCCAAAATATACAAACAGTTCATGCACCTCAATATCAAAAAAAACATGAGCAACCCAATCAAAAAATGGGTGGAAGATCTAAATAGACATTTCTCCAAAGAAGACATACAGATGTCCAAAAGCACATGAAAAAGTGTTCAACATCACTAATTATTAGAGAAATGCAAATCAAAACTACAATGAGGTATCACCTCACACCTGTCAGAATGGTCATCATCAAAAAATCTAGAAACAATAAATGCTGGAGAGGGTGTGGAGAAAAGGGAACCCTCCTAAACTGTTGGCGGGAATGTAAATTGGTACAGCCAGTATGGAGAACAGTATGGAGGTTCCTTAAAAAACTAAAAATAGAGCTACCATATGATCCAGCAATCCCACTCCTGGGCATATATCCAGAGAAAACCATAATTTGAAAAGACCCATGCACCACAATATTCATTGCAGCACTATTTACAATAGCCAGGACATGGAAGCAACCTGAATGTCCATTGACAGATGAATGGATAAAGAAGATGTGGTACATGTATACAATGGAATATTACTCAGCCATAAAAAAGAACGAAATTATGCTATTTGCAGCGACATGGATGGACCTAGAGATTGTCATACTGAGTGAAGTAAGTCAGACAAAAGGACAAGTATCATATGATATCGCTTACATGTGGAATTTAAAAAAATGGTACAGGTGAACTTATTTACATAACAGAAATAGAGTCACAGATGTAGAAAACCAACTTATGGTTACCAAGGGGGAAAAGATAGATTGGGAGATTAGGATTGACATATACACGCTACTATACATAAAATAGATTAACTAATAAGAACATACTATATAGCACAGGGAACTCTGCTCAATACCCTGTAATGGCCTATATGGGAAAAGAATCTAAAAAGAGTGGATATATGTACATGTATAACTGAATCACTTTGCTGTACACCTGAAATGAACACAGCATTGTAAGTCAACTATATTCCAATAAATATTAATTTGTAAAAAAAGAATTCAATTATCACAGATTGAAAAATGCCAGTGGACCCCAGCCCCCCACCCCCTCCCAGCGTGGTGGTGACTTAGGGGCAGGACCACATAACTCTCCAACCTCTCCTCCCTCAGCTTGAGGGCTTGGGATGTAGTGCTGATGACCACCACTGAGGGCCCAGGACTCTGCAAACCTGCACTTATGGGGCCTCACAACTCTGTAAAGTGTGATGATTGGGCTCATTTTGCAGAGAGGAAACTGAGGCTTAGAGAGGGAAAGTTACCTATCTCAGGTCACAGAACTCAAAAGTGGAGGTGGGCCCTGACATCGACCTGTCCCATAGATTTCCCACTAGACCACTGTGTCAGCCCCAGACAGCCCTCACAGTTAGAGTCCAAATGCAGGTCAGGACATGGCTCCCAATAGGACATTAAGATTTTTGAACACATGCTTCATAGGCTGTGTCATCCAGGCTTTGAAATAAATACATTTGCTCTGTAGTATCTGAAGCACTATACAATTTTAAAATATTTTTTTAAATTTATTATTTATTTATTTATATATTTTATTTATTTTTGGCTGCGTCAGGTCTTAGTAGCTGCATGTGGGCTCTTCACTGTGGTGCAGGGGCTTCTCCCTAGTTGTGGCGTGAGGGTTTTCTCTTCTCTAGTTGTGGCGCACAGGCTCCAGGGTGCATGGGCTCTGTAGTTTGCAGCACACGGGCTGTAGTTGAGGCACGTGAGCTCAGTAGTTGTGGCACGTGGGCTTAGTTGCCCCATAGCATGTGGGTTCTTAGTTCCCCGACCAGAGACCGAACCCCCAGCCCCTGCATTGTAAGGTGGACCACTAGACCACCAGGGAAGTTCCCTTAAAATATTATTCTAAAATGTCTCATATGGATAGATAAAATTTATGAGGGACATAATTTAAATGCATCTACAGCCTAACACTATGCTATGAAGGAGTGTGGATTCATCTAACATTTACTGAGTGACTATTTTGTGCCAGAAATTTCAAAGATGTTATACCATGCTGATGCTAATTTGGAGAGAAGGGTAATGAAGCTCAGAGAGGGGAAGTACCAGACAAAGTCTGAAAGCCAGGAAAAGAGACGGCCAGGGGCTTCCCTGGTGGTGCAGTGGTTGAGAGTCCACCTGCCGATGCAGGGGACACGGGTTTGTGACCCCGTCCGGGAGGATCCCACATGCTGCAGAGCGGCTGCGCCCGTGAGCCATGGCCACTGAGCCTGCGCGTCCGGAGCCTGTGCTCCTCAACGGGAGAGGCCACAACAGTGAGAGGCCCACGTAAGGCAAAAAAAAAAAAAAAAAAAAAAAAAGAGATGGCCAGGCAAGCTACTCCTGCTGCTATACTTTTTTTTTTTAATATTTATTTATTTATCTATTTATTTATTAGTTTGGATGCGCCGGGTCTTAGTTGCGGCGTTCAGGATCTTTAGTGAAGGCATGCGGGATCTTTAGTGGCGGCATGCATTAGGGATCTAGTTCCCCGACCAGGATCGAACCCAGTGCCCCTGCAATGGGAGAGCAGAGTCTTACGCACTGGGCCACCAGGGAAGTCCCCTACTGTGCTTTTTTTTTTTCCAATAAATTTATTTATTTGGCTGCATTGGGTCTTCGTTGCTGTGAGAGGGCTTTCTCTAGTTGCGGTGAGCACGGGCTACTCTTTGTTGCGGTGCTCGGGCTTCTCACTGCGGTGGCTTCTCTTGCTGGGGAGCACAGGCTCTCGGCACTAAGGCTTCAGTAGTTGTGGCACATGGGTTCAGTAGTTGTGACTCGCGGGCTCTAGAGCGTGGGCTCTGTAATTGTGACACACGGGCTTAGTTGCTCCGTGGCATGTGGGATCTTCCCAGACCAGGGCTCGAACCTGTGTCCCCTGCATTGGCAGGCAGATTCTTAACCCTTGCACCACCAGGAATTTCCCTGCTGTATGTTTTGAAGGTGACTTTTCCTCCTATGCTGGGCTGCTTGTCCCTGAGAGGAGATGCTGTTTTCCCCTCCCAGAGATGGCGTTCTTTAGACACAGGTCCCCTCTCCCAGCGACAGGCAACGCCACAGCGTATCTCCGTTGTGGGCACTCAGAGATTCACCCCAAATGGGAATGGCAGCGCAAGACACCAAGGGCCACTAGAGGACAAGGGAACAACAGCTTTTATTAAAAAAAAAAAAAAAAAATCAAGAACATTATTCATGTAAAACTGGGTGTTAAACTGACCAAACTAATTTTTCACTCTACACCAAATAAGCATATGAAAAGAAGGGCCAGTGTGTAGCTCAGGAAAATGGGCTCTTTGTAGCTTTTGTGCTCTAAGGAAAGAAAGGACACAAAGGTTTTGGGAATCACAGCTCAGTGAATTTGATGTTATACAAGAGCAAGCATGAAGATGTTTCAGAGTAAACAGATTTCCCTTTCAGGAAACCACTGCTTTGCTGAGTTTGAAGGATAGTATGACCCCTGCAAAACAATCACGCATGTGCTTGGAACTCGGGTGAATGGGGGCTTAAATCCCAGTTTGGTCACTTACTGGTTGAGTCACCTCGGAGAAGTTACTTACCACCTCAGTTTCATGGTCTGTAAAATGGGATTAATAATAATACTATCTTCACCTGTAGTACGGTAAGGATTAAATGACATAAAAATAAAACACCCAGTATACCAGTTGGCTGGCATATGTTAAGTGTTTAATCAATGATAACTTTTATTATATTAATTCAAACGTACCAGAGAGCTCTTGCTGTCTCGACCACAAATGAGGAGACCACCCCACTGCCACAGGGAAAATGACATCTTGCCCCCCCCCCCCACAGCTGTTCCATCTGAGAGGGGTCAGGTAAAAAGTAGCACAGAAGGTGAAATCCTGCTTGCTCCACACCCCTGCTCTCTGATCCGTTACCCTCCCTAAAGTCCTGGCAGTTGGTAAATTGCAGTGACTCTTTCAACTGTAGCTCACTCTAACTCCCCAGCGACACTTCCGGGAGCAGCAGTGACGCATTTAGACTCCTTCGTGTCTCCCCCATGTCCCAGCTCTGGGGCAGTGCACACCCTCTGGACTTACTGTTTTGGCATGGAGGATGGATGCTGGGCATCACGGGAAGGGCTATCTTTAGTTCCCACCCCCAGAGTTCTCACCAGCCTCCAGCAACCCTGGCAGGAGGCTTTATCGTCATCCCAGGGTTCCTCGTTCCCCTACAGCCCAGGGGACCACCATCAGTCATCTCAGTGATGGAGAGAGAATGAAGGCAAGTGCTCTACAGATGGCCAAGGACCTCCAAAGGTAGGGCAGCTGTGTGCCTATCTATTTATCGTCACTAAGTGAAGAACACAGTGCAAATAGTCACTGGGTGCTACTCCACAAGGCATTATCTGCTGGGCAAGGTTTCTTTGGGTTTGATTTTTTTTAATTTATTTTAATTTTTAATTGAAATATAGTTGTACGATAGTATATAAGTTACAGGTGTACAATATAGTGATTCATAATTTTGAAAGGTTATACTCCATTTATAGTTTTATAAAATATTGGCTCTATTCCCCCTGTCGTGCAATATATCCTTGTAGTTTATTTTATGCATAAGAGTTTGTATCTCTTAATCCCCAACCCCTATCCTGCTCCTCCAAATCCCTCTTCCCACTGGTAAACACTAGTTTGTTCTCTAGATCTGTGAGTTGTTGCTTTTTTTGTTTTATTCACTATATGTATTATGCTATATTCACCTTTGCTGCTGACAGTTTGATATTAGCTCAACGAGACCTGTGCATTAGACTTCTAACCTACAAAGTGTAAGATTATGAATTTAAAGCACCAAGTTTGTAGTAATTTTTTATAGCATCAATGGAAAACCTATACATGTCCTCAGCCAATTCACAAGCCTCGCCCCATGCAGATGCCCACTCCAGGGGTAAGGATTGGGAATGCGATGAGAGATGGGCAAAGTACGAACAAGGAACTGTGCACGTTCTTTATCAACAATAAACTGTGGTTTTCATTGTCGTACATTTTTATTCAGCTATGTCCAAATGGCCACTTCAAAATAAGAGTCCCACCATCAAATTGGCTATACAAGAAAGCTGGTTAAAATCAGCTCCTTCAGAATATCTGGCTTAATAAACCAGCCTATTCAACATTCAATTTAACTGAAATATAATGTCTTGATAGGCCACCTCATCCGTCACCATGCCTTCAAGTCGATCCAAACCAGACCAGTTTGGTGCCTGGGGCTCACTCCTGCCTGACACTACCACTTTAACTTCCAAGACTTTTCTTTCAGTTTACAAGGTCCATTCAGCTGGGACCAGCTTTTGAGAAGTTACAAAAAATTCAGCTGCTATTATGGGCTCTAGAATCAGCTTCCTTCTTCACGTTCCCTTTTGTTCTCTTGGGGAAAGAAAGTACTGGGGACAGAGGCTGCATAAGGGCAAGCCCCGTGGAGGTCTCTAGGGAAGCATGACTGCAAGTGGATGTAAAGAAAATTACCCCCTGTGAGCTAAGTAAGATAACCCATCCCAACAAGCACTGCAGTTCCAGGTGAGTGAGGGGACTGGAAAACATTCAAGGAAGTGTTAAACTGCAAAGTACCCGTAATTGTTTCCTCAATGGTCTCACACTCAACAGCTCCAGCCCTACACCAGCCATTCCCCATACAGTTGCTAGAGTGACCTGTCCTCACTATCCTGCTGAAGGGACAGACCAATTGAGGAGCTGCAAGGACCTGAGTAACAGCCCCTGAGGTTATGAAACAGGGCATGTCTTTCTGTCCCCTGGCCATGTGGATTCAGGGGTGATGGTAGACAGCTGGCCAAAGCTGGATCGTTTTCTTTCCCTCTCCTCTCCTCTCTTCTCTCTCTCTCCCTAGAATTTGCTAACTGGAGCACAGACACACAAGCTGGAAGGTGCTTGGAGCCCAGTCAGCTTTTGCCACCTCCTAGAGAATGACCACGCAGACCACTGCAGCCTTAACCACAGGCTAAGACTTTTCCAGCCCAACCTCCTCTGCTTCCCTCTTTCCTCTGCAGAGGTTAGAGCTGCATTGCAGGCCGATGGCTCTCCCAGCCTCCTCCACCAACTCCCCGTCATTTTTCCTCACAGCTGTTTCCCCCAATACATCTCTTGCACGTCTCAGATGCCATGATCGTGGCATCTGCTTTTCCGAGGACGGAAACACACGCCTCTAGAATGCCCTACATTCTAGATTAGTCAATTTGCTTTTTTGTGGACCCATCAATCTTGTTTCTCTACCATCTCGTTTTTCCTGTTAATGGAGGATAAATGTAGAGGCTTGTCTGCATTCAGATTTAATCTTGTTTTCTTTCTGGCAAGACTCCTTCCTAGGTGGTGCTGTGTACCTCCTCTCGTATCCTAGAGGGGTCCTCATGGCAGAGGCCGACAGGGATCGCTGGTTCCGCACTGTGCCCAGGCCAACTTGTTCAGCTCTCCCTGTGATACAGTGGTGGGTTCTCCCAGAATCCTTCTAATACATGCAATTACTATTTTCTTCTAGATATTTTAAACTTTTAGTTTTTCTGTTTCTGATCCATTTGAAGTTAATTTTTGTATATGGCGTGAGGTAAGGGTCAAAATCAATTTTTTCCCCAAATGGATATTCTTCCAGAAAGATTTGTTGAAAAGTCTATTCCTTCCTCATTGAAGTATTTTGGCATATTTGTCAAAAAAAATTCAACTCTCTATGTCTGGGGCTGTTTGGGGATTTTCCTTTCCATAATTGTCCTTATGTCAATACCACAGTACCTTGACTACTCTGGCTTTATAATAAGTCTTCAAATCAGGCTAAGTCCTTCAACTTTGTTCTTCTTCTCAAAACAGTTTTGCCTATTTTAGGTCATTTGAATTTCCATATACATTTTAGAATCAACTTGTTGATTTCTACAAAAAAAAAAACTTAAGATTTTATTTGGTTGGCATTGAATCTATAGATCAATTTGGAAAGAATTAATATCTTAACAATATTGAGTCTTCCAAAGCATGAACATCATGTATTCTCCATGTATTTAGCTGTTTTTAAATTTCAGCAATGTTTTATAGTTTTTAGAATATATACAGTACACATATTTTGTTATAATGTCATGGTTTTTGATAATCTTGTAAATGCCATCAAATCTTTAAATTTTCCATATTACTGCTAATATATAGAAATACAATTGATTTTTTTATATTAACCTTCTGTTCTGTAACATTTCTAAATTTGTGTATTATTTCTATGGATTCTTTAGGCATCCACGTGTATATCATATGTGTATAATCATGTCAACTGCAAATAAAGAGAGCTTTTTTTTTAATTTTATGACATTAATTTCTATCTCTTGCTCTATTAAGCTGTCTAGGACTGCCAACTCAATGCTGAGTAGAAGTGGTGAGGGAGGAGATCCTTGCTTATTCCTAATCTGAAAGGAAAAGGATTCAGTCTTTTGCCATTAAATATGACATTAGATGTAGAATTTTCAAAGATGCCCCTTACCAGGTTGAGGAAGTCCCTGCCTACTTCAAGCCTGCTGAGAATTTTTAACATGATTGGGTGTTGGATTTTGCCTAATACTTTTCCTGCATCTACTGAGACTATCAATTAGCTTTTCTCCTTAATTCTGCTAATATGGTAAATTACATTAACTGAATTTCAAATGCTAAACAAATTTTGTGCATCAGTCAGTGTTCTCCAGAGAAACAGAACCAATAGGGAACATACATATACGTGAATAACTTATTTTAAGGACTTGGCTCACATGATTGTGGGGCCTGGCGAGTCCAAAATCTGACGGGCAGACTCAGGCAGGACTTGAACTTCTTCTCTGTGAAACCTCAGTTTTTGCTCTTAAGGCCTTTCAAGTGATTGGATGAGGCCCACAAATATTATCAAGGGAATCTCCTATAAAGTCAACTGATTGTAGATGTTAACTGCATCTATAAAATACCTCACAGCATACTTAGTGTTTGCTTATATCACTGGGTAGTATCTATAGCCTAGTCAAGTTGACTACCATACCTTGAATTCCTGGCATAAACCCCACTTGGTCATGATACATTATTATTTTAAAATACTACCGGATTTGTTTTCCCAATATTTTGTTAGCTATGTTTGCATCTGTGTTCATGATATGAATATTGATCTATAGGTTTTTGCTTTTTTTTTCTTTATTGTTTTGTAATGTCTTTGTCTGATTTTGGTGCCAGGGTAATGTTGACCTCATAACATGAGATGGGTAGAATTCTTCCTTTCTCTATTTTAAAAAGTTTGTGGAAGATTGGTATTATGACGTATTTTAGTAGAACTCACCAGTGAAATCATCTGAACCTAGAGATTTTGGGGAGTAAGATTTCAAATAAAGATAAATTTCTTTGTTGGGAAATTCAGGGTTTCTATTTCCTTTGAATCACTTTTAATAGGTTGTAACTTTCGGTGAAGTGGTCCATTCCATCTAACTTATACTATTTGGAATAAAATTGTTTATAATAATCTTTTATTATCATTTTAACATCTGAAGTATCTGTAGTTATGTCCCTATTTCATTCCTGATGGTAGTAATTTGTCTCTTTGTGTGTGTGCATGTAAATGATATATCTTTGTTTTTCATTAGCCTAGCTAGCAATTTATCAATTTTATTGATCTTTTCAAAGTTCTTTTTTTTTTTTTTTTTTTTTTTTTGCGGTACGCGGGCCTCTCACTGCTGTGGCCTCTCCCGTTGCGGAGCACAGGCTCCGGCCACGCAGGCTCAGCGGCCATGGCTCACGGGCCCAGCCACTCCGCAACATGTGGGATCTTCCCGGACCGGGGCACGAACCCGTGTCCCCCGCATCGGCAGGCAGACTCTCAACCACTGCGCCACCAGGGAAGCCCCAAAGTTCTAACTTTAAAAAAAATCATCTATTTTACTATTTTTGGCCCATTTTGTGTTTAATTGATTTCCACTCTTTATTATTTCCTTCCTTCCACTTAATTTGTTCTTCTAGTTTCTTAGGGTGGAAGTTTAGATAATTGGTTTCTCAGACCAATTTTCTTCTTTTCTAATATACGCATTTAAAGCTGTAAATTTCCCTCTAAACACTGCTTTAGTTGCCTATCACGAATTTTGATAAGCTGTACTTTCAGTTCAAAATATTTTCTAATTTTTTTTGTGATGACTTTCTTGACCAATGGGTTATTTTCAGATGTAATATTTAATATGTAAATACATTAAGATCTTCCAGTTATTAATCTCTGATTTAATTACTTTACAATCAGAGGTCCTAGTCTGGAAGGCAGCTGTCCTCACCACTATACCACCAATGCTGCTATGAGAGTCATACTCTGGATGATTTCAATTCTTCTCATTTTACTGGGACTTACTGTATGGCCCAACACATATTGTATCTTAGTGAATTTTTCACGTACACTTGAAAAAATTGTGTATTCTGTGGTTGTTATCTATGTGTCTCTGTGTGTGTGTGTGTTTTAATTTTGCCTTTGGTTCTGAAGGATTTTTGTTATTGTTGTATATTAACTTCTAGCTTGATAGTCCTGTTTTTCTTTTTAGCACTTTAAAAGATGTGGTTCCATTTACTTCAAGCTTGCATGTTTTGGGATGATAATTCTTTAGTAATTCTGTCTATTCCCCTGTTTGTACTTAATATGTCTCTTTTTCTCTGACTGTTTTGTAGTTTTTCTCTTTATTACTGATTTTCAGCCATTTGCAGCATTGTTTGGGGTGTCTCTGTGTGTATGTTTGTCCTACTTGGGATTCATTAAATTCTTGTATCTGTGCATCTATAGTTTTTATTGAATTGGGGGAAATTTGGCCATTATTTCTTCAAATATTTTTTTCCATCCCTCCCTCTCTTTTTGCCCTTTGGGATTTTGATTACTGGATCAGTTAATATTTTCCCACATGACACTGAGGCTCTGTTCAATTTTTTCCCTAATCGTTTTGCTTCACTTTGGATAGAGTCTAGTGCTACCTTCACATTCACTTATCTCTGCAGTGTGTCATTTAATTTTAATCTACTTTGATGAACTTTTCATTTAAGATATTGTTTTATCTCTGTAAGTTCCCTCTCTTCTTCACATTTTACTTTACATCCTTGAGCATATGGACCATATTTATAGTAGCTGTTTTAAAATTCCTATCTGCCAATTCTATCTATTCTGTCATATCTAGGTTGGCCTATTTTCTCCTGTGTAAGCCACATTTCTCTGCTCATTTGTATGTCTAGTAATTTTTGATCGGTTGCTGTACATTGTGATTTTTATGTTTAATGCTGGATTTTGTAGTATTCCTGTAAAGCATGTTGGACATATTCTGGCAGGCAGCAAAGTTATTTGTGAATTGGTTTGATCTTTTCATGTCTTGCTTTAAAACTATTTTAGGGAAGACCTAGAGTACCCTTTGTTTTTAGACTAATTTAACCTCACTTCTAGTGCATGCCCTTCTACAATCCCTGATGAGATGCCACATATTCAACATGGTCTGCGCCCTTACTGGAGAGAACTTGGATGATTCCTGGCCTTGTGTGAACTTTAAGAATTGCTCATCTTACAGCTCCCTGATAACTGGAGGTTATTCTTCCTTGGAAGTTGTTCTTGCCCAGCACATTAAGAGTTCACCCAACACATGTACAGATTTGTTTGGGGCCAAAGACGTAAGGAGTTCCTATGCAGAGTTCCTTTCTGGAACTCTGCCCTGTTAATTCTAGTCCCCTTTGCCTCCCCAACTCCAAATCCATTCTCGTCACCTCAGGAAGACTGCCAGGCTCTGTTTGGATTTTCCCCTCCCTGTGCTGCAGTCTAGAAATTGTCTCCAACATACTCAAGGGGAATCCTAGGCACTTACCTGGAGCTCCTTCTCTACACAATTCCCCCCCGCAAATTCCAACTATCTTTTCATCCCTGAACTCATTCTCCTCAGCTCAGTGAGACTCCTTGCAACACAGTCTAAAAAATGCCTCAAGTCAGAAAACCAAGATTATAAGACTTTCACTTCACTTGTTTCCCTTCTCTCGAGATCAGAGTCTTGCGTTGACTGTTGTCCAAAGGCTATATACAAGCTGCTGTTACATATATTTTCTCCAGTTTTCTAGTTGTTTATAACAAGAGGGTTGAGTCTAGTCCTGATTACTCTATCATTGCCAGAAGAAGAAATCTTGTTTACTTTTTTTTTTTTTTTGCGGTACGTGGGCCTCTCACCGTTGTGGCCTCTCCCGTTGCGGAGCAACAGGCTCCGGACGCGCAGGCTCAGCGGCCATGGCTCACGGGCCCAGCCGCTCCGCGGCATGTGGGATCTTCCCGGACCGGGGCGCGAACCCGCGTCCGCTGCATCGGCAGGCGGACTCTCAACCACTGCGCCACCAGGGAAGCCCCTTGTTTACTTTTAACAATCTCCAACTATGAAATTGTGTGGCCATATGCATAGTCTACTAGGTCATATGCATAGTCTACTAGAATGTAAGCTGCGTGAGGGTAGCAACTCTGTCTGTATTATACACTATGAAATTCCCAATGCCCAACACCAGGCTGCAACACAGTAAGAACTATGAAGAAAAAAATATATTATTGCAATCCTGGAGCTAGATGTTGACATGAATCCGTGGAGGGAGACAAGATGAGGGGATGGAGGGAGAGCAATGGAGCACACGGCACAAAGAGAATGACCAGGGCCCATGTGGTTGCCAGACTTGCATCTGGACCTCATTTCCAGTCTGGGCTGTCCCTGTGACACATGCTTTCCATGCTTGGACTTGGACACTTTCACAATAAAAGACTGGCAGTAAATGCTTCAAGATGCCAGTATTGTGTTAAAGCAGTAGACTATGTTTTCTACACTTTCTGTAGTGTAGTTAGAAGATTTAGAATAATTTTTAAAGACCCTTGCACATATTACTGGGTATAATTTTACTGCAGATTCTTAGCTGGGGTAAACTTCAGGTTGCTGCGGTAAAGGCGCTGGCCAACTGATGAAATCATCTTCTCCTCCGCAGAGGGTCCTGTCCGGTCTCACACAGCCTGTGTCATCTCTGTTCCCTGAGGCACAGGGCATCAGGTGTCACTAATTCCCACCCCCACTCTCCCAATCTGCTTAGTTGCCCCACCAGCTATTAGAGAAGTGCCTGGATTGATTCAGGGTTTAGAGATGTTGGCTGATGTGCAACTGTAGAGTCACACAAATTAAAAGCAAACAGAGCCAAGCCACAAAACATCTAACCAGTGCTGGCCAAGGGCCACCTCCGACCTAACACACCAGTTAAACAAGAGTGTCTCACATCCTGTCTGATGTGACAGATCAGTAACAGACCTAGATGACAAAAGATGGCAAACTTGTTTGCCAAAAGGCGTCTACTGAAACATGACCACCACCGGTCCACTCTAGAGCTCTCTGTTGTATTTCTTCCCTGCTACCCTTATTTCCACCTCTGTTCCTCCCACAGGCAATCATCCCACTGTTAAATGTCTTATTTTGTGTGCATGTTTCTAATTTATGCAGAAGGGATTATTCTGTATCCCATTGTTCCTGCTTTTGCTCAGTAGTTTAGTTGTTCAGATCCACCCACGTTGCCATGTGCACATCCAGTTTGCTGCTTTCAGTAATGATCCATGGTGCGGGTCCGTCACATTTCATCAAAACATCTTCCCACTGATAGCAGCTACCTAGCCTCCAACTCCCACAAACAGTGCTGCCGTGAACAGCCCTGTACATAGTCCCTGAAGTACCTGTGTGAGAATTTCCATAAGACATGTCCTGGAGGGGAACTGCAGGGTCCCAGGACATACGAACACTTAGTTTAGCAAAACAGCACCAGATTACTCCTGACACATGGCTGTACAGCTCCTCTATCCCAGGGTTTCTCAACCTCAGCACTATTGACATTTTGGACCAGACTATCCTTTGTTCTGGGGCTGTCCTGTGCACTGTAGGATGTTTGGGAGGATCTCTGGCCTCCACCCCCTAGATGAAACGGCATACTCTCCCTCAGTTGCGGTGACAAAAAAAAAAAAGTCTCCCAACACTACCAAAGGTCCCCAAGAGGGGCAAAATCACCCCCAGTTGAAAACCAGTGCTCTATCCCCTTTCTGCAACACTTGGCATTATCCAGCTAATTTTTTCTCTGATTACCAGTTATTTTAAGCACCTTCTCATATGCTTGACAGTTTTTAAGGATTTTCTGTAATGTTAATTCTGTTAAGGTTGCTGGCCTCTTTTTGTTGATTTGCAGGAGTGCCCTCTGTATTCTTGATATTTGTCCTTTATTGGAGTTGACATAGCAAGTATCTTCTCCCATCCTTTCCACTAATTAACTCTATCCACAGTGCACTTCACTGACAGAAATCCTAAATTTTCCTCTATGAGAGTCATCAGTATTTTGCTGTATGGTTTGTCCTTTGGAACTTTTATTAAAGTCCTTTCTGCCCCTAGGTCACAAGATTTTTCCCTCTATTAGCTTTACACATTTACCTTTTATAACTTGGGCTTGAATCCTTATGGAGCCCAACCTTCTATGTGGAATTGTGTAGGAAACCACTTTTATATCTCCTACAGTGAATCCGCCTTTCCCCTGCCAACCTGTCATGCCACTTGACTGTAAACTAAGTCTCCTTATATGTGTGGGCCTGTCCCCAAGCTCTGCATTGATCTAATAATCTACTCCTGCCCCAATACCCATGAACGTGTTTTCATAACTGACAGGCAAGGCCCCCCTCATTTTCAGTGAACTATTATCTTTCCACTTAAAATTTAGTGTAAATTTATCAAATTTACCAAAATATCCAACTGCCATTTTTGTTGAGGTTGCACTAACTTTATAAAATGATTTGAGGAAAACGAACATTTTTATAATATTAAGTTATCCCACCTAGGATTATTCGGCTTTTCTTCTACATCTTCTATTTTCCTTTTTATAGTTTTCATTAAAGACGCCTTCGTATACTTGCTGAAGTTGATTCCTGAAACCACCCTAGCCCAAAGAGGCAGCGAGTACCACTTGCTCACCCAGAAATCCACGGTCCCCATGGCGGCAAGGCCCCGCTGTGCACGGTAACTCAGGAGAAGTCTGACAGCCTGAATCCCCATTTTCTTGAGGGGATATTAGTTTTAAAAATTGACATCTAAAAATTCTCATCAATCTACAGCTGGTAACTTACCACCGGCACCTTAATGAACAGAATAGATTGACGGGCCATGCTTAAATCTGCATGTCTTCCAAGAAAGATCAGGTTCAACCACATTGGAGGTGAAAGTGTTCGGGGAGATTGCACCTGCTCTTCTGAGTCAGTCACCTGATGCAACCAGCTGGCCCTGGAAAGACACGCCGTGCTTCCCCTGTCACCGGAAAGCTGTATGAGAGCTCTCCGGGGTAAAGCCCAGCTCGTCTGCTGGGGGCCTGCACACCTCGGCCACTGCTTCCCACCAGCGGGCAGGGGGCCAAAGGCAGGACTGTGCAAAGTGGGCTTGTGAAGGGGTTTCAAGCTGGCTTTCACCAGTACGAGTCCTTTTCTCCTCCTCTGTGTTCAACAGCAATCATCCTAGCAGGCTCCCTGACCCCAGCAGAGGTCCCAAATAGACACGTCGAGCAAACTTTAAATGGCTTTATTAAAGGCTGTTAATATAAAATACAACCAAGTTATGAGTAGTCAGTAAGAAGTTTCCATTTTTGAAAACATATATCAAAGAAAGGGAGGCTGCTGTGACACCCACGGGGCGGGTGCGGCTGGGTACCACACCCTGCTGTTGTTCCCAGAGCGGGTGGCACTCCCAAACCCAGAGGGCAGGGGCAGCGGGGGCTGGGGGGGAGGGTCCCAGGTGAAAGAACTGAGACTGGTCTCTAGCCTCCTGGTGGAGATTTTCCAATGTCACCCAAAGCAAGACACTGAATCCTTGAGCTGAACCCCAGGGGCAGACAACAGGGTGGCCAGAGGGAGGGGATGCAAAACCACATTAGGCTTCAACTGAAAAGTGTGTGTTTTTAAAATGATAACTAGAAACTTCTGGTTTTAGAAACGCCCTCTTGATACATGGCAAAAAGGGGGCAAAACGTATAAGAGTTTAATTTTTCCTTTACTTGGACACACTAAACATAGATTCCCAGGAGGGCAGTGAAAGGAATCGTCTTTGCATAGGCTGCCCGAGCTTAAGAGGAGAATCTGCAGGGTCGGGCGGGATGGAGGCCCATGAGCTCGTGTCCTCCAGGCCTTCACCTCTCCCTCTCACGCTTCTGCGCTTCCGAAAGCAAAGCAAAGCAACACAACTTCAGAACTCCCTCTAGGATTTCCCAAGTTGTGGTTTTACATTTAATCTCAGGAGGCTGTACCTCTACGAAACTTTCAACACTGTTACAGATAATTGAATACTCTTGGGTACTGGACCCCAGATGGTGTTCAAGAAGGTGGAAGCTCTCAAAAGCTGGGAGCTGGATCTTATGAGAAAGTGGGAAAGAAATCAGAGTCACCTCCCGAAAGAACAGACACCTCAGCTCGGGCTAACTGTGCCGGGATGCAGATCTTTCTTCCCGGCTACACCAACGCCAAGGAATGCAAACTCCCTTCTAGACATCTTTTTTCTTACGGGGACCCTGCTGGCAAGCACGGGTTCTAAGGTCACTGCCCTCAAAGCTGGAAGCAAGGGCAGGTGTCGAGCCCGGCTCCGAGGCTTAGCAGCTGACCTGCAGGGCTGGCACCCGGCTGGGATTTCGTTTTCCCCTCACTGCCGTGCTAGGAATCTTTTTTTCTCTTGAGTGTTTCAACTCTACTTAAACAGTACAGAAGGGACATGTATTCACCACGATACCGTCGGTCACCAAAGGAGGAAGGTCAGATGCAAGACCCCAAGGGGCCAAATGCGGTTTAGAGACAGGATGCAATTGGCAGAAACCAAACCAGAAGTTGGCGAGGCCACAGCTTTGGCAGAAACTTTCCTGGAAAACACAAGTCGCCATGTGCTTCACCTTGGAGCCAGATAAAATATTCTAAAAATCATTTCAGAAGGTCCTATGAAACAGAAAGGCATCGTAAAAAGACACACTTTGATACTGAAACTAGGTGCTCACTGGCAGGACTCGCAGGGATTAAGGCTTCAGGTGAGGAGAACACAGTGAGAGGCAACGTGGAGACCACGCTCGGGCACGTACTGCAGGCTCGCACCACCCGGGGCCGCGGGGTAGCGGCTCCCCGCCCGCCCTACCCCGCCCCGTCCTCCCGGGCAGCCTCGGAGCTGCCCTAACGCCCCTCCCCAGCAGCAGGGAACACAGGTCAAGCGGGCAGCCGAGTCCACCTCCAGGAGATGCTGTTGCCATGACCACGAAGGTCTCCAGGGGGCGCCGCTCGGGCCATGCAGAAACTCGACTCCGCTTCTGCCGGCGGTCAGGGTTGAGGGAGTATCCACCGTGACGCAGCTTGACCAGTCCTTGGGTTGAAGGACATCCAGTGCCCCTGACAGCTTCACGCTGGAAGGTTCTAACACAACTAATCAGAAGGGCCTGGTCTGCCAGCAACGCCCGCAGGTGCCCAGGACAGGAAACACCCAACAGGCCCCAGAAGTAGCAAAGAACTTCCAAAGGGAAACTGGTACAAACCCAAGAAAAGTGGTAGCCCTACAACTCCTACATCTAGGTACAAAATAATGTAAAGTTAATACAAAACTTCTAAACATGCAACTCGTTAATAAACAATGATGAATAGTTTGAATAAGTACCACGGCAGCCTAAAGACGACCTCCATCACGTGCCAACAACCTGTTTCCTGGAAATGACGTGAGAATGAAGGGTGGCACGTGATGCAGAAGTGTGGCTTCAGCAAGGGAAGCCTGGACAGCCGGAGCGTGGCGTTGAGGACTCCTGCCACGTGGGGCAGGTCTCCCCATGGGCACAGCCAGCATCCAGCACCATTATTGCTGAGGACAGCCACCCACTGAAAGGAGCCCTGTGCATTTCTAAAAGGGAGGGGATACAGGAGAGGAGATGGAAATCACTTTATGATTTTTGTGACAGGGTTGAGAAACATCTTTCTCTGAGGAGGGGGAAAAAATTGGGTGGAGTTAGAACAGAACTTTTATTTACAAGGTTTACTGAATTCCTAAGAGTTTTTTTAAAATTCCAAATGTAAAACTTCTGTTAATCAAATCGTTGAAAATAGCACAGGTATCTGGTCTTACCAAAACGGGAAAAATCTGGAAAGCTGGACAAGGCAAAATTTACCAGTTTCCAAACGGTTAAGAAAAGAGTGTACAGAAACTATCAAAAGACACAGGGGAACGCTGCCCTTCTTCTCCTTCGCCACACCACTTTGGAAAACATTTTGGGATTATTGGTTTGTTTTGCCTAACACATTTTACCAATTGTCCAGAAAATCAAATCCTGTCTTCAAGATGACATTACTTGAGCTGACCTGTAGAAGGGACAAAAACACCAAAATAAGGCATGAGACTAAGTTAGCATAAGCTAAAAACAGCACCTCATTTAAAATGACCCAAATGAAATAGTCTGCTCCCGTCTCAGAGGCTCCCTGACCTCAATTTGCCTCAGTGCTGGGAACCAGAAAGTTAAATAAAGCTCAGTGCAAGCCACACTCCGCCAGGATCCAACACGTACCCCGCTCCGTCCCCAGGCATGTCCGAGGGCAGCCTGCGGAACCTACCCACAGAGAAAAGGAGAAGAACATAGCTTTTCTATGTTTGAATGATGGGCACGTTAAAATTTAGTCACTGTGGAGTGAGAGAACAAGTTACAAGTCTCATATGAGCCTAATATGAAACACACACACACACTGACAGACGAAACAAAATAAAATAAATTACCAAGTTGAGGGAGTGAAAAATATGGAGAAAGGATGTAAAGTTTATTCTTTTCAGATGATGTGGAAGGTTCTGGAGTGATCTTCCCTAACCCAGGGCCATTCTTCAGGTCACAGACTGCCCACTCACAAGACATGGGGTTGGTTTAAAGGGCCGTCTGTGAGCACAGGCCGCTAATTCAGACACATTTGCACAGGCTTCCGCCAGCCGCCTGAGGTGAGAGGCCCGTCTCCCGGGTCTAACACGAGTGCGTGTTTCCCCGGTGGCCGCAGTCTTCCCGAGCGAGGGAGCCTTGACCCTGTGCTCTCCACACACCGGCAAACAGAAGATGCTGACGCAGAGGCCACAGAGCTGAACGGCTCCCTCTGAAGCACGTCCCAGGCCCAGTTTTGCTGCCTCTCAGGTTGAGCCAGAGCCCGAAAAGCCAAAGGCGTTCAGGCACACGTTCCTTTTTCTGGGTTCCTACCAGTGTCTTACGTGCAGCCGCACTTCACGCTGTGCTGTGCACCCATAAATCTGTTCTTTCAAAGGGTTTCAGGTGCTCTGTCCTACTCACAGCCCCCAACCCCACACACACGCTTTCCCGCGTCTCGTTACGATGAAGACCCTCACGTAGCTTATATAGATGCTTCCTTTGGAGGAAGTAGACCCCACTGTGGAGTGTCGGAGAGAGAACGCCAGGCAGGAAGATTAGGGCGGAGATGGAGCCGGGCACCAGAGGCGGCAAGGGAGGGGCCCAAAGTGCCGGCCTAAGACGGCGGGAGACCCTGAAAGGAGGGACAGGCTGGACGATGGAAGGCAGAGGGCCTCCCGTCCCAGGGCTCCCCTTCTTCGGGAGGACAACTGACTAGGTAGGTCATCTGCCTAGAGAAGCGTGGACATGCCTGGAACCCCAATCCAGGAAACACCCAGAGGATGACCACAGCTCAACAACAAAACCCACAGCCAGGGGCTGCCCTGCTGGCGCAGTGGTTAAGAACCCGCCTGCCACTGCAGGGGACACGGGTTTGATCCCTGGCCCGGGAGGATCCCACATGCCACAGAGCAACTAAGCCCATGCACCGCAACTACTGGGCCTGCGCTCTAGAGCCCACGAGCCACAACTACTGGGCCTGCACTCTAGAGCCCACGAGCCACAACTACTGAGCCTGCCCTCTAGAGCCCGCGAGCAACAGCTACTGAAGCCCTTGAGCCTAGAGCCTGTGCCCCACAACAAGAGAAGCCACCGCAATGAGAAGCCCACGCACCGCAACAAAGAGTAGCCCCCGCTCCCCGCAACTAGAGAAAGCCCGCGCGCAGCAACGAAGACCCAATGCAGCCAAAAATAAATAAAATAAATAAATTTATTAAAAACAAAACAAAACACAGCCTCCCTCTGATATACACCTACCTATTTATTTATTTATTTTGGTTTTGGGTGACCCTTAACCAAACATTTTCTCTTCCCTTTGCTGAGTTTTCTCAAGCAATGCAGAACAGCTGGTAAAGACAACAGTTGGTGCTCCACAAAACTGGGAAAGCATGGAGAAGCCACCCACGCTGCCTATTCTCCTGTAGGGCCCTTTCTTCACGACACACGGCACTGCAGTGAACCTCTCACATCTTTCTCTTCCTTTCCCTCTGTTCCCAGAAAGAAGTCCTTTCTTTAGGACTCCTCCCTGGACACCTAACCCTGTTTTGCGTGGAAACGAGAAGCAGCCCATCATTCCTGAAGCAAGTCTCCCGTGGTCCCCAAACAAGCATGGCTGCTCTCCTGGCAGAGGCTTGGGGTCCCAGCCACTTCCCCCATGTCCCTCGGGACATCTGCGGGTCCCTTCCTCACCGACACTGCAGCCCAGCCTCCCAGGCCCCTGCGTGGAGCCGTGGAGCCGGCATCCAAAACCCACCCACACTGCCGCCTTCCCCCTCGAGTCCTCTGCTCACTGCCCCCTGCGTCCCTTCCGTACCTGCCCTCACACAACTGGGGAAGGGTGGTGGGCATCTGGGACACAACCACGGAACAGGCAAACAGGTCACGGCACCAGACGGCTTCACGGAATACGTCTCCTGCCTACGTGTTGGTCGCCAAGCTGAGGGACAACCCAGCAGACCTGAACCCAGAAGTCCGCCGAGGGATGGCAGAGGAAGGGGAAAATGGGGGCATCTGTGGTCCGCCCACCCACGTGAGGTGGCCCTGCTCACTCGGGAGGAAGGAGCCCCTGGCCTGAAGCAAGGTACCCACCTGTACAGGCACGGGTTCCGAGAACAGAGCACCCTCCGTGTCCCCCACGGGCTCGGAGGCGGCGGCTTCGCTCAGCGGGCTGCCGCAGGCCTGGGCGGGCTGGGGTCTCTCTCGCTCCACGCTGATGCTGGGCAGGACCCACTGCTCCTGGCGCAGGCTGCTGGACTTTTCCACCTTGGCCTCCCTGGCCTTCGGGGCGGGCTCCTGCCGGTAACAGACAGGCAAGACCTTTTCCCCCTTCTCCATAGACTTGATCTGGCTGGGGGTCAGCGACTGGAACTCGGCCTCAGGGCCCTCCCCGCGGGACCGCTCTGCATTGATCTTCCAGAAGGACGCTTCCTCTTCCTTCCGGGTGGCAGGACCCAGAGCATCCAGGCTGGAGGACTTGCTGCCCTGGGAGGGTCGGAGGGCCTGCGCGCCCTGAGGAGCTTTGGACAGCGGCCTGGGCTCGGTGGAAGTGCTGCAGCTCGGCTCTTGGATGGACAAGAAGGACACGCTGAACTCCATCTGACTCTAGCGGGATGCGGGGAGGGAGGGAAAGAAGAGAGCGACACATGCGGTCAACGGGACAGGTGTGCCGGCCCACACGTCCCCCCAGTAGCAACAGCGCCGCCTGCTGTCCATTTGCTGGCACTGCCTGTCCGCCATCACAGCCCTGAAACGCGGCACAAGCTTTGAGAGCCGTCACACCCTGTCACACTGGAGGCTACGAACAGCTCGGACTCCTGAACCTGACTGGCGACTAAGGCCTCTGCTTGGTGGGCAGATCACCCACCCGCCTCTTCAGGAGGGACTCCCGCCTCTTCCTGAGGAGGGTGACTGCCCCCCTGGGGGTGACAAGGAAGGGTGCACAGCCAGCACGACAGCACTGCAGTGAGGGTCAAAACCCAGAACCAAGTCCCCACCTCACGGGCCTCTGCCTTCCTGACCGATGGCAGCCAGCAAGGGTGAAGGAAAAACCAGCAGCCAGACCCTGCTTCCCTGGACTAAACCAAGAAAGTCAAGGGCAGGCCTGTGTGCGGCTGCAAAGATGTGATCCCCCTCCCACGCCTCCATCCCACACTCCGCCTGCACGCCCGCTACACACTGCATGTTTGTGTGCCCCAAATTCACATGTTGAAGGTCGAACTCCCGAAGTTAGTATTTGAAGGCAGGGCCTTCAGGAGGTTTAGGTGAGGTCATGAGGGTGGAGCCCCCAGGACAGGATTAGTGCCCCGAGAGATGCTCTCTTTCTGCACCATGTAAGGACACTGAGAAGGCAGCTGTCTGCAAATCAGGAAGAGGGTCTCCCCAGGACCAACCCTGCTGGCACCGTGATCCCGGACTCCCAGCCCCAGAACTGTGAGAAGCAGACGTCTGTTACTGGATGCCCCCAGTCTGCGGTATCTGTCACAGCTGCCCGAGCTGACAAGACAGTCTTCCTCTCCCGTGATCTCCTCGGTGCCACCCTGCTGCTCTCAGCTGGTCCTGGCCCTGTGAGGTGGGGAACCCCCGAGGGCAGGACAGGGTCCACACCCCACATCCAAGTGCCCCAGAAACACTTTCCTTGATCTGATGCTGCTAACCACTGTGACCTCTAAAAGTGGTAGGGCTGAGCTGTTCTGACCAACAAAGCACTGAGCGGAAACCTAACGCCTCCTTACGGTGGAGCACCCTGGAGGGTGGCGTCCCCAAGCCCTGCAGAGTGAACAGTCTGCTGCCTCGGGCGTCTCTCAAATTAAACCGGAACATTCTTCTCTTCCTCTCCACTTCCGCTCCCTCATACATCCCCTTCCTCTTCTTCTTTTAAAAATAAAAGTATTAAAACTACATACTGAAATTTGAGGAAGTAGAAAAAATCATTCATAACCTTTCCCTCTTCCCATAATCTCTATTAGCTTGTGTAGTTTCGTGTAATCTTTCTCAGATACGTATTTTATGACGTTGCAGTTCTGTTATGCATATAATTTTGGGTATCGTTTCTTCACTTAACCAGAAGCGTCATCAGTGGTGTTATGCTGTCTTTGTAATCATTAGTTTGAATGGGCACAAGATATTTCATTGAGTGGCTGTCCCACCATCTACTTTCCCATTTTCTTTTTATCAGTTTGCTGCTTTTAATTTCTGTTGTTATAACTGAGGCTGCCAGAACATCTTCATGTATACAGCTCTCCCCCATTTGGAGTTAATTTCTTCAGACAGATTTCCAGAAGTGAAGTAGCAAACTACAACAGGTTTAAACCTTTCTGTTATTGTGGTTTTGGGTGCATACCAAATCTGTTTGCCAGGGGCTGCCCTGATGTCTACTGCTGCCAGCTATATATCGGAGTAGCAACTGCAGCCACTGCTTCCGTGTTGTCACTGAGTATCATTTAAAACTGTGCTGACGTGGTTCTCTATTACTTTAATGCCTACGCCTTCACTTCTCTCTGGCTGAGACTTTTCCTAAAAGCCCAGATGCTGATGGCCACAGGTCTCTCCTCAAGATGATGCGGCCACAAGGAACTCCAGCTCCAAACACAAGCACAGGCTGCCTTGAAGCTCAGGGATATAAGAAATAGAACCCAAGGAAAAACAACAAAGCCCATTCAGAGCCTCATAGCATAGCACAGCAACAGGTGTGCAGAGGGCAAAGCGGAGAGAGACCTGCACAGAGGGTCTGTGCAGACCGGCACTCCCCAGCCTGAGGCGCTTGTCTGCTCCACTGCTGGAGCAGATGGGGGCTGGGTGCTGAGGCTCAGGCTTCTGGGGGGTCAGACCCTGGGGAGGGGGCTGGGCCTTCATCAGAAAACAAGACAAATCTCAAGTAAACAAACTAACTTATCACCTAAAAGGATTAGAAAAAGAAGAACAGAAACCTAAAGTCAGCAGAAGGAAGGAAATAATAAATATCAGGGAGGAAATAAATAAAACAGAGGTTAGGGGCTTCCCTGGTGGCGCAGTGGTTGAGAGTCCGCCTGCCGATGCAGGGGACACAGGTTCGTGCCCAGGTCCAGGAAGATCCCACATGCCGCAGAGCGGCTAGGCCCGTGAGACATAGCCGCTGAGCCTGCGTGTCTGGAGGCTGTGCTCCGCAACGGGAAGGGCCACAACAGTGAGAGGCCCGCATACCGGAAAAAAAAAAACAGAGGTTAAAAAAAACATAGAAAAAATTAACAAAACCAAGAGCTGGTCCTTTGAAAGGGTAAACAAGACTGACAAACCTCTAGCCAGGCTCACCAAGAAGAAAAGAGAAAGAACCCAAATAAAATAAGAAATGAAAAAGGAGAAATCTCAACTGTTACTGCAGAAATACAAAAAAACCATAAGAGAATACTATGAACAATTACATGCCAACAAATTTGACAACCTAGAAGAAATGGACAACTTTCTAGAAACTTACAGACCACCAAAATTGAATCAAGAAGAAATAGATAATTTGAACAGACTGATCACTAGAAGTGAAGTAGAATCTGTAATAAAAAAAATTCCTACAAACAAAAGTCCAGGACCAGATGGCTTCACAGGTGAATTCTACCAAACATACAGAGAAGAATTTATACTGATTCTTCTCAAACTCTTCCAAAAGACTGAAGAGGAGGGAACGCTCCCAAAGACATTCTATGAAGCCACCATCACCCGGATACCAAAACCAGACAAAGACACCACTAAAAAAGAAAATTACAGGACAATATATTTCATGAATATAGATGCAAAAATTCTCAACAAAATATTAGCAAACCAAATCCAACAACACATAAAAAAGATCACACACCTCAACCGAGTGGGATTCATCCCAGGTTCACAAGGATGGTTCAACATACGCAAATCAATCAACGCACACCACATTAACAAAAGAAAAGTCCAAAACCACATGATCATCTCAATAGATGCAGAAAAAGCATTTGACAAAATTCAACATTCATTCACGATTAAAAACTCTTACCAAAGTGGGAATAGAGGGAACATATCTCAACATAATAAAAGCTATTTATGACAAACCCACAGCCAATACAATACTCAACAGTGAAAAGCTGAAAGCCTTCCCACTAAAATCTGGAACAAGACAAGGATGTCCACTCTCTCCACTTCTCTTTAACATAGAATTGGAAGTCCTAGCCACAGCAATCAGACAAGAAAAAGAAATAAAAGGTATCCAAGTTGAAAGGGAAGAAGTAAAATTGTTACTATATGCAGATTACATGATACTATATATAGAAAACCCTAAGGACTCCACACAAAAACTACTAGATCTAATAAATGAATGCAGCAAAGTAGCAAGATACAAGATTAACGTTCAGAAATCAGTTGCATTCCTTGACACTAACAGTGAAATGTCAGAAAGGGAATGTAAAAACACCCAAACAAACAAAAAAAAAGCTTTTTAAAATTACACCAAAAAGAAAAAAAAAACCTAGGAATAAACCTGACCAAGGAGGTGATTTATACACTGAGAACTATAAAACATTAATAAAGGAAATAAAAGAGGATTCAAAGAAATGGAAATATATCCCATGCACTTGGACTGGAAGAATGAACATTGCTAAAATGGCAATACTACCCAAAGCAATTTACAGATTTAATGCAATCCCTATCAAATTACCCATGACATTTTTCACAGAACTAGAACAAATAACCCAAAAATGTATATGGAACCATAAAAGACGCAGAATTGCTAGAGCAATCCTGAGGAAAAAATAAAAAACAAAGCAGGAGGCATAACTCTCCTAGACTTCAGACAATACTACAAAGCTACAGTAATCAAAACCGTGTGGTATCACTACAAAAACAGGCATACGGATAAATGGAACAGAATAAAGAACCCAGAAATAAACCCACACACCTACAGTCAATTGATCTTCAACAAAGGAGGCAAGAATATAAAATGGGAAAAAGACAGTCTCTTCAGCAAGCGGTGTTGGGGAAGTTGGACAGCCGCATGTAAATCAATGACGTTCGAACACACCCTCACACCATACACAAAAATAAACTCAAAATGGCTTAAAGACTTAAACATAAGACAAGACACCATAAAACTCCTAGAAGAGAACACAGGCAAAACATTCTCTGACATAAATCGTACCAATGTTTCCTTAGGTTGGTCTCCCAAGGCAACAGAAATAAAAACAAAAGTAAACAAATGGGACCTAGTCAAACTTACAAGCTTTTGTGCAGCAAAGAAAGCCATAAAAGAAAACCCGAAAAGGCAACCTACAGACTGGGAGAAAATATTTGCAAATGATGCAGCCAACAAGGGCTTAATCTCCAAAATATATGTACAACTCAACAACAAAAAAACAAATAACCCAATCCAAAAATGGGCAGAAGACCCTAACAAACATTTCTCCAAAGAAGACATATAGGTGGCCAGTAGGCACATGAAAAGATGCTCAACATCACTAATTATTAGAGAAATGCAAATCAGAACTACAAAGTGGTACCACCTCACACCGGTCAGAATGGTCATCACTAAAAAGTCTACAAATAACAAATGCTGGAGACGATGTGGAGAAAAGGGAACCCTCCTACACTGTTGGTGAGAATGTAAGTTGGTCCAGCCACTATGGAAAACAGTATGGAGGTTCCTCAGAAAACTAAAAATAGAATTGCCATATGATCCAGCAATCCCACTCCTGGGAATATACCCGGACAAAACTATAATTCAGAAAGAAACATGCACCCGTATGTTCACAGCAGCACTGTTCACAACAGCCCAAACATGGAGACATGTTTAGGAAACAACCTAAATGTCCATTGACAGGTGAATGGATAAAGATGTGGTACATATAAACAATGGAATACTACTCAGCCATAAAAAAAGAATGAAAACATGCCATTTGCAGCAACATGGATGCAACTAGGGATTATTATACTAATGGAAGTAAGTCAGAAAGAGGAAGACAAATATCATATGATATCACTTATATGTGGAATCCAAAATGTGGCACAGATGAACCGATCTACAAAACAGAAACAGACTCACAGACGTAGAGGACAGACTTGTGGTTGCCAGTGGGGAGGGAGAGGGATAGACTGGGAGTTTGGGGTTAGCAGATGTAAACTATTACATACAGGATGGATAAGCAACAAGATCATACTGTAGAGCACAGGGAACTATATTGAATATCCTGTGATAAGCCATAATGGAAAAGAATATGAAACAAGAACGTCTGTACGTGTATAACTGAGTCACTGCTGTGTAGCAGAGAGCGGCACAACGTTGTAAATCAACTACACTTCAATAAAAAGAATTTTTTTTTAATCTAGACATTAAAAAAAAAACAAACCATCAAAGCTCAGGTGCTGGAGCTCAGAACAAATGCAGACTCTGAGCACATCCAGTGCACCAGGCACAGTTTTCTTTGTTGTTGGGCTTTTCTCCTAAAAAGTTTTTATTCTACAACGGAGAAAATGGAGGTCTGGAGCAAATGAGTGAATTGTCCTAGGTCACTAGTCCATTAAGAGCAGCTGGGATTTCAATCTGGAGCAAGTGATTCCGAGGCCTGCAGCTGTGCTGGGCATCACACCACATCTAAAAAGCCAGTGGCCGCCAGGGACGATGTCCATGTGAACAACAGCGATCCCCATACGTGGCAGGATTTCTGTATGTCAGTGACCTAATCTGATTTTTAAAGGGCTGTTTCTGAGTGAGTCATTCTCAATACTCTGCATATTTCCAAACTCCACAATAAAATACAAGGAGAATGTGGGCACAGAGATGATGAGTTCTTTAAATAAGCAAAGTGCTAGAAATAGCTTGGAAGTGGGGACTGAGCCTGAGAGAACAGAGTTGAGATAGATCGGGAAATTGCGGGGTAAAGAAAACACTTTGAGTGGTTCGTCAAACACTAGGCTCTTTTAGGATCAGCCATCTCTCCAGTGGGGAGAAGCTCCCGGAAAGCTGGGCTGAACATGAGTCTAGGCACAGGACCACACTGGGCCGAGCCAGGCATGCTGGGGAGAGAAGTCAGCCGCAGTGGTTCCAGGACTGCTTCAGGTCCTCGATCAGGGCACCGCGCAGCACTTAGCTGGCTGGAGTGACAACCTGCAACAGAACCACGGAGGCTTTCAGGGCTCCTTGGGCTACCGGAGCCCTCGTGAGAGCCCCTCAGGGAGGGTGACGTCTTGGTAGAAGAGAGGGCCAGGCTGACGGGGATGGCTACTTGGTTTGGGGCGCCCCGGGGTGAAAATGGGGAAAACAAGAACTTACAGAAGAAAAAACGTTCTAGTGTGTCAGCTTCTGAGCCTTTTTGCCCAGGCATTTGTTGTTTTCCATTCTGCAAATAAAATATGACTATAACCCCCTTTTAAGAAGCAGTCCTCCTTGATCAGCTGCACTGGAGGGTCTCTTTCTTTCCCGCTCCTCGCCCCAAAGGGCAAAGGTTTGCGGTTTGTGTTTAAAACACGTGCCTGTTGGGAAGGGGCGGGCAAAGAAAGAAGAAGAGGGGCAAAGGGTCCTTTTTCCTGACCAGAGTTCATCTTACTTGGCTCCAAGACCCCAGAACGCCAGCAAAACTGGACCAGGACATGGTGAAGAGGGGCTCCTGGTCATTTTCAAAGACGCGCTGTTGTCCAGGTCACACAGAAGTGGCACCTGCACTGCAGCTCCCTCTGTGCTTTAGGAGAGCTTTCATTGCTTTTTGCTCGGTGACTCCACCCTCCCTGGGCCGCCCCCTTCCCTCCCAGACCAGGGCTCAGCTGGCGCCTCTGCTTCCTCCCGTGCTTTCTCCCGGGAGGTGCCCTAAGCCCCAGGTCCCCTTCAGAGGCGTCTCCTGCTCACTGGCCCGAAGCCACAGCTACCTTCTTCCCCAAGCCAGCTCCTCTTGGTAAAGGGCAAACCCACCAATGACCCAGCCTGAGCCTGGACTCTTTTCTTCTCTAGTAAAATCGGAGTATTCTTACTCCCTGGGCTGTTGTTTTAGAACGAGGCCCGGCACATAGTAAGTGCTCACTCAGTAAACGCAGGCTACTGGGCTCTGCTCCTGTTCTGCTTGGTCAGAGGCATCTAAGCTTCCTGGGGGGTCAGCAGTACTCCCACTGGATCCCCTCCGGGCGCTGGCCCCTCCCTGCCTTCCTCTGGTCACTGGGGGCGTGGTGCCCATGGCTGGGACACGCGGGCCGTGTCTGCGTCTGGAAGTAAGCGCGACTCTGAAGCCCCATCCTGGCCCGGTGTCTGGCGTGGAATCAGCTGAGACACTCCCCACAGGGATGTACTGCAGCCACCGTGTTGCCCCTGGACCCCCCCACAGAGCCTGTGCTTCCGACAGGGTCTCTGACCTCACCTTCCCACGTGGCCCTGAGGCTATGCAAGGGGGCCCTCTGACACTGGAGCCGATCAGTGACCAGGGGAGGCCAGCCCTGCCTCGCGGACCTGACAGCCCAGCAGGGGGCTGCGTCTGGAGTCTGTGATGAACGCCAGCAAGTCAGGAAGTTCCCGTGCAATCTTCTGATTTCTGGGAAAAGTCCGTTTTTCCAGGTGTGGACAAAGCTCTCGGGAACCCGGTGCCCTGCGCCGAGCGGGGCCCAGTGACAGGAGGCTGCCCAGGAGGCTGCTCCAGGTGAAGAGCAGCCCCCAGCTCGCACAGCAAGCCGGAGGGGGACTCAAGCCCGCAGTCCTACACGAGATGGCTGAGACGGAACAGTGAGGGGCACTCAGGAAGCCCTCTCCCCTCCTCACAGCGATGCTGACGGCGCTTCCCTCTACGTCCCAGGCGCCCCGGCTGGAGCCCCAGGGCTACGCACTGAGCTGGGCCTGGGTGTCAGCCTCCCCATGTGGGAAACTGGGTCTTAGCTGGCCACGTCCGTTCTAAAAACAGAAAGCCCAAAACTGAGCCCAGTGTCTATTTTTACGTCCCACTCACTAGAGAGGAATGTGTAATATTTCAGTAAAGGAGGGTGCAGGCGACCAAAACTAACTGTTTGGCTTGGCGGCCTCTGGCGGGTCTGAATTGCTGAGATGAAGGCTGCAGAAACATTGTCAGAAGATACAATAGCTTTCTTTACTGGAGCAAATCCTAATAGATTCACAAACCATTTAACATTTACCCTCCTCCACCTCCCCCGCCAAAGGAGGAAAAGGAATAAGAAGAGGGGAAGATACGAAAAACTCTTAGAATCTAAAAATTAGTAGATGACAAGCCGGTGGGGAAGAGACAGCACGGCCTAGCCACTGAGACTGGGGGTGTCCGACCCTCCAGGCCAGCGGGGCAGGGGGCACAGGGTCTGGGGACCACCTGCCCCTAACCGCGAGGCCCCAGGGACTAGAGGACGCTCCTGTATTTTCACCAGGGAGCCGGGCAGACGATGGATAGGGCCCAGCTGTTGGGCCCCATGGCAACGAGCCTGGGGAAAACCCACCAGACACCCACCAGACAGTGGGTGTGCAGGAGTCTGCGGTTATAAGGCCACAAGGGAAGGACAGGAGCCTCTGCCCTCCAGGTGTCTGTCGTCTCGCAGGGACAAGACGCACCAACAAAGAGCATTAACGTGTGTCCGCCTAGCGCAGAGCTTCTCAGAGGGGACACAGAAGGGGGACAGCTGCAGACGCTGCGGCAAGGGGTGAAGCGCACGGCGCTGGGCTGGGACATCTAGCTCACACCCCCTCACTCTGGGCCTCTGTTTCCTCATCTGTCAAAGCGCGCATTGTGGGGATTAGCTGAGGAAATGCCCCCAAGGCGCTCAGCACAGATCGGGGCCCTGTGGGAGCTGCCCGGCTGTCACAATAACTGAGAGAAACGCAGGGACGGAATCTGCTCTGGGTCTGGGGGCAGGTGGGACCTGTACAGGCGGCTGGGGGCCAGGGGGCTGGGCAAGGCACTGAGGCAGATGAGGTCGGTACCATGGGGCAGGGCTGTGGGGCTGGAGAAGAGACCGGTGGGAAGGACCCTTGGGGCCACAGCAGCAGGCTGGGCCCTGGGCTGAGGAGCTGACAGGTCACTGCACCTCCAAGAGCCAGGAAAGGTCCAGAGCAGGGGGCCACGGGCCTGCTCTGGATCTCAGGAAGGTGAGCTGGAGACGGCACGGGGGAGGGGCAGGGGGAGGGGGAGGGAGGCTTCACTGCTGGGCAGAGACGGGGGTCTCCGTGAGGGTCCCCAAGCAGGAGCGATGCTGTGACGGGAGCATGGCGGGGCTCCACGGCCCCGCGTTTCTCAGAAACTTTGGGCTGGCGGTGAGGGGTGACAGCCAGGCAGAGCCATACCTGGGAACCCAGGGAACGCTCCATGTACGGACATCCCGACAGAACACCCTTCTGTCCCGCGTGGGCAAGAGATGCCTGTTAGCCACAGACAGACCCAAGCTCCAATCCCTCTTCCTCGATTCAACCCGCCTGCCCGTTACCGCCGCCCCTGAGCCCCGGCATCTGGCCCGCGGCGGGGGCGATGCTGACCTCCTGGGTGAGAGAATTTGACGTGCCTGCAGATCCCTGGTGTGGACCCCAGCCCGTGGAGACGCTCTGGCTCCCAGGCTTACTTCTCCTCCTGAGGAGCGGCTGAGAGGCCTCCCTACTCCAGGAGTGGTCTGTGTTGACCCTCGGAGATCAAGGAGCTGATCCCCACCCAGCTGACTTACGATCCCCAAAGAGGCAGCCGAACCTCAGGTGAAGGACTCGGGTAGACAGAAAGGGAAAATCCAGACTGCCTGGGGGGAGGCGAGCACGGTGGGCGTGGCGTCCCCAGAGTCCAGCCACCCGGCGCTAGGGCCTGACCCGACTCTGCAGGGGTCTCCTGTAAACCCCCCAGCCCAGAGGGGCGGCAGCGCGAAGCATCCTCTCCTCCCGATTCCCCTCTCTGGAGCATTCCAAGTGCTGAGTGTTTTCCCCGTGGAACCTCAGGACAGGAGAAAGGACTCCGCCGTGGGGCCCTGCAGGTGCCCTGGCCCCCAGCACACCTGCCAAGCTGATGGATGAGGGGAAAGATGATGACCAAGGGCACCTCACCCGACCGGGACGGGCACTTCTGCCTCGGAGCCTCCCTTCGGGAGCGACAGAGGCATGAGGCCTGGCCCGGCCTTCGCAGGAGGCGACTCAGGAGGGGAGGGCAGGCTGGAAGACCGAGCACGATCTGAGGAAACGGGCAGCGCTTGCCCAGCATCGAGGCCTCTCCTCGTCAGAGCCGCCTTTCAGGGACAGACAGCACCAGCTCGTCCACGCTCTGCAGGTCTCTGCAGGGGTCCTCGGCCACAGGCTGGCCCAAAGGAAGGAGCCCAGACAGAGATGCAGAGACTGGGAAGAAATCCCAAATCCCTGAGATTCTCGGCTCTGTGCTCAAGTCATCACCTGGGGTCTGGCCTCAGCTGATCGACTGGTGGCTGAGAAGTCAGAGCTGAGAAAGAGCTAGGCACTCAGTTGGCCATCCTTAAATGTCTACAGAAGTGGGGACCTCCCTGGTGGTCCAGCGGTTAAGACTCCGCACTTCCAGTGCAGGGGGCGCGGGTTCGATCCCTGGTCGGGGAACTAAGATCCCACGTGCCGCGCAGCACGGCCAAAAAAAAAAAAAAAAGTCTGCTGAAGTGAATAGCTGCAGAAGGCACGAGACCGTATCTACCAACGTGTATGTAAATATGCGTCATGTGAATGAAGGAAGATGACTGGAGGAAGGATCGTGTGGCTAAAGGGGTCCTCCTTGTGAGTTCCGCCCCAGGCGCCGTCATCCCCACGCTGGGATCTTTGCCGAGAGCAAGTGTTTACTCACCTTTGAGCCTTGAGCATAATGCCTGTCCCAGAGCGGAAGGATAATCAACGTCCGCCGGATTTTTTTTAAAAATCAGTGAATGATGTCATAGAGACAGGAAGTAGAAGGGTGGTTGCCAGGGGCTGGGGGAGGGGAAAGGGGGCTTCCGGCTTACAAGGAACAGAGTTGCAGTTAGGGAAGATGACAGAGTTCCAGAGATGGATGGTGGCGACAGCCGCACAGCAGTGTGAGTGCACTTAAGGCCACCGACCCGCACGCTTACAAACGGCTAAGACGGTACATTTTATGGGATGTGTATTTCACCACAATTTAAAATTCAAAAAAAAACGCCAGTGGATGATAGACAATCAAATGAAACGACCCGCCGTCGGGGCTGTCAGAGCGTGGAGTCTTTGATTTGAAATGGCACAAATTCTCTGCAACTGTCCATCAGCAGCTGCGATCCATGTTCTCACACCCCAAATCCGGGCTGGACTGTGCCTCCATTTGACCATTAGAACAAAGCAGAGGGGATACTTTGGTTCCCAAGCCTCAGCCTCGGAAGACCCTGTCGGCTTCCACTCTCACCCGAGGGAACTCTTCCACCAACACGTAGCTCGCTGGACACATGTGGCCCCAACCGGACACAGAAGAGAAGGTACCCTACAGCAACCAGCTCCCATCAGCCGTCAGATGACACATGAGCGGTCCCCGGCGAGGCCCACAGAAGAACAGCCTGGCTGAGCTCTGCCCAGACCACTGACCCCCAGAATCAAGAGCAAAGAAATGGCTGCTTCAAGCCGCGAAGGAGTGAGGTGCCTGCCATGCATCAGAGTCATCAAATGACAGAGTGTCCAGCCTTGCAGCTGGAGGTCAGGGCCACCCTGCCCTGGCTAACCCAGCTCCTGCATGCAGCTCTCCAAAGTTCTCATCTGTCTTTCAGTCCTAAGGAAGAGCGTGACAATGCAGAGAGGTGGGCACTCGCGCTTCAGCTGGGGAGAGGCGAGTGGTGGAACTCTGACTCTTGAAGACAGAGCAGGGTAAGGCCCTTTGCTCTCTGGAACGCTGTTTTGCCTCTACAAAGTTCTGACTTTAAATCACGTAAGTGTGATTTTGAGAGCTCAAATCAAAAGGTGAGGACACAGCCCACCTGTTCATGAAATAAGCTGGTTCTCTCATTGAAAGGGAATGTGAAATGAATTGGGAGATTAGGTTTGACATAAATACACCACCCTGTGTAAAACACATAGCTAGTGGGAACCTGCTGTATAGCACAGGAAGCTCAGCTCGTGCGTGCTCTGTGATGACCTAGATGGGTGGGATGGGGGGAGGGGCGTGGTGGGAGGGAGGTCCAAGAGGGAGGGGATACAGGTATACATACAGCTGGTTCACTTCATTGTACAGCAGAAACTAACACAACACTGTAACGTAACTATACTCCAACGGAAAAAAAAATGAAACAGAACTGAGCCACAAAGACTATACGTTTTACTAAAAAAAAAAAAACCAAATAAGTTAATTAAAATGAGCAACACATATTGACTTAACTTTATCAAGCCTTCTCAATTTATGCAGGCTCCTAAGGGACCTGGATGGTGTCTGTGGACAGTTAACACCAGCACGAGTGTGACCCGTGCTGGACTGGGTCAGCACACCTTGTTCTGGAGACCTTTTCCCGGCACCTGTTCCCACAATGAGCCTCATTCTCAGCAGCCGCCCCAGGTGCTGCCCCATCCTTGCCCCAGAATGTCATCTGCATCAAGGTAATAATAGATGAAACATCCCATCCCACAAACGGCTGACGCAGCGACATTTAACAAGGTAAATTCTCACGAGAGTAGATATCCTCGTGGGGGGCACGATGGACTTGGGGCTCGGGGCATTTTAACTAATTCGACTTCTCTGTCTTCATCACTGAGACATCATCAAACACAGGGCCCAGTCCAGTAACATCTGTGCTGCCTTCGGGGCCACCGTCCCCGAGGCTGTCCACTCCCCCCTGCAGACTGCCCATCTGCCTAGGGTTACAGTAAGGCCCCTACATAAGAACGAGTTGTATGTAGGTACCCAACTAACACAATGGGCTATCTAGTACTGTACTGTAACAGGTTTAAAATACCTTTCCCACAAATAACACATAAAAAACAAACAAAAAATAAAACATGTTTAGTCTTACAGTACAGTCCCTTGAAAAGGACAGTAGTCCAGGACAACAGCTGGCGTCCAGGGGCTGGCATCGAGTGAACAGGCAAGAAGAGGTACTGACTGGAGGAGGGAGAGGAGGTGGGAGACGGTAGAGCTAAAGGATCGCCAGCAATAGGAGACAGAGGAAGCTGCAGTTTCCCTCACACCTGACGTGGATGGTTCCCATCTTTGAAAGTTTGTAACTTGAAGGTTCCTACGTAGGGGACTTAACTGTAGTGCTTGTCAGTTACCCATCTGGGGAGCCCATATAAAAGGAATATTGACGGCCCTGGCTGAACGTCACTGTGGCGAGGTCCCTTCTAGCCACCTCCAACTCCCTTTGCCCTGTCACTGGACAAGGGATTTATGGGTGGGTCTCGGAGCTCAGAAGCTGCAATCCCAGGCTGCCCCTCACCCTCCCTGGCTGCCTCCCAGCCACCCTCGCTGGTTCAGCCACCCCTTAACCAGTGTCCAGATCCTGAAGGAGACTCCAATTCCAGGCACAACGTCGTCGCTCACCCTGCCCTCTGCGCAGACCTAGGTTATTAATCTGCCACAGAAATAAAGAAAATCACGCACGCAGGATGCAGGCATTTGCATCTTATTTTTAGTATGTTTAGGACCTGACGTTCTGGACCCCCAAAGGCAGGAGTCTGTGCTTGCGGGAGGAGCACGGCCATCTGCATTAATGCCACGTATTCGCAAAAGCCACCTCTCAACTCTCACGTAAGGGTCCCCTCGACTTTCACAGTCTTCCTCATCCTAGGGCGGCTCGCGTCACTTGGGGCAATCAATCAGCTAACCAACCGCGCCGCCTGTGGGCAACGCCGCCGGCTGCCCTCATCCATCTGAGCCCTCATCAAATCCTTCATTTTAAGACACAGACCCCTACCTGAGGGCCTCTCAGGTGGCTTGCAGAGCCCCCCCCCACTGCCGCATCCCGCTCTGACCCACCCTCCCTACAGCCCCCTGGACGCCGTTTCTACCAGGATGAGCAACTGTAGGGACAAGTGGAAAACCAAGAAACAAGCCCCTTCAAGTGTCAGGGCTTGAAAGCCCTGATCCAACCTCAAGCCTAAGCCCTATTGAAGGTACACAGCCGTCCTGGCCACCCCCATTAGGGAAAGGACCCTCCAACACACAGCAGAGGATGTTCTAGAATTCAGAGAATCCTGGTCTTTTTCCTTCTCTTCCTTGGGTTTGAGACACCTGCCTTTTGGTCATTTTGCGCTACTTATTAATGCACTTGTACTGGGACAACTAGGAAGAATGGGGAAATGGATAAACCCCGTTAAGCTTGATACTCTTAAGCAACTTTGGCAACAATAACACTAACAGCAAGAAACGAATGCCTGGGGACCAGCATCAGGCACCCGGGCTGGGTTGCACATCTGTATCCACCGGCTATTCCAGTTTCAAAGGGTACCAAGGGCACTCTTCCCCTCCTCCCTTCTTCCCTCAGGACTCTGCCTTTGAGGTGACTCTTGCAGGCAGTTCTGATGCATCTGCAGCCTTGTCTCCACATCCACCCACCTTCCTGTCTCGGCTGCCCTTCGCATTTCACTTTAATAAAAGCAGCTCTTAACCACCCCGTCCCCCCGCCAAGAAAAGCTTCCCTCAAAGCTTTGCCTTATGGAGCCCCCAACAAGGCACTGAGTGCTGGTGGGCAGAAGTGTGAGCCGAGAAAGCCCCCCGAGGGGCTGCCCCTGCTTTTCCCAGGACAGGGGCGCCGACCGTGCGCAGCGCGCCGACCGCCACGCTTCCATCCATCACCAAGCCCAACGCGGCGCAGGCCCCGCCCCTCCACCTCTCCTCTCCCACCGGCAGGGGGCGCATCACCCGCAGCCCGCGGCCGTCCGAGCCCACCAAGGGCTGAACGGAAAATACCTAAGGACTCCACGCTTTTTAAGAAGACAAACAAATCTAAATTTAACCCAACTTACCCTCGTTTCCCAGGAGAAAGGGGCAGAGTGCTCATCTTGCCAAGTTATGTCCTGAAATAAAAATTCAAGAATAAATCTGGAATCCAAACCCAAAGGGACCCCGCGCTGACAACCACCACCCGAGGCCATGGGGGAACCAAACTTCAGCAAGAAGAATCCCAAGTCCCGGCTCAAAACAAGCCTGAAGTTGTCGCGCTCTGCAGAGAACGTGCTGACCTTCTTGGTCTGGCTCCCCCCTCACCCTGCTGGCCGCGGCTGCCAGGTACGCCCGTCCCCTGCCAAACGGACATTCGATGAATGCCTGGGAGCCCCAGGACGGACTCGATGACAGGGAGGCCGAGGGGAAAGGAAACAGAGCTTCCGGGCTCAGGTCTCGGCCCGGCCAGCGCCTAGCCACACGGCCAGGGGAAGATGACTTAGCCTTTTGAGCCTCAGTTTCCTCATCTGTGAAAGGCGAACTGCGCTTCCCCTGCGGGGCTGTTGTGAGGATAAAATGAGGTAACAGAGGAAAAGGAGGCCGGGTGATTATCTGCCAATCAACACCTGTACTGTCTGAGCATCGCCCCCCGCCATCCCCCTAAGTGCCTACCAGAGATCTGAAAGGCAGTGACCAGCCTGTCAGTGAAGAAAATGCCAACTGAATGCAGCTGCCTATTTAGAGAGAAAACTCTGAAATCCTTCAGACCCTCACAAGCGGCACAGGAGAGGAGCCCTTCGAACAGTCACTGAGAGTCTGACCTTGGATCCACTGACCCGAACAAAGGTTTGTAGGATCGCCTTTCCTAGGCCACCCCTCCAACTCTCCAGCTGTATTCCTATACTAGCAAATGTCTCACGTGTGCCCAGCTTCTGCTGAGGAATCTTATTTTCTGAACCAAAAACTGGGACATCCTGGGCGATACAGACTGAAAATGGCATAAAATATTTTGAACTGAGACTGTCCTTGCATAAAGCACCCCAGGTACATGATGTCTTCGCGCCCAGAGTCACTCCCTAGCCCCAGAGCTAGGTTACCTGGCTCCCCTCCCCCTCCTGGAGTTCTGCAGAGGGTCCACTTCCTTCAGTACCAACTCCATCCCCAGCCTTGGCCTCTAAGCTATGTCTCCTATTCACTCCTGGCTGTCGGGCAAAACTTTAGAAATGAGAGGGAACGTGGGCCACTACGCTCCCATTGGGAACCTCAGTTAAGTCCAAGCGTACTCCTCAACTTACAAACTGCGTCCCTCCAAAAGTAGAAACGTGACTTAACAAGTCTCGGCTGAGGGGGCTCCTGCGTCCAGGTCTCTGTGTGTGTGGTCAGGGCGTGGGAGAAGAGCGCAGTTGAGCTCAATGACCTGAAAGTCCTCAAAATTCTGTGATCTCAGGACCCTCTAAGTTCCTCTTAGAAGCAATAAAACAAGAAGGACTTTGTTTTCACATGGGAAAAATAAAGGAGGCTGATGAAATGTATGTTCCCTTTGTTCTAGATTTGGACCTGTGGAAAAGGGCAAAGGGAAACCAACTGGTAAATGTGCTCCCTCTATGGGGAGGTGGCGGGGTGGGGGGGGGACAAGCCCAGTGGCCACCTCAAGGGACAGAGGAGGCGTGTGGAGATTCAGTGGGCGGGCAGAGGCAGAGGAGGGGACAGGACCACTGACCAAAAGCAGGACACACCGGAGCTGGACACCCTTTCTCATGTGATATGATCGATCCTCTGAATGTTAATTATGCAGCTTGAGTCCCTTTGAAATCTGCAAAGAACACAGTAAGAAGGTTTTTGGCTTTGGAAGATGAATGAGTGCAAGACTGAGGAAAAAAGATGTAGCCTGGAGCTTGGTGAGCCAGCAGGCTCCAGTGGCTGCAGCCCAGACAGGCTGAAATTCCAAGGGGGCTGCAGACAGAGGGGTGCACTGTGATTTCTCCCCAACTTGGTGTCAAGTCAATAATCTTTTGTTTGCTCCAGCAAGAAACGGAGTCAAGGGGCAAATTCCTTAGATTTCTGCAATTCTGAGCTCATTAAAAAAAAAATAATAAAGCACTTAACAAAAATAAACATGCCAAACAAAAATGTGATTGAAGCTCTGATGTCAGCCACTGGCTGCACAAAGAGCGTTGGGGGCAAGCACAGGCTTTCCAGGCAGCTGGATGCAAAACGGCATCAGGATTGCAAAGTTGTAGAAGTGGAGAGTGGTGGTGGCTGTACAACACGGTGAACGTACTGACTGTACACCTAAAAGTGGTTAGCACGGTCAATTTTATGTTCTGAATATTGTACCACAATAAAAGAATCTGAAAAGGCTATATATATTATATGATTCCAACTATATGACATCCTGGAACAGGTAAAACTATGGAGACAATAAAAAGATCAGTGGCTACCAGGGTTGAACAGAAGAAGGGCTGAGTAGGCAGAGCACAGAGGATTTTCAGGACAGTGAAATACTCTGTACCGCGCATTAATGATGGATGCTTTTCTCAAAACCCACAGAATGTACCACAGCAAGAGTAAACCCCAGTGGAAACTATGGGTGTTGGGCAGCAATGCTGTGTAGGTTCATCCATTGTAACAAATCTTCCACTCTGGTGGGCGTGTTGGTAGTAGCAGAGGGTGCACATGTGTGACAGTAGGCGGTAGTTCAGAAATCTGTACTTTCTACTCACTTTTGCTGGGAACCTAAGACTGCTCCAAAAATTAAAATCTATTCTTCAAAAAAGTGTCCCCTCCCCCCCCAAAAAAACCTGACAAAAGTAACAAATGCTAAAAACATCGTTTCCTAATGACTTTAGTCCCTCTTGCTATTATCTGTGCTCTTGAGGTTACTTACATCTGTTGCCCCTGCAAGATGGAAAGTGCATCTATAACACCACACAACGAGGTCACCGCACCTCCCTGACCGGCTCTGATGCAGTGAGCTACCTGGGGGCTTGGACAGCCCCTGGGGGAGCATCTCCATGGCAACCAGCACGTGCTCCACATCAGGGCTGCTCCCCTCACTGCCCTGGAGCCAGATGTTAAACATTCCCGAACACACCACAAGCTGCAACCAATATCAGACACACTGAAATTCACTACATTCTACACTAAATGTAACTGCTACTCTTAAATTTTTTAAGGATTTTGGTAATTTTGCTTTAGAAATTATTTGGTGACAAGTAACTCATCTATAATTGGTTGATTCCTCTGTAAAAGTCAGGACTGTTCCAAAATTATTCTAAAATGAAAAATTCTGGACCTAGAATTCATTTCAAACACGAAATGTTATAAATATTAGCCTTTCCTCTTCATGAAGTTGGAGACTAGTGGGACATTTATTCTTTTATAACTTTCTTTCCAATTTTGGGGCCGGTGAATTTCATCGTGTCTCAAGTGTGTGAGGTGGACAGCACCTGTAAGTGGCACTGTCCACAGCGGGTGTCCCTTAGTGCCGCCATAGGTCAGCCTGAGCAAGTGGGGCAAGGAGCACGGGTGTCACAGAGCAGCTCTGAGCTCCCCCTACACAAAGCCAGGCCGCTAGCAGCCCGCAGACGGGGAGCGGCACCTTTCCTGCAACAGTCAAAAGAACTGCTTCTGAGACGCCTGCAGCGCTCTGAAAGTCTCGCTTTCACTCTGGGCCTCTCTGAGGGACAGGCTAGGGACCATTCTGCAACCTGAACAAACTGCACCTTCCTGCAGATGCCCTCTCTCTGGCATACCTGTCCCAGGTAGCCAGAGGGGATGATCATCTCCTGGGTCCTTACTGGTCTTGGGTCCACGCTGGCGCCATTCACAGGCACCAGACTCAAGACTCTCTGAAGAGCATCCCTAGCCTAGAGGTTCTAGGTCTGGCTGTAAATCAGAATCACCTAGGGACTTCCAGGGTGGCGCAGTGGTTAAGAAGCCGCCTGCCAATGCAGGGGACGCGGGTTCGAGCCCTGGTCCAGGAAGATCCCACATGCTGCGGAGCAACTAAGCCCATGCGCCACAACTACTGAGCCTGTGCTCTAGAGCCCGCGAGCCACAACTACTGAGTCCGTGTGCCACAACTACTGAAGCACGCATGCCTAGAGCCCGTGCTCCGCAAGAAGAGGAAACCACCGCAGGGAGAAGCCCGCGCACCACAACGAAGAGTAGCCCCCGCTCGCCGCAACCAGAGAAAGCCTGTGTGCAGCAACGAAGACCCAACACAGCCAAAAATAAATTAATTAATTAAAAAAAAAGATTCCACCAAATGAATTAACAAGTTCATTTAGAAGGACAAGACTCCCACACTAAAAAAAAAGAAAAAGAATCATCTAGAGTGCTGTTTTAATAGGCAGAATCTGTGGGTCCCACCTGACTTGGTTTTAGAAAACCAACAACTCCCTAGGTAATTCTAAGGCAGCCGTTCCCCTCGGGCAGCTTACCTACTTCAGTCCTCCACAGGACACCTGACTGCCTCTTCACACTGGGGACACTTGGCCACACAGGCTGCACTTGCCGACCTCCCAGGCTCAGGGACCCACCTCTGTCTTCCCAGGCCATCCCACCTGCCAAGGTGGCCTCAATGAATACTGCTAGGTGACTCTCATCATCCCCAAATAAGGACTTCTACTAAACCAACCAGGGTTCAGGCTTCCGTCACGAGGAGCCCAAGGATTTCTGGGCTGGCTCTCACCCACCCAACTCTGGAGCAGGCAGAATCACGTTCTGCGTATCAGTATAGTCAACCAAGGCACACAAACGGTCTCCTAATACACAGCAAGGGCCCAGCAAATCACGTTTAAAGGCCGCTTTCATTTCATTCTTCCCAGAGTTCAAAGATTGCATAAAACTACTGCAACAGCGTTTCTAATCATGCCCTTAGTATGTAACCATAAACAATAAACACTCTTAGGTGGTAGTCAGAATATGGTGCACTGTTTGTTAAATTTCTCCTGCCACCTAGAGGGCTGAGTCTCTAAGAGTTAGAATCCCAACCATTAAGCTCCCCAGAAATATATCTGATTTTTCTTGAGTGATTCAGAAACAGTGCTCACTGGAACCATATACTGTCACTGTCCTCCTGAAGTCCATAAATGAGGCGAGTTTCTGGTTGATAAGACAGCGGCATCTTGGCTTAAAAGTAAGAAATGTACTGGGCATATACCCAGAGTAAGCCATAACTCAAAAAGACACATGCACCCCAGTGTTCATTGCAGCACTATTTACAATAGCCAGGTCATGGAAGCAACCTAAATGTCCATCGACAGACGAATGGATAAAGAAGATGTGGTACATATATACAATGAAATATTACTCAGCCATAAAAAGGAACGAAATTGGGTCATTTGTAGAGACATGGGTGGACCTAGAGACTGTCATACAGAGTGAAGTAAGTCAGAAAGGGAAAAACAAATATCGTATATTAACGCATATATGTGGAATCTAGGAAGGTGGTACAGATGAACCGGTTTGCAAGGCAGAAATAGAGACACAGATGTAGAGAACAAACGTATGGACACGAAGCAGGAAAAGGAGGGGGGGCGGGCGGGGTACGGGGAGGATGAACTGGGAGATCGGGATTGACATGTATACACTAATTTGTAACAGATTTGTAACAGATAACTAATAAGAACCTGCTGTGTAAAAAATAAAATGAAATAAAATTCAAAAAAAAAAGTAAGAAGGGCTTCCCTGGTGGTGCAGTGGTTGAGAGTCCACCTGCTGATGCAGGGGACACAGGTTCGCGCCCCGCTCCGGGAAGATCCCACATGCCGTGGAGTGGCTAGGCCCTGTGAGCCATGGCCGCTGAGCCTGCGCGTCCGGAGCCTGTGCTCCGCAACGGGAGAGGCCACAACGGTGAGAGGCCCGCGTACGGCAAAAAAAAAAAAGAGTGAAGTGTAAACTCTGGGCTCTGGGTGATCATGATATGTCAGTGTCGGTTCACCGGTCGTTCACAAATGCACGGCTCTGGTGCGGGTGTTGATCCTGGGGGAGTCTGTGCACGGGGTGCAGGGGTATATGGGAACCCTCTGTACTTCCTGCTCAATTTTGGGGAACCTAAAGCTGCTTTAAAAAATAAACCCTACTTTTAAAAAGGGAGACGTGAGGAAGAAGAATATGCTCTTTTTTTTTTTACCAACTGGTTATTCTTAGGGGCTATTGTTCATATGTTTATGGAATCGATGTTTTCCCCTTTGACTTGCAGTACATTTAACTCTGCTGAGATCAGAGGGTTGCCATCACCGGAAGTACAAAAGGGCAGTTCCAACAACAGAAAAGCAGTTATGATTTAACTCCTGGGCAGGTTCCACCATGAATACAAATACAGAAACTCAGGCCTCCTCAGACCTCAGCAGAAACATGCCAAGGTAGTGATGGGAGGGTGGGTGGGGGACAGGTCTAAGGAAATGAAGAGAAGAACGAGCCAGAAGTTTAACAGACAGGTCTGGCCTTGATTTCTTTTTCTGAGAAATGGGTACTTTCTCTGGCACTAACAAAATCTCTCATTTTAGAGTGTAAAAGTAACTCCCGTCAATTATAAGATGACTCCAGACCTGCCAACAGGTTTCCCAGCTCTGCCCCCTCCCTCCCTGCAAGACAAGGAGCCAGTCGTTTCTTTGCAAAACCTGTTCCCTGGTAGCCACTGGGCCACACACCCACATGGGCCAGGGGGAGCCTGTGTTGCTACCTCAGCTCCCAAGGCCACCTGTTCAATACAGCTCCCCCACCCGAGGAGCCCCAGCTATGGAGAGTCCCAGGCCAGGTGCTACTCTGGGCAGAGGGCCATCTGACCATCTCAACTGGATGGCTGAGGATGACCGTGTTCTCAACTCCCGCCTGGAGCCCGGGCACAGACGCCAGGCGCAGGGACACGAAAAGCCAGGTCCACCCTGTCACCTTTTCTAAAAAATGCACGCATCTGCCAGACAGAAGGTGGGAATCATAATTACACACTCCGCCTTCCTTAAAAAACAAGTCCAAACGCTGAGAAAGGAACTCTCAAATTTCTCATTTTTTGTGCCAAAGGCTGAAAAATAGAAGCCAAGCTGCTGAAGTGAACGGGGAAGAGGCAACCTCACATGTCACAGGTCCTGCATCAGGAAGACACATATCCGAATAAGTGAGCAAAGTTCTGGAAGGGCACTACCAATTTCTGCTTCATAATGCTGCTGCTTTCTGCATTGCTTGAAACTATTAACAGTAACATACAGGGTCGTTATTTTAGAAACTGTATACCCATTTAATTAGTTTATTTGCAAACACAAACAGCTGGCCAGCCTGGACCCTAAGGAGCGAGGGCAAGGTGGCCCTTGGCAGGCAGCCCCAAGGGCATGGACTGGATGACAGCGGCTCGGCGAGGTCTGCTGCACTGGGGATTCCATACTGACCCCCAGCCTCCCGAGCACTTCAGGGAAAGGTGCTTCGTCAGCCAGCTGGGAGCAGAAGCCGGATGGGCAATGGGCATGGGAAAAGCCACATGGCCTTCAGAGGCCTGCAGAAGGTATCCAGGGGTCAGGGAGGCCAAGACTCAGCCCCAGAAAAGGAGGTGAAGGCCAGGGAGAGTAAAAGAGCAGGCAGCAAGCCTCCAGGTTCCTGCAGGAGGGGGAGGGAGGCAGGTGCTAGAGAACACCTCCTTCTGAGAGCGGCGGGTCATGCGAAGCTGCTGGACAGGGGACAGAACTGCCTCGCTCCAGGGCTTAAAACCTGTGCTCTACAGCACGCGAAATCCAGGTCAGGGTCCCCGGGGCTGGCATGTGGAAACCCCCTCCTGCCCAGCCCCACCTACTTTACAGAGAAGTGAAACAGGCAAGCAGGTCCCTGGGAAGCCAATACTCCGGCTGCCCAAACTTCTGAGTTCACTTGCTTATGGCCTGTTGGGAGCCAAGAATGTGGCATAGTGCTTGGAACGCTGTGACTCTCACTGACGTGCTCAGATCGGTGGAAGAGTCTGGGAGTGGGGGCAAGGGGCAGAGAGCGACACATGCCTGCAAAGTCAGGGTTTTCGTTTTTCGGGGTTTTTGTTTCTTCGTTTTTGGTGTGTTTTTTTTTGCTATTTGATAACAGGAAGCGGCAGAAGCAGACTGGGGTGATGGCTAAATCCCTCTAAAATGAAAACTTTTCATCTCCCAAAGCAAGCCATTCCCAGAACTTTGACTGCTGGAAGAAGAACGCCATAATTGAGAAGCACAGGGAAAGCCAGACTGCTCAGAGCATCCATTCGCTTTCATCCATTCCATGAAACATCCATGCTTCAATGTTCAGACCAAGTACTTGACCCAAAGGGCAAGCCTGTGTCCATGTCTGTTCCAAGCAAGGCCTATAACCCGAGAGAAGTCCAGGCAGCTGCTCCCCGGTGGAGGAAGAAGCCCGCCCTAAGAGGGCAGCCGGACTGCGGCAGGACCAGAACCAGGTATGGGGACGCCAGGTGCTTCTCTCCCGTTGCTGAGAGATGACTGTTCCACCGGCAGCAGCTCTAAATTCTCTGCACAGGAGGGGGCTTGGGGAGATGACCAGGGGGCAGGAGGGGCCGGCAGCCTTGCACTGAAGCTGTACTGAGATCATATGTTCATGTGGAGGGATTTCTAAAAAAGCTGGTGAAAATCAGGGGAAGACTAAGCGTCCCTAAAGCATGAGCAGCTCTAGTGTCTAATACACTGGGCTTTGGGAAATAGGCACTCAATTGACCGCCAAGGTGCTAAGAACCAAGAAACCGACAGGACCCTTCACGGCTTCAACGCGCAAAGGCAGCCATCCTTCCTCTCCTCGGCAGGCGCGCCCTCCAAGCAAGGGTGGATCTGGGCCTGGACGCTGGTCTCCTCACTTTACAGACAGGGAAGGTAAAAACGAAGACGCGAAAAAAAAAAAAACGAAGACGCGGATAGCACGCTGCCACACCTGTCCTACACGGAGTGGCCCCAGCTGGGCAACTTGGGCATGTGAGCTGAGCCCTGAGCCCAAGCAGGCTTCCACTCGTTTGTTCCCTCAACGCGTAACCACGGCTGGATGGCAGTCCCATTTGAAGGCCATATGGGCATGATCTGACGTCAAATGCTGCCGTGTGGGACACAGAAATGTTACCAGCGATGAGGGAGAGTACTCAAAGGAACAGGCGACATCCTGGTCCTTTGGGGTAGCCGAAAGGGGGGCCCAATCTGAGGCGGGTGTGACTGCTGATCAGGAAACAGGGCACATCATGGCCACAGTGTGGACAGAGCAAGCCCAGCTTTCAGTATGTGCCCCGAGGCCCATTCCTAGAGCTCGGCAGTGCAGAGCTCCTTCTCACGTGGGACTCTACGTGGCCAGCTCCAGGCTTAGCAACAGGAGGAATTTATTGATTTCACGACAGTGATTTTCAAAAGTGGATGTGGAGAGACAACAGCTAACAGCCTTCATATTCTCACCAGCAGCAACCATGTTTTATCCCACAGGCCTTTCCTAGACACTGTCTCTACTCTCATCCTGTAAATGTTCTTCCCGTTGCAGGAGCTCAGAGAGGTTAGGGGTTCACCACAGTCAACAGGTTAGTAGATGGAAGCCAAAACAAAGCCAAGACTCACAACCAAGCCCAGGCGCTTTCTATTACAGCCTTAGGAAAGGCCCTCAGAACCCAGTATCCCAGCTGGTCTTTCCCAAGTATCTACGGGGCCCACCCTGCTTATCATCCAAGGTCAGATGCTGGCTAAAGCAAGAGCTGGGGTGCACCTGAGCACCCGTCCTTCAGTGGGCCCACGGTGGATGCTGGCAGTGGCAGAGCTAGGATGAGGATTCTCTGTTGCCAGATTGGCCGTGGAGGCCCCAGGGGCTACATCTGAGGACAGATCAAACAGGAAGGGACAGAGTGCCTGACTCAGTCTGGTTCAGGGCCCTTCTGGACAAACCTGGGGCCACCTATGCAGGCCACTCTGTCCAGCAGCCTACCGAGGGGTCACCCGCCATCCTCTCCTTATCATCGCCCCTTGTGCGCAGGAGCCAACCCTCCTCCAAGTACAACCCTCCTCTTGGGCACGAGACCACCAACTCCACTTTGGTGCCAACCTCTTGCCAAGTCCAGGTAACACATTTTAAAGTCCCTAGTGGGATGAGATCGCTCAGCCGCTGCAGGAGGGCAGGGGGAGACAACAACAACAAAAAAAGCTCTGAGCAAGGTACCTCCGTACCTGTCCTCAAACTCACTGTCTCTCCGCCATCCGTGCTGAGAGGTTGGTCGGAGGCATTCCAGGACATACTCGCAACCCGTTTTGCAAAGCTGAGTTCAATTCTGAAAATCAGGGCTCCCGTGCTCCTGGAAGGACATGTAGGTCCCACAGCAAAAAGTTCTGTTGGCCGTTAAATCGCTTTGCGTTTACAAATTCGCAAACAGCTCAGTCCGGCACCCAGTTAAGGAATCGGAGCACAAAATTCACTTGGCCACATCTTTCCTTATCAGCCACACTGGACCCTTATATGGCACGGGCTTTTGGATGGTGAACGGGCACGTGGATATTCTTGGCTGGACAGCAAGCTAAGGGAAAATGACAGGGACCCTGCGACATCTGTAAGTAGCCGCAGGTTTATTTCTTCTCACAGTTTATTTCTTCGTGACTTTTCCAAAGAGGGGCTGCCTGCTTTTCCATCACCCACATCTGAGCCCCAACCCTGCGAACGTCTTTAGAGAGATGCATATGCTCACAGTAAAAATGCTTCAGCTCTGGGCTTCACATTTTAAACCTATATTCTCATCTCTTCCGTTACCACACCCTCGTTTTTTTCCTGGCGAAGCCTTCAGAGTTTAAAATCCATGGAAGACTCTTCTTTTAATTCTGTCAGGATAAGGCAATGTTGGAAGCAAAGTTTTGCTCTCTCACACTTCCCCCACGTGAAAGCGGGTTTATGACCACAAACATTTTGTATTAATAAATGTCTCAGCACAGCCACGCCTGAAAATCAGATTAAAACCTCATCCTCAACTAGAATTCCTTCCACAGTCTACGACTTCCTTGGAAAACCTCTCCAAGCCCAGCCCCTCCTGCCTGCAGGCTCAGAGCTCTCAGGGCTGCGGATTTCCCTGTATGCTGCAGGCTCCTTTGGACTTCTTTGACCCTCACCACAAAAGTTGAGTCTGAAAGGCCAAAGAGCCGCAGATTTGGCACCAAACAGGTTTTAGTTAAACACATTTCCAGGAAAAGGCCGACTTTTGGAGAAGCACAGAACACTCAGGCCTTTGTGACTTAGTATGGGTCACCCCTGAGTTTTTTCTAGTTTCAGTGTTTCTTCCTCCACAATGTCCGGCCCTCTAGAAGGCCCAGCAGAGTGTCTAGGTCAGAGGCCCAGGCATGCCCTTATATGTACCAAAGGCTTGCGACAGCTCATTTGCACGTATCCCTCGTTTTTCACTGGAAAAAGGAGGCCACCGTACTCATTCCCAAAACTAAGCAGCTCATCGGGCTCACTCGGAAACATCTTAGGGCTTCGGCTTTTGCTTCCTAATCTTGGAAGGCACCTCTTGCTTCTTGTTACCTTGCTGGACAATTTCACTCTCCGCACACAGCTCATCACAAATAGTAGTATTATTACGTATAAAAGGCTGACTGCCTTCCCTGGCAGGCCAGGGGTGGATATTATTATTCCCGGGGGGAACTGAGGCTCCAAAAGGTTAGGTCACCCACGGCCAGAGCGCTAAATGGCAGAATGGATCAGAACCCAGGTCTGCCTGGCTTAAAATCCCTTGTTGTTGGCACTTTGGTCTGACAAGTCTCGGGTCCCCTGCGGCCCGGCGGGGCAGCTCCAGATGGAGGGTCTGGAATGACCTCCTTCCTTCTCTCGGCGGTCCTCCACGAACTGCCCCGGGGAGCCCCCCAGCCCCACACCTCCGGCTCCGGGTCGCCCGTCCCACCCACCCCGGTTCCTGCGCCTTCTCCTCTCCAGCCCCTGCCCGCGCGCCTGGCGGGGGCGGCTGCTAGCGGGCAGGGGTCCGCCCGGCCGGGGTCGCCTCGGGGGGCGGGGAGCCCGGCCCGCTCCGCACCTACCTCGTCCCCGAAGCGCACCACCTTCTGGCCCGTGGGCCCGCGCAGGCCGGGGAAGCGCGCCAGCTCCTCGGGGTCCGCGGAGTCGCGGGGCGCCGGGGCGCTCGGCGCCACCAGGCACCGGTCGATGATCTCGTCCTGCTGCGCGGGCGGCAGCCGCGCCCACTCGGGCCCGTACTTCTCCCGGATCTTTTCCTTGTCCTGCATGATCTTCCTGGCCATGGGGCTCAGCGACGAGAAGTAGGTGAAGCGCTTCCGCTCCCTGTCGTCCAGAGGCCGGTTCCCGCTCATGACGGCCGAGCGCGAGGCCGCGATCGCCGCCGCCATGGACGCCATGCCCGGCCTGCCCGCCGCTCCCCGCCCCGCCCCGCCCCGCCCCGCGAACGGCGCCCTTCCGCGGCCCGGAGCCCGGCGCCCAAGGCCCCAGCGACCCCGCCTCCCGCCCAGTCCCTGAAGCCGCGCCCCCCGCGCCCGCCCAACGCCGGGGACCCCGCCCTCCGCGCCACCGCCCCCGAGGGTCCCGCCCCCTGTGCCCCGCTGCTTCCGGGAACCTCGCGCTCCTCGCCCCTCTCCCCCCGGGAGCCCCGCCCTCAGCGCAGCTCCCAGAGCCACCGTCTCGCGCCTCCTTGCGTCCTCCGGATCCGCTCTCTCAGGGCTTACAGCGGGGCCCCCGCTTTTCGGGGCTCCCCTCGGCCAGCGCCGGAGGTGGCTGGCGCGTCCCCAGGTCCGCGCCTGGCAGCCTGACGGGACTGTTGGGGGTGACCGCCATAGCGCCACGTGGTCACTTGTTTGACAAAGGAAACTTTTTTCTCCTTACGAAGTGCGGCATTTCTGGTCCGAGCCACCGGCCGCCTTATGCCTATTGTATTCCCTTTCCCTGCCGAGCCAGCTTTTTCGCTTTCTTTGAGCTGTCCCAAACCAGGGCCAGGGTCCTGGCGCGGTGAGCTGATGGAAGGGGGTCGCGGGTTCAGGGCAGCGAGGGCGCCGAAGTTACGAGCTGGGGAGACTGGACTGGTGTCGGGAGTGGCGAAAGAAAATCAGTTTCCGTGCCTCCTAAAGAGAGGAGTGAAATGAAGTGCCGGGTAGCTCACAGTACCTTTCCCTAAAAGGGAGTGTGGAACTGCCGGCAGGCATCTGGGGCCGGCGGGCTGGTGCACCTGCACTTCGTTTTGCTTTTGCAGGTGAAGACGTATTCCCCGAGCCGGCCGCGGGGCCTTTGCTTTCTCTTGGAATCTCACGAAAATCACGAGAACTCTAGGCGGCTTGATGTTTGCAAACCAACTGAAGAGCGGCAGAAAGTTTTCATAGGCAGGTCAGCCGGGCCATTTTGAAGTGTGCCCCAGAGCACAACGATTAAAATTATACAGAGCCCTCATCTGCTTTACTTTCTGGCTGATTTGACTGTAACAGGTCTCAGGTGAGAATTAAATGTCCACATTTAAAACAAAAAACTGCATTTCAGCTGTCACTTAGGGTCATTGCCTCTGAAGTAACACTTGGCTAATTCTGAAACTTGGATAGTGTTATAAACCAGTGTTGCCTCAAATAATAACAATAAAGCACTTGGATAATTCTGAACACAGTCATAGAAATAACTTGCAGGGTTCTGTTTTAAATGTGAGATGGCCTTATCTTCTGGCGCAGAATTCCTTAGAAAATATTTTTAGAATGCCATGAATGTGACAAGCTCTGCAATAAAGCATATTGCTCTCAACAGCGTTATCGGCATACCATATTGAAAAGCAGTGGGAAAAGCCACGAAGTAATAGCCTGGATTGCACGGTATTTGAAGGTCTATGAGGCCAGGAGGTTGAGTTTTTTGGTACTATTCTATCCCTAGATAAGTCTATTTTATATAGGCTCAATACACCAACCTGAATCCTACTTTCTCACCTCTAAGACTTGTTTAATAAGGTGGGTGATGTTTAAAGATGTATTCTTGAAATTTAATTATCTTCTTTAAGGTTGCTTCGAAAGTCACGTAGAAAGGGTTCTGTGCTGTTAGAAACTTGGTTGCATGTGGTTTTCACAGCAATTGCAACAATAAATGTTGATCGCAGAAAAGCACAACCTGATGAAGTGTTTCAGATCAAATATAATTTATTACTAGAGAAGCCATAATATAAGTATAGTATGAAATAAATCAGGGACGTCAGCCAAAGTATGTAAAATCCATGATCTTGGTGATAAGGGGTAACTGAAAGAAAATTTCTTCCAAATTAAAAGAAGACACTCAGGAGAATTAAATGGCTCTGACAGATGACTTTGCTGAAATTAGGAGGTAAATGGGCAGATAGATAGATAGGTAAGATATTCACTCCAGAGAAGAAATAAAGATAGCCCAACTCCAAATATGTAGTAAGATGAAATAGTGGGATGATTCGAGCTCTAAGCATCTTCTTAGGCAAGAGTTTGGATAGAGGCAGGCTGCCTTGTCCTTTGTGGATTTGGTTTAGCCAGTGGGCTCTTCACAAAATGAAGAGAACTAGCAGGTGGTCACTGACCCTCTGAAATGCTTTAAAACCTTGCACTGTTCCAAAGAGCATTCCTTTATTCATCAACACTTTATTGAGGCATTTGGTGTTTGTTCCTAGAAGGCTTTTCTTAAGAACTAGGGAGACATAGCAAAGAGTGCTTTAACTGAGGTTTAAACTGTCTCGGTGTCTTGAACTGTGGAGCTCTCTCTTGGCCGGTGTCATTTCAGCTGTTTTTTCTCAGAAGAGTTCTTGAGTCCCCACCAGAATGTAAACTCCACAATAGGGAGATCCTTATCTGTCTTGTTTACTCTTGGGAACAAGCTTGTGCCTGATTCAGAGTTAAGGGTTCCGTGACTATTTGCTGAGTGAATTATGAATGAAGAAATGAACGAATGTTGCATAGTTTACATTATTATCCCATCTTTACAGATAAAGATACTGAGCCATCAAAGGAAAAAAGTTCACCTGAGATCATCCCCCATCGCCCCTCATGTGATGGAACGGAGAGTCACAAAACAGAGGTTCCTTTGCCTTTTGTTAAATCTCTAACATTAGATTAATGTGTCTAAGGTTAATTACTGGATTATTAATAGTAAACTGGGTTTATGACTACAGTTTATTAAAGCTTCCAAATTACTCATTAGTAAAAGACAGCGCTCATTTTTTCAGTATAATAACTGAATACCCGAGATGATCACGAACATTTCCATTATACGTCTGACGTCTCAGCTAACAGTTGCTGGCCTGGAGCTCCTCTCCCCAGATCAGCACCTTTCTTAAACCTATTGACAGAGACGCAAACAGCAAGGCCATCCCCAGGGTTGGAGGCTGCCCTACAGGCACCTCTGGGAGACCCGGGGGCTGCCAAGATTCAGTGGCTTTGGGGAAAAGTCCAGAGGCAATGAAGTCGGGTGCACCTGAAGTGGGGTGCCGGGGTCAGGCACCTGGCCACCACAGAGGTGCTCAAAACCTGTTGAAGCCTCAATCCCTTCACTTTTTTTTTTTTTTTTTTTGCGGTACACGGACCTCTCACTGTCATGGCCTCTCCCGTTGTGGAGCACAGGCTCCGGACCTGCAGGCTCAGCGGCCATGGCTCACGGGCCCAGCCGCTCCACAGCATGTGGGATCCTCCCGGACCGGGGCACGAACCTGTGTCCCTGCATCGGCAGGTGGACTCCCAACCACAGCGCCACCAGGGAAGCCCAATCCCTTCATTTTTGATACAGAGACAACTATACCAGCCTTCAAGGGTAGCATGTCAAATGAGAGGGGTGGGTGACACGTGCAAAAGGCCCTCCCTCAGCCAATTAGTACAAATGTCTGTTGAATGAATTTGTTGTCCCAAACAAACCATTTGTGAGCCCACTCCCCCCATGAAGACACTGCCAGCTCACGGGAAACCACAGGGCACGCATTCTAGCCCTGCTTCTAAGAGCCGAGTGACCAGCTATGACATTTTACAAGCCGGTAATTGAAGCTCATGGTGAAATTCCAGGCACTGTGGCAAACATGACAGTTTTGGGAAGGGAATCTGTTGGTGACATAGCAGGCAGTCGGCTGGTAGATAAAGCCAGCCTTCCTTACTGACGCTTTCAGCTTGGATGCAGGCAGGCTCCCTGAGGAGGATGATTCATTCCCGCATCTGGTACTGGTTATTCCAGATGCTTCCCTGAAAGAGGACTGTTGTCTGTTCTTCACTCCCACACCCAGAAAGAACAGGAGATGGAAGAGAGTCGGCCTGGTGTATTTAGAAGACCGGCTTTCCTGTATGATGGGAGGGCAGTGTTCTTGACCAAGACAAAAAAGAGATGCAGCAAGAAAGAAAAGACAAGGAGATGATTTTACAAATCTGCTACGGGCAGGAAATGTGCTTCGAATATTTTGAAGGTTTGGGTTCTTTTTGCCATTGTAGGGAGAGTTTTCACTGACACAACCACGGGCTGTCGCCACGTCCGGGCAGGTGTGAGGCACTCCCTGTGCCAACAGGAGGAGAACCACCTTCTCTGGGTAAGGCTGCATAATCCACGTGAGACTCAAAACTGGGTCCTTCCCTGTCAACACCATACTTTACATAGCAAAGACAACCGGCTTAACTGCTCTGTGAAAAATGCTGAAAGACCTCTTGAAAACAGCAAGACCCTCCCTGTCCAAAGTTTTCCATTTAGAAAAGCCTCTGCAATTTTTAGTCCTTCGTAAGAATATAAATAAGTCCAGAAGCAATTGTTCACTTTTTCCCCTTCACCTGAAATTCCCACCCCACTGTCGCCAACTATAGAAATTCCATCCTTAAGACCTAGCCCAAATGAAGTCCCCATGACCACCCACACCGAAGAGAAGGTAGGTAGGCACAAAAGAGACAGTTTGTCTCCTTTATAATTTGATCTCAGGTAGCCCTTTTTACTTTAATATTTATTTATTTATTTTTGGCTACATCAGGTCTTAGTTGTGACGCGAGGGCTTCTCTCTAGTTGCGGCATGCGGGCTCCAGAGCACACGGGCTCGGTAGTTGCGGCACGCGGACTTAGTTGCCCCTTAGTATGTGGGATCTTAGTTCCCCAACCAGAGATCAAACCCGCGTCCCCCGCATTGGGAGGCGGATTCTTAACCACTGGACCACCAGGGAAGTCCCCCTCAGGTAGACTTTTGTGTCCTGGGAAGAACAATGCCAACATTTTGGGCATTGTACATGTGTGTTATGGACTGTAGGTCAAATTCACATGTTGAAGCCCTAATTCCCAATGGAATGGTATTTGGAGGTGGGGTCTTTGGGGGCTGATTAGGTCCTGAGGGTGGAGCCCTTGTGATGGGATAGTACCCTGATAAGAGGATACAAGAGAGCTTGCTTCTCTCACTGTTCCCCACTGTGCGAGGACACCATGAAGCCATCTGCAAACCAGGAAGCAGGCAGACACCAGATCTGCTGGCACCTAGATCTTGGACTTCCCAGTTTCCAGAACTATGAGAAATAAGTATTTGCTGTTTGTATCCTTCTAGCGGCCTGAACTCAGACAATGTGGAAATGGCTTCAAATTCATATAAAATCTTTGGCTTACTGAGAATGTATAGATGTAGTTAGAGAGAGGATGAAGGAGATAAAAAATGACTGATGGAGAGGAGAGACAAAAGTATGTGGCAATGGGGACTTCCCTGGCAGTCCGTGGGTAAGACTCCACGCTCCCAGTGCAGGGGGCCGGGGTTTGATCCCTGGTCGGGGAACTAGATCCCCCATGCATGCCACAACTAAGAGTCTGCATGCTGCAACTAAGAAGTCCACATGCCGCAACTAAGACCCGATTCAGCCAAAATAAATAAATAATAAATAAATAAATAAGTTTTTTAAAAGTATGTGGCAATGATTTACTGATTGAGAAGTAAAGGGAATTCCTCTCTCTCTGTTCCTCTAAACAATCTGTGCTCAACTTGTACACACTCCCAGATGCGGAATGTGTTTTTGTTCCTTCTGTTTTTCTCTTCATGTCAGCTGCCCTGACATTTGTCAAATGGGCTCCTGGCTCTTGGCTTGTGGATGTCACCACTTTGAGATCTGTAGATGGTTGTCCAGGCTCCCTGGGGGAGTTCAGTAGAAGTCCCTGGAGCTCTCTGCTCCACGGGAGACCCTAGGCAGCTTGCTCCTTACCTCTTTCATCGTTAGCCAGAGCTCAGGCACTCGGTTAAAACTTTATGAAGTTAAAAAGACTGACTTTCGGGGACCATAGTATTTTCACTCTATGGTCCCTTTTTGGATTTGATCTATGTCCTTGAATCTTTTTAACTTGAAATATTATCAAAATACCAAGATGCTATGGAGAATGAAAATGACTGGAAAATGAAAACGGTTGTCTGTTAAGTTTCTGTGATTGTATTTTACTTTTTAATTTTTGTGAAGATGTTATTTAAACATTTCATACATTAAAATTGTCAAGTACCGTGAGTCACTCACATTTCCAAACAGAGAGTGAGATGCTACTGAACACTGAAAATACGAAATATATGTGCTGTTGTCAGTGAACCTGACCCCGTCTAACCTGCAAGACAGGAAATAAAGGAGAGCAGCTCCCGCCTTTGAGTAAATGACAGTCACCGACCAGTGCCCAAGGGGAGCCCTTAATAACTACTTGTCAAAGGGATGAGAGGTGGGTGGAGGAGGGAATCTCACCAACAACTTGGCCCCCATCATGTTGTGATACAACTCACAGCTTCATCCTAGAGGTCAACTCAAAAAACAATTTGTATCACATTCGTAATGGTCTTCAAAGTATCTCTTCATCCTTTTCCCAATGTCCCCACCATACTCCAGGTCCCATCATCTGTCCTGGCGTGGCCGGCCTTCCCAACTCCAAGCCACTCCCTCCAAGTTGCCTCTGCCAGCCTCCTCTTTCACAGCGCCTCCAGTTGGGTGTCTCCCTTTTTTTTTTTTATTGTGATATAGTTGCTTTACACTGTTATGTTAGTTTCTGCTGTACAGCGAAGTGAATCAGCTGTACGGATGCATACATCCCCTCCTTCTTATACCTCCCTCCCATCCCCCATCCCACCCATCTGGGTCATCACAGAGCACAGAGCTGAGCTCCCTGTGCTATACAGCAGGTTCCCACTAGCTATCTGTTTTACGCATGGTAGTGTATATAAGTCAAACTTAATCTCCCGATTCATCCCACCCACCCCTTCCCCCCAACCCTGTGTCCATACGTCCCTTCTCTACATCTGCGTCTCTGTTCCTGCCCTGTAAATCTCTACCATTTTTCTAGATTCCACATAAATGCGTTAATTTACGGTATTTGTTTTTCTCTTTCTCACTTAGTTCACTGTGTATGACGGACTCTAGGTCCATCCACGTCTCTACAAATGACCCAATTTCATTCTTTTTGCTACCACTTTAGGCCCAAACTCTCTCTGGCGATCACCTTCATCCTTGTTCCTAGCTCTGTGCCCAGCCGTCCATTTGGTTAGGAAGTCTTTCTTCCTCACGACCACCTGTCCAAATTCTACCTATTCTTGAAAGTTTGGTTTAAATGCCATGTCACTGACCCTTACTGCATCCCCTCTCGCTGTAGTGTGGTAACCATAGCATCCATGCCCACCGGCACAGCGTGGGCATTGACCTGAGTGGCTCCGCGGAGCCCATCGTGGTTACACAGGTGGCTGCATGCCCGCCTACAGGCGAGCCATCCGCTGGGAGCTTCCCTGCCCGACTCCACACTGCCGCCCCCAGTCCCGCCCCTCTCCCTGCTGGTCCAGCACCTATAGGCTGTCACCCTTCAGTGACCTCCCTCCGTCCCTAGAAGAACTGTTAGGCTAAAACCCCAGAAATATGGAGAGTTCTGATTAAGCTGTTTTGAAAACATCATACAACAGAGGCCAGAGAGAGGTCGAGAAAACTACACTGCAGAAATGTTAGTTATGTTTTTATGTTTTTATATCAATAACCAAGAGCTAGATGGAACCAACTATTGCACAATCTCTGCACGCTCCTCTAAACCAGAGTCAGAAACACAAAAGCCAAGCTTGCTGTGTATCATATATCTGGGGGCAAAGTCAAGGAATTTTCTGAAGCTGAGCTCATCTGTTTAATAGAAACTTTCACCTAAGAAGATCTGCGTGCTGTAAGCGCGTTAGCACCTGGGTCCTGATAACACCCCTGTTAAGAAAAAGACAAACAAAAGAAAACACACCAAGCTCATAAGTATCCAGAACAGATTGGTGGCTGCCAGAGGCGGGGGTGAGGGGAGGGCAAAGAGGGTGAGGAGGGGCAAAAGGTGCAAACTTCCGGGCTTCCCTGGTGGCGCAGCGGTTGAGAGTCCGCCTGCCGACGCAGGGGACGCAGGTTCGTGCCCCGGTCCGGGAAGATCCCACATGCCGCGGAGCGGCTGGGCCCGTGAGCCGTGGCCGCTGAGCCTGCGCATCCGGAGCCTGTGCTCCGCAACGGGAGAGGCCACAACAGTGAGAAGCCGGCGTACCGCAAAAAAAAAAAAAAAAGGTACGAACTTCCAGTTACAAGATAAACAAGTCCTGGGCATTCCGTGTACAGCCCAGCGACTCTACTTAATCATACTGCATTGCATATTTCAAAGTTGCTAAGAGATGAAATCTTAAAAGTCCCCATCACAAGAAAAAAGTTTTTATAACTATATAATGGTGACAGATGGTAACTAGTCTTATCATGGTGATCATTTTGCAATGTATAGAGATATTGAATCATTATATTGTACACCTGGAACTAATATGTCAATTATACCTTCATACAAAAATTTTTAATAAAAAATTTTAAACAGAGGGAAGTTACATTGCCTTCCCCCAATGGTGGGGAAACTAGTAAAGACAGAGAAAAGTGATTTACTTGCGCTCAGGAAACACAGTGGCGGAGGCGGTGTCTCACGCTGGCGTGCCTCACGGCCTGTTCCTTGATGTTCATTTGTTCTTTCATCCACTGTGCGCCAGACACAGGGCTAGTCACGGGAAGTAAGCGTGAGCAAGGGCCTGCCCTCAGCCAGCTTATCGTCTAATAGGTGTGGACAAGGTAACCAGGGTGGGTCTAAGGGAGCAGTCTCCACTGAGTCCTCACCATGCCATTCCCCCTCACAGCACCTCGTGAAGGAAAGATTTACCAGCCAGGACACGGAAGCCCAGAGGCTGCCCACCGGCACGTGCAGAGCAGGAACCCAACATGCTGCTGTTTCCCCGGTGCCCATTCACCCTGCAGCCAATGTCCCCCCACTCACAGGACCCGCCTCCCATGGGGAGCCCAGCCCCAGCCTGGGCCACGGTGCCTGCTTTTTCTCAAGTGTCCTTTGGATGCCACTTGAGTCTCTCCTTGCTTGTTCATCCAGGAGGACAGGAGAATGGTCCCGGAGACATGAAGACAGACTTCATGGCCTTGGAGGAGACCACAGGACAATCTCCAAACTCCCACCCAAAGAATAAGCCAGCTTCGCAGGGTCACACAGCACCAGGGGGCTCTTCAACATCCCCTGCAGGTCCACTAGTCTCCACCCTGGCCCACTCGCAGCAGGAGTTCACTGCATCACTCACCTGCCCCGGCCGCGCCAGCCTGCCACCTCCATCGCGGTGCTGTCAGCCCCTCTCATCCTTGTAGCCTGAGCTCCATATGTGAAGTGTTTGCCTCCTGACATTCAAAGCTAAGCTTCTGAAACACACAAAAAAACCAAAAATCCCTCTTTCTCCTACATACACATGGAGCCTGGTACATAGAGGTCAGAAACATCTTGGATGTCAACTTTCCTGCTTTTTCCAGGTTGAGGAAGACGATGGGCCCTTCATTCTGCTGGGTGCTTTTGCATCTTCTCCTCCATGGGGGCCAATGTTCCCCAGCCAGAAGACTGTGTCTCCCCCGGTGGAGAAGGTCATGGGCTGCGAAGAGAAAGCATGTCTCATAGGGGCAGAGGGTGTGAGATGCGGAGCAGGGCAGCCCGCATCCCGGTGCTGTCACCACTGTCGGTGCAGTGTGACGGGGACAAATTTCCACATACGTAAAGTACTGCAAAGAGCGCCTGGCACAGATTAAGCTCTCAAACCTATCAGGATCTCAGAATTAAATTCCATCACCAGAGTAGAGTGGGATATGGCTGGATGGCATGCATTCATAAGGAACGTGGTGTGCAGAGACCTCCACCCTTGAGGACCAGAGAGGAAGATCTGGGAGCTGCCAGATTTCAGAGCAGATATGAATGGGCTGGGAAGGGTAGAGGAAGAAGCAGGAAGAGATTGGGATCACGGGGGGAAGGGTGGGAGGGAAGGGAGGGTGACTGTGGGAGGGTGGAAACCAGGCCAAGGAGGAGGGCTGCCATTGTGGGGAGGGAGTGGGGAGCAGAGCCTCGGTGCCTGGAGGAGCTAGATTTGGGAAGGAAACATGGAGTGCAGAAGCCTCAGCGGTCCAAGGGGGACCCCGGCTTGCCCCGGAAAAGCCACTACTGCCAGGATTCCCATGGTCTCAGAACCATAGGCAAGGGAGATGGCACCCAGATGGGTTTTTAGATAGTGCGGACCAGGAACGTCCTTACTTAGGCCAGGAGGCTGAGAAACGAGGAAGCCCTCTGCGGCTTAGCTGGCAGCACCTCTGAAGGCCAGGGAGCTGGGCCTAGGGAGACAGATGAGAGCGATGGCCGTGGCAGCCTGATGTGGAGAGGGGTGTGGGGTGCACAGGGTTATTCTAGGACGGCTGGGTGTTCGCACCTTGCGAGGGACCAAAGCTGCCCCTCCATCTCCAGGGATAAAGATTCTATGTTGGCCAAACTTTAGTCAGACTCCTGAACCTTCTCCTAGGCCCATCTGCGGACCTCTTTGTAAGATCCAGTTTCAGCAAGAACCTTGCTAAGTCAGTTTAACCAGAACCCCACCCTCCATATCTGATATGGTTCCTCACCACTCCCTCCCCACATCCCCCAGAGAACCTTTGGCCATAATAATAATTTTCCATGCATGGATAATTGTCCATCCACTGGTCCCCACTCTGGTCCTTGGCTATCAACTCCCACTTACCCATGTTGTATTCGGAATTGAGCCCTGTTATATACTGAGGTGTCTTTTGCCCTATTGCAATAGTCCCGAATAAAATCTGTTTTTATCCCTTTAAATGGTGTCCAGCTCTGGTTTTTCTTTGACACTGGCTGGGTTCTCACCCTCTGCCCAAGATCCTTCTCTGCTTCCCCCAAAGCACTGGGGCTGCTGTGCTGTCTCCGTGGTCCCTTCATCACTCAGATGTGTGGGGGACATTTCCTAGCTGTTTCATCTCTTAAAAGTAGACTGAATTCCTCTCTATTTCCTTATTTATTTCATTCTTTTTTCTCACCACTTTCAGATTCTTGTCATCTTCCCCTGCCCTCTGGCCCTATAAGACAAGCCCCTCCGAACACACCTGGCTGTTGTACTCTGTCCCCTCATTGCCAAGCCTCAGGGTCCCCCTTGCTGAATGAGACAGCCAGACCTGGTGGCTCTGGGACCTCATGGGAAACTCTCTTCTCTCAGGCTTCCACTGCTGTACTGCTGTCCTGGATTTGTTTCTGCTTTTCTCACCATTCCTTCTCTGTTTTCCTATTCTTCTCCAAAGCCCAAGCCCTGGCCGTCTGTTCTCTCATCATCTTCCCTGCCTGAGGATTACCTATAGCACTCATTGCCTCTCCTCCAAATGCGTTCCTTAGGATTCCAAGGAATAGTGAGTGAATGCTACCCGTCAGCAGCTGGAACTCTGCATTTCCACCCCGCTTCCAGGGCTGAGGCTGAGGACCTGTAGACCACATTTTGAGTAGCAAAGGTCTAAAAAGCAAAATGCCATGCAGAAACTTAAATTCCCTACCTAATGACGTAATGAGCATTAGGCTTTCCTTGCAGCATAAGAGGATCTAGAAGAGGGGTGATGGATGAGCCGGGAAGGTATGGGGAAGAGACGGTGAGAACAGCCACACAGCATCCCAACCATGATTTGAAGACGTCTGCGCTGTGCGGTCGAGTGGCCAAGCCCCCGCTGTTTCTCCTCCCTCTGACTCAGGAGAATGTGATGAATGCACAGTCAGCCACCCTGACATTCATGGGCCACGGCAAGGGAGCAGGCAGAGGGTCATATGCCCTGTGTCTCAACAGCTAAAAGTTATAAATCAGAGTAACAAACTATTTAAAAAGTATATTCTATAGCCTCCTAACTTGAAAACTGTACCTTCGTAAAGACCTGGAAGACCATGTTTGAATGTACAAGTTTTAGAATCCTTGGAGCTCCACGTGAATCGGTGGCACAGGGTGGCACCCAGATAACTCCTTGGCCCTCCCAGCTCTGACTGGCACGGCTACGGGCTGCGAGTGCAGGCATGTGGACACCTTGACCCATCCATCTGAGCTACGTCAGCAAAACACTATCATATCTCTGCTTAATTCCTACCTATTGAATTATCGGTGCTTAGCAAAAAGGAAAATAAGAAAAAAAATTAACGGAGGGGGCAGTGTGGGTGATGTTCCGTGCCACCCTTTCCATAAGCACGTGCCTGGCGTGTGTGTACAAGAGAGGAAGATGCAGATCTGCTGTGTTCTCTGTTAGTCTTGAAGGGTAGCAGAACCTGCCACCCTAAAACATGCTATTTTGTTCTAAGGATTATTTTGAGCTGAAGGCAATTGGAAGAAGAAGATACCAGAAAAGCTCCCTGCTCTCCCCCTATTTGCCTAAAAGCAGAATGTAGATTTGCAAAGCTGTCCCCCCTCACCTCCCTACCAGAAAAGACAAAGGCTAATTCCCCTAGACAACTTTAGACCCTTATCCAGGGAGAAAGCTTGAACTCAGATCTGCATAAGAAGCCTCACTCGTGTTTACGATGCTCCTCCAGGTAACCTCCCCAAACTCTTCTACCCCACACCTTTCTTTCTTTTGTCTTTAGCTCGAGATGGTGTTTAAGCTGGAGTTCTAAGCCACCTTGGAGAGTTTCTCATTTTTCCCTGGGTTTCTCCCAGGTATACCTGAGATACATGTTAATAAACTTCTGTGTGCTTTTCTCTTGTTAATCTGCCTTTTATTTTTTTTATTTTTATTTTTTTTGCGGTGCGCGGGCCTCTCACTGCTGTGGCCTCTCCCGTTGCGGAGCACAGGCTCCGGACGCGCAGGCCCAGCGGCCATGGCTCACGGGCTCAGCCACTCCACGGCATGTGGGATCTTCCCGGACCGGGGCACGAACCCGTGTCCCCTGCATCGGCAGGCAGACTCTCAACCACTGCGCCACCAGGGAAGCCCTAATCTGCCTTTTATTGCAGGGGTCTTAGCCAAGAGCTCAGAAGGGTAGAGGGAAAATTATTTTCCCTCTTCCACAGTTTCAATTCTTTCTTGTTTGTTTTTCATAGAAGAAGTGTTTAAAAATACATCCCCCCCCCCCAAATGGCTTCTAAATGCAAAAAGAAACTACCTTATGTAGTGCTGGACATAAGAAAGTGCAATCTATCCCCATGCTGGAAGGAAATAATATTGTGTTTTCATGTTGTGGTTGGACTTCTGGAGAGATGGTTTGTCGGACTTCAATATGGCATTCAAGGGTAATTTGGACTCTGCTCAATACTTACCTTATACATGGTTCTCTATAATCGGAACAGTGTTTTAGAAATTATAGCAGAATAAGATGATCCAGGAGAACAGGGGCTGTTGTTCCTATAACAGCATGGAGGTCTCAAGTAGGACCGGGAGGCATAGATGTCAGAAATCAGTCAGACTTGGTAAAGCCCATCTTTCCTTATTTTTAAAAAATATTTATTTATGTATTTATTTATTTATTTTGGCTGCGCTGGCTCTTAGTTGCAGCACACGGGATCTTCGTCGTGGCATGCGGACTTCTTAGTTGCAGCGTGTGGACTCTTAGCTGTAGCATGCGGACTTCTTAGTTGCGGCATGCATGTGGGATCTAGTTCCCCGACCAGGGATGGAACCCGGGCCCCCTGCACTGGGAGCGCAGAGTCTTACCCACTGGACCGCCAGGGAAGTCCCAAGCCCATCTTTCTGAACAAATCTAATCAAGTCATTGCCATGCTTTAACATCTTCCTCAGAGAACGAAGTCCACAGTTCTCGGTACAAGTGCAAGATCTCTTAGTACAAGTGTAGGCTCCACACTACCTTTCCAGCCCCATCTACAAAGCCATCTCAAGGTGCCGGGCACTTTCACATCTGTGATTATTTTCTCCCCATTTTGCCGCTTCTAGGAAGGTTCTTCTATCCAACCTGGCATATGCTTATTCACCTCCAAGACCCAACACACTCATCACCTCCTCTGAGTAGCCATCTCCCAGCTATCTACTTAGGCAGAAATAAATCAGTCCTTTTGGTTTTCCCACAGCACTTTGTTCTTCCACAGTCACCATCGTTTTGTATTATTTGTCTTCCTTCTGAATCAAGCCCGAGATCAAGCAATCCAGGCGAGGGAAGCAAGAAAAGACACCCAACAAGAAAGCAGTTGGAAAATAGCAAAAGCCAGGGTAACGCTAGGGCCCTGGACAAAGTAAGACAAGGGTATCAAATCAGAGGCTAAGGTAGAAACGAGAGACCATCTGCAGGTGAGGCCGGAGCACGGAGCACGGTTCAGAACTGGTAAGTCTGGGCGGAGTGACAGCATCTGATTTACAGAGATGGCAGCTGGTAGGAAATGCTTCTCGGAGCCCTCCCTGATCTCCCAGGAGCTCTGCACTCGTGGTGTTGGGGAACAGAATGAGGACAGACACACTTGTCTCTCCTGAGATTTCATAACACACTTTTCTAACTCATTTTGACGCCTTTCCCAGCTTTTCCAGATTTGATCGTATCACCAAGATTCCCGGTAAAACCTCTTTCAAAACCCCCTATAGGATGCTCCCCTCAGTGGTTTTACTGTCTTTTTGAAGCTTTAAATGCTGGTTAAGTAATGCGAGAAGTGTCCACCTAGATTGATCGCCCCATAGCTGCTTAAACAACTGAGAAATTGTTTCTCGCGCCTCAATTCTCTCACTTCACTGTAAAGAAAGAAAAACCAATGGTTTATATAGGACAATGTGATTGTAATTTTCCACTGAATATGTTTCTCTCTCTGACTTGTCCACCTTTTCCTACTGCTGTCCTATTGTCCTCTACTATTCCTAATAGTAGAGTTATGGCTATTCCTAATTTGCATGCAGTATTTAAGTTATACATTAAAAAAAGACACGGCTTTTTAAGATGTTTAAAAACCTGATTTCTAAAACAATGTGACTTCAGGCCAGGAACTTTTTCAAACTCTTGACTTTAAAAGAAGCATTTAAATAGAGCATCGCAAGTTTTTTTTTTTTTTTAAACTTTTTGGCCACACCCCACGGCATGTGGGATTTTAATTCCCCTGACCAGGGATTTAACCAACAGCCCCTGCATGGGAAGCAGAGAGGATCTTTACTGGATATAGTTCTTGCTAGGAATCAAGTGCACTGTTTAACATTAAGTGCTACCAAAGGGAAAGGAACAAGCTTATCTGTTTGCAAGGTATCAACAGAGCCTTAACTTGCATTTACAGGGATGTATGCTATAATCGTAGTGGACGTGCGTACGTACAGGACCCAGAGTACAACTGGAATTTTCCTTGTGAGAGGCTGAGGCTGGGGTAATTTTCCTGACTAACGTGAAACAGAGAACTGTTCCTATAAATTGCAGTAATCGAAGCCCATTTGCAAAGAGGCAGAAGACTTGGGAGCCTGTTGCTGTCATCTAAGCTCATTTTAGCAGCTAAAGGTTAACTCCCCATTTCCTGGGGAGGGGTCTCTCCAGAGGAGGACTGAAGCCCAGTAAAGGTGAGGCAGCATTTGGTGGCCATGTCCACGGTATGGTCCACAGATGTCATTATCCTGGTGTTCATGAGTCCTCATGCTCAAACCTTCCATGACTCGCTCTTTTATTAACTTGCCACCTCTTCTTGTGATTTCTTTCTTTTCTCTTTGTTGCAGCGCGCGGGCTTAGTTGCCCCATGGCATGTGGGATCTTAGTTCCCCGACCAGGGATCGAACCCACGTCCCCTGCATCGGCAGGCGGATTCTTAACCACTGGATCACCAGGGAAGTCCCGCTTCTTATGACTTCTAACCGTCTGTTGGTTTAGTAGCGGGACACTGACTTCACACCGAGGCATAGTAGAGAAAGGTGTGGGAAAGAGCCTCATGTGCCTCGTGAGGGTCTGGCTGGACCACACAGCTCAATCTGCTTTCCTGAGTTCCTTTTAAAAAGGAGAAATTCCCCTGCAGCTCTTAGGCACTCGGGTATCCGCCCACTGACACCTGGCAAGAGCCACGCCCCCTGCGTTTTACAAACAGGGAACCTCGCAATTGCCCCAAGTTAGCAAGTTGGGGGATGCCTTTTCCCCAACCCTCAAAACTAGCTTATTTATAATGTCCCAACACCAAACCAATGAAAGTAAAGTGAAACCTGAAGCGTCAGTCGGGCGAGGACGGAATCACGTGTCTGCGCGGAGAGAAGAGGCCTCGCTTGGCCTCCCCCCCAAGCCCTTTTCAATTTTGCATTGCAGATGTCAGTGTCCCAGGCCACCTCTCGCTCCTCTGTCGCAGCCCTTCTCTCACTTAGCCGTCATTACTGATTTTCTCCAGAGACACCTGCTGAAGATGGTAAAGACGTAGGCTCTGGGTCCCATGGCCAAGGCTCAGATCCCAGCTCCGCCACCTGCTGGCTGTGTGATCTGAAGTGACTTTCTTTTTCTCCTCTTCCATTTTTACATAGGCGCTACCTTATTTCCGCTTCCACGTGTCTCACAGGAGGACTAAATGAGACGAGTGGGTGCTTAGCGTGGTGGCTGGCAAATAGTAAATGCTCTCAGCAGCTCTCAGCTGTGACTATTACGATTGCTTGTCTCTTTCTGTAACTCAACTATGAGCGGGCAACGATTATGTCTTTTTCGTTTCTGTTCCCCAGCGCTTACTTAGCTCAGCGCCTAGCACTTATCATGCGTTCTCAGTAAACATCTATTGGTTGGATGGACGGGATGAATGAAAGAATGTATGAACTGGAGACAGACAGTTCAGTGTAAGCAATGTCCTGTGTCCCATGTTGTTCTTTTCTCTTGTATTGGAAAGACATGTGTAACGCTGAGAACCAGTGTAGGGACAGGTTCCTCTGCATCCCTGTTAGGTGGACACTGTGTCCCTTGTCTACTGTGTCATGGTCTGAGAACTATCTTTTCACCATAGTCACCAACGTTTTTCCCCAGACAAAAGCTACCTACCTACACTTACGACCAAGAAGGTAGACTAGGTAAGAGCGATGGGTTTAGCTATCTCAACAAAAGCTTGGTTCTACAGAATCTGTTTTCTCATGATGCAAATTGCCGCAGATATAGCCACAAGCAAAAAGAAATAGCAGAGGGGCTTCCCTGGCGGTGCAGTGGTTAAGAATCCGCCTGCCAATGCAGGGAACATGGGTTCAAGCCCTGGTCCGGGAGGATCCCACATGCCATGGAGCAACTAAGCCCATGTGCCACAACTACTGAGCCTGAGCTCTAGAGCCCGCAAGCCACAACTACTGAGCCCGTGTGCCAGAACTACTGAAGCCCGCGCACCTAGAGGCGGTGTTCTGCAAAAAGAGAAGCCACCGCAATGAGAAGCCCACACATCGCAACAGACAGTAGACCCCGCTCTCCACAACTAGAGAAAGCCTGCGCGCAGCAACGAAGACCCAACCCAGCCAAAAATAAAATAAATTAATTAATTTAAAAAAGAGAAATAGCAGAGAAACACATATGTGTAATAAAATATAAAGAGATACATGGACCATATGATCTCACAATTCAGGGTCAGAGTTACCTCTTAGGGACAACAAGGGCTTCTGATGAGACTGGGGGAAGAGTACATGGAGGGCTCCAACTGTTTTCTTAAGCCAGGTGGTGAGTGCCTAGGTGTTTGTGTATCATTTTTTATACTCCTTGTGTTTATTGTTTAATAAGTTGAAAGTAATAGCCAAAGATCATGAAGATAATTCAAAAAGGAAATACAAATGGCCAATAAATACAAGAAAAGCTGTTAAAGTTGGGGGCTGGAGAGGGAGAGAGAGACCGAGACAGAGACAGAGACAGAGGGAGTGAAGGAGGGAGAGAGGGGAGTGGGGAGAGAGATCAAGAAAGAAAGCCTAGTTGGATAGAGCAGAATAGAGCAGAGACGGCTCTACCAAGAGGAGGAAAGAAGCAGCTATGTAACGAGGGGGTAAAGGAGGACAGGCAGTGAGTCTCACTCTCACACTCTGCCTCCTACTCTTTTTAAAAAATTATTTATTTATTTATTTGGCTGTGTCGGGTCTTAGTTGCAGCACGCAGACTCAGTAGTTGCGGGGCGTGGGCTCAGTAGTTGCGGCACGCCAGCTTAGTTGAACCGAGGCATGTGCAATCTTAGTGCACCGACCAGGGATCGAACCCGTGTCCCCTGCATTGGAAGGCGGATTCTTAACCACTGGACCACCAGGGAAGTCTCATCCAACTCTTGACATTAGGACAGAGTGAGGGATTTGAAAGGCTTTCCTGAGCGTGAGTCTGAGTAGGCAGAAAAAACCCAAAGTTTAGACTATGAAATTATTTATGGCCCTTATGCCCAACACAGGGTGGTTTAAGGACAGTGAGATCCAGAACTGGACTGGTCTACAAAGCGGTACAGACTACAACAGTGATTGCTTTCTCCCACGTCTGCCACGAAGGATTCAAAGTGCAGAGGCCTTGGGTAGAGGTTTTATCGGTATAAAAGTCTTTGTGGTTACACCAAATGCATATAAAAAGGAGAAACTATTTTAAAGTAGCTCTGACTTTTCTGAAAGAATCTTCTCAAATTAGTTAATTAGAGATCATTTGATTTAAGAATTTGTAGTTGGATGACTATACAACAAGCAAAAGTTTTAGGGCCAGAAGAAACACTGTGGATTGTTTAGGTTCACACTTTCATTTGCCATATAAATTAAGGCTGGAAGGATTAAGTGATTTGCTTGGTGGAAGGCGGCAGGGCTGGTTCTGGAACCCAGGTCTCCTGACTGAATGCTGTGCACAGCTCACGTGGCTGCCTTGGTTCTAGAGCAGCCTCGGGAGGATTCTGACTGTGAAATCTCGCAGGGACGTCGGGACATTCTGGTGTCCTCACACATGGCACAGCACATCCCGGTCTGCTCCTCTAACTGCAGGAACTGAGACACCCAGTGCAGGACTGACCCTGGATGAGGTGGCCCAAATTCACTGTCAGAAAGGCATCTCCTGTCAACAGTCATCGGTGTGATGAACTTCTCGGCTTTGGATCATGCAGCCGATAAAAAGAAGAGGCACAAGCCAATATGCCAGAGTCAGCAATTTTGAGGTTCACGTCACCTGGTCCATCCAGTTTCCTCAGCAGAGTTTCTTCCCTGCTCTGTTCACACCAGATTTCGTAGGCTGTATTATACCGACCTAATTTGTGTTCTCTCTCCTAGTAGGGCCATGGGCTCCTTCGGGACAGGGTTTCTTACTCAACTCCAACTCCACTATCTAGGACACTGCTTGGCCTCTAGTGTTGCTGGGACCAAATGATGGCCAAATGTGTCTGGGAGGAAGGCGCCATGTGGACCGATTAATCAGGAATATAAGTTAACGTTCATGCTCGCCGAACAAAAGGCCACTTATAATCAGAGGCGCTGTATGAACGCTCATCTAAACCAGAATACCTTTGAATGAAAAGGGGGACAATTAAACATTACAGTGGGACAACAGGCATAAATCAAGACTGTTCAGAGCAAACTGGGCTGTATGGCCACCCATCTTATAACTTAGGTTTGGGAAGTTTCTCCTCTGGAAATCATGCTCAGTTAGAAAAGATACATTATTCTAAATACAGGTAAATGTATGACTTGAAACAGCTAAGAAGAAAGGTCTGCTGAACAAAATAAAACAGCTACATTCTATCAAAGCATATTGGACAAGGTGGGGATTGTCAGCCCAGCAATGCCCATCCCCTTTTCATCGTCACTACAGGGTCATCACAGGACTCTACCCTATGGCCACAATTGATGGTTCTTCTGCCATCAATGGTCACCTGACCTCAGCTGGCCCATCAGAGTCCTTTCCCTGAGACCATCCTGGAACTAGGACTGAGGCTGATGGCCTGTCTTTGGGTCCTGGACCAAAGCCTAGTGCTTGTGGTAGCCCTGAGCCTACCATGTGGGGACCGAGGGTCTGCAGACAGCAACAGGAGCAGAGACGGGACCGCCACCTTCCAGCCCAGCCCTAACATTCTGAGGGCCTGAAGCAAGGCTAGAGACGGAAGCCCACATTTCATATGCCTAAATATTTGGAGGTTGTAAACCTATTGTCAAATAGAATACGTTATGTCCTCCTATCTTGGTACATTTCATAATAACAACCGAAAAGGAAAAATATGTGTAAGGGTACAGGTTTTATATGTTCCAAGGTTGGCAAAATACCAGACACCTGAGGTTTTTTTTAATTTATAATTTTTTTTAAATTTTATTTATTTCTGGCTGCGTTGAGCTTTCGTTGATGTGCACGGGCTTTCCCTAGTTGCGGCGAGCAGGGGCTGCTCTTCGTTGTGGTGCACACATTTCTCGTGGCAGTGGCTTCTCTTGTTGCAGAGCACAGGCTCTAGGCACGTGGGCTTCAGTAGCTGTGGCACATGGGCTTAGTTGCTCCGTGGCATGTGGGATCTTCCCAGACCAGGGATTGAACCCGTGTCCTGTGCATTGGCAGGCAGATTCTTAACCACTGTACCACCAGGGAAGTCCCAGACAACTGAGTTTAATCATTATTACACATGGGTGGGTGTTCAAAAAATTTTAGGAGAAATGTAGCAGTGTGTAACCTCAATACTTTCTGGTTTCATCCTGTGCCACCAGAGTATTGGGAAGCTTGGGACTGCTCAGGCTGAACCAGTCTGTGTTTCACCGGGTAGGCTGGCACTGGGCTACCATGCAAGTGTATCACCAATATTAGGGTATAGTTTAGTTGATCCAAAGGCGGAGAGGAAGGAGACATAGAAAGGGAGAGAAGAGAGGTTAAGAACATGGGGATAGGTGAAGACTATTTTAATGAAGGTGTTCCTCATACTGAATGCATTGCAGAAGTCAAGACTTTATTAGTAAATAAAGGCACTTAAGATGCAAATTTTCATAGACCAAAGAGTTTTAAAATCACAAACAGACACATAATACCAATTATATAATGATAGAATTGTTTTTAAAAATTGGAGGCATAAAGTCTGGAATAAGCTTGAGATATTATATAGTTTTTCTCATTGGATTAATCCTAATAAAAAATTGCTTATTGAGAGGACCTGAAATGAAAGAATTCACAAATTGAGTATAGCCACTAGGAGATCGGAGTGGGATCAAGAGGAATTCAGGGATCACTGACACTGGAGGATGTGGCTGTTGACTTCACCTGGGAAGAGTGGGAGCTCCTGACCCCTGCTCAGAAGGACCTGTACTGAGACGTGATGCTGGAGAACCACCTGTGTCAGTGGGGTAATCAAGCTAGCGAACCTGGAACAAAGAGAACCACCACAGACCTTAGAAGATTAAGTTCATAGTCACCCCCTTCCAGAAATTGAGAAAGTGGATGGTCATGTGCAGCTGTGCTGGCAAAAGCGAAATACGCTGAAGAGGATGGAACAGTGTTATGAACAGAATGCATTTGGGAATATTACTTGTCAGAGCAAAAGTTGTTTTCCTTTAAGGCCAAATCATGATGTATTTGATTTACACAGGAAAACTTTGAAATCATTTTCAGATGTAATCAACCAGAGTAGAAGCTGTGATTAAAAAGGAGCTTGCTGAGTTTAATGGAGATGGGAGATCCTTTCTCCATGCTAATCATGAGAAAACTTATACTGAAATTAAACATCAGCAAATACACAAAATAGAGAATGTCCACGAATGTACTGAATGTGGGAAAGCCTTCCTCAAGAAGTCTTGGCTCAACGAACATAAGAGAATTCATACAGGAAAGAAACCCCATGGATGCAGTGTGTGTGGGAAAACTTTCTCCAACAAGTTCAAGCTCATTGAACATCAGCGAACTCACAAAGGAGACAAACCCTATGTGTGCAGTGAGTGTGGAAAAGCCTTCCTCAGGAAATTTTAGCTTACTGAACATCAGAAGACTCATATGGGAAATAAACCCCATGTATGCAGTATATGTGGGAAAGCATTCTACAGAAAGTTCAAGCTAACTGAACACTGGAGAACTCGTACAGAAGTGAACCCCTATGAATGTACTGAATGTGGCAAAGCCTTCTGCAGGAAGGCAGAGTTCATTATACATCAGAGAAACAAAAGAGGAGAAAAAACCCGTGTATGCAATGAGTGTGGGAAAGGTTTCTCCAGAAAATCACAGCTCATTTTGCATCAGAAAGTTCATACAGGAGAGAAATCTCATATATGTACTGAATGTGGAAAAAGTTTCATACAGAAGGGCAGTCTTGTTATACACTAACAAACTCACACTGGATAGAAATACTGTGGATGCACTGAATGTGGTAAAGCCTTCAGCCAGAAGGCATGCCTCATAGCGCATCAGCGATTTCATACAGGAGAGACTCCCTGTATATATTTACTGACTGTGGAAAATCTTGTTCACAGAAATCAGGACTCATTAAACATCAGAGAATTCACACAGGAGAGGAGGACCCCTATGGATACAGTGACTGTGGGAAAGCCTTCACTACAAAGACAATGCTCATCCAAAGAACTCACACGGGAGAGAGGCTCTATGGATGCAACGAATGTGGGAAAGCTTTCTCCCACATGCCATGCCTGGTTAAACACAAGAGGACACACACAAGAGAGAAAGAAGTAGATTCAGTGAAGGTGGAATATCCTTCCATAAAGGGTCACAGCTTATTAGATACTAGTGAACTCCTGCAAGGGAAAAAGCCCTGTTGATACGGTAACTGTGCAGATGCCTTCTGCGACCCCTCACTCATGATTACACATCAGTGGGCTCCTCACAGAGAGGAATGCAGTCCTTATGGAACAGTCAGATGCCAGAGCTGCACCCTCAGGACGTAACAGAAAGTTTGTGCAGAGTAGAGAAACTGCATGAATGTGCTGAATGTGGTTATGCCTGCAGTGGCCAATTGCACCTTATTTTATGGCACAAAAAACACATAGGGAAAACCTGGTACATTCTATGTGGAAAAGCCTTGAGCAGTAATGTATAGCTGGTTATATGGTTATGTATAACCAGAAAGCGTATGAATGCAGAGGTTAGGAAAGCTGTGTTTTGGAAGATAGACCCTATCATCAGTGATCACCATAGGTCATCAGTGAGCTTATACTGGGTAAAAATATAAGAGTGGGAATTCCCTTCCCTCAATACGTGTCATTACATACTGGAGAGAAACTGCTGAAAAGCAGTGAATGGGGCAGTGTTTGCAGTGGTACATTCTGCCTCATCCATTAGCTGGTGAAATCATATACAAATAAAACATTGTGAGCACACTAAAAAAAAAAACAAAAAGAAAGAAAGGAAGTCAATTATTGCTGACACGAAACTAAAAGGGCAGGTAATGTATTGAATGACAACTAGATTTTGTAATGAAGTGAAAAAAAGAAAACAGGTATAAGAAAGCATGGACCCATACTGATAAGATTGTCCTTGATGGAGATAAGATTGATAAGATTGTCCTTGATGGAGATTAAAAGATCAAATGGTAAAGCTTTATTAAACAAACATAGTCACGGCTAGGGAAGAGTTAGGTTAGGGGTTTTTGGTTGACTTAGGTCAGTAGTGTGATTAACTGTCTCACAGAATTACTGCAGTCTTTGTTATATTTATATAAAATTTATGACATATATTTACCATGCATATATATATACATATATTTACCATGCATATATATATACATATATAGATTCCTGGGCTTCAGGTAATGTTCTGTTTCTTCATCTAGATGCTGTTTATAAAGGTGTGTTGGGTTTGTGACAATTCATCGATGTGAACACATATGCGCATTTTTCGTATTATGTTGTACTTCAACAAAAAGATTTTTCAAAAGAAAAAGATATCTCCTTTACACACTGTGCTGGCCAGACCATAGCCGGACTGTTATTTTTATAAATGTTTCATTTTAAGAAGTAAGACGAGGAGGTATAAGTTTAAAGAGGAAGGGAGAAGAGCAATATAAGGGGTTATTTAGCCTGAAGAGGAGAAGGCCCATGGGGTGGAGTGGTCAGAGGCTTTGGGCAGTAGAATCAGCGATGGTGCCCTTTATAGCCCTGTCAGCCCTCACCGTGTAACTTGGGAAACTCACCTCTTCATGTCCCAGTTTCTTCCGTTACAAATTGCAAGAGCTCAACCAGATAATCTGGGAACCCTTTACACTCTAAACTGCGGGACGCATTGAAAGGCGTGTACCTTAAAACGGGAAGGGTGTATTTCAAGTTTTCTTTTTTTTTTTTTTGGCTGCGTTACGTCTTTGTTGCTGCGCGGGGACTTTCTCTAGTTGCGGCGAGCAGGGGTTACTCTTTGTTGTGGTGCTTGCGCTTCTCATTCCGGTGGCTTCTCTTGCTGCAGAGCACGGGTTCTAGGCATACGGGCTTCAGTAGTTGTGGCGCATGGCCTCAGTAGTTGTGGCGCACGGGCTTAGTTGCTCTGCGGCATGTGGGATCTTCCCGGACCAGAGATCGAACCTGTGTCCCCTGCACTGGCAGGCAGATTCTTAACCACTGCGCCACCAGGGAAGCCCTGAAGTGTGTATTTTAATGGTTCGTTGGTTCCGCCCTTGTACTATTCTTCTGTATTGCATATATTTGTATGCATTACTTTAAACCTTTGTGAAATGGGATGGATAGTTAACATACACATATTTACCTGAAGCAGAAGATGCTATATTCACTTCAGGAGTGACTTTTACACAACAATGGTAACTTAGGACTTAATTTCCATGTAAAAATTGTTCTAGACCGACTAAACTTACTAACTGAAAGATTCATTGATTCAGAATCTATTTTTGATCAGAGATGTACTATTTTAAATTCTGATCCTAGCAAGTGACAATTGTTAGTCTTAGTTGAGATTATAAGCCTTAACAAATTTGTCCATTCTTAGGCAATCTCTAGAGTTGCATTAAATTACAAGCCAATCTATATGGTCCCCCAATGGATGACTGCTGGGAGACCCTCTAAAAACCTGGTGGCATTTCTACCTGGTATATGGCGGGAAGCAGTCAGTGCACTTTACAGCTTTTTCCCTTCCTCCCTCCCTCCCTCTGTCCCTTCCTTCATTCCTTCCTTTGTCCGCCCAGGTCAAATCCCAGGGGGCATTCATCCCTGGGCCTGCTGTGCTCAAGACAATTTTATTTTTCAATGAAACATGGTAATTTTCACATTTTATTGCCTTTTAATACTTTTTTTAAATTGAAGTAGAGTTGATTTACAATGCTTCAGCAAAGTGATTCAGCTACACACACACACACATCCTTTTTCAGATTCTTTTAGATTATAGGTTATTACAAGGTATTGAATATAGTTCCCTGTGCTATACAGTAGGTCCTTGTTGTTTATCTCTTTTATATATAGTAGTGTGTATCTGTTAATCCCAAATTCCTAATTTGTCCCTCCCTCCACTTTCCCCTGTGGTAACCATAAATTTGTTTTCTATGTCTGTGATTCTCTCTTTGTTTTGCAAATAACTTCATTTGTGTCATATTTTGGATTCCATATATGTGATCCTATGCTATTTGTCTTTCTCTGTCTAAGTATTTTACTTAGTATGATCATCTCTAGGTCCATCCATGTTGCTGCAAACGGCATTATTTCATCCTTTTTTATGGCTGAGTAATATTCCATTGCATATATGTGCCACATCTTCTTTATCCATTCCTCTGTTGAGAGACGCTTAGGTTGCCTCCATGTCTTGGCTATTGTAACTAGTGCTTCTATGAACACTGGGGTGCATGTATCTTTTTGAATTAGAGTTTCTGTCTTTTCCAGATATACGCCCGTGATGGGATTGATGTATCATATTGTAACTCTATTTTTCTTTACCTGATTGACTTAGTAAGCGGACATATATTCAGGGGTTAAGGCCAAGGGTACCAGAGCCCGCCCCCCCCGCAAGTAAATGCTTGTTTACTCAGTGGCAAGCACTCGGGCAAAATTCAAGAGCTGTGACGGGCAAGTCACTCCCCCATCTGAGCCATCGAAGTAGAGATAAACTGGTGCTTACTTAGAAACATGCCAGCCATAGTAAGTGCTCAAGCTGTGTTAGCTCCAGAGGGCCCTCCCCCGGGGAAGATGGCAGAGGAGCGACAGCCGATGGGGGAGCCTCCAGCGTGGGTGGACGGTTCAGCCCCGTCCTGCTCACGCAGCACGGCGTCCAGTGGCCGCCGAGGGGAAGGGGAGGTGAAGAGGCCACGCATGCACCGGTGGGCCAGCGATGGCCGGGCACAGTGGCCGCACAGACGCAGCCGCTGCCAGTGAGCAGGGCGCACACGCTGCACCCAGTGGGGCCCATTGGACAGCTGAGCTGCCCTGCTCCGGGTCAGACCATCCTGTCCTGTTTGACGGGGAGCTTCAAAAAGGCAGCTCTTTTTTTTTTTTTCAAATAGTTATTTATTTGCCGTGCTGGGTCTTAGTTGTAGCATATGGGATCTTTAGTTGCGGCGTGTGGGATCTTTGGTTGCAGTATGCGGACTTCTTAGTTGCAGCATGCGTGCGGGATCCAGTTCCCCGACCAGGGATCGAACCCGGGCCCCCTGCATTGGGAGCTCAGAGTCTTACCCACTGGACCACCAGGAAAGCCCCCCAATAAGGCAGCTTGAAACTGGAAATGTCCAAATCACCGTGATTCGGTGATTGGGTTACATTTTCCAGTACTGGTAGAAACTGGAGCTTGTGAACTTAGTTGTATTCAATTATAGAGAAATACCAGTTTCATATACGTCTGCATACCCAACTTTTGTGGACTACCAGTTACGATACTGGTAAAGTTGAGGCTTGCAAACTGTAGAACTAAAGTGATTTTATATTTGTGGGAATGTAGCTTGAAGAACAGAAGGGCCACCATAATTCTAATCGCAGCTCTTATTCAAGAAGATACTTGGTTCTATGGGGTTTCATAAAGGGGAGGGAAAAAAACCCTCCCAAAGCAGCGAGGCAGGTTTTCATATCCTAGCTTGAGCCTTCTCACGTATGGTTCCTGGACCACCTGTGTGTGAATCTCCTCGGGGAGGACGCAGTCCCCAGGCCTATCCGCAGATCCCCGAGTCAGTAATCAGTGGAGATTTTTCAAGCTGGTGGTGGTGAGCTCCTTTCTCTCTCCCCTCTCCCATTCATCTCCCTACGCTGCAACTAAGCTCTGTGATTTTTGCCCCAAACCCCTCAAAACCTGTACTCTTGCTTAAAACCACAGGGACTCCCACCTAATTATCGTCTGACGTACAAGCATCAGTGGAGGGGCGGTCTGTTTTCGGGGTAGCAGCACCGTCCAGCACAACTTTCTGTGATGATGGAAATGTTCCCGTCTCTGTCCCGTCCAATAGGGCAGCCACCAGTCACCGGCGGCTCCTGGGCACTCGGAATGGGGCAAGTGTGACTGAGGAACAAGTGTGTACTTTCATCTTATTTAATTGCTTTAAATTTGAATAGCTTGGGCGTGACAGTGATGATGGCTGGACAAGAGCGTATCTGGGACACTCTGGAGTCGACTGGACGGGTCAGGGCAGGCTTGGGGAGGCCCCTGGGGCTCTGGCCGGAACTGCTGGGTGGGAGGGGGTCACTTAGGGAATAGGGAAGGGTGGGGGAAGGAAGTGACGTTGGGGTGAGGAGTCACCGGCTCCGAGACAGACATCTTGAGAATGTTCGTGAACATACAGCCAACTCCTGCTGGTCTGGGACACACAGGTTTCTCCAGGTGACTTTGCTGATCTCTGCTCTGATTCGTATAAATCTTGCCTGAAAGGCAAGCGTTGGAGAGCTGGAGCTTAGTTTCCTGTCCCTCACACTTTCCTCATCAGAAATAATGTTCCATGCAAAATTCCTAGTTTGCTAACGTCTTACCTATAGGATCTTCTGGTCTTTTGAAAGTTTGAACGTGTTGTTCATAGGAGCCTTTTTACAAATAGAGCTGAGATACTTGGAAAAGTCTGTAACAACGTGTTCATAATATAGTTGATTACCACCGGAGGACACCATTTGGGATTATTCCCATGACAAAGCTTCTTCTAGTCTAATTCAGAACTCTCTAGGCTGTGCTATCCCGTATATTAGCCACTAGCTCCATGTGGCTATATGAATTTAAACTCTTTAAAATAAAGTAAACGTTCAGTAGTTCCTCGGCCACACTCACCCCACTTCAAGCACTCAGCAGTCACATGTGGCTGGCGGCTGCCATACCGAACCAGGCACAGCCCCCTCTAACACACACTTCAAACCATCTAGGGGCTAAACGGGTCCTAAGACAGACAACCAGTAGGCAAATGAGTTACTCAAAGAATATCTAACGGTAATAGCTGTAGCATAAGAGAACGAAAATGCAGGTACACAATTAGACCAACTGGGGGTAGGCTCAGGCCGAGCAGGAGGGCCCTGGTTTCTGTGCCACGAAATCGAAAGGATCAGGGCATCTGATGAGCTAAAAACCAAACACAGACAGAAGACACGGAGCAGCCTTGTTTCTTCAGAATGATCAAAAGTTTTCTATATGAAATTTTAAGGATAAAGGTGAACCTGATTCTGATTTTAAAGACTTAAATGTTTTTAAAAAGCTTTAAACAGAGGACAGCTTGTACGATGCAACTCTGATTTTTAGGGGAAATTGTTCAATGTAACAGAAGATGTGATGACAGGACTTTAAACATTATGATATAAAAATGCATTCCAAATCTTCATGACCTTCTCGAGACAAGAACCGTCAAAGATGGGAACGGGAGCCCAGTACCCTCTCGGCCACCAAACAGACCTGCTCTGTTCAGACCGCAGTCAGGTTGGCTCAGGTATTCTGGGACCTGGAGCAGAAGATGAAAGGTTTTCCCAGAACATCTTGGGATCACAGAATTTGAAATTTCAGTATGTCTAATGACATGATAGTTATAATACTCGCATGAGGAGAAACTGGGCTATTTAAATGAAAGCTGAAACGTAGTCACTTGGAGTTGGTAAACTAAGTTTCAAGGAAAAATTACATACTAATTCTGGGGTTTCGACACACTGTCGTATATTTTAGAAAAGCCGGCTAATTTATTTGGACCATTTCCCCAACTGAAAGATGGGTGTCTCACAGTTAAAAATCTTGAAGAGTTGGTGATAAAGTAAAGTCCTTGATAAAGTTGAAAGATTTTGCTTTTGAGATAATAAGCAAAAAAGAGGGAAAAGTTTAAAAACGTATTCATTTCTCCTTTGTTTAACCTCTGCAATCCCTATCTCACTTTGCAATGCGGTAGGCTATATGTGGATGCAGCTCCTCTGTGGCTTCAGAAGTCTTTAGGTAGCCCAGTTTGGTCAAACAGCATGAAGTTGAGAGTCCAGAGAAATGTAACAGATAGATGGAGATTTTGCACGGAACAGCATTAAGTACTCTGAATCTTGAGAAGAACCTGCGAATGAATCCTTGGCGCCTCGAGACCGTGGTGAGGCAGGCTAGGCCCTGGGGGGTCAGAGAGGCCTGGTTGCATCCTAGCACCTTGGCTTTTAATAGCTGGGGGACCCGGGAGAGTCATCAACCTGCCGGAGCCTCAACTCCCTCATCTGTAATATGAAAATGAAGAGCCAGGGGAAAGCTGGCCTGTGGGTGTGAAATCTCTTTGTAAAGTGAGGTGTGTATGACAATTTCTATCACCATCCAGACGAGAGGAGAAGATGAGCCGATCTTGGTGGCTGCTCTGAAGCACACGTCAAGACCCAGAACAGCATCTGTCCAAAGGCAAGTCCTATCTGACCCAATGGCCACGTTCTGCTGAGACCACAGACAGCTCTGCCAGCGCCCAGCGTTAAGTCCCTGCCGACGAGCGTGGACGCCTGCAGACACTGCCGTGTCCCTCTCGTGCAAGCCTGCGAGACAAAAACTAAATAACAGAAAGAAGCAGTGACTAGTTTAACCCTCTAACAAAAATCAAAGAAAAATGAAAATGGTTTGGAAATGGCAACAGTTTAATTGAACCCATTTACTGGCATCTACCCTGCCTGAAAAAGGAAAGCAATTTCCTGACCGTTCTTATAACCTGACAGTGAAACTGGTTCACACAATGAAAACGTACATAATCCAGTGTCAAAAACTGGTGATTTACAGAAATCACCCCCATTTATTTTTTTCCAGCAAAGAGGAGAAAAACAAACACGTTTCCACAATTCAGTGTTTGAATCACTGGCAAAAGCTGTCTGCCTCATTCAACGTTCCCGGCCACGAGCTCCGGGAACACTCTGATGGCCACGAACCTCCCGTGGTTCAAACGAAACGGAGAGCCCACGCATGAGGATTATGTGAGTTGAAGACAAGATGCCTTCTCACAATGTGCCTAAAGAGAAGGTCTTTGAAGAATACCCAGATCTTCAAAGGAATGAAAACACTCCTGTTGTCGATTTTTGGTTTTGGGAATAAACTTTCTTCACTGGGAGGAAGGGGTTGTATGACTTTGTAAGTGGAAACCAAGAGGCCGCTGGCTAATACGTATGCCTCCCCTCCCACAGAGTTCTTCTGTCGCCCCAAAACCCTCTTCCATGAATTTTGTTATGGTTCGGAAAGGTAAGGAAAATGACTTCAAGTATTCAATTCCTATCAAAAATTGGTATCAAAAGTAATAAAGGACCTAATTTCTTTATAATTCCATGTTTTAAAAAATAACTTAAGAAGCAAGAGGTCCGGCCCTTTACTTGTATAAATACCACAGCGTAACTAGAGTTTCTTAAGACAACGTGGGGAGGAGTCCGTGTTGAGCACCTCGATCATCGATCTTAACGTTGGGAACGTCTCAGACACGGACGGAAGAGTCTTATAAGAAGGCGAGATACTGAAAAAGAAAAAACACAACGCAAGGGTGTGAAAATCAACACAACTGTACAAAAAAGGCAAAGCTTAGGTCTATTAATTCCTATTACGATATTCACTTTCCAGTACTCCCTACGCACGACAGCAGACAATGTTACAAAGCAGGGGGCGCTGTGAACAGAGCAGGCCCTGCTGCAGTGATGATCTGGGGTACGGGCAGGCTCCCACCATGAGCTGCTGGGGAATTCAGCCAGTCTTCAGAAAGAAAAATCAACCCCTGATTTGCATAGTGAGCGTTACGCACACACGTCCCATTGGGGCGCATGCCGGACACGGAACCGGAAGACACAGGTTTCGGGTCCAGCCTTGACCCTTATCAGCTTTAGGGGTTCCTCTCAGCCCCGCTTCCCATATCTGCAGCAAGAGGGAGAGGGTTCCTAACTCCCAGAGCTAGCAGGAGCATGGGACGGGTGTCAAGGTACGCTGTGAAACGGCAGCTGTACAACATAGGGTAGTGTTGCTATCTTTTCCTTAAAGAGTTGTTGAAAGATCAACACTGTAAAATGATGTAGGAAACAGAGGCGAGGGCTTTGACCTTATGGTCGTGTCACTAAAACATGTGTAAACTAGTAAACGTGAAACAAGAATATACTGCAACAAGGTGTAGCTGTTAGGAGTTTCCGTTACAGAGCTCATGGAATCCTTGCAAACCGGACAAAAGTGTCCTACAGACACAAATTTCTGTTTTAAACAGAGCACAAATCATCCAGCCGCTTTTAGAGAGGTTGCTGTGTTCAGTGGGTAATGAAAGGCAGAACTGGAAGTGGTTACGATATAAAGGAATAAATAAGGTTGAACGGTGAGATTTGCTTATTCTTAACTAACTCCGAAAGCATCTGTGAGTTTAATTTCATCGCAAATTTACACGTTCCCCGTAGTGCTTCGGAAAACAAGGGCCAGGAAAGATCAGAGTCTGCTAGGCTCTCCCACCGTAATCGTCAGGGGTGATTTCTGGCTAGCATTTCCTGACTCACGTGTATTCCGCACCTAAATAACAATAAAGTACCACCTTCCCAAAACCTAGAGTGCAGGAAGAATGCAGCTGAAAGGCAGGCACTACACCCAGACTCAGTCTGAATCGGGTGCGGCTCAGCGTTCAAAGTCGCTCCCGCATGCTGACCCTGAGAGTCTGGGACAAAGGGCGGATGAGGCAAGAGATATGGACATCTGACTATATAAACAAGACATTCGTAACCTTTCTTCACAAACTGGTTTCCTTACTCTATTCATTGTTCACGTTTATCCATATACTCACCTGTTAAGGGGTCTTACGCGACAGCAAAAACATTTTAACCTTGAAAAGTGGATTCAATTCATTGTATAATCATAACTCATAAAAATGAGTACAATTCCAGTTTCACGACGCTCGAAAAGTAACGGGGAGCCCCTTCTTTCCCTTTTCAGTTGTAACATCCTTTTGTTTGACCCCCTATCCAGCAGTTACCTTTTCAAGTTCATCCAGCTTTTAGCTATTTTGCTAAAGGCCTCTGAACCAGGGGCGGTCATAGCTTCAAAGTCAACCAACTGAAAAAGAAAGAAATTTAACAATGTGATCAAACATGGAGGGGAAGCTCCCTTTGGGATCCGTTGCATTCACGTGTCTCAACACAAAACTCCACAGATTGGGATTTAAACGTTTCCCTTCCAGCTCCAGCTCCGACATACCTTCCCTTTGGGAATTTTTCCTGCTACTTCCTTTCCACTCGCCATCAGGGCTCCCACAATCACTGAGTAAGCGATCACACTGTTTAGGTAAAGAACAATTACCGGTCAGTCCCAGGCCACGGACAGTTACCACGTTAGAGCTTACCACGGATTTTCCATCCTAAGAGATGACATTTTATTTCTCTTAAGAATTCTCTGGACATTAAACATAAGAATATTTTCATTTGCCTTAAAAATATTTACTAATTTACTAATAAAACTATTCACTGATTTACTAATTTAAGGGTAAACGTGTAAGAATAATATTTTTCTGAGAACAAAAAGTATCTTTTAATTAGGAGTTTTCTCCTCACTTGGCTTTTCTCTTCTTGTGAAAGAGTGAATTAGAAAATGTGCCTGCTTATATTTTTTAAGCCTTTTAAGCCTTCATGAGGCTTGGCTTTAAAACGCAATATATACGATATACTTTGTAAATGCAAACATATTAATATTATCGTTTAAACATTAAACACTGTGGCCCCGAAGACGAAACAAGCAGAACGCGTTTGCAGAACGCACTAACAGATTGGCCCGAAGGCGGCTGCGCTACGGGGACATCCCGGCATGTCCGGACTCACTCTGGATCCTGACGTCTTTGTGGCACCAGCTCTGTGCCCTGTGCCAGGCAGCCCAGGACGAAGACAACTAAGACAGACGTCTTGCCCCGGCGAGCGGACCCCAGAGAGAGTGAGCCCGCCCCGGGGTCGCCTGCCAGGGAAGCCCTCACTGAGGTCGCGGCCACGTGCGCTGCATCTTCGAGGGCCACGGGCGGGGCCCCCGAGGCAGAGGAGGGGGAATAGGACCGGCGGTGGGCGGGGGGGGGGGACAGGAAGGTGTGGGCACGGGCTGGGGGCGTGGGGAGGCAGAGAGCAGGGCGGCACAGCTGCCGTGAGGACACGCGCGTGCACAGCGCCTGCGAGGGCGGCGGGCGGAAGGCGGCACGTGGAGGGCATCGCGGGCACATCTAATGACGACTGTCCCGAAGGCACAAGGTTTATGTTCCCATTTTGTTTCAATGCCGTCGTTACCGTTATGTAAGTTCCGTGTAAGGGCACGCACCCGTCTACACCGGAGTGCTCACCACAAGCCTAGTTTCCATCCATCACCACACAGGGGACCCCCTTCACCCATGTCGCCCACCCGCCCCCAACGCTTTTGTCATATTATAACAACATTTACTACCACATTTTGGAGAGTATTACTTTCTAAAGTAGTACTTAAAGATCAAGACATTTAAGTGTATCACTTTAGCCAAAGCATCTTAAAGTCAAACATGTGCTAACGATGGCATACGCCATTCGCATGATTTACTGTACACGGTACCAGAGAAAAGGGAAGAAAAAGCAAGCTCTACAGATGCATCCTTGTTTGAATGACACCTGAAAGATGCCTGGTGAATTCAGTAAGTAGCAAGAATTCATTCATAATAACAAAAATACTTTGCAATGATTGGTGACCCAAAAGTATTCAACGTTAGGGCTAAAGGTCAATTAATGGCCAAAACTTGGGGGCGAGGGGAGAACAGGGCAGGGTACAGTCTGGGCAAATATCAGGAATTAAAGCACAGGGCACGCACGTGCGCACACAGTGAGACTTCGAGCTCCAGCCTATAAACGCCAAGCACCTTCTTTTAAAACTACCTTCCAAGACTCTTGGTGATGCAGTAGATCAAGGACATCATGTTTGGGTGGACTTTGAAAAAAACCAAGGGGTCTTCCCGCCATTGCTGGGGTACCTGTACCCAGGGCCACACAGGAGATGTAAGCAAAAGGAGTGCGTTCTTCACTCCCGAAACTGTCAGATTAGAGGGTATCACTCACCTGGATCCGCGAGAGAGCGGCATTAAATTATAAAAGTAATAAACTAAAGATAAGATTAAGTTGCCAACAGCATCAGTCTCCTAGGGAAAAAAAGAAATGTGCTTATGAACTTAAATAACAGATTATAAACTCATTTCTTATCAGGGGACAAGACACATCAGAAGCATTTACATTAGGAAGAGGATTATTTCCTTCTTCTTCTACAAGAACCTACTTTCCACATCCTTGAATATTTTATACTCTTCCCAATGATGTTTTTTCTCACGAGAGGGTATACATTCAGTTCGGTTTAGAGCAGTACGTCCCCGGCTGCCTTTAAAACTGCAACCGTTTCTGATAAACCTAGACATCTGTTTCAGTCTATAATGTTACTTGAAATGTCGACATATACATTGAGATTAAAATAAAACAAAGCACTTATTAATACTGAATACACTTTCTCAGACTACAGGCCTCTCTACTCCAGGGTTCTGTCCAGTGCCCTACCCCCACCCACTGAGATTTAGGGGATCAGTATACTTAATCTATGGGTATAAACTGATTAAGATCCTGAGAAACAAAGTAACTTCCCAAGGGCCACGGGCATCCATTCCAGAATGCGGATGGAGTGGCCGCTACACTCTCCACACAGTGGACAGCTACAGCGACGGAGGTGACGTTGCAGCTCCTGCTACCCCACCTTGAGTCGGGGAAGCAACGGAGGGCAGAGGTCACAGTCCAGGAGAGTGTCACTAAATGCAGCACAGGTCATGTCCATCGTGGACCAACCTGTTCTCTTAAATCTTGACAAAGCCCAAATTTCTGATACTATGACACAGTCACTACATACATGTATCATTCCCCTTCCCCCGTTTCTGTACTTACTAAATACGGGAATTGTCTCTACAAGAATATTAAAAGAAATATTTACCGCTCAATTAAAGCTGATTTCAAGCATAAACTGTGTAATCCCAAGGAAAGGGTAAAGGCTTTAAGCAGTGTACAAAAGAATCAGAAGCATGGATAAAATGAAGATAAACGAAAACCTACCCCAAATTCTGATGAGAGAATCAGTACTTTTCCTTTCGCTGTTAGATCTTTATAAAGTGCATCTATTTCGGCGTGATATAACTGTGTCCTTTCTTCTGTGGTCTGGGTTTCCACGGAAAATAGTATATTGCCTACCCTAAAAATACAAGAAGGTGTGTTGAAGGCACGTATGATACGGTTCAAAGAGCTAAGCACAGAAGGGTGGGGAGGGCAGCGTGGCGACGGGGGCACAAGACGCAAGGAAGACTGTCTCTGCCTCTCTGAGCAGACAGATGGGGCGTGGCTCACAGCAGGCAGCTTTTCCACAAAATACGGTTTTGCTCAGTCTAACTGTAGGCCCTGCTTACATGAGCTTCAGCTAACACAGGAGGAGGAAACTACACAGAGTAGAATGTATTTCAATGCCCAGGAAACATTTTATCAGACAGCCACCCTATTACAATAGAAGAGCAGGGGCCGGGGCTGTGCCCTGAAAGCGAGTTCAGGGCCTCCGCTGTTTCCTTTTCTATTAAGCTTCTGCAGTATGAGCTCCATGTGAAGCTCTGTGGAGGATATAAATTCTATGCAACAGGTAGTTACTGGATAACGCCAGTACCCAAACGCTGAAAATACTCCTCACACCCTCTAAAGGACAACACAGCAGAGCTGCCGCGTTGATGGAGGGATGGAGGGGGAAACGAGGCCACGGATTATGACGAGCCCATGTGTAGAGCCGTAACAGTTCCTCAGAGGTCCCAAGGAGAGAGAGTTGATCTACTCTGGAAGACATGGAAGAAAACAGGAAATGCTTGCGGAGGAAGGGGCCTGAGCCTAGGTCTTGAAGAGGAGGACGGCGATGCCAGAGGCGCAGAGCCAGGAGGTGGGAGGTGACCTCGGCGAACAAGCAGTCCAGCTGAATTAGCAGGCCAGGCGCTGGCAGGAAAGTGCTTCAGGGAGGCAGGAAGCGTTGTTTGAGGCCATGATTACAAAAGGCCTGAATGTACGGCACAGGGGCCGATTTTGGTGGCAACGGGCAACGGCAGGGTATGGACTGGGGAGGGAGTTCTGGAGCCACGGGGGCGCCCCGTGGACCCGGCCTCAGGACCCGAGGATGCACGGGTCAGCCACAGGAGACCGGACGTGGAGGCATGGGTCATGAGTAGGGGTCAGAGGCCCCGAGCGAGACTGACAACAAATGGGGTGAGACAGACAGCTGAGCAAAGATGCTGTGTTTCAGGGAAGGACTTATGGACTCTTACTCGGCAGTTGCATTTCTGCCTGGGTGAAGAGGTAGGTGAAAAAAATTTCACCTCGACAGAAAACCCTGGAATTCCTTCTGGGGGGAGGATGACCCTTAATGGGAAAGTACTTTGATAAGTGGCTTGGGTTAGAGATGGAGACCTCAACGACGTGGCAGAGTCATAGAATCTGGAAGTTGCTAAACGGGGGTTTCCTCATGAAGGCCTGTGTAAGTTTGGACAAGGAAACCAGAGCCCAGCAGGGGCTGAGAGGACGTGGCTCCCACCGCTGAGCTGCCGGAAGTCCCTGACGCAGAAGTGGTGGCGCCTCCTAGGGAAGCAACTGAGGAGTGCGGTGTTTCGGGGACGGCAGTGAATGGAGAGGGTCAAGGTCATTCCACCCAGAACTCAAGGGATATGGAGGCTCCTAGGTGAAGTTTGGATTTCAGATGTAAATAAAAAGATCATTAATAAAAACGGTCACTGCGGCGCTACTACTGATAGGTGAGAAAATGGGAAACACCCAGAATGATCAATGACAAAAAAATAGTAGGAGCAACTCTACAACATCCCTAAAATGGAATACCATGCAGTTTTTAAAAATGCTTCTAAGAACAGGATATGGGGAAGCGTTCGTAGTAAGGGTAGAAAACAAACAGGCTGTAAAACAATATGTACAGTATAATCTCAGTTTTTAAAGGAAATAATGATTTAAAATTTTTAATCTTTGCTTATCTGTATTCTAAAGTTTCAATAAGACTGCACTTATACTCTCATACTGCTTTAAAACCTATATTTAAAAATCCAATAATAGCCTCCAACCTGCCAATCTCTCATCTCTTTTCCATTTAATTAGTAAAAGTCTTACCCACGACAGACTTCGAGAACCTGGAAGAATGCTTTCCACAAACCACATCAGACATTACACTTAATATCTAGAAAGTTGTTAGATTTAGCAAAGTCAGAAAATCTATCTGCTGGTGTAATAATCTAAACGTCACGTTAAAAAAAAAAAAAAAAGCTGGTTCTCGTTACACACTGGACCTCGGTCATCTCCGTTTTAGGAGACAGCCAAAGCCCGGGAGGTCCGATCTCCCGCAGCAGCGCCAAGCATCCGCATGCCTTCTGACACCAGCCCCCGTCTGCGCACCCGCACGTGGGAAGCACACGTACTTGTCTCCTGTAATAGTGATCGTGAAGCCGTCATATTCCTTCCCTTGGTCTTTGAGGCTGGGAACTTTTGTGTTCACAGTGAACCCATCCTTCGTTTTAGTATTAAACTGCTTTCGGGGAAAAAGAAAATTCACGTTACTGGTGAGATTCACTGTAAATTCCCAACTGCCAGCGCCGACTCCGACTTTCATGTTTTTAAGAAGGGTCACGGTGTGCCAGACACCGTGTATTCTCTGTCCTGGCCCCATGCCCCAACCCAGACTCCCAGCCCAAGTCACGCTCCCCGTGGCCCCTGCCAGAGGGCAGCAGAGAACCTCAGAGCAAAAGGCGCACAGCCTCCCTGCAACGGCAAGGCCCTGCTCCCTGCCAAGAGCTCCCTTGGGGTCTTTTCTCTTGTTCATCTTAAGCGGCAGCCACACGGATACTCTGCAGCATAGTTGTACTCAACAGCCTATAATTCGAAAGAGCACCTTGTGTTTATTCTACTGCTTCTTCAAAGCAGACTCTCATCTGTCTGCAAATACTCAGAATTTTGTCACCTGAGAATTTTATACACACGCATGCACACACCCCAACTCCGCAGACCACAGAGTGACAAAGCAAAGTATTCTAAAGGAATTACACAGAGATCAGAGTGGCCCTTAAGGGTGAGGAATATGAACACGGCTTTCTGTTGAAAACACTTTTGACAGAGTGAAATGCCAATGTACTACTCCAGAAAATTCCTCCCCAATTCGGTTATTTAGTGTAGCCAACATATTTTTAGGATTGACAGACCTGAATAAGACAATCAATGGTAAAATTAAAAGAGGTCGTGCTTCGCATAAGATACTGGAGGGAAAGTTTGCCCGAAAACAGCGACAGCCAGCAGGCGCTCACCAAGGTCCAGAGAAGGACATAGATGAAGGGACGTCAGCAGGAGAGCGGGCGGCAGGGGCCGAGACGGGAGGTGTTCCGTAGGAGGACAGAGACTTGTAGAGGCAGAAGGCGCTAACACTTAGTATGTGCCAATGCTCTTTCATGCCCACAGCGTGCCCATAAGACAGGACACGACCTCCACCTTACAGGTGAGGAAACCAAGTTGGTGAGATGAAGCGAGGTGAGGTCTGGCCCGAGCTGGCACGAGGGAGTGGCAGAGTGGAAGCAGGGACCCGGGCCCTCTCGACGTCCAGTCCCCTAACTTACTAACCAGCTGCCCCGAGGGGAGCTGAGGTACATCTGAACTTGGCTTTTCAGAAAGCAAAAGTGAATGTGCTGAAAAAGTACACATACTTTTCAGCAAATGTACCTATATCTCAGTGGAGGCTGTCGTGGCATCATATTCACCGAGCACTTTAAACACAAAGGCGCATCTTTATATACTTCTACGTGAGCCTTTAGAAAGGCCAGTGTGCCCACAGCCTGGCCGGAGGTGCGGTGAGCAAAACCACAGTGGGATGGCCACTCCCAGATGTGGCCAGACAGGCAGTGACTTTGCACTGGGAGCCAGGCACTGGGCGGGCGATGCCCGGCCCCTTAGCTGCTCTCCAGGCGACTGCAGCCTTTTGTCCATTGCGCTTTTCTTTTTAGACCAAGATATACATATATTAAAATATCCCTAAGCTGACTTTGTATTCTGCCTAATATAGTAAATTTAAATGCCTAAAATACCCACAGGACAGCTAAAGAGTAAAACCTGAGTCAGGATCTAGTGTTCTTTCTGTCTGGTGCATCCAGCGGCCCTCGGTGCGGCCCTTCTGCCCCTTCGGGGGCGTTTGGGGAATTTATGGGATAATGTGGTGGCTGTGGGGATGAGGTGCTGGGGACGGTCACACAGGCGCGACTCCCACTGGACTTCCATGTAGATGAAGAACGTGTTTATAATGTAATGATTATCTAGGCCTGGAACCAGACTCCGTTTTACACTCACACGCTAAATATTTGTTACAATTTTAATACACACTGACTTTCCTAGGAATGCAAACAGCATATACATTGAGGAAAGAGGATACTATACATTGTGTGGAACTTTATTAAGTGTGGTTTACCATTACAGAAAACCGTTATCGCCGACATCGTAGCTCGTGATACTTGAGTCACCGAATGACACATGGATACAGGGCTGCATCTGTCGCTGTCACGTTCACCAAGATTATACACATATGTGCAAGCAACTGGCTACTTCTTTGTGGCTTCTCATGAAGACATGCCTGAATGCTGACACACTGAAATACATGGTTTTCTACTATAAACAACTTACCTTTTTGAACTCCCTTACGGCACTGTGGTGACTTTTGGAAGAATTTTTTGAGTAGGTGGGATACATCCTTTATGAATTTCATTCTAGTGCAGTAAAGGGGCCATCTGAACATGTTTACTGAGTTAAGACGGGTCTGAGAAGACTGAGAACCACTGCCTCAGTTCATGAGACCCTCACAACGAGCAGGTCGGCCGGAATCACGGCTCTCCAACACATGAGAGCCTGGGATGAGACCGGGAGAGCCTGTCAAACCCGGCGAGCAGACTGGACCCTGGGTACAGAGTCAGCTCACGGCTTTGTCCATGACGGGATGCTTCCTGGTTATTCTTTAGAAATGGATAAGCTTTGGTCAGTCACAGAAATTTCTTAATGTTTATTTGATGTAAATCAATCTCATCTACTATAGCTATAAGGAGAACATTGATTCAAGTTTTATGTTATAGTTCAAACCATTAACTGAAAAAAACCAAACCTGCTGCTGGTGCATTATGGGTAGTTATGTTCCTAGGTGGAGAAAAGGTGCATAAAATTATAACTTCTTAATGGATTGTACTTTTAAACAATATAATTGCTGTCCCCTGACACGCCCTTTATCTTGAATTCCAATGTTTCTGATACTGATACTGCCACACCTGCTTTTCTTCAGTAGCATTTGCCTGACTACCTTTCCACCTTCAACGTTTTGAATGTCATCTCGTTGTAGGTGTTTCCTGTGAACAGAACCTAGCTGGGCTTTAAAATACCGATCTGAGATGCTCATTCTTTCAGTGAGGGATCGATTATTAACGTCATGTTGAGACCCAGCATCCATTACAGACATTTCCTCCTTATCTTTTCCCCCCCTCTCTTTCTGTAAGCTTTTAGTTGAACTGACTTTGTTTTCTTTATTCCATTTTCCTACCTTCTAGGGTCTGTTTTGTTTTATTTTCGTTATTCTGCAGAATGTGTTTTTATCAGTGTTTTCAAGTAGCACACTTTATAAAACTTAAAATACTTGTTAACAAACAGGCATTTAATAATTACGAGTTCATTTTGTAAAAAGTACTGGGCTTCCCTGGTGGCGCAGTGGTTAAGAATCCGCCTGCCAATGCACAGAACACGAGTTCGAGTCCTGGTCCGGGAAGATACCCCCATGCCACGGGGCAACAGAGCCCGTGCGCCACAACTACTGAGGCTGCGCTCTAGAGCCCGCAAGCCACAACTATTGAGCCCGCGTGCCACAACTACTGAAGCCCATGAGACTAGAGCCCGTGCTCTGCAACAAGAGAAGCCAGCACAAGGAGAAGCCCGTGCACCGCAACGAAGAGTAGCTCCCGCTTGCTGCAACTAGAGAGAGCCCAAGCCCAGCAACGAAGACCCGACACAGCCAAAAATAAATATAAAAATAAAATAAATAAAATTTTTTTTAAAAAGTACTAACTGTTTCCCCTAAAAACACCTACTGCGATTTTGATGATAAATTTACCTTCATAATTGGAAGGAGGTCTTCCACTTTGTGGACCTTTTCCAGAGCTTCTCTAACTTCCAACAATCCTTTAGGATTATTAGCTCTTAAAAAGGGAAAGAGAGATGGCAACTAAAATTAATACAGAAATTAATAATTATGCTCTCACCTTTCATTTAAATAAATCATCCTTAATTACTAGTGGCTTTGTTTGTGGCTAAACCACAAACAACGTTTTGAAATAATGGGATGGTTTAATCTAATGAGTATTGGGCTACAGATGAGAATTAAGGAACCAAGACAGCAGTCTGTCTAGAATGTGAACTGGGGAAAACCTGAAAGGATGGACAGCCAATGTCTGTGTGGACATGCATGGGTCTGGGCTTGGTCAGAAAACCTTGATTCTCCTATTCCAACTATGAAATTAGAAGTGAAAGTTTTTTCTTCCTAAAGTTGCTCAAATGGAAGTACCCTACTAAGCTCTTATACCAATTTTATATTTACTTGGTGAACTAACATTCAGAATTCCTTTTTCCCCAGCATTCTGTCCACTGTCCTGTCTATACGGTACTGCCTCTCAGTTGAGGGAGAATGAGTATTAAGGCGAAAATCCCTCATTTAATCCCTAATTAAGAAATTCAAGGAAACATCCTGCTTTGAATTCAAAGAAAGCCTAGACGCTTTCAAAGAGGCTAGAAAAGTCACAGCAATGTGTGTAAGATAAAAATACTCGGTTAAGGTCCATGGATTTTGTGGAGCTCTTAAAAAGAAGGTTGATAAATGATTATGAAAGGTTTTATGGTTCCAAACAGTATGTAAAAATATGACGTATTTTGTTTGGTCTGTCAATAGGCTTGGTTTTCCAGTTTCATAAATATAACTAATGTAAAATACATAAAATGTAACCATTACTATGAAAAGAAAATTGAAAGATTACCCATGATAAACTAGGATTCTATCTTTAATAAAATGAAGAATTTTCTCAAAATATTCCAGGTATCTCATGTTGATCACCTGACCCCTGTAAGAAAAAACAATTAAGAATGTTTTTACAAATAAATATGTTCCACACAATATCTAATTTCAAAGTTAATTCAAAAGGGCAATAAGAGAGCTGGGAAATTCGCTTGTCTGCAGCCAGAGAACGGGAGAAACAAACACCTGTCTAAGCCAGACTGGTGGTCAGCGACTGGGCTTATTCTGGTGGGAAAGGCACCAAACTCAGCCCTGGAGATGCCAAAACAGGAAGAAAAGTCCTCAGGTACTTAAACGGGGCTCAGACTCGTATGCCCCTTTCCCCTTATGGATCTTTTCCCTTTTTCGGCAATATGCTCCCTCCTGCCCCTCGGGGCTCCTGATAGCACCAGGGGCTAGTACTCCTTCTTGCTGTCCAGCTTACTAGCTGTCTTCATCTCCTCTACCACTCTAAATAGTATTTTCCTCCCGTTTCTATCCCCACCCCCATTTTTAGAACTCTCCCAGAACCTCACGTACAGCCAACACGCCGATGTACCCATCCAGCTGACGCACGTGTCCGGCAACACACATAGCCAACTGCTTCCGGGCACCGCTCCCTGGACTCCCCGCAGGCGAGTCAAACCTCAGGTTCAGGAACTCACCCCAGCTCCCCAGCGTGTTCACCTACGTTCTGCCCTGGGGCTTCCTGGCCTACTGGGGCAACCACGTGCCTGCTCGGCAATGGGACCGCCTACCCGCAGCTTCACGCTCGCCCTCACTTCTAACCCACCCCCAGTGTTCCGACCCTGCCTTCTCAGTATCCACTCTTCCCCTCCAGCTCACTTCCACAAAGCTTTCCAGACCTCGGGACCAGTGCACCGGAATGTTCCAGAACTTTCTAACCAGTCCCACGCCTCCAAGGGAAGTCGCTGCCCTCTCATCTGTTCTGCCACCTGTGGCCAAAGTGATCACCCAAATGTGTAAACCTGTTCAGCTCACTTCTCTGCTTCTGAATGACTCTCTTTTATTTCAGGACAAAAAGTGCCTGAGCATGGATATGTTAGCTATATTTGGGGGAAAAAAAGCTGTTTATGTTTCAGCCTCTGCCTGTCTTTCCAGCCCCGACTGCTGACAGCCCCTTAATCATAAACTAACCACCAGTCATAATGAATTAGTGATACCTCCCTGACCATGCCTGACTCACAGGTGCGGCCATGCCTGACTCACAGGTGGGTCCATGCCTGACTCACAGGTGCGGCCATGCCTCACCCACCTCTCTGCTTTCCATCTTTCCAAACAGCATCACCTGAGGGCTGGACTGGGACCCCCCCCTCCACCCCGCCCTCCGGCATCTCTTAACACACTACACGGTAGGCTCATAGCTTAGTGAGGTCCATCTTCGTCACTAAGCTACAAGCCTTCTGCCGTGAGAGGCTGTACTTCACGGCTAAATAACCATCATGCTGCACAGCACATGGACAGTGGCCTTCAGTTAAAGCTGGTTGGGTCTACCTGTGAATGTCACAAATTATTCTGCAAGAAACAGGAATATACAAGTCACAAGGGGAAAGGAAATTTATTTTCTAGGAATTAAAAAAATAAATGTCTTAAGAACATTTCCATTAAACTTAAATGTCAAAGTTGTATACTATACTACTTTCTTGATTCAGGGTTCTGGAATTCGAAGCATTTTAGATGTGACACAACTACCATAGGTGTAAAATTTACCTAAAATTAAATTCAGTGGGTCTGATACTGAAGCTGGTACTCTTTAATATTTGCTCATCACGTATCTAGAGGGTGGCTAAGCACATGAAGGGTCCGGTAACGAGGTGAGCACTTCACCCACGCCCCTAACTTGCCAGAGCCTCTGGACAAAACGAAAGCTCTCCAGCTAACCTGGCTCATCCTCCCAGGAAGGCAGCTCAGCACCCAGACGGCGTTTTTCATCCAACCGCCTTGGGTGTTGCAGGGTTGGAAGGGGGAGTTTTTCCCTCAACACAAGAATTCCCGATATTATCGGGATCTTATGGTAATGTAATATTCTCCATCTAATTACCTTCTATGATGTTTTAGGGCCCTTTAAAGACTGACATCTAGGCAAAAATCTGGCACTCTACCCTTCACTTGAGTTCTGCGGCAAAGAGCCTGGAGAAGGGGCACAGCATTTCTTTCCGCAACCAGGCTAGCTCAAAGGAATGCGGGAAGGACCTTGCAGGTGCAGAGCTGATTTGTGTCAAAAAGTCACCAAGGAGGGAGCACTGGGCTGCTCGTGGTCTCCATGAACTGACGATTTAAAATAAACTCCTATGAGAACAGGAAAGATAAACAGAATGTTCATACCTGATCAAATTGATGTGGTTGTTAAAGCCTCTGCTAAGACTTCGCGCTGGCATCTGATCCAACCATAACACTGGCTGGTCTGGGTCCGCAATCCTGTAAAAGAGAGCTTATTGAAAAATGAAGACCTGGGCTTCCCTGGTGGCACAGTGGCTGAGAGTCCGCCTGCCGCTGCAGGGGACGCGGGTTTGAGCCCCGGTCCGGGAAGATCCCACATGCCGCTGAGCGGCTGGGCCCGTGAGCCATGGCCGCTGAGCCTGCGCGTCCGGAGCCTGTGCTCCGCAACGGGAGAGGCCACAACAGTGAGAGGCCCGCGTACCGCAAAAATAAATAAATAAATAAATAAATGAAGACCTTATAAAACCTAGAAATGTTCAAAAGCTTTCAAAATAAAACATGTAGAGGTCTTTGGAAAACAACTGCTCAGTCCATTACATCTAAAAGTATGAAACACAAACCTGCAAATTCCCAAAAGATGTTCTAACTGGACCAAGGAAGACGTCAGTACAGGTTTACTAGTAGAGCAGGATTTTTCTCATGAAAATGAGTATCAGCGGTTCCCCCTCTAAACTGTAGCTGGTTGGCCAGGCCCGCACTTCAAGCATAAGAAGACTGGTGCACTGAAGCTCGTTCAAAGGTACCACAGGTAATGAACCATATGCTCTTCCAGAGAGACCGCTTTTTCTACAACACCTCACTTAAAAATGTGCTCGGAAGCACGGCAACGATCAATTCCTAGTTCATAAATATTCGTCGAGTGTATTTCAAAGAATAATGATGTCAGGAATTTCTGACAAACCGTAGAGAGGAAAACATAACTTACAAGGCCAATTATTAGTAAATAAAATGGGATTCAAAACCTGCGAACTAGAGGAGACTTAACATTTTCTGACAATGATAGGACGTCTAGCTTATTTTCACTGAAACGTCAGTTACCGTCTCCACTTCACTGCGATGTCAAACATGTCTCTCCACTGCATCAGCCGCGTTTTCCCATTCATTCGAACCTTTGAACTGGTCCACGTACGCTGTACAGCTTGCATGACTTCTAAGGCTGCCAAACCCATGGCTAAAAGAAGGAAATGTGGGGAAAACAGAGTTTGTAGGTACCCTTTAGAGGGAATGATCTTCCGAAAGAATCATGGAATCTAAAAAAAAAAAAAAAAAGGTTCTGATGCACCTAGGGCCCGGACAGGAATAAAGACGCAGACGTAGAGAATGGACTTGAGGACACGGGGAGAGGGAAGGGTAAGCTGGGACCAACTGAGAGAGTGGCATGGACATATATACACTACCAAATGTAAAATAGATAGCTAGTGGGAAGCAGCCACTTGGCACAGGAGATCAGCTGGTGCTTTGTGACCACCTAGAGGGGTGGGATAGGGCGGGTGGGAGGGAGACGCAAGAGGGAGGGGATATGGGGATATACGTATGCATATGGCCGATTCACTTTGTTATACAGCAGAAACTAACACAGCATTGTAGAGCAATTATACTCCAATAGAGATGTTTTAAAAAATGACAAAAAATTTTAAAGGCACAAAAAAGAATAAAAATTAAAATAAATATGAAAACAAACCGGGGAAAACAAAAAAGAATCACAAGTATCGGTAATTTAACAGGACCATAGATGCATGACGTGATGGCCTGACTAAAGCTCAACTCTATCGGAGGAAATTGGAGGCAATCTCACACTTGTCTGCTCCCAATCCTGAAAGAACTGAGGTTCAAATCCCTCCTCACCCTACAGTAAGGAGACAGCTCTGGTGGATGAGCTGTCTGATTTACAGCAATGACTGAAGACCTACCTCCTACATCTACACCAAAGCAACAGCATAAGAGCCAAAGTTGGAAGCACTCTTCTCTCAGAATTCAGTGTGAATGAATCTATACATTTCTGTTCTGATCACATGGAGATTTTCAGTAAGCGCAACATACGATTCTTTTCAAAAGTACAACGTGGTTTTACCAATCCTCCGCTCCTCTGTCATAGACACTTCCATTTTCAGATAGTTTTAAAATACCTCTGTGTATTCTCTTGTTTGGCAGGAAACCAGGTGTTTCATATTGCATCAGAGATCCCAAACGATCGGCTACACAAATCAGCTCTTGGACCTCGGGCTTATAACTCTCAAAATTCTGATGTAACACGTCTCTGGAAGAAACATCACGTACATGATAAAGACTTTTACCACAGATATCTGGTTGTCCAGTTTCACCTGAAAAGCAGTCGCTTCTTCCACTGCAAAAATAATCAAGGAACTTCTGACCACATGGTCTTTACTTCAGTGGTCTGTACCCAACCAGACACAAATTCAAAGCAGGACTCTTCATGACAGTGTGTGTACAGTCGCTGTCACGTGCTTGTTAGTAACGCTGATAACTAGTTTGCAATTCAGAAGACACGTCTGAGCCTTATTTGTTCTGTAAACCTCTCCAGAACACAGGGACTGCCTCCTTTGACAAGCAACCAAACCCGACCCTACGTCCATCTCCTGCTCCGGCCCCAAGTTACGTGATGCCAAGTGTACTTGGGACTGTGTATGTGACTGATACTGTTTACCCGCCAACCTGCTAAAAGTTTTCATAACAAAGACTGCAATTCTAAGTTACAGGCTGTGTCAGCACCCCCAAGCGTTCAGTAATTCACTAGGAGGACTCCCAGGCTCTGTGTACAGCTGTGCTCGTGGCTCTGAGGACACAGCACAATCGTCAGAGGGAAAAGGCACGTGGGGCGAGGTCCAGAGGAATCCAGGCGCACTTCCAGGACCCTGGGGAGACACATGGCACACCGTGCCCAGGGACTGTACTGGGGGCTGACCATGTGAGCACCCCTGCCTTGCAGGTACCCTAGGCCCCCAGAGGAGGGCAGGTGTTCAGCATGAACCACACTGTTCATACACATGGCGCAGGTGCTGGGAGCCGTTTCTTAGCTCTGGGCACTTGGGGGTAGGGGGAGATCCCGAAATCCCCGTTCCCAGACGCCAGCCCAGCCTGGTGAGCAGGCCTCTCCAAGGACAGCCCTTCAGGCGCCCCCGCTTTCCTGCACATAAGTATTTCTCTAAAAAGGGGTGCTAGAGAACATACATACCTCTTTGAGCAATCTATTTGGTTTTTATTATCTTGATTATTGAAACTTACAAAAGCATACAACCTCATTACTCAACGAAAGGACCTGAACAATTATGTAGCTCTACCTACTTGTATGCCACTTTCCTGTCCTATCCTCCTGCCTCCCAGGAAGAGGTAACTTATCTTGAATTTCGTGTCCACGATTCCTTGATGTTCTTCTTTTAAAAAATAGGTTACGTATGTATATCCCTAAACAATATATTCTATAGTTCTGCTTATGAGCTCTACGGGGAAAATGATGTGACCCTGCAGTGTACCAACTTGCTGTTTTTACTCAACTTTATATTTCAAAATTAGTCCACACTGTTGCTTGGGTCGTTTGTTTATACTGCTGTATAATACCCCACTATGTGACAGTATCTCATTTATCCGTTTTTCTGTTCATGAACATTTGGGATGATTTCGTTTTCAGTTGTGAACAAAGAAACTGCTATCAACAGGTCTCCAAGCAGACATGCGCACAGGTACATGGCTGTCTCCTGAATATACACAGGAGCGGAATTTAAAGATTGTAGGACGTGCAAATATTCGATTTTACACAATAAGGACAAACTGCTGGCAGAAGTTCATGGAGCAATTTATCCCCCAGTGTATGGAATTTCCCCATATCCTCCTCCTGGTCAATACTACTATTATCAGACTTTGTATTGCTAATATTTGTTTACCTAGTGGGTGAAGCATCTCATGTGGTCTTATAGATTTATGAACTGAAGCATCTTTTCATATGCTTGCCATTCATGTTTTCCCCTTGATGAAATTACCTGTTCATGTCTTGTGCACTTTTCTAATTAGCTGTTTGACTTTTATTTGCAGAAACTGTTGGTGTTGAAAGGTTTACAGTCAGTCCAATAATTGACCCTAAGTAGGTGATATGACTTTCCTATTTTTAAGATTTTTCTCTTTACCTTAGGTGTTCTCCAGTTACTTATGATGTGTCTGAGTGGATTTTTTTTCGTTTACCCTGCTTTTTTAAAAAAAAAAATCTATGAATGTGTCTCCTTCGTTCTGGAAAATTCTTAGCCATTATTTCTTCACATACTGCCTCTCCTCCGTTTTCTCCTTCGGGAGTTTCAATCACACACACGAGTGTTAGCCCTTCTTACATTTTATGTATCTGCTCTCTTTCAAGTTTTCTAACTCCTTGACTCTGTGCTCTATCTTCCAATTCTGCAATTTTCTCTCAGCTATATCTAATCTGATTTTTAGCCAGTATACTGAATTCTTCATTTCAATGATTATATTTTCTATTCCTAGAGCTTATGTTTTTGGTCTGCGGCATGTGGGTCTGTGGCATGTGGGTCTGTGGCATCTGTCTGGTCATTTTTTATAATCTCATGTGTCTTCCTCATGTTTGTGATCTCTTCATAATTTCTTCAAGCATTTCATTTGGAGTTATCGTAGAGTCTGTTTTCAACAATTCCAATATCTGAAGTCCTTAAGGGTCAGAGTCTATTGTTTGTGGCTTCTGTTGATTCTCACAAATGGTTTCGGTCATCTTGGCTTTCATTCTCACACTCATGATATTAACCTGTGGGAATACTGGGGGTACAAATGGGCACTAATTTCTCCCCAGGAAGGATCTGCGTCTGCTTCTGTTGAGATCCTGGGAATGCCTCCAATATGGGATCACTTTAGCCCTTTGAAGGTCAACAAACCCACCCTGCCATGCCTCAAGGCACTCCACTGGATAGGAAGCCTTCTTCCGTTAAAATGTGTTTACCATCCATCACTGTAGTTTGAATACTTTCTCTTTTCTTTCTTTTTAGGCATAGAGGGAGCTGATCTTTACAGATTTTTCCTAATTTTTAAGACACTGCTAGACTGCCAGGAATTAATTTCTGTTCTAAATCTAATTGTTCTGTAATGGGATAGCCTTTTAAGCATATCCATTTTGCCATATTGCAGCAGTATTGGCCAGTGCTGTAATTTCAAACTTTTAATATGTTAAGAAATTTGTTTTAAAGTAACATGGTAAAGGAATAATGCGTATCAAACGCTACCAAGAAGTATAAGTACATTTGAAGTTACCCCACATTAGCAGGGAATGTCGCGCTAAAAGGAAAGACGATGTCCAAAGGTAAGCTAACAGAAATATTTGCGGACATATCCAATTCAAAAATAAGTTCATCAGAAACATGAATAGAAAGCCATTTACTGACCAAGAGATATTATGATGAACTTACAGCTCAGTGTTGAAAAAGAAAAAAAAATCTTCACTTAAAGCGCTCACTTTGAGAGTTGCACTGACATATATATACCACCAAACGTAAAACAGATAGCTAGTGGGAAGCTGCTGCATAGCACAGGGAGATCAGCTCGGTGCTTTGTGACCACCTAGGGGGGTGGGATAGGGAGGGTGGGAGGGAGACGCAAGAGGGAGGGGGTATGGGGATATATGTATACGCCTAGCTGATTCACTTCGTTGTACAGCGGAAACTAACACCACATTGTAAAGCAATTCTACTCCAATAAAGATGTAAAAAATAAACAAATAAATAAAGCACTCACTTTATGTGGGGTTGCAGCCCTGGCTGCTCTTCGTAGTCTTCTATGAGGAAAGGCAGATTCTTAGCCCAGTGGTCTTTAAAGCTCCCGGGCAGGTCCGCGTCAATGTTATATTCCGTAAGGGGAGTATCAAGGTGGGCATGAAGATATCGAGAATACTCTGCAGATGGGAAATGGGATCTGACACACCCGGATATACCAAAGAGACGGTTTTTATAGCTAACTGTAATTTTTTATAGCCAGTCTGTACAAATACTTCATAACAAACCGTTATTTAATTACGAGCATTCTGGGACTTCCCTGGTGGTGCAGTGGTTAAGAATCCGCCTGCCAGTGCAGGGGACACAGGTTCGATCCCTGGTCTGGGAAGATCCCACATGCCGCGGAGCAACTAAGCCCGTGCGCCACAACTACTAGGCCCGCACTCTAGAGCCGGCGAGCCACAACTACTGAGCCCACACGCCACAACTACTGAAGCCCACTGCGCCTAGAGCCCGTGATCCGCAACAAGAGAAGCCACGGCAATGAGAAGCCCGCGCACCGCAATGAAGAGTAGCCCCGGCTCACCACAGCTAGAGAAAGCCCGCGCGCAGCAACGAAGACCCGACGCAGCCAAAAATAAATAAATATTTAAAAATTACAAGAATTCTAAATGGAGACTCCAAATTTTAGCAAGTCACTCTTACATGAAAACGGAGGTGGCCTGCCACTGACTTGAGTTACCAGGGTCAAATACAAGCCAGCCAATCAGGGTCCACTTCGGCTAAATTCTAACCACCTTTCCATAAGCAACACCAAAGATCTCACTATTCGATTCCAGAGTCTGGGAATGCAAGTTCAGTGTTAGACAGAGCCTGCTTCCTTCTCAACTAATGGGTCTACGGACTACGTATGCGATGTCATCAACTGACTGACCAACTGCTGCTTATCTCTAGGGACGCGGTGCAGAAAAAAACCAGGATATGGAGTGCCCCCAGCTCCAGTCTATAGTTCACAAGTCCAAGTTCTCCTAAACCAGGAAAATAGAGGGAATTACAATTTAGAGTAAAGAGCTGTGCTGTACAAAAGGTAATCCCTAGCCAGCTGGCTACTGACAACTGAAGGGGTGACTAGTGCGGCTGAGGCACTGAACTTTAGATTTTACTTAATTTGAAGTAATTTAAACTTAAAACTGATATTTTATTCAATTATTAGAAAACTGCCGTAGGTTTGGAACAACTTACGTATATCAGTCTACTTTTACAACTTTAAACTTTATGAAATCTACGTTCAGATCGAGTATTTCCAATGAAAATTTAGCGTCCAAATTGAGATGAACTGTGAGTGTAAATTACAGGCCATATTCAAAGACTAGTACCAAAAACTGTAAAACATCCAATAAAGAGTGCTTTCACATTAATTATATATTGAACTAATACTGTGCGGGTACCAAGTTAAATAAGATAAAATATATTATTCAAATGAATTCCACCCGTTCGTCTTTACTTTTTTAATGTGGCTACTAGATATTTAAAAGTACACACATGGCTTGTAAATGTTTTCACTTGGACAGTGCTAGTACAGAGGGCTAATGATAAAGGAAAGAGAAGGAATAAAAGTAAAGATTTGGGCTTTATGTGAAAAACAAAAATGTCTTTGTGTATGGCAGAGAAAGGGTGAGACTGACTAATAAAAGGATAACCCAAAGATCTGCTTTCTTCTTCATCTCAATTTAAATTCTCCAAACTGTGTGGGAATTCTGATATGAAGGAATGACAGTTCAAAGATACCAAGTTTTTATTTAACAGTATAAACCTCATAAAATGTTCCCTTCCTGTCATTCCTGTATCTCTGGATGAGGTGTGACAAGTCATGGATACCCAGATGATTGTCACATTTAGGTCAAAATATGTTTTTTTGGCATGAGTAAAATTTTTTAACTTTAGAAAGAAAAAATGTGAGGAAGAGGAGAAAAAAAAAAAAAAAAAAGCACTGGATTGGCCTTTAGAAGACATGGGCTCGTCCCTCTAGTCCAGACACCACCACTAACCAAGGGGCAGCTGAGGACAAGTCACGCAGCTGCTCTGAGACTCAACTGCCTAACACGGAACGTCAGAGACACAAGCAGTATCACTCCTACTCCAAGCACTCAGCGTCAGTGATTCTGCAGCTGTTTGACTTACCTCGGAGATACTTCACTTTAAGGTACTCTGGGCTGGCCTTCTGGCCTGGGAGAGGGTCATTTAGCATAACTTTAGTTTGTGCTTTTATCCCTTCATAAAACTGTCCCATTGCTACGTGGCTGAGTCCTTTCATGTACTGGCACACCTCGTTATACGGTTCCAGCTGCAGACACCGCTGAGGCATCGAAGGAGAAAATGCTGTATTAGAATCGATACAGTTTAAGGAAACTTTAAAGTACTTTCTTCTTTAATCTGGAATTAGGAAAGTCTTCTCTCCAGGTTAAATCAGACCAAATACATCCTCAGTAAATCAGTCTACAGGACCAGGCCATGGTTTTTTCCTCTTTCTTTCTGCTGAAGTATAAGCACTATTCTTGCCCGCCCTCCCCGCTGACCCCACTCATTTCACTGAACCTTGTTGAGGAATGACGCAGAATTGCAGTTACACTGCTTCTCACTTACGGATGCTCACCTTGAAGTTCTTAAGGGCTTCCTGCAAGCTGCCATGGTGGTAAAGCATCATTCCCCGAAGCTGGAGGGTCTGCACGTGATTTTGGTTTAGCAACAGAGCCTTTTGAAAGCTCTCAGTGGCTGCTTCAAAATTGCCCAGCTCTCTAGGCGTTTAACAATAGCAATGAACACAGTATAGGCATTTCAGTAAACATACAGAATAAGCTATCCTCAGAATCATGGTTCAGTCTACAAATACGATACTTTAATGTGGGTGTTTGCTTTTTTATTTTACCACTTTATAGCTACTTAGCCTTTGACGCATCACATCCTACTTGCTTTTTCTAAATCTTACCAGATTATAGGATCACCAGAGAGCTCTTGGAATTCTTTGGGGGAAAATTAATTTATTGATTTCCAAAGACAAATGCTTATTCAAATCCCTTTCCCCAACTCATGATCAGCTCCAACCCCTAAAAAAACTTTGTGTAAATTTTAGTTATCTGGATAGAAACATATGTTTCTCCTTTGGAAAAAAGTAAGTAGGTTATAATCACACAGAGGTATATCATTGCGAATCAAATTCACAGGCTTATAATTTAATTTTTTCTGTCACTGAAGGTACTTCACTTAAAATCCAGTAAATCATTATCTACTTTAAAATTCTGAAATAAGAAGTATATTTCAGAACTGTGATCGTTTCAGAGCGGAAATGGTTATTACTGACCAGCCTTGCCCTCTTTTATATATCAACATCTTTATAAATAATTGAAGAACCTTCAAAATATCCCATATGTCAACTTTCTATAAATAATGAAGATTTAAAATATATATATATAACACCCACTTACATTTCTACAGCACTTTACTATTTACTAGGTGTTTTCAAATCTGTTTTCAATTTATATACCCAACAGTTTCGTGGGACGGGAAGGATAAATATCATCCCTTAAACCTAGAACAAATCCAAACACACTTTGTCCAAGTTAGTATGAGAGCTTTTCCAACGATGGCATCAGATAAATAAGATCTTAAATGTAATCCTTCCTGAATAAGGCACCTAACAGGGTTTAACAGGGGATTTCCATGACTGTCTCTCTCTTTCCTAACTTTTATAGCACCTTTATACGAGTCAGAATGTTAAAAGAATTTTTAAGCCAGAAGTCAGAACGGCTTTGCTGGTCAGGGCAATGCATGTAGTCAGGAAGCCAGGGTCCAGGCACAACTACTCATACCCTACAGAGATGTAACATGACCACAACATTTCCATCCCGCAATTCTAGGGATCTTCAAACAGATCCTAGCGATGTGGGTGTCAACCTTAGTTACTGCCTAAAAAGGCAGCAGCGTCTGGAACTCGGCAGCTCATAATGCCACTATTCAAAGCAACAACTCTTGAAGGACTAACATCTTCTAGACTAATATATACAGACCGAGGCTGTGTTAAGACACAGTAACAGGTATCACGATATCCTCTTACCCGTGGTTCTATGTTCCAGAGAAGATCTTAATAAGTATGTGAATGCCTATGTGATTTAGAACGACCGTCTCTTTTGCTTAAGAAATGCATTTTTTTTAAAAAAAATCACTATTATGTGAGGCTATCCCACTCTACGCCCTCCCTCCTACCCCAACTATTAGTACTTTACTTACCTATAGGCCTGCCCCAGGCTTTTATATGCATCAATAAAATCAACTTTCTGCTTCAAAGCTTCTTTGAAGGATTCAATAGCTTCCTGTAAAAAGTATATAGAAAATTATTTCATTTGCTTAACTGTTAAAATTGAGTTTCTCTCAAATCACTAAAGGACACACACACACACACACACACACATATATATATATATAAAATACATGGTCTCTGAGTACTTTTTTTTTTTAAATAGGAGGACTTAAAAAAAAGAGAGAGGTAGAAAGTACAATAAACTATGAGTCTGGAGGATTTAATTTCAATAGTAAACAAATGCATTACTATGAACAACAACAGAGCCTTAAGTTTCTCCTTCCAAAATGGGAAAACAGCTTCTCACTATCTTTTTCATTAGGACTTTAGTACTGATAACACCTGCATTTTAACATCAGTTCCTTAATTAATAAAAACCCTATGGAACAAAAGTAAGCCTAATAGCTGTGTGAAATGATGCAAGACGATCACAGCTAGCAGCATTTGAAAGTGAACCAACAGAAGAGACAAAAAAAGCAAGCCCAACGTGAAATTATTTCTAGAACAAGAAGAAAGGCTCCCAGGATGGCTACCTGAAGGACTCCCATGATCTACGAGGAAAAAAGAAACCGTAAAATTCAGGAGGAACCTTCAAGTTGGGGGCAGGTGGGCATGACTCCTGCCAGCACAGCTCAAGGCGGCACTAAGGGCCCAGAGCGGCACACACTACGCTTTCAGGGGAGCCCTCGGAACCACAGTGCACTTGGCCGCAGGGGGACTCCCTGGGGAAATTGGTGATAAAATAAAAATTGGTGATGAAATGTTTCAGAATAAACATCCTAGGCTTACACTGGGATTGAACGTACTTTTCATTATGACTCTATTTATTGTGATTAAAAAAAAATTACGAAGACATTTCCCAAGGAAAAGACATATCTGACTTAACGGCTATAAAGGCTCACAGTCTCTAAGAGCTTTAATTGAGAGACACTTGACTTTAAAACTTCTGGAATAGATCGTTTCAACCTGATTAGAGAATTCAGAGCAGAAAACCACTAAAGATATCAAATGCCTTGCCCATGGTAGGCACTCAATAAATATTTAATGCCCCGGTAGGCACACAAAATAGTTTTGCAAAAGCTATACAATCTTGATTCTTTTCAGAAAGTCATTCAGCCCCCGCTCCTTGATTTTCTCAGAAGGGGCCAGCAGGGCAAGAGAGGCTGGCTTTGAAACTCTTCAAAGGCAATACTGAGGACAAAATTGCCTCATGAAGGAATGCCACCGAATAGCTACTGTTTGGGTGAAAGATGAGAACGGATAAATTTTAACACCAAAGAAACGTAAAAGGGCATTCTTCATCGGGCTTCCTGCCGTGACATAATCTTGATCTTTTACGATTTGTACAACTGTACTTTTAATTCGACAAACATGTATTGAGCGCCTACTATGTGCCAGGGATAGCAGGAAGTAAGGGGACACGAAGATGGGTGAGTCATTACCTCTGTACTCTGAGAACTCACAGTGTCATTAGAAAGCCAAGTAGGTAACCAGTTTATTAGAGTACAAACTAAGAGCTACAGCAGAGATGTGAGGAAGAGGCTCTGGGAATAAGGAGAAAGAAACCACTAAACTGAGCCTGGGAGACCAGAAGAGGCTGTACAGAGGCGCTGACAACTGAGCCGGGTCTTAAAGAACGAGGAGTTTGGTAAAGCAAAAGGGCATCTTGGACGGGGCAGGGGGCACCGCACAGCGGCACAGAGCGCTCACCGACGCTGGGAAAGCCGGAGGGGCAGGAGTGCAGGGGGCATGGGGTCGGGGGGAGTGGGGAAGAGGGAAAGCCGGGGCCAGTAGGAAGGAAGCAACGAGGACTGGGGGCTCTGAGGAGGTGTGGGACCTCACAAAATTTACTTCTTGTAAACATGAAACATGCTGGTAAAAAAGGAGAAGACACGCTGGAGAGGGGAGAGGATGGGGCCCAGATGGGAGGCGGCTGTGATGGAACAGGCAAGAGATAATGCAAGCTCAGATCGAGACAGTGCCTCTGAGGAGAGGGAAAGAAGGGTCAAATTCGGGAGAGAGTTTTAAAGGCAAACGAAGAGAAAATCTGGTGGCTGTCTGGGTACGAGGGAGGGATGAGGGAGAAGAGAGGGCAGGGAGAGTCTAGGCTGAGAGCCCGGGTGGAGGGAGGCGTTAAGGAATGTTAGGAAGTACGGGGAGGTCGTGAGTCCACTGGGACGTGTGATGTCTGGGGTGTTTGTGGACGTCTAGTGGAGATGCCCGGGAGGCGGCTGCTGCCCACCGCACTTACTGCATGCTTGGACGCCACAGTTCTTCAAAGTCTGATTTCTCTTCAGCTTTTAAGTCTTTGGTTTCGGGGTTCCTGTCTAATCACTGCACAGCTCTCTACCTCATTCTGCCAAAGAGGGGACATAGCAGAATCAAGATTTTGAGCCATTGGGAACAAAGAAACTACGTTTGTTGAATCAATCTCTAAGCACATGAACTGGCTCTGAGTTTGTTGGCATCGTGAATGCAATCATCACCACTTAAGTCACCATCTTCTTTACTAGCTAAAGGGCAGCCTTCGCCCTGGGGCTGTTCAGTATAACTGAACAGAACAAACGCAGGTAACTCTCAAAGTAAAGGCTTATAATATACAATTTTTGAAATATCCTTACAACATGGGTAGAATTCAGTAGAAAAGTTCTTTTTTTTTTTTTTTTTTTTTTTTGAAAAGTTCTTGCTGTTTTATTCCCTAGGAATTTCCAAAATGTCTGATATATCTTCTGAATCGGGCAATTGTGAAACTTGTCATGTAATATATCCTAATATATTTCTAATGTATTATATCATAAAGTAAATAAGCCATCACCCGCTCTGTTTCTAAACTGCTGTTGACCTGGAGAGACCACCTTTAGGGTACAGAGATAGCTCAAACTCATTGGTCCATTTAATACTTCGTCTCTACAGTTAACGAGAGAAAGAGAGATATCTGAACTAAGTTCATTAATTTAATTAAGGCATTTCACCACTGACTCAGTTTTCCAATCTCTGTAACTGGGACACCCTCTGCTCCTTCTATACTTCACGGGGATGCTTCTGGGATGAGTGAGACGCTACGGAAACACCCTGACCTCCTCGGACGGCAGATCTATAAAATGCAAAGAAAAAGTCCCCATCTATTACACACGTTGCTGCTGTGTCGGTGGGCACGGTGAAAAGGAGGGAAGACCAAACCGCTTGGTGAGACTGGTTCACTGAGGGGCTGCCAACACTCAGAGAATGAAAGCACTGTTTCTAGGTCTTCATCCGGGAGGTTTGGAATAAACCAAACTGAATTTTGGTCCATGTCTATTTTCTACTTAGTGTCTCTGTTATGGCTCTTTGCTGAAAAATTCTCATTTCGAAATAACACAAAGGGCCCTGCCCACGTTCCTAAACGTGGCTTTACAGTTAAAAGTGAAATCAACTGTTTGCATTTGTTTACTTTAAAAATTATCTGGACCCTCTTAGTACTAATAATTGGCCTTTTTTTTTTTTTTTTTCTATTTCAGATCTCTTTCTCCTCCATGTGATTGATACTCAAGGGAGAGACTCTGAACACAGCATTGCGATTCTCAATTTTTTAACTGAAGGGGACTGAGAGAAGACGAGAAGACAGACGGCAGAGACAAAATAAACTGGAAGACGTCACCTGGCAGCTGCTCAAAGCACATGTTAAATAACTCAAAGCCTGCACTGCCTGTCCGAATCCTCAAAGGGGGACGGAAAGGGTCCCTGTTAGGACCACCTCCACATATTTGCAAAACGGAGATGAGGTGTATGAAGTAAGATTTGCAAAATTCCTTCTCGTTTGGTTTTTAACGGACGGGAGTTATTTTTTAGAATCCACAAAACTTCGATGAAATTACATTCTCACGTGTAAAATAATCTGTATCATAATCAATACCTGATTCAGGTTTACAGTTTATAAAGGGCTTTTCACGCGTGTTGTGTTATGGAAGCCTCACTCTCACTTCCAGAGGCAGACAGTAGCATCATCTCTGCCTGATAAATGTGGAGAGACGGGCTCAAAGAGTTCAAGCAGCGGCGTCAGCAGCGCAGTTAATAAGATTCAGAGCGAGAGCTCAGAGCAAGGCCTTCCAACTCCAATTCAGCTCTCTGCCCTTGACATGCATTTACCCCACTGATTCTTACTGAGCACCTACTATGTGACAGGCACTGTCTGTAACACGGAGGACTTACAACTTGTGGCCTTTTTAGAGGTAAACCCTCTCCCCACCCTCCCAGTGTGTGTGTCTATGTGTGTGTCAGATCCTCAGAACTATTTTTAATAATAACACGCATGCTCTCTCTGCCAGAGTACCCTTCTCTGCCACAGGTTGTTGAAGCTCTTCCCACTTTCCAAGTGCGGCCTACTCTGAATCCTCCACCTCCTGGTCAGAATGAGTGCCTTCACCTAGGCGGGCGGGCAGACCGTCTGTGACTCTCAGGCCGGCTGTCTTCAGTCGGGCAGTTTGGAGTGTCAGGCCTTGGGTGAGAGCCAGAGCTCCACTCTCAGCCGTGTTTCTGCCCCTCACCCCGGCCGGAAAGAAGCTGCTGTAGGACAGGCTCCCCAGACAGGCTCGGAGAACGGAGAGTCCCGGGCAGGAGGAGGGGCAGGCAGGCTGGCAGTGACGTCCCTGCCCCACTCAGCTGACACAGAGCCTCTCCTTTGTCCCTCGCCTCCTTCTTCCCACAGCAGCCTTCAAGGGACAGTGCTGGGACCGCTCCTGCAGCCCCCAGAGGACCCGAGGCAGTCTGGCCGCCCCTGACCTGAACGTGGCCAGTGACCCCCTCAGCAGTCCCCCTGTCCCTACCCTCCTCGGCCACCGCTGCATCAGGAACCACTTCCTCAATACAGATTGGGTCTCAACTCTGTATGTCCCCCCAGATCTAGACTTCACAGCCCCTCTGGGCCTAGCAACTCAAGTCGGCACCCGAGACCTTTCAGGGCCCCTCCCCGTGCTGCAGCCCTTCACACTCAGCCTGCCTATTTGCTCAAGGGCCTGACCATGGCCCCGCCGCCCACGTCATCACTCACACCTTCCTCTCGCCCTCAGAGCCCTTCTCCTTCCCAGCCCTGCTCTGCCTTCCAGGTCAGGACGAAGTCCACGTGCTCTCTGGACCTTCCCTAACTCCCGAGTTCAAATGAATCTTTCTCACCTCTGCTTCCAAAGCACTCTGCTTCTACTGCTTTCTTCCGTGTGTTCACCCTATGCTAAGTTATCTGTGGGGAAAGCCTTTGGAAACTGTATTCGTCCCAAGTGTAAAGCATTATCTCTCCCTTATAACCTTTCGCCCTCTCCCCTTCTGCACCTTCCTCCAAGTACCTATCAGATAGTAGGCGCTCAATAAATATCTCGATGCAAACGACTTTCTAAAATAAACCAATGAGACACTTGAGACGTCATTTTAAAACCTGCCAGGCTTAACCCCGCTCAGTTCACCGCAAAGGAGCAGCAGGATCGCTGTAGGTACACGTATTGCACAGCACTTTCACCTTCAAAAGTCCTCTGTGAAAGAAAGTTAAACCTTTGTATAGCATAGCTATGGGCTGGTTTTTGTTCAGTTCTAAGGACTGCTGAAAGTCTTCGTGGGCTGTTGCATAGTCCTACAAAAAGGAGAATGAAAAAAAAAATAAATAAAGTAGTATTCGTTCGATATTTGGACATGTCCTACTTTCGACTGACAGAGGAAAAGAAATCCCAATTTAGTTTGTGCCCTTTCTGGCTTTAAAGGAAACATTTCATGACCACGAATGTTAGAAGAATGCTTACACTGTTTGTTGAAAGAGTCGATTTCAATTGACAGGAGAAACTCACAAAGGTTTAATTTAAGCAAACTGCCTCAGCCGCAAAAAAGAATATTATTTTAAATTCCATTAAAGTCATAATCTGTTACAGAAATTTTACAAATTATTTTCTGGTACTAGCATTTTATTATACTGAATTCTAAAATAATTAGGACATAGATCAACCTTAAAATGTGTTACGTTGAGATTTTTTAAATCTACTTTCTTTTGCCACAGAAAATTGTTATTAAAATGACTGCAAGCCCACAAAAATAGCTATGGCAGTCATAAATACCACTCTGATGATAAAAGATAATCTTGCTAGATTGAGAAGCTACAGTCTGGGAAGCCGCATTAGTTCAGGTTATGGTTTTCGGGTTGGGATACCCAAAGAAATTCAAATTGTACCTCTAAGTTTAATGATCACACATTGACAACATGCATACCTGCTTCTCTATGCTGACATCTGCAAGCACAGTTAAGGTATAATCTGTAAACCGAATTTCTCTTCTTCTGTTTCTCACTCTTTCTTTTCTCCCCCGGCCCAGAATTAGTTACTGCTGACAGTTCAAGCAAGAAAATGTGTTCCTGGTACTTAATATTTCTCCACTGGGTTCGACCTCAGCTAAAGAAAATGCTTTCATAACTGTCTTGTATCACGAGCTATTATAATACAGCCCCAAACCCAAATCTATCCAATAGCAGCTTTCTGAAGTAGAAGGAAAGGCGAAATCTATATCATCATGAAAGGGCATGTTTTTTGTCTTTTTGTTTTTTTGAAAGGGCATGTTTTAAGGCAAGAACAATTCACCTCTGATATGAAGTACAGGGTCCCGCGGTGTCTGTACAGCCGTGCTGAGGGCTGAAGTTGAATAGCTTTAGTGAGATCATTCACTGCTTCATTAATTCGTCCCAGAGGGGACAGAATCTATAAACCCAAAAATGTAATTAGGGGAGAAAAGTCCCAACGATCGCCCCTACAACCGTCAATGTTTCTGACTTTTCAATTCCGCTTCACCACCCCACATTCGCAATGTGACCCTCTCAGCCGTCTAGAACCCTTGACGCCACGTACTATGCAGTGAGGTTCAAAGTCAACAGCTGAGGGGCTGCCGATCTTGTCCAGCCAAGGGGATGCGGATGAACTATGACCATGGCAATTGCCTTGTCATTGTTTCATGTTCTAGGTCAAAGCAGATGTTGCTTTTCTTGAAGTGTGACCATTTGTTCCCCAACCTATCATTTACCTTTCAAAACAAAATTTGGCATGTCAAATTAATCTGAAAGATAACTTTGAACCATTAAAATAGAGGAATTGTTCAACACGGATTGGAGTCCTCCGTGGCGTCTAGCTATGCCGTCTGTAGTATTAAGTGCTGAATGGCAATTTCTAGGATTCCAGGTGTTTTGTAAGCCCTCTTCTGTGAACGACTCTCAACTCAGCAGTCATGATCTGCAGGGCCGTGAAGAAACATCTGCAGGCCTGTTCTGAATGCTCTTTTGATGGAGCCATCGGTGGTGTTCAGGCAACAATGACAATACAGAAGACAGCTCAGAATGCAGAAGTTCACCCAAATGACATACGAAAACCCAAAACGGGTATCAGTATTCATGCAATCAAGCTCAAGCAATTCATCCGGAACAGATGTCCTTAAATTAGGGTTAATTTTGTTCTTATAATAGGTCATTTCCATCAAGTTTTGCTAACTGGTTTCCTCCTCTGCAGCAACTTAAAAGCAGCAAGAGAGGGAAGATTCAGGCAGGCACATGACCAGGGGCAAGAAAGCTCAGAGAGAGGAAAGAAATGGAAAATATGCCCTTAGAGTTCAAGAAGCATAGGGGTCTAGGGTTATATTTTCAAAGGAAAAACATCCCAACCCAGTGTATTAACCCCTAGAGACATAAGTGTAGACTATTTCAGAAAGTATAAAAGTAAAAGCTTTCTCATAAAAGAATTCCTGACGTATATAAATGGTATCCTGTAATTTAGCTGGAAGAATCACTATGTCATGACATTACTGCCTGGTGATGCCAGAAGAGGGGGATATTACTATATATTTTTAAGATCATTGGAAATCACTTTTCTGATTACTAACATCATTTGGGGTACACAATTAGCTTTTTATTAGATATACAAATTTTTTAAAGCTGCTAAATCAGTCTTCTTTCTAAGTGTGCTTAATTAAATTCATAACATTTTAGCACAGCATCAGCGTAATGGAGGGGAAAAGCACAGTACCCAGTCCCTGGAGCAGAAGGTCACCAAGTGAACCACCGAACGCTCGCCCTAAAAACCAACAGGACTCTCGTGCAGCAGCGAACAGATTACGGTCACTTAACCCTCAGGGTTACAATCCAAAAGTGCCATGAGAAAACGAATTCTTTCATTAATTGAGAAGGAATTTCCTTCAGAAAGCCAAATCCCCAATAAAACAAAAAACTCATCTTAAGAAACCGAACTGTAACTTCAGACACTACAATTCTGAGAACATCACAAATGCAGTTTGAAAATTACTAAAACACTTAGTGTGCCCTTTGCTTGCTAAGTTTTCTCCCCCAGGAGAGGGGGAAAAAGTCATTCGTCCCTTTAGTCCAACTATGAAATCCCACCAGATCAGAAAATGAAAAGTTACGTTTTACTCAGATTGAAAACATTAACATAAATTCTAAAGCGTTTCACGTGGTTAAATGTGCAGGAAAACAAATACAACATGAAACCTGGATGCTTGACTATCGTTTTATGGAAATGGTAAGATGGACCCATTTCATTTAAAAGGGGTGCCTTTGCACACATTCCTTTCTCTGGCCTGAACGCCCTTCTCTACCTTGCTCCCCAGGACATGGTTTCTGACCAGCTCCAGCATCACCTCTTCGGTGAGGCCTCTGCAAACACCGCCCACGCCTCTCCCCTTGCCGATCTGTCCCAGGGCTCCAGCAGACCATGCGTCTCTGCTCCTGACCAAGCAGCCCCTCTCCCGCGTCCACTGTCACACACGTGACCTGGAACTGTCACCACGTGTTGCCTCTCTGTCTCCACCGTGAGTCCCAAGTTCCAGTTATGGTCACCCTTACCTGATCTACATGTCTATGTAGATAGGTATATCTCATAAAAATTACATGCAAGTGTGCGCGCACACGCACGCACACGCACGCACACGCACACGCACATGCTTCCAAAGGCTATAAATCTCATTTGACCATACTGTCATATTGTTTTGCTGAAGTAAGTCATGTATACAATAAACACGGGGACATATTTTTCAACAAACATTGACAGTGGTAGTACACATCAAAACTGTACACCTTAATACTAAATGTTACTGTTATATGTTAAATCACGAGTATCACTCGGCCCATAGTTTTCTAGTAATTTCAACTGTGTTTAAAGGCGTTATGTATGTATGGAGGAAAACACAATAGGTATACGGGAGTTTTAAAATTTCTCAGTAATGTAATAATAGGAAAAAAATCTGAGATTCGACTAATCCAATAACAACAGAGGGAAAAAGAAAGCCACACTCACTTCTGCTCGCTGCTCAAATACCTCTGGACGATCTGGTTCCAAGGTAATTACTCGGCTCAGTTCGAACAGAGAAAGCTCAGCATTCTTAATGTCCTTGAAAAGGCATTAGCTTAGTATGAGATACACTGTTCCTCAAAACCAGCTTGAATAGATTTTCTGAAAAAACTAATAATTTAGCAATGACATAACTACTTATTTAGAAATAAATATGAACTTAGCTTCTAAATAAGAGATCGGCCAAGTTAAATAAGCTCTATTACAATTACTTAACTCACTCAAGTCTACCTACCCATCAACAGCACATGGGACCTGGCTACCTATCCCAAGTTCCACAGAGGGCAAGACATTTTCTCAGTTTAACCTATTGAAACACCACATCAACAAATTTCAAGGGATGAGCATATACGGACACCAGTGTGCAAAACGACGCTGACCAGTGGCAATGAGGGAACAGAGAGGAGCCGTGTCAGTGTCAATCAAAACCCCTAGGCCTACACACCTACACCTGGAGAAGTCCAGGTAAACCTGTTCTCTTTAAAATTTACAAATTACTTTATCGCTGACCTTTACTAGGGCAACTTAGGTCATTTACTGATGCCCTGAACCTAACTAGGGCTATTTATTGATGCTCTGAATGTAACACTGCTTCCTTCCTAAACATCTTCATTCCCAAATCTGAGTTCCTGCTCAGTCTTCCTTCTCAAGTCTCAGAAATATACAAATATTATACAAGATTTCTCCAGTAGGCCGGCAGGCAATTAGGACAGTTTTTTTTAATTGGCAAAGATACAAAAGTGACACTTCTCCCTCAAGACATAATTTCATTTGAATATTTTTAAAAGAAATTAATAGAAAAAGTTTACGTAGAATGTTCAAGACTGAACATTTGGACATCTGATCTTAGACCACTTCATTATTTACTATATACTCTCAGGAAAAGTCTTCATTTTTATACCATAGTGCCTTTTTTGACCAAAATATATTGGGTTGACCAAAAAGTTCATCCGGGTTTTTCCGTAACATCACGAGACATACTGTTATTCAAAACCAGCTTCAATAGATTTTCTGAAAAGTCCAGTAATTTAGTAATGACATAACTACTTATTTAGAAATAAATATGAACATCTTATGGAAAAACCTGGACGAACTTTCTGGCCATCCAATACTTATTATAACCTTTCTCCTGCATTCCTCAGAGAAATAAGGGGAATGAGCCTCCAGAGACATATCTATCTGGGAAAGTATAATGTATGGTAACAAATTAAAAATAAATTTTACAAAAAAACCTTTGTTCTTTTATTCAACCTTTAAAAATTGTGGAAGGAACTCAGATTCTAAGTCCTGCTACACTACTGATGCCCCGTCTCTCTTTTACAGCAATGAGTGTTTCTCAGGAATCCAGTCAAGGTCTCGTGTTTTTCTAGGCTTATGTCCAGCTCATCATGAAATTAAGTTTAGGCTGCCAAAGGCTGTCCTTTTGGAATAGAAAGTAACCTCAGAAGACCTGGGCAGAAACTCCCATCCCCCCACATCCCAGCCACTTGATCTTGGAGAAGTCCCCTACGGCCATGGTCTCATCTGTGAACTGGAATGACACCACTGCGTGTTCCCTCAGAGCCCGGGGAGCGGTGAGGGGCTCTACGGGAACCCTGGTCCGAGTCTGATCACGTAGACACTATGGCAGGCATAACTATTCCATACTCACATGTAATCCCTTCTTTCCATAGGCTATCCCTCGGCCATAAATTGCACTAACCAGATCAGGTTCCTCCTATTCAGACCAAAACAGAAACACGTCAAAAACCATAAACAAAACAAAACAAAACAAATCAGTTTCTGCTTAAAGCACGTTAATGCCACAAATGACAGCTCTACATTATGCTACCGCTACTCATGTCAGTCAATACACAGTCCCCAACCACAAAAGTCTATATTTCTAAAGCTCATTTGAATGAGACATGAATAAGAGTTTTACATCAAAAAAAAAAAAAACCACTTAAAAATAGAGAAAACCAACATTACTGAGCGCTGTGCTAGTTTCTCTCGCACAGTCGTCTTACTTAAAATGCAATCCTCTCAGCAACTCTATGCTGGGCCACCAGCAAACACAGCTCAGAGAGAAAACGGAGGTTCGGAGAAGCAGATACAGGAGTAAAGGGCCTGGGTGACGCCCCCTCCTAGTTGGTCTGCTTTCAGGTAGTCATGAAATCATCTGAAAAGGAGAGAACCCGTCGGAGCCAGCACAACAAGGAACAAGAGGTGAGTCGACTCCACAGACTGTTGGGGATTAATACAGTCCTTTATTCTAAGGGGTCAGAGTGAGAACCAGACCCTTTCTGCAACCTGCTCCCATGTGGACTGGATGCAACGCCTCTCAGTCCCAAGGACCAGGGCGTCTGCTGCCCCTGCCATCAAGTCCCTACACGTGGGGCAGTGGTGTGAACTCCCGTCTGCATCTAACCTGTGCAATTCTTAGCCCCTTCTCTGAATGCTTCCCTGCATATTTAAGAAAGAAGAGTACACAGCCTCTGGCTATAAGGTCCTGAAGGAAGAACCTGACAGGGCTACAGCAGATGAGCTATTTTAGAGGCTAATCTATTATCAGTTTCAAATCTGAGATCGGGTGTCTGCGGGTATTCCCGAAAAAGACACAACAACTTCAATGATGAGAAAGTGCTAAAAAATAAAGGATAAGATGCTATGCGCTGAAAAACAAAAAAAGGCTACTATAAACAGAATCAGGTACGTCACCTCAGGTAGCAAGTGGGTGCATCGCTGCCTACAGCCCAGCCTGCAGATGGGCCTCAGGGTATATGGAGAATTGGAAAAAGTCAAGTAAATAATTACAGATTTCTAGCTTCTCTTGGAAAATAAAAAAATCCAACAATGACAGACCCACATTCGGGCATGGGAATGTGAGAACGTGACAAAAACACAGGCACCGGCTGCCTATTTCGATGAAGGGTGTGTACTCACCAGCTTCCCATGAGCCCACCCGTGGTCTCTACACTACATCAATTCACTTTGCTCATTTAATGTGTTTCTCTGGCTCCCAGAGAGTTTTGGATCTCTGGTTCATAACGTATGTGTAACCGACATGAAAGGTTGTCCCTGCTATTTGCTAAATGGGAAAAAGTATGAGTTACAGAACGAGAGAGGAACGGTAGTCACTTCTTATAAATAATACTTATATAGGATTATGTGGGCCAGTAGGTGCATAGAAAGAAAGCTCTAACAGTAGTTTTCTCTAGAGAGTGGGATTACTAGGTATCTTCCTATTCTGCGTAATACGCTGGTGCATTCCTTTCAATTGTTGAAAACAAACACACATACAGTTATAATCAGAAAAAAAAGTGTTAAGTAAGACATATTACAGAAAATAACAGAAAACTACTGTCAACTGAAAATATCGTATTTAAATAAATAAAGAGAAAATTTATTATAAATTATAGAAAATTTAGGAGATGAAGAAAAGCTCAAAAAATAAGGTAAAAGGCATCCTACAATCCTGTCACCCAGAGATAACACTAAACATTTAAATATTCCTCTGGAGACTTCCCTGGTGGTGCAGTGGTTAAGAATCCGCCTGCTAATGCAGGGGACACAGGTTCGAGCCCTGGTCCGGGGAGATCCCACGTGCCGCAGAGCAAATAATCCCGTGCACCACAACTACCGAACCTGAGCTCTAGAGCCCATGTGCTGCAACTACTGAGCCCGCGTGCTGCAACTACTGAAACCTGCGCTCCTAGAGCCCGCGCTCTGCAACGAGAAGCCACCGCACTGAGAAGCCCACGCACCGCAATGAAGAGTAGCCCCAGCTCGCTGCAACTAGGGAAAGCCCACGCGCAGCAACGAAGACCCAACGCAGCCAAAAATAAAAATTAAAAACTAATAAATAAATAAACACATAAATATTCCTCCTGGCTTAAAGAAAGGCAGAGCAAGTAGTTTGAGAGAGGGATACAGGTACAGAGGGTGAGGAGAAGCAGGAAAAAGAGTTCTCCACTGAGGAATCAAAGTCAGACGGTCTTCACGTTTTTCCTAGCAACGGCACCTGCCAGAAGACAGAACAGTCAACAGAGCAGCACCTCGGCCAGGCTGGGTGGGGCTGGTGAGCCCACGCAGCTCACGCCTGCTGATGACAGGCCTCCAGGGAGAGGAAACCCCACTTTCAGAGAAGCTTTTCTCCTCAACTGAGGAAAATTTTATACCAGATGACAGGAGGTTAGTTAGCAAAAAGTGCATTTAAATAACGAGTTATTCTGCTTGCGTGACGGACATCTCCATACACCCAGTGGCCACTCCAGCCACCCTGGGAGTCGTCCTCATGTCCCCAGCCAACATATCTACTCAAGATATCCCAGTGTTTTCACCTGCTGATCGATCAGCCACTGTCCAGTTTGCAGCCTTCCCCTCTCACCTGGCTATTGCAATGGCCTTAAGCACGCTCCTGTTTCTTCCCATCCAGTCTCCAGGCCCACACTAAGCCGTCTCAGGGTGATCATGACACTCCCCTGGCTGAGACTGTTCACTGCCCCTCAGCACCTACACTAGCAAAATTCGAACATTTCCACTCTCATCCACAGTAGGAAATACATTTTACACCGTAACCCAGAACACTCACACGTGTATACATAAACACACACACAAACACACCAGAAACAAGTGTCACTAACGTCGCATCAAGAGCCTCACTACACACAGTGTAATCTGGTACTTCCTCGTCTGGTATGTTTCATTAAAAAAATGCTAGTCTTGACTCACCAATTAATTTCAGGGCCCACTAAAAGGTAGCGCCTCGTAATCTGAAAAACAGTGAGGTAACATCTAAATGCCTTTGCAAAAAGTACTGATCATTTTCCTGCCTCTCTGTTCACCTCCTTCCTCTGCCCCACTCACAATTCATACTCTAAAAATTGGCTTAATGGGGACTTCCCTGGTGGCGCAGTGGTTGAGAGTCCGCCTGCTGATGCAGGGGACACGGGTTCGTGCCCCGGTCCGGGAAGATCCCACATGCCGCGGAGCGGCTGGGCCCGTGAGCCATGGCCGCTGAGCCTGCGCGTCCGGAGCCTGTGCTCCGCAACGGGAGAGGCCACAACAGTGAGAGGCCCGCGTATCGCAAAAAAAAAAAAAAAAATTGGCTTAATGGGACTTCCCTGGTGGTCCAGTGGTTAAGACTTCGCCTTCCAATGCAGGGGCTGTGGGTTCCATACCTGGTTGGGGAGCTAAGATCCCACATGTCTCACGGCCAAAAAACCAAAACATCAAACAGAAGCAGTATTGTAACAAATTCAATGAAGACTTTTAAAAAATGGCCCACATCAAAAAAAAAAAATCTTAAAATAATAATAAAAATTGGCATTACTTAATAGTTCCCTAGATACAACAGGGTCTCCCAAGCTCGGTGCATTTGCAAATGCTCTCATCTGCCTGAAACACCCACCCACGGCCTCTGTGCCCAAGAAAGTCCTTCAATCCTTGAACCCTCTCTTCTGACGCCTTCCAGATGCCCCTGGAAAATAGATACGCCCCTCTCCTCTGTTCCACTATATGTCATATGGATGTGAGCCATTCATTCAACAAATATTTACTCAGGGCCAGCTATGAGCCATGTCCCGGCCCATGTGCTATGAATACCATAGTAAGCGAGAACCAACACAGAAGGCAAAAAAGATGCTTGCCTTCTTGGAGCACAGCCAAAGAATCACAGACATAAATGTAAAGTTACACCTTCAGTAAATGCTAGAGTAATAAATGGTGCTTTTAGAAAACGTATAAAGACTTAAACAAGGTTAGGAAGGATTTCCTACGGGAGAGATACCTGGGTTGAGATCTGTAGAGGATGGGGGAATCCCAGAATGACTGGTCCAGGCAGCGGGGGCAGACGGTACAAAGGCTCAGAGGGACGCGGGGAACACGGCATCTCCAAGCTCAGGTTGGAGAGGCAGGTAGGGACCTCATTAAGGATTTTTATCTCTAACCTAAAAGTAGCAGCAAAGTATATGTGTGTTTAAAGTACATGTTTGTATGGTATGTACATGTGAGTGTGTGTGGAGGGTGTGAGGAGAGAAGCCAGGAACCGAGAGCCCCATCTGTCATCTGGCAGATGGAAGTGGCTCAGCCGTGGTTTGAACAGAGCCGGGAGTAGCAGATGGACAAAGGAGATACTTAGGAGGCACACAGACAGAGCTGGTGATGAAGTAAGTGGCACACGTGTGTGTGGAACACGTAGCCTCACATAACCCTGTGCCATTCGTTGAGCTTGGCGACACTAGGATACGAGTAGGAATTCTTTTTCAGTTGCGGCTGGGGAGGGTCTGGTGGGATCAGGGGAGAGCAGGCAGTCGATTTGGAACCCGTAATACTAGACTATGATAACTACCGCAATAACTAAACATCCTTCTGTGCGGTTGCAAGAAAATTCTGAAAAGAAGAGTCAGTCGAATGGAGAAAACCTAAAGACGTTACAGATGCACGTTTGTTTTCTCTAGTATTCAACTTACACGTTCTTTTTAGAATTTCTTTTCGACAGCGTAGAAGGATCTATAATTATTGTGGCTGTTACCACACCACAATATAGCCTAGTATTACAGGTTCCTAAATATAAATAGTAGATTTTATTGCTTTTTTTGATTGATACAACTTTATTACTTTATCACTGGCTTTGGATGTTAACAAGTCAAAACTCTTTCTTTATGAAATGTCACAATGAATTATGGTTTCAAATAAAAAACAATGTTTATTTCTAAAAACTAATTGAGCTCAGAATATCATTTCAAAGTATTTTTGAATACACAAGTCTAATAATATTTACACTTTATAAAGTTTTCAGAATTTTAAATGAATTAAATTCAACTAATATTTCAATCATCCAATATCACTCACTTTATGCAAATGCAAAATCATGGTATAATAAGACTGCTATCTTACTGGATCATGTCCACTTAAATGTCTCAATTCTCAAAAGAATCAATTTTTTTAAACCCACAAAAGTCTAATTTACCACCTTCATTATATTATTTACATAGTGATTTTAAAATTTACAAATATTAATTTTTCCACCACAAGGCTGGCTTTTTGTTCAAACTCGAAAGTCACTGGATCAAAGACAAACGAATAAGTCAAAAACGTCACTGCACAGCAACGTAACAAGGATTAAGTTCTGTGTAAGTGGCAGGCGCACATACATATGTACATAAAAGACGGTTACAAGATCACGTGCAGAGGAATGCTTTACACTTTGTCTGCTAATGCGAAGTTCTTTCATGAATTCAATTCCACCAGAATCAGATCAGAATCAGATGAGCTCAAGGTCACACAACTAACAGCAAAGGCCAACTGCCTCATAACATTGTCACAGCACTTACGTCACCCAGCCCTGCATGAGCATCAAAGCAGCACAGACATCAGGAAAGGGTCCCGCTTTCAAGAACGCTATGATGGAGGTGCTGACACATGTGCAAGTGACACAAGGACACTGACGTGGAGACAACACTGACTGATATGCTTTTAAAATCAAGAGGCTCCAATGAAGACGGACAGATCTATTAAGTCTTGAAATTGTGCTCAGTTGGAAACCCTGATGCTCAAGGAACACTGTATTCCTTTATAGACGTGCCAAACAACCCATACTTGGATACATATTCAAAGGAACAGTTTGACACAACAAAGATTATGGAAATAGCCCTTAAGTTTGTTCTCTGATGCTGGAGCTAAGACCACAAGAAAGTATAAAAGCTTTACATCAAAAGGTCACTCTGGAATATGAGTGGCCCTCATGCATAGATTCAAATTTCACATTAAATGATCCTATATAAATGGTGACTATAATAAAATCCTAGCCCCCATGGCCCCATCTGTCTTCAGCTTTCTATGAATGAAGTCTGATTCTATGCACTCCGGCTTCACCCTGGAGTTCGCGGGCTGTCCAAGAGAAACACTTTGTCGGGAGATAACAAGCTAAAAAAAACTGGAAAAGCTTGTCTGTGAACAGTTATCACTGAAGATTTGTTAAACGATGTTTATTGGCTTAAAAATAAAAGAGTTGGGCTTCCCTGGTGGCTCAGTGGTTGAGGGTCCGCCTGCCGATGCAGGGGACACGGGCTCGTGCCCTGGTCCGGGAGGATCCCACATGCCGCGGAGCGGCTGGGCCCGTGAGCCATGGCCGCTGAGCCTGCGCGTCCGGAGCCTGTGCTCCGCAACGGGAGAGGCCACAACAGTGAGAGGCCCGCGTACCGCAAAAAAAAATTTTTTAAATAATAAATAAATAAAGAGTTGTCGCACATGTGGAAAGATCCTGCAAGGAACAGGTGAACATCTGATAGCATATACTGACAAAAAATGACCCTCTGGTGATGCTAGGTTGAGTCCTAACTTGGCATCCCTCCATGCTTGAAGAAATGCTTTACCACTATTCTGAATACTGGATACGAAAAAGTATTGCTGGGGTAAAAATCAGTTTCATTACTGCCAAGACCCAGTATTGCTGCATTTGCCAATAAAAGAAAAGGAAGAGCAGTTAGATTTAAAGAATGGTCATACTTTAAAAATACAATATAAAGAGATTGATTTATGCAAATTCTGATTCATGGTAAGAAAAGGAGTTTTGGTCAATTAGAGAAGTAGCAATAACTAATCTTTGGACACTTGCTACCGTGTGGTTGTGCAGTTTCTTGATGAGATTGGCTATCAAAGATTTGAAGAAACCCATGAAAAGCTCTTAAACAGGAATTATGTACATCCGTTTCAAACATAAAGCCTAATATGGAAAAGTTATGTCCAGAAAAGCAGGATCAAGTCTCTTATTAAAATTTTTAAAAAGAATTTTAGCACTTAATGTCAAATCTTTGTATTTTGCATTTAGCATAGTCACATAACGTAAAGAAAATGTGACAGATTTTCACCAGGCTCTATCTGGATGTCTCTAAATTTGCTCCTGCTTACTCCAGCGTGTCATGATTTTCCACGTGTGTTATAATGCAGAAAAGGCTGGGAAGCACCGAAACAAAGGGGAAGAGAGACATCCCCAAGAAGAGCACCGGCAGGAAAGCCAAAGGCATTGAATTCCCATGTAAAGACGTGTCATGAATGACAACGCAGTCTCGTCTTCTGCGGGCCCGCAGCATTTGAACTTTCTGCTGCTCCATCATCCTCTATTCCTGCCCCATCGTAGCCTGAATCACCAGTCACCAGTCCAACCTTATAACCCACACATTCTCAAAGAAAAATTTACCAGTCGAAAGCAACCCAACGCAGATTGATGAAAATGTTATATCAAACTTCAACATATTAATATCTTTTCATAGCACAAAGAGAAAAATTCTGATCTACTTTCTGAATGCAACTGCAAGGAATAGATGTCTTACGATAATAAATGGACAACAGAGATACCATGGAGTCACTAAAATTATGATTGTAGAGAAAGACTGAGAAACATTTATAAAATTAAGTAAAAAAGTAATACAAAATAGTACGTAAGTTCAGATTATAAAAAACAAATGCATACTTTGAAAAGGTCATAAACTTAAATAACGGTAGAGTGGCAGAATTAGGAAATTTTTCATTACTTAAAGTTTTTTCTTTAACGTTGTTATATTGCCTTCAGCTAGACGGATAACAATATTTTTCAAAAAGTTAAATGAATTGCTAATATGTCTGCAAGCCTGTACTGTTGTCTTCTGTTGGCTACCGTAAATTAACTGACATTTGTTCCTATAAATGTATCAAAACCTCCCTTTCAAGCCAGGGTGTTAAAGTGCTTTCTTACCTTTTTGAATACTGCAGTGGTAAACAGAAAGGCGATTTTTAGAACTTTATAATCTACCCATCGTACTTTAAACTCCGCTGAAGAATATTATTCCCTATGACCACTCAAACACATAGCCGCTTGGATCTAAGCACTTTAAAGTAATAACTATAAAAATGTCTTATTGATTATTTGAGAGTGAAGATAGAATTGTCAACATAATTAATTATATGTTTAAAAAGAGAAAACAAAAGCAGAGCAAAAATTTCAAAAATAATACTTTAAAATTAAGTCTGCCTGCTGGATTGTAAACTATCTATTGGCTCTTACTGTATTAGCACAGATGAATATGCCAGAATGGTCCTTTGAATAGCTGAAATTAACTGAGCACTTACTATGTGCCAGGCACCTAGTAAAGTACTTTTTAGGATATTTCATTCAAACTGAACGAGAATATTTTGGGGGTAGTTATTATTATGCCCATAATCCAGGTGGTTAAATAACTTGCTAGTAAGCAGCAGGGTAGATGAGAACTTGGGTATTTCTAACTCTACGTGACCCTCCTGGACAGAGAACGGATAATGGCCAGGCATCTGTACAGTTAAATCGTGACCTGAGATACACAGCCAGCAATGTCAGGCTGCATTGCAGGTCTCCTATGCAACTCTTACACTTGCGTATGATAGCACTTGGTCTGTACCGGATTTTAACACAGCCATCAATCGATAGAGGCCCAATACTTCCACTGAAGAGTCTCATAATTATACTTTAAGGTGAGAAACAAATCCACGAATGGACTTAAGCGTGCAGATCAACTCCTGCATGGAGAGTAAACATCCGTAGCTCTAAGAATTTCCAGTGTCCACATCTCATGCGAGATATCAAGGTAGAGAGGAATATGAACTGAAGCTAACGTCTGTCTTTTTGAAACTCGGTTTGAATCTCACCTCTGCCACCTGATGGTGGGGAGACTACAAGCAAATTGCCTCATCTCCTTAGATCGCATTTTCCTCCTTTAAAATAAAGTAATACTGCAAAGATTAAATGAGAGCATGTTACAAGGCCTGCACTAAGAAAGTGCTCAGTCAGGGCTGATTTCCTTTACTTTCTTGTAAAATCTTAAAATCCATGTTTTATTGCAGCACTTTAGCTATGCATAAGTCCATATTTTTGTCGTGACTATAAACTTGCAATCATATAATTAAGAAGAAAAATTACCTGAAGCATTGTTGAAAAATGTCTTATTGCTTCATCATAGAGACCACTGCCAATCAACACATATGCAATAGCTATGAAAAAATACAGAAACATTAAAGGAACGAATAAAGGATCTCAGACTGGAATCGGTAACTAAATTCTTTACCAAATCTTAAAAGGCAGCTCCAAGGACTAGAAGCAGTTAAAGAAAACCTAGAAGTTAATAAGATGTAATTGAATTCTCCTACCACTCAGCACTTGCTAATCAGTCTTCTAGTTCCATCTAGATTTAAATTATTAAAGCCATCTATAAAACACCTGCCTACAAGAAGTAATTATCTTTTTCTAAGCCCATCACTCACTTTCAAATACCAAATAATCTTTACGATGTTTCTTATCTATATATACAAAAGAGCTAGTAATAAGCCTGAATAATGTCCATATAACATGGCAATGTGACTTTACTGTGAAAGTTAGAAGAAATACCCCAATAGCATCACATATCGCGATTCCTGCAGGTGCTGAATTTACTGCCAATTACTCAGTAAGAACAAAACAGAGGCTCCGATTAATATATATCGATATGGTGCTTAACTGTAGATATAATTCACAGCACTGCGAAAGGCCACGAGTCTTTTCTCTAGCTCTTCTATTCAAAATATAGTCGAGACACTACTCAAAATATACTCCAGAGATCACAAATAGTTTTTCATCAAATTGTTTAGGTAAGTGGTATTTTGAAATTAGAGCCATGAATATCTCTTAAAACATGGCACAACTTAGACTAAACGTTTTCACCTGTCAAAAAAAAAACCAATAAATTTTAATATTCTAGATTACATTTTTATCTATAATATTTGCCCTAACTCCCTAAAGTCCCAAATATCCCTGAAAAATTGTATTCCTAACTCAATATAATACTATTTTGATCGTATTTCTTTGCAAAAAAGACTTTATGCAACCCTCTAATTCAAGGACATAATTACGTGTTCAAGAAGATGGGTAACTAAAACTTTTAAGGTCATTCAGAGTTTAAATTCCTTGACACTAAAAAGTAGTCGAAACATTAAATGCAGAAAGAGATTTAGAGTGTCTTTATAACTAACCTGAGAAAAGTAAAGTTCAGAAACATACAAGAGCTTTTGGGGGCATTCATCAACATGAGAAGAGGACTGTTTCCATCCTAATTTTTTTGAAAAGATAATTAAGCTCAAACTCGCTATTCAGAATAATGGGAATGGATACTATTCAGGTAGTTGTAGCAGACAATGAGATAACCAGAGACCTCTTCGGCGGGGGTCAGCGGCATTAGTAGCAAAAACAACAACAACAATAATAGTTACATGTACAGTACCCTTAATACGTGCCAGGCACAATCCTGATTATATGCATGTATCATAACCCATTTACTCCTCAATCGCAGTGAGGGAGGTACAACTGTCATCCCCACTTGCAGACAAGGAAATGAAGCATTTAAACTGTCCAAAGACAGCACGCAGCGAGACAAAGGAAACAGGCTGCCTGGCTCCAGGACCCACCCATCTCTGAGACAATTCTGGGCTACACTGAAACTACTGTGCACGGGGCTGGACTGCAAAATCGTTTGAATTCCTTGATGATTGGATGAACAGGGGCTGAAACATAAACTTGTGCATTTTTGAGTGTAGGAAGATACTTTAGAAAGCCAAGAACTGGGCTCAGATTCTGGCCCCGCCACTCGCTGGCTGTGTCACCACAGGGACCTCAGTCGCTCTCATGACTCTCTGAGTCTTGCTTAACAAGCCTGTAGAAAATTTTCTTAGATTCCTTTCAGATCTAAATTTTCAGAATTTCCTATCTATCTTCCCATAATCAGTAAATATCTGTTGAATGAACAAATGAATAAGTGACCCATGAAAACAAATACGGCTTTAGCGGACAGATGTTATACTTGGCAACATGTTGAAAATTTTCGTCCTTGGCTAGCCTACTGAACTCCACTCAAATAAAATCAAATGCAGCTCTCAAATATTTCCATCTAAAAGTAAATATTTTTTTGAGAAAAACCCAAAAGTATGCATTAAAAAGTAACCTAAATCTTGGACAAATATAAAGAACTGTTCGTACTAGGATCTAAATTTGGTTGTGGGAGTTCAAAGACATAAAGAAAAAACTCGGATAGCTGGAATCTCCCAGAAATTGCTAATAACCAGCAATTCCACGTCTCCGTACAACGTGTATGTTGACAGAGGTCATTTTTCCAAGAAAAAAAAATACTGAGGTTCAAAAGCTCCTAAGCCAGCTCAGGGCCTATCCTATCCCAGGGTGTACTACGATTATTCTTAGAGCACAGGACAGGCCTGGCACACGTTAGACTCTTAATTCATTATTTAATAAATGAATATAAGGCTCAACAGAATCCAAGGACTACAACAGAGACCAAATCTGATGCCTTAAAGGATAATTAATTCTCCAAGCCCACTCAAAGAATATAAACAAAAAGTGATTAATACTTTCAAAATAGTCAACTCTCAATTATCTGCACTAACAAAGGAAGAAGCCAATACAAGAAGTGCTCAGTCTTAATATAAAATGCATATGGTAGAAGAAAGGATAAAATGGTTATGTGTAAATCAGACAGAAAAAAATTTCTGCAGGCGCTTTGGGCCACCAGGCAACATGTGGGAGAACGCACTTATGTGAAATCTGTCCAGCTGCAGTGTTCAGTCCTCTATTCAATTTTGTTTCCACTCTTTCAAGTGTGAGCTGACCAGGCACTGATGGAGACACACCCAGAGCATATCAGACACTGGAGAAACCAGACTGTTTTAAGACGTGCCTCGAACAAGCCAAACTGCGTGACCCGTTTGCCGATTAGAATGAACTCAACTTTCTACACCCACATGCTTAGACCCAACAATAACTGATTGGCCCCACAGTAAAATTAACTCAAACCTAGCTATTTTATTACAAAGAAGACTGAAGTAGGTATGATTCTCTCCTGCTTTTACTTCTCTATTGTTCATATTTGATGACAGCACACAAATAACCTTCTAATGAACGCTAGTAGCTCATAAGAACTCGTTACCATAATTATTAATCTCCATAGAAACAGAGGTGTGGAACAGTCCTTACGGATTCCATCCAGACCTTTTATTTTATGACTTATAGTACCGAGACCCTCACAAGGGTTGAATGCCCTCCCTACCCAAGATCAAACCTCTCGTGCCGGCAGAGCCAGGCTCTGTGCTCTTTCTGTCTCACCATCCTGCCTACCTGCATCTGATCATAAATTCTAGGCAAATCTCCCAGGAACAGCCCCCGAGTCAAGTCTCACCTAACTCTTCATTTGTGCTGTCGTTATCAGTAGCAAATGGGAATCTCTTTTGTTCGGCAATAGACTTGGCCTGGCTCTGAAATAAAAACAAACATACATTTTTAGCTTATCGCAGATGAGGAGAAACTTACCATGAAACCTGTATTTAAAAGAATTAAAGCTACATTCGATTTATACGAAAGCAAGAAAATATTCACATTAAGTCATATCAATCATGTACTTCAGGGACACAATTTGTGCTGTAACTGATTTGCTTCCTCTTCTTATCACTAGTGGTTTTTGGTTTCCAGGAACACCTATCTTTTTACTTTCATGGGGATTAATCTTCCCGGCTGTTTCAAAGCTCCCTCCACAGACTACTCAATGACATCGATCATGTTACAAACATCACACTCTAGTGTTTGGTCTCCAAAGTGGCTTTATAACAGAATTTTTTTTAAATAAACTTATTGATTTCTGACTGCGTCGGGTCTTCGTTGCTGCGCGCAGGCTTTCTCTAGTTGCGGCGAGCAGGGCCTACTCTTCACTGCAGTGCTCGGGCTTCTCATTGCGGAGGCTTCTCTTGTTGCGGAGCACGTGCTCTAGGGGCGCGGGCTTCAGCAGTTGTGGCTCGCGGGCTCAGTAGTTGTGGCTCGCAGGCTCTAGAGCGCAGGCTCAGTAGTTGTAGTGCATGGGCTTAGCTGCTCTGCGGCATGTGGGATCTTCCCGGGCCAGGGCTCGAACCCATGCCCCTGCATTGGCAGGTGGATTCTTAACCACTGCACCGCTAGGGAAGTCCCCCAGAATATTGCCTTTTAAACTTTAAAAATAGTTCAGAAGTAAGAGCTACAGTTTGTTGGGACTTCCCTGGGGGGGTCCAGTGGTTAAGTCTTCGCCTTCCAATGCAGGGGGCCCAGGTTCGATCCCTGGTTGGGGAGCTAAGATCCCACATGCCTCGTGGCCAACAAACCAAAAAAAACACATAAAACAGAAGCAATATTGTAACAAATTCAATAAAGACTTTAGAAATGGTCCACATCAAAAAAAATCTTTTAAAAAAAAGCTATAGGTGGTACAGGGATGACACCATAATAGGACCAGCCAAACCTGACCAAGAAACAAGACATGCTATTAAATAACGCATAGCAGGCGATGAACATAACCACACTACTTGGTGCATCTGAAGACACGCATATGCACACTTGGCAGAAAAGCTAAAGCAAAAGCGGAAGCTAGGGAAAAACTAAGTAAGTTAGCTTAGCAATTGGAAAGATTCTATAGGCAGCAATGGTCCAACATACAAAATGACGGCTCTATTGTGTTTTGGAGACGAATCATGTCTGATTATGCAAACAGCTGTCACTCTGCCAGAAGATTTGACTGCTGACACTAAGTTGTGATATGCTTAGCCTACAGGGTACACGTTAAAATGATAGCTTCATACCAGATTCACCTAAGACATGATTAAAACTTGTACATACACAGAGACAGGAAAAGCTAAGATAATACAAGACTAAAGATGTCGCTTTTGGCAAAACTTTACGATCAGAACCAAGTGACATCTCAATTATTTGAATTCCTCTTTTTGTTAATCCATTGTACAGATGCCTACAGGCATGTATGGCAGCCAAATAATTCTACACAGGTGACTCTTCTGACTGATGGATATGCTCTTTGGCTAACGATGGGTACTCATTAGCCATAGTCTCTTGGGCTTCACTGACTCAACAGAGTAACAGGTATTTCCACCTACATTCCCTACACAAAGTCAAGATTGATGTTCGGATACAGAGTGGTTTTGGGTTTGCCTGTAAAACAAGTCAAGAATAAGCTACCTCTACTTAGAACACAAGTTAAAAGACACAGGTCAGAAGGGCATCCCATCTCGGGAGACTCAGAGTTCTCGCTTCATTCCATTCAGGACCCCAAACCAAATGAAACACCTGAAAATTCTACCGCTTTGGGAATGTTTATACTTTGTTTCTTCCAGTAAAACCTGGATGGCTAGAGGGGAACGCTGTCAGCTCTTTCTTGCCTTGCTCTACAGCTGGGAGCTTCCACACATGGGAACCTCATTCGGCTTCTTTAGGAAGTGGTAGATTCCACAACACGTGAGGACAGCACAGCACTGTACATACATCCAGGTGTGGCCAGACATAAGTCCTTCCTCTTTACCAGCTGCTTACAGACAAACACGTAAGTGCAAAACATTTTCTACTTAATAAGTTGCTTAGAGCCAAGGAAAGGGGTCTATAAACAACGCTTTTAATACTTCAAAAACTTTTTATTATTTCATGCAGTATTCAACGAAGGTCTTGGCAACCATTTGCCAAGACTGTGCAAAAAAGATGGGAAGAGAAGAGAAATGAAATCCCATAAGAAGAAGAAATCATTTACTAAGCAACAATCAGAATATGCTGAAGAGCGTATCTGATTTTAAAGGGTTTGTATTATATTAGAAATAAAATTTATAACAGAAGTGGGCAGGCAAAGTATAGTAGGGACAAATTCATTTCCTGATCAAAAAGAATCTTCCCCACGTCTAATACTGCAACTATAGATATCTTCTGTGGACAGAGTGGAGCAGCCATGACCAAGGAAGTTTAAACCCACAACCCCACATTGCTAGTAGACTAACTCCAATCCACCTTTCCGGTCCCTGCTCATGGTTCAATTCCTGAGAGCTGTCTTGCCTGATACCCCTAACTTAAGGGAGATTATGTTGACCCTTTGTTTTTCCTTCACATGATTTGCACAGTTATACGTCTATGCTTACTTGTATAATTATTTGATTAGTAGCTATAGAGCCCTAAGTGCTGGGACCAAGCCTCTCTGGCTCACCACTGCCTGGCTAAGTACTTGCTTAGCTCAACACTTGACAAAAATAGGTGCAAAATAAATATCTGGAAAATGAATGAATGAATGAAGAGTTTAACTCCCATATTTTCAACCTAGGGAAAACAAAAGGCCTAGACTTATCAGCTTTCTCCCATAAGTTACTAGCTAGTGCCATCTTAAACTGGAAAGGCAAATAGTAGGTAATATTTGAATTACTATCAGCAAGAAGGTCCCTAATAACTCTAAGAATCTAATCACTTCTCCAAGGTGGGGATGATCCAGTTTCTATTTAAATGTTTTCAGTGATGGCCAACTCACTACTTCACAAAGTAGCCCATTCTGGTTTGGGACAAGGTTAATTCAAAAGTTCTTCCATATACCATGTTGACGGCTACGCGATGAGTTAAGTAAGATCAGTTGATCATTCTCTAGTTTGCAGTTTTTACCCATACTGAGTAGTTCTTACATGAAAAGGCAGAAGAGCTTTGTCTGGAGAAGAAAAGAGTATCCCTAAAGGGAAATTTTAAACAAAGGAAGCCAACAATATCTATGTGGATGTTGAAGGAAAAGGCCTGGTGAAAAACTGTTAACCTTGGGCACTGAAAGAAGAGCAGCCTCACAGAATTAAGTGTGAACAAAAATACCCTGGCACGTTGAGGCAGCCGGGCCAGAGGGGCACACACGCTAGCACCATAGGTAGATGCACGTTATGTGGCACGGTGCCAGGTGCTCGTCCCTGGAACGGAGAGGTCTCTGGTACAGCTTAGCTGGTACTGATTTAAAAAACATAGATATAAAAGATACACAGGCAAAGACTAGAAAAATAAGATTATATACGCTACCTTCAAATCCGTAAGGCTCCTAGAAGTAAGGTTCAGCCATGATCTCCTTTATTCCTTGGAACTTGAAAGTAAAGAGTCCTAGGTCCAGAATGACCAACCATCCAACGCATAAGACATAATAATTCAATGTGACTAAACACCAGATGACCTATCTTTACCTTATGCAACTGGACTCAACTCCTAGTCGATAAACAGACGCAATCTCCACCTTTTGGAACTAGTGTCACCATGTTTCAGGTCACAAAAACAGAAGGCATAGAAGATGCATACCAGAATCTTTTCAGTGTTGAGAGAAAGCAAAGAGTCACAGGGTGGTGGTCCTTTGGGTTCGCAGTCGGAGTCATGGAAGTTCAAAAAGGATGACTCTGAAAAGCAAACAGGCCTTGTTATTCTCCTTACCTTAGATGTATACAGTCCTTGTTATTCTCCTTACCTTAGATGTATACAGTCCTTGTTATTCTCCTTACCTTAGATGTATACAGTCCTTGTTATTCTCCTTACCTTAGATGTATACAGTCCTTGTTATTCTCCTTACCTTAGATGTATACAGTCCTTGTTATTCTCCTTACCTTAGATGTATACAGTCCTTGTTATTCTCCTTACCTTAGATGTATACAGTCCTTGTTATTCTCCTTACCTTAGATGTATACAGGCCTTGTTATTCTCCTTACCTTAGATGTATACAGTCCTTGTTATTCTCCTTACCTTAGATGTAGGGCTCTTAGGTGCTTAACTATGAATTGCAGTGTGAAGAATCCACAAAATCAAAACGAGGACAAGGGTAAAAAACACTAAAAGGGGCATCCTGTCTTCCACCTCTACAACTGCGTAACATTTTATAGTTTCCAAGTATCTCACACACGCCTCGGTGATTTTGTCCTCACAACAGTGAACATAGCTGTTAAGATCCTTTCATGGGATACCTCTGATGTGGCAGCATTTCCCAGAGGTTAAAAAAAAAATCACAAAGAGGGGAACAAAGTCAAGCCAGGAAAACCTGATGTTAAGAGGTATGTGCTAAGGATCTAGTATCCAGAATATCTAAAAACTCCTCAAATTCAACAAGAAAAAGACAACCCCATTTTAAAAACGAGTAAAGGACTTGAACCGGCAACTCTCCGAAGATATACAAACAGCCACTACATCATTATTAACTAATGAATACAAATCAAACCACAAGGAGGTACCAATTCACACCCACTAGGATGGCTATAATTTTTTTTTTTAACGGGAAATCACAAGTGCTGGCAAGGAGGCAGAGAAATTGAACCCTTGTGCAATGCTGATGGGGATGTAAAACTGTGTGGCCACTGTAGAGTTGGCTGGTTCCTCAAAAAGTTAAAGATAGAATTACCACCTGGTCCCGCTATTCCGCTCCTAGGTACGTACCCCAAAGAACTGAATACAGGGACTCAGACAAGCACACATACGCACATGTTCATAGCAGCACCATTTACAATAACCGAAAGGTGGAAAAAGCCTAAATGTCCATCAACAGAAAACAGATAAACAAATTGTGGTATATACATATAGTGGAATATTATTCAGCCTTAAAAATGAATGAAGTGGGGACTTCCCTGGTGGTCCAGTGGTTGAGAATCTTCCTTCCAATGCAGGGGACGCGCGTTTGAGCGCTGGTTGGGGAACTAAGATCCCACGTGCCGCGGGGCAACGAAGCCGCACGCCGCAACTACTGAGCCCATGTGGCACAACTAGAGAGTCCGTGCTGCAACTACAGAGCCCACACGCTCTGGAGCCTGCGTGCCACAACTCGAGAGAGAAAACCCACGTGCCACAACGAAAGATCCCACGTGTCTCAACTAAGACCCAACGCAGCCAAAAATAAATAAATATTTTTTAAAAAACGAATGAAGTACTGATACATATTACAACATGGAAGAACCTCCAAAACAAAAACTAAGTGAAAGAAACTAGACACAAAAGGTCACGTATTGTATGATTCCGTTTATATGAAGTGTCCAGAATAGGCAAATCCATAGACGCAGTATGCACCTTGGCGGTTGAAGGAGGGAATGGAGAGAAACTCCCTGCTGACGGGCAAGGGAGTTTACTTTGTAGTGATGGAAATGTTTTGAGGTAATCGCACTACCTGGTCAACGTGCTCAATGCCACTGAACTCTTCACTTGAACATGGCTGATTTTACATTATGTGATTTTTTTTTTTTTTTTGCGGTACGCGGGCCTCTCACTGCTGTGGCCTCTCCCGTTGCGGAGCACAGGCTCCGGACGCGCAGGCTCCGCGGCATGTGGGATCTTCCCGGACCGGGGCACGAACCTGTGTCCCCCGCATCGGCAGGCGGACTCTCAACCACTGTGCCACCAGAGAAGCCCAACATTATGTGAATTTTGCCTCAACAACTTATTTTTTAAAATATGCTCTAATGCAGCAGTCATTAAAGAGCACAAAATTATGTTCAAGAAACCACGTGAACCAATTTAGCTGAATTCTCACATGTGTGTATCCTAACGACAGGAAGAAGGACATGACGGATCCAAGAGCCCTGGTGGGGAGCAGTGTCTGAAGCCGGAATGTGAAGCCTCACAAGGCACAGCGGGGTTTAAAGGATGGATGGGTTCAGAATGGCGGGCAGAAAGGGAATGGATACTCCAGGCGGAATGAGTGGTGTACAGAAACACAAAGGCAAGCAAATGCAAAGGGGCAGTGAGCAGACCACCCTAGCTAGAGGAGGGAGTCGGTGCTGGAAAATAAAAAAGGTGACTGGTCAGACTAGGAAGTCATGGACCCAGAGAAAGGCTTTAGTCTGACAAGAATGAAGAACCAGTAATGCTTGTTGATAGGCAGTTGGATATACGTTCATCAATAACCTGTCTCCCCTACCTTTCAAGAAAGGTACCATTTGAGAACTCACACGTTGAGCCCTGTGCAAAGCACTACACAGACATGGCTGTATTCTCTTCTAACAATCTCTCCACTTTATGGAATTCTTTTTAGTTTCAATAAATAAACATCGACATAATTTTATTTTTTATCGTAATTGAAGTATAGTTGATTTATAATATTAGTTTCAGGTGTACTTTTTTTTTAATTAAAAATATTTTTTTTTATTTTTGGCTGCGTTGGGTCTTCGCTGCTGCGCGCGGGCTTTCTCTCTAGTTGCGGCGAGCGGGGGCTTCTCTTCCTTGCGGCGCGTGGGCTTCTCATTGCGGTGGCTTCTCTTGTTGCAGAGCACGGGCCCTAGGTGCGCGGGCTTCAGTAGTTGCGGCACGTGGCCTCAGTAGTTGTGGCTCGCGGGCTCTAGAGCACAGGCTCAGTAGCTGTAGCGCATGGGCTTAATTGCTTGCGGCATGTGGGATCTTCCCAGAAGAGGGCTCAAACCCGTGTCCCCTGCATTGGCAGGTGGATGCTTAACCACTGCGCCACCAGGGAAGCCCAAACATTTATTTAATTTTAAATGGTTGCGCAGTATTCCATTGCATGGAATTTAACCATACCCCTATCATTGGATAATTAGGATGTCCTTTCTTTTTCCTTAATACAGACACTTTCAATGAGTATCCTTGACCTATATTTTTGCAAATTTACACAACTGGGCAATTAAAGTACAGTATAACATATGTAATTGCTGAGGCAAACGGTGTAAACAATTTTAAGACTTTCCATATATATTGCTCCATTTCCATCTCAAAGCTTAATAATTTCATTTCCATTCACAGTGTATAACACCACTATTTCCCTCTGCTCAAAGTAGTGTCATTCTTTTCATCTTTTCCAATCTGAAAATAGTACTAGTAAGATTAAACTTTTGGTTTATTGGCCATTTGTATCTCTTTTGTAACTTGCTTATATCCTTTGCTAATTTGTAACTCATCTATTCTGGCCTAAGATTTAGAGAAGAATTTCTAATTATCTACTTTCTCACCTCAGGACCACTTATGAAATTATCAACTTGAATGCCACCTTTATAACACATTATAGTCACTGGGATCTGTTTCTAGACTCCTTTTTTTAAAGGAATCTTTGAGATGATTTACATCTACCTTCTGCAATAGCTCTGACAGATGACTCTTCAATCTCTACATGGACATTTATTTCTAAAAAATTATAGTAGTTATTCACGATCGTTGTAGAAAATACAGAAAAATCACAGAATGTAAATAAAAGTCACTTAGAATACCACCATGCGTTGAGAACCACCATGAAAATTTTGGTGTGTATAATTAGGAGTGATAATTCTGAAGTCGGGTGGCTGGGTTTACAAATTCCTGTTCTCTGCCACTGCTTACTAGCTCTTGGCCACTGACTTAGCCTCCTCCATCTTCAGTTTCTTCATTTGTAAAACAGGGTCAGTGATAAATTATCCACGTCACAGGGGTGGTTGTGAGATTTAAATAAGGAAATATAAGTAAAGCATGTGGTATAGTTTCTGACACAAAGAAGGAGCTCAAAAAATGTTTGCTACTATTGTTATCACGAGGTTGTGAGAACTGAGCTACATTGTTTTGTAAGCTGCCCTTTTAACTTAACAATATAATGTAAACACTTAACCATATGATTACATTTTCTTCTACATTATTTAAATTTAAACTTGGTGAGATTATATATCATTTTAATTTAACACTTTAGACATAAAATTTCAATTCTCTACAATAAACCTGCATTTTGTTGTTTTGTTTTGTAAACTTTCTAATCCCTTATAATGATGTTTATTCTGACTTCAGTATCATTGTTTCAATTACTATAGCCTTACAATGAGTGCATACAGGTTAATGTAAAAGCAAAGCCTCATCACCTTTTTTAAAAAAAAAAATTTCTTGGCTATTTGGATAAACATTCTTCCTTCAGATAAACTTCAGTCATTTTATTACGGTTCCAAAACAAAAAGCCCTGTATGATTTTTATTAGAATTGCATTAAAATTGTAGATTAATGAGGGGAGAAACACTTGACTTCTTTACAAAATTTAATCTTTTATTAACCTATGTGGAACTTTATCATTCTTATACAGGATGTACACGTTCAAGTCTGTTGTGATCTTAAAAAAAAAAATTGCTTGATAACCACAGATTCATCGGTGGTTGAGCATCTACTATGTTCCATCTGTTGAGCATCTACTATGTTCCAGTCACGGCCTTAGCCTCAACGGTCGTCAAAACCATAAATGACCCCAGTCCTTGTATATAGCATTCAGTGGGGGAGCTGACAGTAATCAGAGCCACATAAAAAAATGTCAGAATGCAACAGTTTAAGAGTCATGACCTAGAGCATAATCGGGAGAAGAGGTGTGTGTGCTCAGGAAAAGCTTCCAGAGGACTGAGTAACGCCAGCCAATACCGATATAGCCACCATGTATAAGATACCCTCCCAATCCCCCACCCCCTTTTTTTTTTTTTTTTCTTTTCTTTGGTGGTACGCGGGCCTCTCACCGTTACAGCCTCTCTCGTTGCGGAGCACAGGCTCCGGACGCGCCAGGCTCAGCGGCCATGGCTCACGGGCCCAGCCGCTCCGCGGCACGTGGGATCCTCCCGGACCGGGGCACGAACCCTTGTCCGCTGCATCGGCAGGCGGACTCTCAACCACTGCGCCACCAGGGAAGCCCCCAATCCCCATTTTAAAGAAGAGGAAAACGAGGCCGACAGCCTAAGCAATTTGCAAAAGGCCACCCTCCAGCAAAGCAATGGAGGTGTTGGTTGGCTGCCTGCCATGAAAGAGTGAAGGCAGATCTAAGCGAAGTTAAGGACTTCACAGGTGAAGGTCCATGGGAGGCTGGCAGGACCGGGAGAGTGGCCCAGGCAGAGAGGCAGCATACTGTCAATCTTTTGCCTTCTTAGCTGACTAGAGCTGAATATTTTATCTGTCCACATTATTGAACTTTTAACAGCTCTATTAATGTCTTCATTTACACACTGGATAACTGTGCCATCTACACGTAATTATATCAAGGTCTTTTTAATATTTATACTCACTTAGCATCTTATTTTACTGGACAAAACCTCCCCAAAGTGCTCAATAATACTCGTGATGAAAGGCACTCCTGCCTAGTCCTGAGGTTAACATGTCATTTGATGACCCAGAATTTCCTCAACTTTTGACAGTAATACTTTTAAATTTAACATTGACAAACATCCAGTGGGAAGCTGCTCTATGTGCCTATTTTGAGATTGATATATTTTACCATATAAAGGAAGGGTGGAGGTCGATGCATTTTACCATATAAAGGAAGAATTCTCCTATTCTTTGCTTTACCCCAAATTTTAAATCAGGAAAGCTGGCTGAAATTTATCAAGTGATTTTGGATATTTCTTTATGATAATCGTGATTTCTCTCCTTTGATCTATCAAGGTGATTAATTCCTTGAAAAGTTGAACCATCTTTTGTACTTCTAGAATACACTAATTGATCAAGGCAGATTATTCTTTTGTTTGCTGGCTTCAGTTTACTAATATTTTACTTTGGATTTTTAGAACTATGTTAATAGCTTTCTTTTCTGCCCCCGAACTTTATCAGATTCTGGCATCAGTGTTTTCTGCTGGTTTGGTAAGGTCGGTGATACAAAACTAGTTTGTTCTAGTTGTAACTAGAGTTGTCTGGAACAGGAGGTTAAATTTGTTCTTTAATCTAAAAATATTTAACTCACCATGGATTCAATTATTTTCAAACAATAACCCAACCAGCTGTATTTAAATGCTACAGATTTCCATGAAATTAGGAAAAGTCTGTTTTCTTCCTTGTTCAGGTCATACAAGTAATGTCATTGTGATTACTGCAGAAATAGTCTCAAAACACATTATAGAATCTCATCTTTTTCTTCTGCATCATCTTCCTGGATATTTCTCTACTGCTTCTTATTTGTAACCTATTAGCAGAGGTTTCTGCACCGTCGTCTCTTAAATTCTAACAGCCGCTACGGTTGCACACATACCCCCTCATTCATTACGTGCAGTTGCATCTGCTCCCTACTTACACGTCAGCCTTATCAGATTCATCTATTTTATTCTTTTTTAAAGAAGCAGCTCTTGGGTCTATTGATCCATTCCGTTGTTGCTCTGTTTCTAATTCATTTATTCTGGCTTTGGTCTTCTTAGCCCTGCAATTTCCTTTATTTCCTCTTCTAGTTTCCCAAGTTTAGTATCCAGTTCATTTATTCCCTTTCTTCTTTAGTATTAAGATGCCATGGAGGGCTTCCCTGGTGGCGCAGTGGTTGAGAGTCCGCCTGCCGATGCAGGGGACGCGGGTTCGTGCCCCGGTCCGGGAAGATCCCACGTGCCGCAGAGCGGCTAGGCCCGTGAGCCATGGCCGCTGAGCCTGCGGTCCGGAGCTTGTGCTCCGCGACGGGAGAGGCCACAGCGGTGAGGAAGAAAGATCAAAGACAGTGGGAAGAGAAGGAAAAAGGACAGAGCTTTGAGAAAATTGGGCACAGGAAGAGCAAAGAGGCACTGTTTCCCGTTTGTGCAGCTAGAGAGGGGTAGTGCCTGTAACTGAAGTGGGGAGTCTAAGAGGAAGAGTGCTTTTAGAGGGAAGTAAAGCGCTAACTCTGGGTTTAAGCAATTGCTCATGAGATGCTAAACCAGGAAGCTGTCTTGCATGTAGTTAGGAAATTCCAGAGAAAGAGCTACAGATATAAATCTGATAATCATTAACTGATGGTAGATGATTAAGCAGGAAATGTAGGGAGGATCTCTAAGAAAGCTTAGGAATAATGAGAAGAAAAGAGCTGACCCTGGTGGGAACAAGACACTTTAGAGGCGGAGGGAGAATCAACTTGATAATTTACCTTTTTTCTAAAGAGCTACCTATTTCTTTGAACTGTTCTACATCTTTGTCATAAAGCTATACAGAGAGTTATAATGATTCCTAGAGGCAAATACAGTTGACCCTTGAACAACATGGGGGTTTGGGGTGCCAATCCTCCATGCCGTTGAACATCTGCGTATAACTTGTAGTTAGCGCTCCGAATCCACAGTTGCACAACTGAAGATTCACCAACCACAGATTGTGTAGCAGTGTAGTATCTCCTACTGAAAAAAATCCACGTATAAGTGAACCTGCCCAGTTCAAACCCGTGCTGGTTAAGGGCCAGCTGTATTTGTTTCCTCTCATTTTTCTTGATTGCCCTTGCTAGATGATTGTCTAAACTTTACCAGTTATTTTCAAACAGCCAGCTCTTCTACTTAGAGCTCCTCTTTCCCTGACTTCAAATGCAACTAGTTCTGCAGCAAAGTAACAGAGGGGTTCAGGGCACAGGCTGTGGTGCCAGACTGACTCCGATTAGATGCCTAACTGGCTGTTTGACTTGGGGCAAGTCCTTTCATTTCTCCTAGCCTCAGATTCCTCGTCTGTGAAACAGGAATAACTACCACCACATACCCTCTTAGGGCAACTGTGAGGAACAGACATAATGCCCACAGTTCACAGAATGATTGTTAAATGTTAGTATATACATCTAGGCTAAAATTGCTGGGTTTTTCTTGTAAATTTCTTCTTCCTGCTTTCCTGAAGTTTATTTTGGCCTTCACAGTACTTTACGGCTTTCAAAATACTTTCACAGACATTATTTCTTTTGGTCCTCCATCCTCTGAGGCTGGTGGAACATACCTTGGGCTCACTGTACACGTGGGGAATGATGCTCAATGTTAATGGACACGTTTAAGGTCACAAAAATGAAGAAACAATGAAGCGAAGATTCGCCACAGATGCGTTCTAGGACACCCCGTCGATAGGGGCACACGGCACATTTATCACCGCTCATTCTGCCAAAGCGGGGTCCTAGTAATAGTCTACTACAGCAATGCCATCCAGCTTCTTTCTTCTCCCCCTCAACCTTACACACAGCTGACTTTAAGAAGAGCATCTTTGGTGGAGAGACACGAGCTGACTGTAGGACACTGACACAGTGTATATAAACATCTTCTTTGAGGAATTCTGCTGTAAAAGGGAACAGAGAGATGAGGTGGTGGCTGGAAGGACTCGGTGGTCCTGTCTTTGTTGCCTGTTTTTTTCAAGATGGGCGCTGCACCAGGCAGAAGCCACGGGTCCTCCAAGGAGACAGGACCGCAGGCAAAGGCCATAAGTACAGCTGTGGGCGGGCTGACAGCTAGAATGGTGGGAAAGCGTGGAAATTCTCAATCAAATGAGAGGACAGCATTGCCTCCTGCTGAGGAGAGGCGGTGTTACTGCAAAGAGCATGCATGTGTCACACATCCCTGTCCTGCAAGGGAAAGCTGACTGAAAGTTTGCGTTTCCCCGAAGGAAAATGTTTCATAAGGAATTCCACAGCTGCTCTGTGCTCATCACTTGACCACCTGGCTCTAGGTGTAACAGACGGTGGGCCAGGTTCACCTGAACGCAAGGATGACTGGGCTTTTCCCATGGAGGAGCCAGAACTTGGAAGTCAGGTACTACATATTTATCGACAATTCTGGTCCCAGGTGTAGGGTAACCCGGGAAGAGCAGCCCGCATTACCGTGGCTGGAGGAGCTCCCTGAAGGTCAAACAGGTGCTACACGGCATCAACTTGTAGTGCCTTTGCTTTTTTTTTTTTTGTCAATAACTGGACTTTAATGAGTAATTCTGGTAAAAGCGTTTTTGCACAGATATGCAGGTATAAAACACATATAAAAAGTGAACAAAAAGATTCCTTCTCTCCTTAAGTACATCTTAGAACAGCCATGACTAAATTTAACGTGATATGTATTTCAGAGCTTAAAACCCAAGAAACTTTGCTTTTATCAGTTTCTGCATTTGTAAGACAACCACTGTTGAGAGTGAAGCTAGGTCCCCCTGAAACCGAGCTGCCCTGTCAAGTTTATGATTAACCTTTCTATCCAAGACTTTATTCTCTTTCTTATCCTGCTCCCTGTTCCCCCTCAAGATTGAGGAGTATCAAAGAAAAGGTGGCGGGGGAGGGTTGACCCCTGCGGGGTCCTCCCGGGTACCAAAGCCCATCCAGGTCACCCGTTCCTTGTTTGTGGAAAAAGGCTTTAGTCTCCTAGGTCTTCCCTGAGTTCCAAAGAGCAGACTCAAGCAGTTACCAATTAGGGAAGCGAGGGAATGCAGAAACTAAGGAAAAAAGGTCAAGCAAGAAACGTAATGGTAGCTTAAACAGTTCAGCGACAGAAGTCCTAGTTCCTCCTAAAGGACGACAACCTTGGAGTTGTTCTGCAGAAACTAAGACCCCACCCAGGTGGAGGACGGTGACGACCTGCTGATCACAAGCCAGACTGGTTGGAACCAGAAGCTTGATGGTTAAGATCCCCAAAACATCACCTTATTTCCTCACCACCAACCAATCAGAAGGAAGTGCACAGGCTACAACTCTCACCCCAAACGTTGCCTTTAAAACCCTTCCCTGAAAGCCGTCGGGGAGTCTGGACTTTCTGAACATAAGTTGCTAGCCCTCCTGGCTTGGCGCCCTGCAAATAATCGAACTTTCCTTCACCACAGCCCGGTGTCAGCAGACTGGCTTTGCGGTGCTGTGGGTGTGCAGACCCAAGTTCGGTTCAGTAACAAGGACGTTGTAGATTACCTTGCTGGATGGTCCCAGGTGGTACTTTTCCTTTAGAATGTAATAACAGGAAAAGTAATAACAGGGAAAATTCTCCTCTGAAGAATTTATATGCTTCTTTTGTTCTAATAAAATACTATTCATCAGTGCCTGAGATGTGTAAGGTATCATAAAACAACTTGAAAGTAGAGGCCGCCCACTGAGAATTAGATTATAAAGTCAACATATAACTAGTCCTCTAGAACAAGGATCTGCAAACGCCATCTTAAAAGAGGCAGAACGGCTTTTTAGCAAAACATAAATGTAATTTGACTGAAGCTACATTAACTCAGTGAAGTACTTTAAAAGTAAAGTACTTGTAAACAATGTATAAAACCAAAAGAAAAGGAGTTGGCCAGCTGCACAGAATGGAAAAAGAAGCATGGAAGCAAGTTACGGGGCGCCGATCCAGGAACAGAACAGGATGGCAGGTGCTGCCGCCAGCCTACTGGGCAGCGGGCCTTAACCACAAAGGCTGCTCACTTAGCCTGGGGTTATAAACTGCGCTGAAAATGCATCGCAGGCTCAGGGTGGCACGCGCTCTTAAGAGCTGAAGACTTTCACGTAAGCCCACATGTACTGTCCAACGTCATCAGCTCTACTGGGAAAGCTGAAGCACATCTAGGCAGTGATGTGAAACCGTTAGAGATAAGGAAACACAGGGTCACTTAGAACACTCCAAACGCGGGCAGGAAAAAGTCACAAGAGAAGTCAACTGGTCTTTCGTGCAGAAGTCGTGCCAGGTGGAGGACAGACCACCTGACACAGGGCCCCCGGGCACCTGTGTGAAGAACGCCAGCGCCTGAGCAGTGTCCATGCACTGTGCCGGTTCCTGAGGCAGAAATGAAGCCACAGCAAATATTTCCCAATGAAACAAGGGTGACGTAGAGTAAGACTTTCTTAGCGTGCTTAAAAACAGATAGCAGCTATTGATTTGGGGTTCTTCCTGGTTACACGCGTTACTCAGTTTGTGAAAATCTATGGAGCGTCACACTTGTGATGCACACATTTTGCTGCATATGTCATATTTCAATAAAGAGTAAAAATAAAGACAGCAGAAGGAAAATGCTGGAAAGCATTAACCCGAAGGGAAAAGTATTAAAATTCTGTTATTTTAATAAATTTTGTACTTATCCTATCTGCAAGATAACAAGCCCAAACAAAAAGATAAGATGACCTCTTTAAAACACTGCACTGTGAAAAGGGGATGCTTTATAAGTTGGTCAGTCAGGCAAGTATCTACTGAGTGCAAAGAAGCCAAGCTGTCTCTGCAGGCTGTAAAAGAGACTCCTTGAAAAGTTTTTATATAGAAAGTACTCTGCCACTTCCTGTAGTCATATGCTCCAGGTAGGTAGGTTTAAAAACCCAGGCCAGAACTTCCCTGGTGGCACAGTGGTTGAGAGTCCGCCTGCCGATGCAGGGGACGCGGGTTCGTGCCCCTGTCCGGGAAGATCCCACATGCCGTGGAGCGGCTGGGCCCGTGAGCCATGGCCGCTGAGCCTGAGCGTCCGGAGCCTGTGCTCCGCAGCGGGAGAGGCCAAAACAGTGAGAGGCCCGCGTACCACAAAAAAACAAACAAACAAACCAAAAAAAAACCAGGCCACATATCTTTTACCCTCATCCAGAGGGGAAGAGAATTAACCTCTGTCACCCAAAGCTGAACACATCTACCAGTGCACAGAAACTTGTAAAAGGTAAATGTAATTCTTAACGACAACGTATCTACAGGAAGAAGCTAACGAGTATGCAAACACCATGGGCCACCAGCTTCACAGGGCTCTCACGACAAAGAGCCACCCCTAAATCAGAGGACTTCCTGAAAAATGTCATTCACCCTCACAGTGATCAGTCGTCTGGGCTGGTTGAGGTAACAATACACGAATCTCTTCATCAGTCCGTGCCTCAGTCTCTGTGCTCAAAATAAGCTAGTTCCTTTACACTGTCAAATTTACTGTGTATGTCTTGAAAAGATCAGAAGAGATCTGCCACAAAACTGGGTATGATAACTAACGCAGAAAATCGGGGCCAAGGGGAAAAAGGATCAAGCAAATACACTAACAGTAAGGGTTACCACAGCTGCCGTAACTGAGCGTAAAAAACTTGGCTCTAAACCTCCCCGCAGCCAGAGCAAAAGAGGAAACAGCTCTCATTGTAGAAGTTTCCCTCTACTGATTCCTTACCACCTCTAAGACACAGCAGTAATTTAAGGCTGTGAGCATTAAGACCGATTGCATGTATTTAAATAACCAATCCCTCAGTTAAGAGAGAGACCATAAATACTGACAATCTCTTTAAGTCTGACTGACTTTGTCAAAAACACAGAGCTAGGTTCACAGCTACTTCCTTGTTTTTCTGGCAGTTAAGGCTCCCAAATCGGACAGACACTAATGTTCTGTTCTCCACAAAGAACAGTGGGAAAATGAAATAAACTCAAATCTGGGATTGTTAATTTCAACAAACTAAAGAAAAGTACTTCAGGGTGCAAATTAATCATTGAACTCGACTGAGGCATTAAGCACGGACAGTGCTAATGTCACCAGTTAGATGAAAACGACCACAAAGACATCAAGTTCAAAGCTACCTCACCTAGGAGCAGACAAAAAACTCTCAAGAAAGCAGTTAAAAAAAAAAAAAAAAAAGAAAGAAAAACACATAAATTCACTGTTCTTATTAATACATTTTCAAATAAGGAAAACAAAAGTAGTTTTGAAACAAGTACTAGAAACGCATATGTTTGAACTAAAATACAGGTGGACCATCTATGAAGAACACATAAAGACATACTTAATACAGACGAATGCTGCACTGGAATAAGATGTAGCTTAACTTTGGCAGGAAGAGCAGAGGAGAGAACCTGAATTCTTGTATCAGTGGACAAGTTCCAACTAGACCTTACTTTACCAGATCTGTGACAGCAGGGGGTCAAGTTAAGATATGGCTAAGCTCTCTCTCTGAGTCTCACTCCATCCGGGTCTTTGCTCGTGTCACCTTAGCAGAGGCCTTCCCAGGCCGCCTCTCAAAGAAGCATCCCCACACCACTCTATTCCTCAAGGCGCTTATCGCAGGCCTATTGCACACCGCTCCTTCCCCCACCAGAACACAGGCTCCACTGAGGAACTCAGCCGACCGTGCTGTAACCCCAGGGTCTACAACACTGAGTAGAATCTAGGAGGCACACAAACGGGTTTTCAGGTAAAAAACAGATCCAGGGACTTCCCTCATGGTCCAGTAGTAAAGAACCTGACTTGTAATGCAAGGGATGCGGGTTCGATCCCTGATCAGGGAACTAAGATCCCACATGCTGCGGGGTAACTAAGCCCGCGTGCCACAACTACTGAGCCCGCGTGTCACAAACTACAGAGCCCACGCGCCCTGGAGCCTGCGCGCCACAACTAGAGACGAGAAAACCCACACGCCGCAACTAGAGAGAAGCCCACGCGCCAGAATGAAGAGCCCACACACCGCAGTGAAAGATCCCGCATGCCTCAACAAAGATCCCACGTGCCGCAACTAAGACCCAACACAGCCGAAGTAAATAAAATTTAAAAATAAATAATAAATAAATCTTTAAGAAAAAGAACAGATCCAGTCCCCTCTACGGTTCAAGTATTAGGCTCAATGGAACATCCTTGCACATAACGTAAACATAAAATTCTAGGACAAGTTACCTAAGACTATAACCTGCAACAAACAAAGCTTAAGGGCATAGGACTTTATCAATTATATTAGTACGAAATTATACTAACACGCAAATATTACTGACGGGAAGTTTACAAACGGTCGGGAGGCCAGGTTCAAATCCTGGCTCGACTCTCTGCGTGACCATTCTTAACTTCTCTTTGCCTCAGTTTCCCCTTACATGACATGGAGACAAAAACAGTACCTACTTCAGTGTCAAGTACTGTGCGAAATAAGGATGCAGTGTTGACAAGGATAAACCCGAGGGAAAGAATTAGGGGAAACCTTCTGTTCCTTTTTTCTTCCCACAGTTCCAAACTACAAACAGGGCAAAGGTAACAAGGAAGGGAGGGGACATTTACTTTTATTTGAAAAATATGTACATTACAGTGTTCGTGTTTTTAAAAGCGCAAGGTAATTTTCACCACGGGAAAACAGAATATCCGAAGTCTGTGGTTACACATGCTTTTCAAATAAAAAGCGAAATGTAAAAACGTGCTAGAGGAGAAAGAGCTGAAGGGGGGCTGAGGTCCGTGGCACTGAGATCACCCGTGCTTGCCGTCTGGGCAGCTGGGCCCCCTGAGGCTGCTCCCTGGGGCCTGGATTCCGGCCACTGTCATTTTGCTGTCCAGACAGCTCCCACCAGCCGTCCTCTTCGGCCCTACAATCACTGGAGGTTCTGCCTTAAGAGAATACATACGCAGCTCATCTGAAGGTGTGCAGATTCAGACCCACGCAGGCATCAACTCAGTCATTTATAACCAAAAGCAGGGGGCAGGCTTCTGAAAAGTGGCTGTGCAGCCGTGGCTGCCCTCTGCATAGGGATAGGCTTGGGCTGGATGAGCCAGCAGGGCCAGTGACGTGATTAATAAATAGTTGGTGAGGGCAGGGCTTGATTCTGAATAACTGATCAGTTCTGGATCCCAGCACTTGCTTAGACCCTAATGCTGACCATATGGGGGCTCTCGATGCAGAGCATGAACCCCTCAGGCGACAATCTGGCTCGCTGTAAATCCTGAATTGCTGTTCTTCCTGGAACAGAGAGGGACCGAGGCAGGTTTCACTTGCTTCTACCTGGCTGTCTAGGACAAGGAAGGAGAAATGAGAGACAGGTGGGTGAGTTTCTACCACAAAAGAGACGGCTTTTGTCACACACTGCAGCCAGCAAAGCTAAGCGGAACACCTGGAGGCCCAGGTAGCATAAGCAGGTGACCCTGGGAGTCACTTCCTGAGGTGGCCGCGGGAACAGGAACAGCAAAGCCACTGCAGCACCTGTCGGCAGCCACTGGGACACTCACGTCAGCCCAGGGAAGGCCGTCTGGAAGACGTGTCACCAATTTTCAACAGCACGTTCTTAACTCTAAACTAAGAAAATAAGTACTACACGGAGGGGTTAAAGAGAAAATGGAAACATTTAAATAAATTATGCTTAAAGCCTCAGAATACAGTGTTTATCCTCTGAAGCAGAGAACATTAGATAACGGTGTCCATATGTGAGGGAACGGAGAATGAACAGGATTCCCCCAAATGCCCCGGTTCTAACAACCCACATTTATCATGATTTGGGTGAAAAGCATAATACAAGTCAGAGGTGGCTCAAACGAGGACTCTTAACCATTGGCGTAAGCCTGACGCTACAAAGTGAAATGAGCCACCTATAGCAACAGTATCAATTGATTTCATAATTTGTATCTTTCATCGCCTAGCATCTGGGTCTCCCTTAGCCAGTGAGCATCACATGAATACAGGAGGGAAAGGAAAGGAAGATTTACACACTACCTACTGTATGCTTGTAAATATTACAGAGGCTTTTTCCCTAACTATAATCATTGAGTGCTTCAGACAAATGCTGTCTGGAGTCTGACCACCTGGGCTCCTCCCCTTCCGGTTGTGCGCCCTCAGGAAAGTGATGATTTCACTGTGCCCCCCGTCTTCTCCTCTAAGAAAAGGGGCTACCACCCAATGATGTAGTTACCAGCGCTCTGACAGGCTGAGGGTACTGCCTAACCAACCTAAGGCTGTCACAACGGCACAGGGCACACAGCGAGCACCGCGTACGTGTACGATCGCGATTTCCTTGTGAAGAAAATAAAACCCTGTAATTGGGGAACAGTGTCTTCAATTTACAGAGGAGGCAATTTTGCAAAGACAGGCAATCAACCTGCTCGGAGTCACAGAAAGTGACAGAGGGTAAAAGCCATCCTCTTGCCACTGTGTAGTGCTGGCCATGGCGTTCATGCTGTTACCAGCCACGGCTTACTTCAAAATACAGAAGTCACATAGCCCTCGGTGAGCAAGACGTCCTCAAGGAAGTCAGATTGTGCTGAAAGGAAATCAGACTGACTGTGCTAACCTCGACATTTCATCTCAACCAAAAAACACTTATTGTCTTCCCAGGTACACAATGCTAGACTGCTGTCAGGCCATAAAAGCAAGCAGCCAGCTCCTAGTGAGTTAGGTAGACCCGGACGTTTCAAAAGCGAGCCTTAGGGGAACTCACGGAGGGCAAGAGGAAAGGGAAAGGACAAGGGAGGGGATTAAAGAGTAAAAAGACTCACTACAGACCTTCAAAACGAAACATGTACATATCTACCTTGCCCCTGAGGAATCTGCCCAGGACCTTAAACTGAGGCTAATGGCGCCCAATCTTAATGAATGAACTGGCCCAGTTCCCACACACACAGCTCTGACGTACACAGGCCCGCAGGGCCCTTTTGACTCTCTGGGAGACACCTGACAGATCACAGGTCAACCTTAAAACGCCTGGGAGCAAGATGTCAATGAACAGATTCAATGGGGTTACTCTTCTGTTCCCTCCTTTCTTCCCAGGGATCACATTTTTACAGGCTACGTTTGATACAATACGTCAATCGGGAGGTCAGGAAACCTGATTTCCAGGCCTAAGATGGGCCAGACAGCCCCGCTCCGGGCGCGGGTCCGGTCCTCTTGGTCCGTCGGTCCCTCCCTCGCTCCCACAGCACCCGCGGGGGCCAGAGCAGGGGCTGGGGCTGCCCCGGGCCACCCGCCATCTCCTCCTCCACCCTCTCAAAAGTTGCCAGGGCTGCAGAGAGGCCGCCCTGGCCTCGGGGGCATGCTGTCAGCTCTTTTCACTATCCACCGGCCTCCCCACGGCGGCCTCGGGAGGAGGGCGCGCAGCGGCGTGGCTGTGAGCGGCGGGAAGCAGCCCCGGCGTGACACTTCGCGGAGCCGGCTCCCGCAGGGGCACACGCCGCGGCCGGTGCCGGCGAGGCCCGGGCGGCCCACACATCGGCCCCGGGGCCCGCAGCCCCCGGACCCGCCGCGCCGGCGCTCCGCGGCAACCCGGACGCCCGCCCGCCCGCCCGCCGCCGCCGCCGCCGCCGCCGCCCACTCACCGCCGCACTCGGCAGAGTACTGGTCCCCCCAGTCCCCGGACTGCGGGCTGCAGCCGCCGCCCGCCGGGGCCTCCTGCTGCTGCCGGTGCTGCAGCTCCTGCTTGAGCAGGGACAGCGGCGAGTAGTGCTCGGTGGCTAGGGCGCCTGGTCGCGGCCCGCTGGACAGAACCCCCAGCAGCAGCAGCAGCAGTAGCAGCAGAACCAAGACTCGCCGGGCGGCGCCCGCGGCGGCCACAGCGCCGCCCCAGCAGCCGCAGCACCAGCAGCCGGCAGGTGCCATCTTCCCTCAGGGCGCATGTGCGGCGGCCCTCGCCGCGCACTGCGGCCTCCCAGCCTGAACCTGCGGCTGGCAGGTGGGTCGTGGCGAGGGGGCGGGGAGAAGGGGAGTGGCAACGCCTCCTGGGAGTTGTAGTCCCAGCTCAGCCAGCCTGCGAGCCCCTTTTCAGTGCTGGGACTGCGAGTCCCGGTAAGCACCGCGCCGCGCAAGGCTTCCGGCCTGGCGTCTGACGTCTTCCCCGCCACTGAATCGGAAGTTCTGGCCCGCAGTTGCGTGGAAATGAGCACTGATGGGCGGTGTGGGCTTCGGCCTGGCAAGGGGAACGCCGAAGGGGTGACAACTGGAAAGGGGAAGACGGATGGGGTGGCAGTGACTCCTCCTACTGCTGCTGCCTCGGCCTCCTGCCAGTACAGGTGCATCGAATGCAACCAAGAGGCCAAGGAGTTGTACCGAGACTACAGCCACGGCGTGCTGAAGATAACCATCTGTGTGAGTTGTCAGGTGTGGGCTGTCCTTGGGGAAGAAATGGCGCAGCGAGGTTTGGGAACCGCGAGAGCCCATGGTACCTCTACCAGATTTTTAGGGTGATGAAGATAAAAAACCATCGAGTTTCAGGGTCCTCTAATACAGACTTCAGTTCGCTGCTTGACATTCCCTTTCCTGCTCAGTAGAACCTTTGCATGAATCCCTATAGTGGTAGAGAAGTCATACCCTACAGCGCTTTTCTCATGCCGGTCACGTTTGCTGCTCCGGGCGAACGAATCCTCGGACGGAGATGGATGCCGGTGTTGTGCGTAGAAATTTAAAGACCGGATTAGGGTGACATTTGGGCTCACGCCAAAGCTATTTCATTCTTATTCTCCCTTTGATAGACAGATGTTACCATCTTTACACTTCATAACCTATAGTAAATTCTCCTAGAATACTTTTTCAAGCTTCATCCGTTGTGGTTTTTGCATGTAGAGTATTATGTGCAAAGTACGATGCTAGACGTTGGTGATATAAAAACCAAAAATGAGGAAGTAAAAATTCTCTGCCTGGAACAGTCTTCTCTCAGGCATCTGTGTGGCTCATTCCCTCACCTCCTTCAAGGACTTTTCTCGAATATCTTATAGAGAGGCCTACTCTGACCACTCTATTAAAAATGATGAGCCCCCCTTCAAGGCTGGTATACCTTATCACCCTTCCCTGCTTATCTTTCTCCATAGTACCTATCATTTTCTAATATTGTATATAATCGACTTTATTATTGATTGCCTGTCTCCTCCCACTGGAATGTAAGCGACACAAGGACAGAGATTGTGTATATTTTATTCACTAATGTAGTTGGACCACCCAGGACAGTGTCTGACACATAGTAGGTATTAAATAAATATTTGTTGAATGAGTGAACCATTTCTAGGTTTTTTAGATGATCATATCCTAGGCCATCCCGGTATGAGAGAACAGTAAGTTATATGTGGTCTAAACTTAATGGCTTTGGACTAGTCCAATTAAATGGCCCGTCTAAAAGACGACAGCCACGTAACTGTGAATATAGTTTGTCCAAAGAAAAGCTAGTAAACGCCTATGCATTTTAGTTAGCAGTGATTTGTAATATAATCTGTATTTTAAAAAAATATTGGCATTAAGCTAACAACAACAAAATCCCTGTTCAAATCATCAGACGCTGGCTTCTCTATACCTTTACTTATGTAAAGAGAAAATAATTATTGGATAGCTGTTTAGGTCAACAGCTATACTCTCCCCCACTTTTTTCCCCCAGACATTGCACTTTCTCACCCAGGAGACAGATTTTAGAGTAATATTTGGAATACTGAACGGTGGTACTGTACATTATGGATTATTGTACACAGTCATTCCCTAATGAAACAGAGTAGGTAGCATCCTTGTTTATATCATGCTAATGCTTAATGATATGCATGCTTGCGTTACTCAGACAAATCATTCATGTGATGCCAGACTCTGAAAATCAAACCATAAATTAATTAACTTTGTAAAGGCAGCCCAAGTCCTGGGATTAAAAGGAAAAAGTGTTTAGACATCAGGCTCTTTGTTGGGAAAAAAAATATACAAAGTTTCTAAGTGGTTACAGCCGGTAACTTATAGGTACTTTGATCTCTTCTCTGCTGTACTTGGAGTCAGCAGTATACTCAGCCTGATCTCCTACCAGTATTTTTCATTCTAATCTCCCTTCCCTTTGCTCTTCTTGCTTTTTCCTGCCATTTCTCCCAGCTTGCTTATCTGTGTTTCTCTTTCTTCTAATGGAAGCGTGTCCCTTGCTTTTAGTCACTCTCTCGGCTTCAGCGCTTCACAATTTATTATAGTTATATTAAAGATATTGTACTTTTAATATTCTGAGGAGCCTGGCCTATTTTAAGTGCTCAGATATTTGCTAAATCCATTATGGTAACAAAACAAAACAAAACAAGACTCCTTTGAGACTGTCTCAAGTTTTAGTTCTGTTCAGGGCAACAAGATGCAGCTTCCACCCCTGGGTGCTGGGTGCAAAGATGAATAAGACAGCACTGCCCTCACAGGTTCCACTTCTCAGATATGTTTGCTTATGGTGGAGCTAAAATTTGAGAATGAGTGGGGAAGGGGTTAGTCCTGGAGATGATGGGAAGGACGAAGCAGCAAGAATATTCATGAAAAAAAATGGCCAGTTTATATTCTGAAAGAGATGTGATTCAGTATAGAATTAGAGAACATAGCAGCAGAAACTAAGCCATATCCATGTTAAAACTGAGCTGGTGGAAGCAGTATTTCAGTTCCCAGGGTGTGCACGGTCCCTGTGCTGCAGGGATTTCTTAGAGGACAGCTTTCTCTTTCAGGATACTTGTCTGTTGAGTAATAAATGATACGGAATAGAACCATCTTGCCAGAATTAAGAAAACATTTCTACCGCATTGAGCTATCTCCCAATCGGATGTTTTAGCACATTTGTTCGTTTTGTGCGTGTGTGTGTGTGGTTTGACTCATTACATTCAAGGTGAAGGAAGCACTCAAGGGAAAAGCAAATAACAGAAGCAGAACAAGGAAAAAATGTGGCCTAAACTGACAGGGAGGGAACCAGCAGACTTTAATGAATTCTCAATGTTTCTAAACTACTCAGCACGTTGGGAAGGGGAGATGGGCATAGCACATAGCATGTCCCGTGATACCAGCAGCTGCCTCTTCTGTTGGGGTTCATGTCGCCCTGTGCTCATTCCATTGTAGCACTTACAGTAGCATGTTTATTTGACTTCCCCTTCTAAACTGTAAGGTCCTTGAGGGTAGAGCCTATGTCTCAAGGAAAGTATCTAGCACTGTGGAAGTGCCTGGTCCATAGACATGGCTAAGTAAAGAGAGCTGTTGTGAGTGTAATAGGCACTCCAAACATGTATGTCAGAGAAATGATTGCAAAAGGAGTAACGACGCTGCTGTGTCTCCTGCTGCTGGTTTCTGCCTACCTCCTTCTAAAAAATGTCCAAAGCCCGTCTTCGACTTGTGATGCTGTCAGAAGATGGGTTTTAGGGAACTTTTAAAGGACAAAGAGAGGATCCCTGACCAGTCTGCAGTTTCATTTTAAAGTGAAGTAGCATCTCTGGTCTTCCGTTCTCATTTGTATAAAGAGAGGAAGTGTTCTCCACATGAGGAGCACAGGGAGAGGTTCTAGAAAACAGCTCTGTCATGTATATAGAATTTCTGATTCTGTGGCTTCTGTTTAGATACTGGCTTACTCTTTGCTCAGCTAAAAAGCCTAACCTCTTAAACCTCAGATCTATGAGGTGGATTTAAATTTGGAGTAATAGCACATCTCCCTTCATTGGTTCACCTGATGACTAGGCAGACATACACACTTCTTGTAATGACATGAGTGAAGTGGAGAAGCTTTAAATTGGAATTGAATCTAACTTCGTGACATTGGGAAGGCAGGGTTCATATTCTTCAACGCACTCCATTCTTCTTCTAGCACTTTGATATAATTAAAAGGCCATCCTGGTATGTGTGCATATCCATCACTTCTTCTATTTCTATTCTATCCCCTCAGAGTTTCAAAATGTTTTGTGTTTCAATTGTAGCCATTAGTTTATGCAGTGAATAGGACACCTGATGCAACTTTGTAGCTAATACTCTTTCAAATGTCATTTCTGATGAGCTTGTTCTCCTATACCTGCATTTTATATGTTCTGATGGGATTGGGATTTCATAACATTGTAATCATGTGTCCAAAAAAAAAAAAAAAAAAGCCCTTTAATAGGAATGGCTGAGAGCCCAGGGGGCCTTGATTTGGGCAGCTCCGAATCAGGCGGCACAACCCCGTTCCTTGCATACAGCCGGCGTTCTCCAGCGTCTACTATGGCAGAGAAGGACCATTTTCTTGCCATGTTCTCCATGGAGAGAAAGACAGGCTTCTCTTGCTATGTGCCACCCGAGGATTCCTACCTGCCTGGAGCTCTCAGAAGCTCTGGGTGCAGGGTTACTTTTCTGAACCCTTTTCTTCAGATCATGTTTCAAGAACCACAAAGTTGGGGCCATCTAGCCAACAGGCAATGAAGGTACATTATAAACTTACTTATTTTATAATAGTTCCTACAAATTGAAAGTAGCGTGCTCTGAGATACTTTCCTGCCTAAAATCAGTCTTTAAATCAAATATCTTTTGGGTCTTCTTAAATATGAGATTAAAAGATTCATATTTTTAGCCTAGAAGATTCTATTTAGGCATTTCTGAAACCAGGTCTTATGCAGATGGACATCTTGTATCTGAATGGAAGTTTATTTAAATAAATGCTGATATAACCTTATTGCCATACAAATCCAAAACAGACTCCGCTGTTTTGAAATCCTTTAAGATTTCAGAATGTATGAATATGTTTATTCTAATGTTATCTTGCATTATTTCAGAAATCCTGCCAGAAACCTGTAGACAAATATATCGAGTATGATCCTGTTATCATCTTGATTAATGCTATTTTATGCAGAGCCCAGGCCTACAGGCATATTCTTTTCAATACCAAAATAAATGTAAGTTGTTATAATTTTTTTCTTTTCTAATTTTACTGGATGATTTTGCATTTTTAAATAATAATATCAACAATTTTGAACAGAATTAAAGAATATTATTTAAACAAAGAAATTCTAACAAGAATGGGTCTTCTATCTCAACAATGTCTGGAAATTTCTAGAAGTAGCAGGCACTGCTTTTTAAAAAAGTGTACAGTGTTTAGTGTATGTTTAAGAATATGGTCACTAGCAGGAAGTTGACAAATGATAATCTGGATTGCCTTTTAGTAGGTTGCCTTTTGAAACAGACATCAATAATTTTGAACAGAATAAAATTAAATATAACCTGGTAGGGAGAGAATTATACCTAAAAGAAATAAGCAAACACTGAAAGAAAAAGATTTAAAAACATAACTTATTGCATGTTATACTCTGCTGTTCAGGAAACGCATGAGGTGAAAAATCAGAAAAGTCCTAATATATGAAGTTAGATTTTTTTTTTTTTTTTTTGAAATATACATTTAATGTACTGACTTGTGAACTCTTTTAATAGTTTGGCTAGGGTTGACAAATAAAATACAGGACACCCAATTAAACTTGGAAGTCAGGTAAACAATAAATAATTTTTTAGCATATGTCCTAAGTATTGCACGGAACATACATACACAGAGTATTTGCTGTTTATCTAAACTGCGTATTTAACTGGGTGTCCTGTATTTTTCTTTGCCAAATCCGGCACCCCTAATTTTGGGCTAACGGGGACAGTAACTGCAATTTATTTTCCCTGTGCCTCCTCCCCCAAGTTAACGCAGGCAGTGTTTATATTAGGAATATAATTGAGTCTCAAACCTTGCTACACATTAGAACAACGTGCGGGAGACGGAGGGGACAGCAGTTAATTCTTCCAAGCCGAGGCCTCACCCAGAGCCAGTTATATGCGAATCTTGGGGGATGGGATCCAGGAAGGAGTATTTCTACAACTCCCTGGGCAATTCCAGAGTGCAGCCAGGAGCGCCAGTGCGCCAGCTGGAGGAGCCTGAGGAGCTCACCCCGCGCTCGTCCCTGGACCACATTGAGTTTGCGCACACACTTTCTCTTCCCCACTCTATATTGATAAATGTCAACCCATGGGAGAAATATATGGAACAAAGCCACTTCTTGTTGCCTAGCATTTTCTGTTTTTTACCAAAATTTCAGCCTCTTAAAAACTTCCAGCTTTTAATTGCTTTCACTATTTTCATTTATACGCATCCAACCTAGGGGCACTTTTTAAGAAATTCATGTTCAGACTAATTGTTTCTTCGGAGGAATCATGAAATCTTCAGGTTCAATCTATTCTCTTACTGCTGCTTCCATCTCTCCTGAGTCACACAAATTCTTGCTGGATTCCGTGTATCAGACGAATGTTGAAAATATAATGGAGGGTGAACTCCTATTTAAAGCAGTGATTCTTAACCAGGGGTGCACGTTAGAATTCACCCTCTGGGTGTGGAGAAAAGGGAACCCTCTTGCACTGTTGGTGGGAATGTAAATTGATACAGCCACTATGGAGAACAGTATGGAGGTTCCTTAAAAAACTGAAAATAGAATTACCATATGACCCAGCAATCCCACTACTGGGCATATACCCAGAGAAAACCATAATTCAAAAAGACACAGGCACCCCAATGTTCATTGCAGCACTATTTACAATAGCCAGGTCATGGAAGCGACCTAAATGCCCATCGACAGATGAATGGATAAAGAAGATGTGTCACATATATACAATGGAATATTACTCAGCCATAAAAAGAAATGAAATTGAGTTATTTGTAGTGAGGTGGATGGACCTAGAGTCTGTCATACAGAGTGAAGTCAGTCAGAAAGAGAAAAACAAATACCGTATGCCAACACATATATGGAATCTAAAAAAAAAAAAAAGGTTATGAAGAACCTCGGGCAGGACAGGAATAAAGATGCAGATGTAGAGAATGGACTTGAGGACACGGGGAGGGGGGAGGGTAAGCTGGGACGAAGTGATAGAGTGGCATGGACTTATATATACACTACCAAATGTAAAATAGATAGCTAGTGGGAAGCAGCTGCATAGCACAGGGAGATCAGCTCCATGCTTTGTGACCACCTAGAGGGGTGGGATAGGGAGGGTGGGAGGGAGGGAGATGCAAGAGGGAGGGGATATGGGGACGTATGTATATGTATAGCTGATTCACTTTGTTATAAAGCAGAACTAACACACCATTGTAAAGCAATTATACTCCAATAAAGATGTTAAAAAAAAAATTCACCCTCTGCCTGGAACTGTTTCAAAGTATGCATGCCTAGGATTTACTTCCACAGATTCTGAATCAGGACTGGGGCATAGACATTTGTGTTTCGAAAACTCTCCCCATGTGATGCTTCTGCTGAACATTGCTGATTAAGAGCTACTGGTTACAGACTGAATACAGCTGGCATTTAATTGGGCAGTTCAGAGTTTGACAAGCTACTAGGTGGGACATCCTTCAAAAACCACAGAAGTTAGCTCTGTGCCTATTGGTGTTAAGTACAGTTGTTTCTTTACCTGATTGCACGGCAATGTCTTTTTGACTACCAGATGCACGGAAAACTCTGCGTGTTTTGTTTGCTTTGTGAAGCGTACCTGAGATGGTGGCAGCTTCAAGATTCGAGCCGGAGCATTGATCCTGACGACTTTATCAGATATGCTAAAGAGTGGGATTTCTATAGAATGTTTGCAGTTGCTTCTCTAGGTAGGAAGAAGCCATGCTTTCTATTCTTAGTTGACCTAACATTTTGATTTTAAAATTAAGGTGTGTGGTCTTAATCACTGGTAAAGAGGAGCTAGTCAGAAGACTTGAGACTAAATTTTCAGCCGTACCACTAATCTGCTAGGTGAGTGTGTATAAATCACCTGCTTTCTTTTTGTTACCACACATATGGCATGGAAATAATTATGCTTATCAGATCAGAGTGTTTCGTAAAGTATTTTGAGACACAGTATTTTTAGTAAAATTCTTCAATTTAAGTTCTGATTATCCAATCTGAAGATTGCCTGAATCTCATCTTTATTAAAACAGATTGATAATTGCCAGGCATTATTCAATGTATTATACTGACTGCATTGTACTAATGCAATGTATTTAATAGGGGAAACTTGTTATATATCTGGCCGCATGCAGGGAAGGGGCTACTCCCCCAAATTCTTTAAGTTCTGAAATGGCTTTTCTTCAGAATTTGCATTTGTGACTTAGGTCAGAATGGGGTTGAATTAATTTCTGTGACTATTTTATTACTTACTGGTTTCCATGCTTTTCTGCTTCTACAATCTTCTCATTATACTGAAATGTTGTCTCCAGTCCACTCCAATGTCACGTTTCTGGACTGTGTGTCCTCTTTTGTCCCTTCTTCTTCTCAATCTGCCCTTACTCCCTTGGCCCAGTGGTTTTAAAATTCATCCAGTCCCAGAGGTTTTAAAATTCATCTATAGGCCGAGAACTCCCAAATGTACGTAATAATATTAAAAACACCCTTGAACACATCACCTAAACCAAGAACCAGAACCTAATATAATTTTAAGCTTTAAAGCAAAGCCTCTTAGAATTGCTCTAGATAAACTGCTCTATGTCCATAATTTCTAAGAAGCAAACCAGGCTTGTTTTCAAATAGTTTGGAATTTCTGTGGCACCGACTCTACAGTGGCCATTTTGACACTTGATCAGAAATTTTTTTCTACTGTTACTTAACTTTTTTATGTGTCTTAATCTAATCCCTAGTTAGGTTTCAAATCCCTAAAACAACTCATAAATAATATTTTACACAAATACGGTATTTTACAACTTAAACACGGTTTTTACGGTATTATCAACTCAGTTTTCACAACCATCCTCTTCGGTGGGTAGATGGGGGCTCCTTCCCTATCCGCAGCTGTGGAAGCACAGGAACAGGAAGGGCAAATGGTTTACCCTGAGTCCCCCCGCAGGTTACCATCAGCGCAGAGCCAGGGGAAGGTCTCCTGGCACCCTGTCTCCCGTTTCCTCCACCGCCGCTCCTACTGAAGCCACCTGATCACGAACGCCTTAAGTACTAGGGGCTCTCCAACATCTGCCTTGTGAAGGACTGTGCAGAGCCCAAGGGCAGCTGCAGTTCCCCGAGTCTCCCAAGTTCTAAGCTAGAAAGCTATGGAGGGTGACCTAGTCAGCCCTCCTGTCCAGTGCAAGAAACCCTTCTCTCTAGATTCCTGCGAGAGGGTTTGAGTATCCCCAGTGACGGGAGACAACCCACCATCGTTAGATGGTTCTTGTTGTTAGGGAGTTCTTTATTATTACTATTATTGGTCCAAAACCCAGGCTGTATGATCTGCCTGTTTGAACAGATCCTTGCCGTTGACAAGCCCTTCAGTCCTTCTGAGGTAGTGTGTCTCTCCTGAAGAGTATATCAAATTTCATGTGGGCTAACCATCCTAAATTATGTCGATCGATCCTAATCACCTATATTTGGAACCTCTTTATTTTGGCTGGATTCAGTTATAAAACATCTTAGAAAGAATACACTTGTTTCTCCTGGAATATGATCCATGTGTTCCAGAAAAACCTGATCCTGCAGAAACCTTAAGGTAGAATTAGGGACAGACCATTCAGAATGTATGCAGCCGGGTAATCAGCACTAACCATCTTAATAAAAAGAATAATGCAGTTAAAAGCAACGTTAAATTCCTAGTTGATGGGGACAGAACAGATTGTGCCCTATTCTGACTGTGGGACACCAGGGGAACTATTGCTTCTTCTAGTCTGGACTCTGTCTCTGAATGCTTTCTGGAAGGATATGGAATTACACTCAAAAAAGTTTGTTAAAATGAATAAGGGAAGTTTTAAATTTAGCTAACAGAGGATTCAGAACCTTATGGCTAATAGGCACTCCATAAAGAGTAGAAGAATGAACCACGAAGAACCTCCTCATATGTACTTCCTAGGCTGGGTCCCACCTTTCGGATTTAAAAGCGTCCGTTCTCCTGTCTGTCCTTTCTGTGGAGATGGCCAGGAATAAAGCTGTTTACACAGAACCTTCCTTCCTAAAGGAACTTTAGAATGTCGATGATTACAATTCTTATGGAGTTACTTTTTCTCCAGACGATGATGAAGTATTTCATGAAAGAATTATTGAAATACGTTTCTGAAATCATACAGGATTTGACACAAGAGACAGGGGTTTATTTAAAAAAAAGAAGAAGAAGAAGAAAACGGAACAAAAAAGAAACTTTGGTCTTGGTAAAGCATTTCTTTTGTGGTCAGCTGATAGGCTGCATTTTGGAATTGTGGGTTGTTTGCTTCTAGGGGGCTCTGCTTTGGACTGGACATTCATATCTTTATTTTTCATTTCCTCCTTAGAACAAACTGCCTATTTTACTGGCATCTTTACTTTCCTGTGGGTAGAACGACCCATAACAGCGAAAAAAACCCTCAACTTCACTTTGCTGCTGAAAGCGTTGTTATTATCCAGCTACGGGAAACTCCTGCTCATCCCAGCTGTCATCTGGGAACATGACTACACACCCCTGTGCCTCAGACTCATTAAAGTATTTGTCCTTACGTCCAATTTTCAGGCAGTTAGAGGTATGTTTGTGTCTTATTGTTTTCTCAGCTTTCAACCCATCTGAAAGCTTGAAGTCTTGTCTCTATAGAATAGTTTTGGCGGTTTTTTGGGTTTTTTTTTGCTGTGCGCGGGCCTCTCACTGTTGTGGCCTCTCCCGTTGCGGAGCACAGGCTCCGGACGCACAGGCCCAGCGGCCATGGCTCACGGGCCCAGCCGCTCCACGGCATGTGGGATCCTCCCGGACCGGGGCACGAACCCGTGTCCCCTGCATCGGCAGGCGGACTCTCAACCACTGCGCCACCAGGGAAGCCCTATAGAGTAGTTTTTATATAACCTGTTAAGCGCTGGAATTCTTCGTGGAATAATCACGATGCCTAACATTTCTATAGTGCCTTACATATAGCACACATTCGGTATTTGTTCAGTTTAACCACATGGTACTCTTTAGTTTTCAAAATGCCTTCTTTATGCATTATATCTATCCCCTGGGGTCTGTAGGGCAGCCATTATTATCTCCACTTTATGACTCGTGGGGACTTGACCAAGGTTACGTGGCCGGCAGTTATCAAGCCAGGGTAGGGTGCCAGCCTGCCTCCCAGCTCAGGACAGTTCAAGGAAGGGGTAAGCAGCCCTGTGTGTCTTCCTTTTTCCCACACATTGTGAGAAGTGCTATTTTAAATGGACCTTTTATCTGATACTTTGTATAATGTTTATCATCTTGTAAACTATAAAACCAAGAGTAGCAAATTTTTTCTGTTACTCTCTTTATAACCTTAGAATCTTTCATTTTCCTGTGTAATATTCATGGGAATCCGTGTCTTGATGCAAGCAGGAGAGGCTCAGTGTTTTTGTTATAAGCAGATGCTTTGGTTCTCTCAGAAGGTTTGCAGATGGAAAAGTAACAGCATAGATTAATAAGAACAAACAGATTTTCTAAAAACAGCTTTACAAAACAACTCCATTCACACTACCACATAATTTACGTGCCAGTATCATTTAATTAAACTCTTAAGAACTTATCAGTTGCCTTCTCTTTTTCAGTGACCCTAAACGTCAACCGCAAGCTCTCCTTTTTGGCCATCTTGAGTGGCTTACTGGTGGAGAGCGCCATGGTCTACTTCTTGCAGAGGATGGCATTGGCTGTTGGAAGTGACTGCCATCCATGAATCTCAAGACTTTTGAAGAGGTACAGAGAGCATCTCTCAGTGTTCATGCACGCAGACACGTGTCCTCCTCAAATTAGACAGATGTCGCAGAATACATCACCCACCCCCCGGCACCCGGGTGCCTCGAGGTCACCTCCACCTCCCTCGGGGTCTTTTGTCATCCACAGTGACATCAACAGCTATGTTTTTGTTGCTTCTGGGGCCCTGTTCTCACAGTTCTGTAACACCTTCCCTCCAACGCACTCCTCCTAAGACCTCGGACTCTGAACGACAGCCATCTCCCGCCCTTTCCAACCATTCCACTCCCTCCCTCCCATGAACCCTGCCTTTGCTGCCTAAACCTCTCACTTTCCTCTACTTCTCACCTCCCTTGCCTCTCTCTTGACTGTGCCTGGAACCTAGAGGCAGCTGTTGCCTTATCCTCTGTTAGTCCCTGGAAACGAGTCAGCTTCCTACCCTTCTGTCAGCGCCCCCGTTAGAGCTCTTGGGGTGAGTCCACCAGCCGTTTCCTCTGTGAAGCCTGGCAGGCGGTCCCTGGGTCTGCACAGAGCACGGCCGGGTGGCTGCTCCTGTCTCGAGGGCACCTCTAGGGACCCAACACACACACGCACGCACGCACGCACACACACACACACAGAGGCCTTAGAGCAGTTGTTCTGAAGTCTTCCCGCGCTCCCTCCTTCCGCGTCTGCTGTCACTTTGCTGAGAATTGAGACTGACCAACTCCTTGGGTGTCCCCCCTCCGTTCCGGAACTTGTTTGGCGTCTGCCTTCTTTCCTCCTCCCTCCATCCCGCCTCGGAGCCCTGCTCAGCGTTCCACGCCCCGCACCCCGGACGGATTCCACCCTGCAGCTGTCCTCCCGCCTCTGGTCACCCTCAGGGGTCTGGACCACAGCTGCAGTCCGCCTTGAGGCAGGACGGGCGACTTGAAGGCGGGGCAGCTGGTGAGGGAAGCGTGGGGCAGAAGCGAGCAGCTGCCGGCGGGCGCGTCCTCCGCGTCCCGCAGACCTTCTCCGCCTCTCCTGGTACCTCGGCCTCCCCCCCACCCCGCCCCCCGCCCAGCTCAGCTCAGCCTCGGCCTCTCCGCCCCGCAGGCATCGCTCCCTCCATCCTCTCTCGTCTGTGCCGGCTCCTCCCCTCTGCCAGCAGACACGTGCAGCTCTCGACTTGCGAGCAGTGCCCTGAGCCTCTTTCTCCACTGCCTTCCCTCTTGGTGACACGTCCTTCCTCCCTAGTCTCCCGAGCCGCTGCTCCTGCGATCAAAGGCAGCCGCCGCCGGCTGTCAGGCTCCTCCCCGTCGCCGCCCTGCGCTGGAAGCGGCTGGCTTCTGAAACAGGCCGCCCGGGCCCCTTCTGTCACCGACTTCCCTGTCTGTGCCCGGCTTCCGTCCTCGGCCCTCCGCTTCTCCCTCCTGCCGTGCAGACGCCCGGCTTCCGCACGCCTTGGCCCATCTCTCAGTGCAGGTTGCTTCCAGATCTTTCCAGATCTGACACCTGTAGCCCTCCGCCTCTGCCAGGTCACTCATGCCCTTCCACTGCCTCCGAGGTACTGCCAGGACGGTGTGGCCATTACCTCTAAAATCGAATTCAGTACCCCGCCCGCCCGTCCCCACGGAAACAGAACCTTCCTGATGGCTTCTCATCTTGTCACTCCGACCCCAGCCCAAGCCTCCTGGTCTCCTGCTTCACAGTTTACAACAGCCTCACCCACCTTCAGCTTCTCTTCACAGAGCACCGCTCCTGGTGTCTCTCTGAATTTCTCATCCCTTCCTACTGTGGACAGGAGCTTCCTCTTCCTGAGGAACACCTTTTAGTGTTCTCTGAGCTCTAGTGCTAACTTCTCCTCTGCAGACATGCTCCTGCCCACGTTCTCTACTGCGCTCTCCCCCTCCCCAGAGATGTCACACCCTCTCCAGGACCTGGAGGGGCCTCTTCTCCGCCTAACCAGGTCCAGTCACCCCTGCTTCTCCGTGGAACGAAGCCCTTCCCCACACTCCAGTCTGCCGTGCTCACTCCCTCCGTAGACCTCCCGGCACCCAGCTCAGCACAGTCACACTGCTGGCGCTCCTGAGACCCTTCCGGTGCTGAACGCCTGACCCCTCCTTCTGTCAGCGCTTCACTTGTCAGGCTACCCATGACAGCTTCTGGTTAGGAGAAGGTCACCTGTCTTTAACGTCCCTTACGTTGTTTCATGTTTTATGCTCGTCTCCCCCAGTCTGGTTGGGTGCCGGGAGAGGCCATGCCTGTGTTAACTGTGTCTCCCATAGTACACGGCCTGCCCTAATAATTATCTACTGATATGATCTTCTGCAGAATGTGCCACTCTGAATACTTCATTTATCATCCAGTGTCCTTTTTTTTTTACTCTCTGGGGCATAACCAGCTGCATCCGTAAAATAGAAGGCGTAAAATACAAACCAAGCTTCTCGTTATTGTTGTGTAAAATGAAGCAAAGATTTGGATACACTTCCTGAAAAAGAAAGCAACGGTTATGGCGTTGGGGACTCCTAACCCTGCCACCCCACCCCTACATGCAGGAAACAACTAAACCACACAGGGACACACACAGAGACACTCACACAAACACAAGGAACCATCTACGTTATAGATGGTCCAGGTAAGCGTCTGAATTGAAGGAACGTGAAGTCCTGTGTCACACAGAAGAAAAGATCTTTGTTCGTTCCTTTGACATTTAAATGTTAATGGTTAAAATAATATTGTGTGTTCTTAAACAAGAGAAACGCTTTTCTCTCAACGCAGCCACAATAAACTGAGCTTTTGTGAGTACTTGATTCAACATCTTCCCCTGTAACTAAGTTCGTCTTTAAAATCAGCTGATCCAAAAATAACTAAACACTGAGTTTGTCCACTTAGCAGGAGTGAATTATATCTCAATAGAGCTGTTATTAAATAAATATCACCTCTCTCCTTTTCTCTCTCCCTGCTTCATTCATTTGTTCTTTCATTCATTATTTACTTATTCATTCACCAGATGTTTACTGAGCACCTACTCTGTTTGGGTCAGACACTACGGATATAGTGAGAAAAAAGACACGGCCCTCTCGACATTTACCGAGTAGTGATGGATTTAGAAACAGGAGTAGGTAATTGCAGTACAGTGTCGTAAGTGTTATAAAGGGGTGAGTATAGGGTACTCGGGAAAGGCAGAGTGGGAACACCTGTTCCAGTCTCAGAAGTCGAGAAGGTCTTCCAAGGGGAAGGGGAAAGGACACGAACTTTCCACTACCCCCGGTAGAGAGGGTGCCAGTGCACGTACGTTCCTAGAGAGCAGAGTGCTGATGTGCACAGGCGGGGGCTGAAAGCGAAGAGTCCAACTGGGTGGAACGTGGGCAGTGGGAGTTTTACAAAGGACACTAGGAAGACACGTAAAGGTCGGATTATGAAGGGCCTCGTGAGTTGTAATTTATCCCAAGGATGATGAAACCAACACAGAGAGTTAAAAAGAAGACTCCAAAGTAAAAAAGAAACAGGACAAAACCAACTGGGATAACATCACAGAACAGCCGTAGGCTGGAGAGGACCGTTGGCCACCAGATGGAGCCTGTAAATGTTAAGGAGGGGGTAGAAAACATGGTTCAAAGGCACACAACCAAAAGAAAAAAGCAATTCGAAAACAAATAGGGGGAAAGAATGACCAAAAAACCCCCTACACTGATCATATCTTTTCAAATCTTTGACTCAGATAAAGAGACACACATCACCCATTTATAAATTCGTACTCAATACATTCCCAGGCTGTCTAGATCACCATAAAGGTACTTGTTAATCTTTCAAAACGAAGGAAGTGTTAGAAATCCCTTTCCAGGGTGTCAGTGAGGTATCCGTGAGCGGTAGGTAGCTAAGCGCTGCAGAATGTGTGGTAAGGACTGCAAGGGAGACCCGTCTGATCAGCTCTGACCTTGGACTCCACTCAGCCTATTCATCACATCACTCACCGGAGTGAGAAAAGAAAGGGCAAGACTCCAGGAACAAGGGAGAGAGACTGCCTCCCAGGTCACTGCGAGGTGGCCAGTTCTCCCGCCGCCCCGCCCGTGCCCCAGTGCCTAGCACAGGAGTTCATCTTATCTCTGGGCTATCAGTGGCCCTACTTTTTCAACATGTTTTATGAAAAGTTTCAAAGATACAAAAACGGTGAAAGAATTGTACGGTGAAAACACACCTAGGTTTTACAGTGGGTAACTTTTACCCCGTGATTCCTGAGATGGCAGAATTTTCAATTGTGCTGGGAAGATGAGGTAGTGGTGGTGCTCGGTGCCTTTGAAGGATGTCTATGTTTTCCAAGCCATCCCTCTCTCTCCCCCAGTCATTGAAACATGGTCTGACAACAACAAAGAAGGCATTTATATGAAAATTCTCTTGAAGGTATAAAAATTATTTTTATCCACACTTTTATTGAAAAAGCATATGCACCCGAGCCATCCTAGAAAAGCTACCTTAAAACCACGGATCAGTTACCGTCACAGTGGCCACACAGACAGCCCACTGCTGACTCTTGAGTTTTCAACACAGCCAAGAACCAGGAGAAAAAATACTCAATTTATGGGAGCACAATATAGATGAATAAGGCACAGAGAAAACGGACAAGTGGTCTTCTGTTGGAAGATTTTCCGTCACAGTGTTTGAAGCCTTTGAACTAAATCGGGAAGAAAACATCACGGTGTACATGAGAGCCAAAGAAAGCGTATTTTTAGGTATTTACAACAAAACAAGGCAAACATCAGTCAGAAAAGCTGAAGATATTTTTAAAATCAGTCTTATAGGAAGAAACTGAAGCTCAGAATGGTTCAGGGATACGCTCATGGTCACAGAAGCATAGAGTGATAGAACTGGGACTAAAACCTGGTCTCCACTCCTAGTCTAACAGGGGATCCCTGGGTCTATATTAGTCTCCACTACCTAGTTGAATGGTGGATCCCTGGGTCTATCTTGGTCTCCACTACGTAGTTTAATGGGAGATCTCTGGGGCTATCTTGGTCACTACTACCTAGTCTAATGGTGGATCCCCAGGTCTGTCTTGGTCTCCACTACTTAGTCTAATGGTGGATCCATGGGTCTATCTTGGTCACTACTACCTAGCCTAAGGGTGGATCCCTGGATCTATATTAGTCTCCACCCCTAGTCGAATGGGGGGGTACTGCAGTCATTCTTCCCTTGTTAAGAAAAAGGATAATGGTCTTCAAATACAGTTAGGGATAGAGAACAACAGAGTTTTAAATACATAGGGAACTCAAATGACTAGAACCAGATTAATTTAGTCCTCTGCCTCCAAGGAAGAAGCTGCAGAAGACAATGAGCGTTGTATTCTTTCCTCAGCATTGCTGCGATCCTTAAGAGATGGGTTGTACCTTTCCGATATAACCTGATTTCCAAAGCTGGCGACTCATTCTGCAGGGAGAGTTAGTGACCCAAGACTAAATTATAGTGTTCTCTGGCTAAGCCAGTAGAGGAAATACGCTGCAAAAGCAAGAAGCTCAGTACCCAAATAGGATTATAGTTATTCATTCCTATTTAAGAAGAGTTTATATATACTATTGACTTTGCGCCAGGCACTGTTTTAGGGGCTTTATAATCGTTAACTCACTTTACCCTCATGATAACCCTAGAAGTTGCCTCTAAGAGCCCACTGGGAAATGCATCCTGGGTATTCTGAAAGGGGGCGGGCACAGTGGGGGGGGGTGGCTGGCAGATTAAATGATGCTGTCCTGTGGCAACAGAGATAAACAGCTAAGCGGGAGGAACACAAGGGTGCCCAGAAATCTGTGCCAGTTTCCTGTGGCTGCTGTACCCATTACCACAAGCTTGCGGCTTAAGACAACAAATGTATTCTCTCGCAATTCTGGAGGAAGGAAGTCCAGAGTCAGTTTCACTGGGCCAAAGCCGAGGTGTGGACGGGACTACCCTCCCCAGAGGCTCTAAGGGAGAATCCATTCCCTCCCTCTTGCGGGTTTTGGTGGCTGCTGCCAGTTCCTGGCTCCTGGGCACGTCAACCTCCCCTCCATCTTCATATCACCTCCTCTTCCGTGAGTCAAACCTCCCTCTGCCTCCCTCTTACAAGGACATTTGTGATAGCATTTAGGACCCACCCGGGTAATTCAGGATGATCTGGTCATCTCAAGATCCTGAACTACATCCACAAAGGCATTTTTCTCCAAATAAGGTAACATTTACAAGTTCCAGAGACTGTATCTTTGGCCCAGATATCTCTGGGGGGCCATTTTTCAGCCTATCACAAAATCATCTGGCGAATAGCAGCTCCACACCCAGCACATACACACACAACCTCCCAAATTTGAGCGGGACTCGCCTGTGAAACTTAACCTTCTATCTGTGGCTTCATCAGAGTCCCAGGGACACAGATTTCAGCGCACTGCGAGGGGCTCCCCGCACTGGCCGGGAGTGGACTCCGTGCAGCTATGACGATTCCCTCACAACACGGAAAGAATGCCATTCTAGCTCCTTCCCATATTTCCCAGAAATCACCTTGCTTGGACTCATTTGGCAGGGAAACACCCAGGCGAACACCTGCTCGAGAGCTGAGCCTTCTCCATCCGTCTATGGCCTTCATTTCAATTCAAGGTCAGAAACTCCTTCATTTATGTTCTGCAGGCAAATAGAACCACTCGTCTTTCTCACAGCAGGTGCTTCCTGTGCTGACTTTACACCTGGCTGCATCTTACCTCTCCTGCCTTCGTATTCCCTTTGCTGATTTTTAAACCCACTTTTAAAAAAACTGCATTTTATTGTGTTGTGTGAATTTTTATAAAGCAGCCTTAAACAGTTTTTTTAAACACAGGTGGTATATAAATCGTACCAGTCCATTTAAAATACATAAATGTGTGACCAGGCATATGTCTGTACAAGAGTGTGTCTTCTGCCCTAAGGGGCGTGTTTCTACTCTTCCTTCCACAGCTGGGGGACAGAAGTTCAACCTCCACGTCTTATACTGGGCTCCTTCCAAATCGAGGTCCGAGCACACTGGAAGTGCTTCGGGCAGGGTGCTTGAGCTGGTGTAAATTACTGATCAATGGCCATTTAGGGTGTGTCTTGATAGCTTGTTGAGAAAAGTCACATGGTGTATGACCCCAGGGGAAATGAGTTGAACTCATCGTCCCTAGTATTTCTGCCAGGAAGGCAGATGGGCATCAGCGAGAGAGGACCAGCGCCCAGTGGGGAGTACTCCTGGCGATGGCCTGGCCGGGGACACACAGTAACTGCAGGTGGAGTCTGGTTAGCAAGCACCCTCCTCGTTCTCCAAACTCACCTCCATCTAGATTCCTGAGGCGTCCATGCAAAAGGGACACACCAGATGAACAGGCGCTATTACCAGCCTGCCCTTCAACCTCAAGTCCCCATGGCTTCCCTATCATTGTGCTGGACTTAGGAATTTCAGAGCTTTCTTGCCTTTAACACAAATGACGTCCTAGAGGTCATCTTAAGTGGTTTCCTCTCTCGCCCTTTCTCCCTGAGCCCACCCTGGCATCTCATCACCCTGAGGGCAGCAGAGAGAGAATGAAAGGTAAGCTGCTCTCTTCCCTAAGTCCCAGAACAAAGTCCTAACTTCTCTTCTCCGATACCCCGTGCCCTTGTGAGAGACTTGGGAAATGCTCCCAGGTCGTATGGTGACTGTGGCTTTAACCACGTCTATTTCTAATGCAAGTACTCCTCCCACCGAAATCGGCCTTCCCAGTAATGATGGTTTCTGTGTTCCTGGGGCCCCACTGGTCACTGACTTTCATTAGTGCTTCTGTCTTGGAGACGGGATGGAGAGCAGAGAGAGGGGGTCTTTGAGCTTCTGCCTGAGGTTGACAGTGCCTAATTCTCTCATCCTCTTGTCCTCCCCTCTCACAGGGACCTGCCTCTCTGGGGCTAGAACTCTTCCTAAACTACTGATCACGTCATGCTTTTCTTCTCCTCATCTTGCTTTGTTCGTGGATTTAACCAGGGTTGTTGCTCAACATCCTGTCGATGCTAAGCTTCCTTGTGAGAGTTCTTCAGAGAGTCAGGAGAACCAGGTTGGAAGCTGGGTCTCTAGGGACCTGTCCTCAGTTAACTGGTGGCCAGAGGCGTGAGGTGGGAAATCACGCATCCTTATCATAGTTGATTAGAACGAAGGCATCAGGCAGGCTGTTGACACCCTCTCCAAAGCCCACACTAGGTGGTCTGGAGGCCCACGCGCTCCCATAGACTTTTCACCCATGACACTGACCCAGCAGGTGTCAGCCGTTCTTCAGGTGTAACCTCCATATGTTACCTTCCAACCGAAGTTCTACCACCTCCGTACAGAATGGGCTCAGATACATCTCTCTGAACTGAAAGTACAATCCATGAAGACGAGAGGACTGGACATGCTTGGACTTTGACAATCGCTAAGTTTTCCTTGGGCAGAGAGATGAGACTCCACTGACAACTCGCCTCCAGTGAAGTGATGTTGGCTGCTGTGGGGGTCTCTGGGTCACAAATACACTTGGCGTATGTTTATTATCACGGGCTCTGAAAGAAATCAGGCCTGTGCATGTAGACGTCAGACCAAGATCCAGCAGAAAGCACTGCACAACAAAGCATTAAATAATACGGCACTGTGATGAAGGTGAATGGGCTGTACCTGGCAGTCTCCTTAGATTTCACATTATTCCAGCACCTGCTTGCGCCTTAAACGTAAAGCACAAAGTGCGTCTGAGAACTCCAGCTCCGCTGTTATTTAGCCACGGTCCTAGGCAAATCGCTTAACCCATTTAAATTATAGAAAGGAAAGTGTTTTATGAAAGCACACGGCACTGCACGTAAAAGTTTTCGGAGACTTCGTTTAAGCCATTACATCTGCCTTCTCACTCTTGGCCTCTTGAGGGACTTATTCAACCTCCAAAGCCAGCTCAGATGGCTCCACCAATATCCCCAAGTAGCCGTGGAGTCTCCTTCTGGCACTCAGCGGCCCATGGTACTTCCCCCATCACAGTACTTAACATCCCGTGCTAAGCTATTTGTGGAAGTGGAGAACTGGCCAGAGGCTCTTCACGGTGTTCGTCTGTTCTGGGCGCCTGGATCAACGTGATCCCGATAAATGCTAAATAATAATGCTAGCTGAAGGAGTAACATCACCCTAGGTTACAGAGGCATGAAAGCAAGGAGTCAGGTTGGCTAACCGACTATGAATTCCACTGGGGACATAAGGGGAACAGTATCGCTTGTGAATTGCAAGGCTTAAATTAGCAACAATTCTGCGTTCACTGCACATATGCCTAGGAAGCTAGAGGTGTTTTTCTTAACAACTATGGATGTCGCCTTACAGAGTAGTTCACAATTTCTGCAGCTTTCGTCCGGTAATGCTGGACTGCCTTATCGCCTACGTTTCTCTGCTGGTCACCGAGTAGCAAGACAGACCCACTCTGAACTTACAAGTAATGACTTACGCCAGGTAGCAAAAAACGAAACCAGCTGAATTTATTTTCTAGTCACCTGTGGCACCTTTGTAGAAGGGTATATTCGAAAACACTTTATGATTTGGGAAACTTTAATATTCCTTGCCAAGCTGTATGTACAGTATTTAAAGTGTACTACACTTAGAGTAAGAGAAGGTTTGGGGTGAGTTATATATATTTCAGATGGAGCGCTGACCACCCACAGTGGTTTATGTGTATATGCCACTTCACTGCAGGAGCCAGGAATGTGTCAGCCCAGCCGGAAGGGAAGGGCCCCTTGCTCGCCTTGATTCATTCCACTTCTAACTCTGACAGGCTATCCCACAGTGATGAGACAAAGGCCCAGAAACTCACAGGCCCTGGGAGTCACTGCGGGTCCCCGCAGACCCAGGGAACGCAAGCATTCTGAATCAGAGCGCTCCCCCAGACAGAGCCAGCCCCGCAAGCTTCGCCCGGGGCAGGCCAGGCAATTCTTCAGTGCTGCAGGGACAGCCCTCCGAGAGCGGCAGTGTTGGTGCTGGGCTGACTTAAAGCAGCACTTCTGGAACTCTGTGCAGAATGATGGTCGGAGGACTCGTGTCAAGGCGCAGGGCCGGGGGCAGAAGGCTGGGTGGGGTGAGACTCTGTACCACGTTTCCGGTGACGCCTGCTCCACGGACTACATCTTGAATTCTAGATCTCAACTAGATCCACATTAGACTCACGGGGGGGGGGGGGGCAGGGGAGACTTTTAGAACCGTACAGGCACCCAGGCCTCACTCCTTACTAATTAAATCTGAATGATGCTAGGGGCCGGAGCGGGGAGTGGGGTGGGCGCGAGGGGGGCACAAGGGGAAGTCTTGATCCTGGCTCGATACTGTTCTGAAAGCTCCCCCAAGCGATTCTCATGTGGTCAAGGTTCAGAACAGCTGAGCTCAGGTTCACCTCATTGTTAAGCAGGGGCCCAGCCTCGAAGGAAGAGGTTCCGGTAGACAACCAGACTTCACCTGGTTTTGCCACTTTCAATTTTCCCCACCGAGGACTTCCCTGGTGGCGCAGTGGTTAAGAATCCGGCTGCCAATGCGGGGGACACGGGTTCGAGCCCTGGTGCGGGAAGATCCCACATGCCGGGGAGCAGTGAAGCCCGGGCGCCACAACTACTGAGCCTGCACTCTAGAGCCCACAAGCCACAGCTACTGAGCGCGTGAGCCACAGCTACTGAGCCCACGTGCCGCAACTATTGAAGTCCACGCGCCTAGAGTCCCCAACAGGAGAAGCCACCGCAATGAGAAGCCCGCGCACCGCAAGGAAGAGTAGCCCCCGCCCTCCGCAACTAGAGAAAGCCCGCACGCAGGAACAAGGACCCAACACAGCCAAAAATAAATAACTAAAATGAATTTTCCCCACCGAACAGTCCCGCCACTTGCTGAAGGCAGTTTCCTGCCACCCCTCATTTTAATGGTGACTTTCAACACAGCAAATGAGCGGCAAGGCTTTTCCTTCTCTGCATATCACCCCTATCCCTGACATGGGGTTGTGTACATGACAGGCTGTCAACACGCTGCTTCACGATGGTGAGTTTTACGTCCTCTCTCTGACCCCAGAGAGGTGCTAATAAGCAACTACTGCACCAAAGGAGAGAAGAGAAGAGAAGCAAGGGGCCCAGAGTATTCAGTGACTGAACAGCCCTGAGACGTAACTGTCAGCCGCAGTCTACTGATAAAACAACTCCAGGAACGAGCTAAGAGAGGAATAAAGCTTCTTTCAAATTCTTACCGGCAAGAAAACAGACTGCAATTTTCTTTCAGCAGTTGATTGGATTCAACGCATTCAAGGGATGAAAGTTGATGATTCTTAATTCAGACCAAAATAGTATCGATACACAACCACAGACAGTTTAGCGTTTTATCCTCACTTGTAACCTACAAAGCGTAAAGTGTGCATGAAAGATTGTAATAAATATAGTAAGGCTTAAGGTGACGACCGTTTTGAGTGGAAGAGTTTGCTTTCTCACATAGTAGCTGACATTCAGAATCTTTAAAACCTGACACGTTCACCGCCTTACCGTGAGTGACACAAAACACAGCTTGCTCCAGTTCCCCCCATCCCCCCGCTTGAAGTATCTTTGTACTATCTTCCTTCCTCCCACATCTGATGGACAAACGATGATACAAAAATTTTTGACAGGTTAAGAGAATGCAGTTCTCTTGATTGGTGTGACCTGAAATGTTTACTGTTTCAGTGCAAAGCTTTTACTGAGTCACTGGACCATGAGTAATGCAGCTTACAAATAAATACAGCGCAACCCAGTGGCTTCAGAGCTCAGGGAACAGCAAGAAGGGCTGCTGTGAACACACCGAGGAAGGGCAGCAGGGAAGTGTTAGCTCTCTTACTCTGTAAACTGGAGGCAAACCCTACCTGTGAGAAAGCCGCCAGCTACACACGGGTCCTCTCATCTCGCACAAAGTAACCCGAGCAGGTCTTCTCCAGGGACCCTCTCATCACGCTCCCAGTACAAATCCTTGGCCGCAGGGCCTCAGGGCCAGGCTGTGAGGAGATTGCTGAACGCCTCCAGGTCACCTCAGTAGAAAGCGGCCCCCGAAGTGGCCTGAGGCCCCGCGCCCAGGCAGATCTCCCCGCCTGCAAACTGAACGGGCAGCACAGGTCCCACTGGCCTGGGGACGCCCGCAGCGGGGGAGGAGAGGAGAAGCACACGCTGACAGTCGCCTCCCTCCTGGGTCCTTTAGATGGACTCCAGGATCCAGTCGGCGCTGCAGAGCGGGGAGACGGGCGGTGAGGGGTCCCTCGGGGGGCTTCGCTCCCTCCTGTCGTGCAGGGGGCTCTGCTCCTGGAAATAGCCCTCCTCGTCGTCGAAGAAGCCGTTCTCCAGCGCGTAAGTGCAGTCTGAGCTCGACGCAGCCTGGCACGCTCCCTTGTATTCCTGGATGGACTCGTAGAGGCTGTATAGCTGGCAGAGCAAGGACATGTCCAGCTGTCGGAGGCCGACCTTGAGGGAAGGGGCAGGCAGGTAAAAACGACACGTCAGCACTGCAGCGTCACCTCAGCTGTACCCTCAGCCAGCCATCTGCTCGCACCTGCACATTCCATCCACGCGGCAAACGACGCAGAGCATCACCTGAATGCTTCGGATTTCCAGTTCTGAGAAAACCTTAATTACGTGATGCCCACGCCTCAGACGTTACTCAACATGTCAGGGAAGGGTCACACCCGCAGGGCGGCGGGGGCCCCGGCACGCCCTGTGGAGCAACAGCTTTGCAAATTCTGCAAGCCCCAGCTGGCTTCACATTGGACAGCAAGATTCAAGGGTGTCATTTCCTCTCGCCACGATCAGATTCAGAGAAGACCCACGTGTGCCTGCCCTGCTACGGCCGTCTCTCCTCCCTGGGCCAACAGTCTCCTTGCCACCGCCAGTGGCTCACCGGTCAGTGTCACACACTGCCCCCTGGAGCGCTCACCCTCCAACCAGCTCCGTCTCCAGGCTCACAAGTGGTCAGACTCCCTCTCCTCTGGACAAGAGGACATCTCCTCCCGAGATGGCTGTGGGATCACCCGCCAGAGCGGCCACCGAATCAGCCTAGTGAGACCCGGGACCTCTACAGATTCTCCTGGGAACTATTTTCACAAGCGATGACAGAACCAAGAACATTTAAAAGTCACGTATTTGTTTACCTTCAGGTTCCTCCCTTCCCCGCGGCCCATCCCAGGGAAGAGAGCACAGTCAGGACAGGCGATGCATCGTTTCCATCGATCCCAAAGGGAGAAGGGTTAATTCACCTAGAAATGCAGCCTTGACCAACGCATCTACGCTTTCCTGTGCGTGAGAACCACTTGGGGATCTTGCTAAGCCTGCAGGTTCGGACTCGGGCCCCAGGCCTGAGGCCACTGGTGACGGGAACACTGAGCAGTGCTGCTGGGTGGCAAACCTCACGGAGTCTCGAGGGGAGACACTCTAAACAAGATGCCAGATTTATCAGCTCTATGTCTCACCTGATGACAAAATGGAATACTTCCTCTTAATCTATTGGGAGGATCAAATGAAATCTCAACCATTTAAATAAACAGGAGTCAAATGCCTCCTGTGTATCAAGCGCTAGGCTAAAGGGGTCGCGATGCCCGGGGAACAGTCCACAGAAAACCGCAGGGAGTGTCAGAGGAGTTAGTCTTTAATATTACCCAGCAGTGAGATTTTCTGCGCAAGGGAAGCTAGGGCCCAGGAAGGAGCGGTCACCCAGTGACAAGACTGGGCGATAAACTCCGGGTCACTCTTCACACCGTCAACCACGCCCAGTCACCAGCCCTCTCTCCAGTACAGCCGAACAGACCACAGAAACGGAGCCGCTCGCACCGCCTTTGCATAATAGCCAGGATGCTCAAAGGAAGACCCAGACAGAGATGCGGGTCCTGTTCTTTCTGGAGCGTTTCCCTTTATTCTAGAATTCCTTCTACCTAGAACTCCTAAAGAAGATGCTCCCAGGCAGAGACCTCGACACAAGCCGGGGGCGTGGCCTCCAGGCCCAGCTCTGGCACTTTCCATGGCTTTGTTGAGGCCCTTGCCCTCAACCTGTCAATAAATGGAGGCTTTGGGCCAGATAATCTGTGGCTACGCAAACACTGGGGCTCTGTGTCCTAAACCACCGCTCCTTAGTCCTCAACGAATGGCGAGCGCCTGGGAGAAGGCTTTCCTGAAGGACAGACATGCCCCAAGGCATCCTACTCTCCAAAGCACACCTTGAACAGGGAAGGCAAACCAAGAGGTGACCGGGCGGCCACAATGTCCCACTGTCGGGTCAAGACACCATCACTATTCCTAATGAGTGTGTTTGTGTGTGTGTGTGTGTGTACGCATGCGTGAGTGCACACAAATATACGTGTGTATGTCGGAAGAGTGGGTCCCTGACATTTGTGGTTTAAAAATTACGCAGATGATCCTGAAGTCCAGTTCTAGTGAAGAACCAGGGTTCTTGACGGGAGTATCCGTCTGCCTCTCCCGGGCCACGTGTAGGGACTGTCCTGGGCGCCCGGAACCGCAGGCCGGCAGGGGGCGCGGCGCCGTATCCGGGGCGCGGCGCCGCATCCAGGGCGCGGCGCGGCCCCGGGCGCCCGCCCGCCGGCCCGTATCCAAGCTGCGAGAGCACCGCAGACCAACTGTTCAGTTCCTGAAAAGAGCGGCAGCTGCTGCCACCCTTGTTTCCCTCTTCACTGTTCTTTTCCACTCTGCTGGCCTGCAGGGTTTCAGCTTGGAAAGGAATGGCAGGGACCTCGGGGCTCCGGCCAGGGCAGCGCCCGCGTGCCGCCTCATTCCTCCGCCCGCTGAGCCCTGATCCGGCCCGGGGTGTGCGTGGCGTCGCCGGGGCGGCCACACTGGACGCACGCTCTCCCCGTCAGCCTGCTTTGTGGGAAGCAGTGGTAACTGCAGACTCTCAAGGAGGAAAGGCCCTCCCGTGTCTTACTTCAAACCCCAACGAAGAGGCCCTTGCAAACCAGCTAGTTCATTTCAAACCGATGTAATTATTCTTTACACCAAGTCAAAACTCTGCGAGCCCTTTGATGCTATGTGTCGCCGCTGCACATACAAATTTAGTTACTCTCTTTCTTAACCACCTTTTAAATATTTGAGGATAATCTCTTTCCACCACCTTCACCCCCTAAACCATTTGCCTTCTCCGAGCTAATATCCTCAATCCTTCCACTATTCGTGATGACTCTGTTCTATTAACCATCTAGTTCTTTCCTCTGGACTTTCCAAAGCCTCCTCCACGGTATCCGGATCTGAATACAACAACCAAGCCACAAGGTTCAGACTCGGCAAATTCACATGGCCCTACCTTCTCTGGGATTTTATACAGGGAACATAAACTTTAATGAAGGAAGTCACACCTTCCAGAGAGTACACCAATATTTGCTCTGAAAGTCATAGTAAACATTCATCCAGAATCCTGGAGATGCTTCTGCTGGGTCACTCTGATACCAGTAGGGTTGGGGGAATCCCAAAACTGTTAAGGGAAAAAGAAGTAGCAGGGAGTGACATGCTACTGGCCCAGGTCTGTCACCCTGCTGGGCCACTGGAATGCAGTGGGCACAGGTGAATGCAGAAGACTAGGCTCCACGGCTCTACAACCCCTGACAGGCTGCAGAGGCCCCGACCTCCCACGATGCCGTGCTACCCCCGAAGCGAGGTTCCAGGCTATTCTCCTTAGGTGCCAAGGTTCTCCAAGGCATTCCCAGGCCTACGTGGGAGACACACTAGGCTGGGAGTCGGATCATGACCTGGACCTTTCTGCACCGTGGCGGCTGGTGATTCACAAAGCTGCCTTGTCATCGGGCAGAAAGCTGGCCTAGAAACCAAGTCTGACCAGCCCAGGGATACAGCGCAGCCCTGTACATGCCTGTTACACAAGCCAACAGATGCCAAGCGTTTGGACTAACTGAACAGGATTACAGGGATTTAAAAACAACACACGTGCACGCACACGCCCACACCCCACCCAGCTTCTCGGGACCTCCTTCTTCGGGTGCTAGATTCCACTTCCTCTGATTCACCAGCAATCCTCCAGATTAGCTAGGAGGACATGGGGTAAGTAAACAGGAAGCTAGGAACAACCTAGCTTCCTAGCCAGGACCCCCCCTCTCCCCCAGCTGTGCTTGTTTAAACATTTTCACTTGAATTTTCTAGATGTAAATTGAAAATCCCTAGGCAGCATCCCCCGATCTGGTCTGAAACTAAGCTCCCCTGCGCCTCATGCACTGTTCAGGCTGAGGCCCCTTCACCCCGAGTGTCCCCTGGCTGTCTCCAACTACATCTGTTGAAGCCCAGCCCCAGGGTCTCCTCCACTCTTCAGACCTGGATGGGCTCAGCCACCAGCGCTCCTTGCTTTCCCTTGCCTTCTCTGCCTGTCTCATGGCATTTATCACTCTCTACCTTATGCTGTGGGTACACACACGGTCTTCCTTCTCCTACTGTAGGAGGAGCCCAGATGGCAGGGACCCACCCGCCCTTTGGGTCCCTCAGCACCCAGCGCAGAACCCTGCAGAGGAAACTCGGATACTGGTTGCCTGAGGGAAAGCGCCTCGCTGTGGAGACCTCGGTGCCCTCCCAGAGGACTCCTGGCAGCGTCCTGGCAGTGCGTCGCACTAGGATCCGCAGGCCCCTGGCTCCAAACCAAGGTCCCCCTGAGGAAAGCCACAGACCGCGTGGTTCTCGCCACGTCATCAAAAAAGCACTCGCCTCTTGCCTGACAGGAGGCACAAAACCAAGATTCCTTCCTGAGCGCTCGTTACAGAGCCAGCCATCTGCAGCTGGAAGACAAACTCATGACAGGCCAGAAAGCAGGCTCTCAACACTGGCGCCAAGAGAACTCAACTGCCATTATGTTCTAGGACATGATGAAATCACCCATGAACAAGAACTTCTCATCCTTCCCGAAGAAAGTGAGGCGGCCGTGGTGGTGGTGGTGGCGGGGGGGGGGGGGGGGGCTAGGCAGGGGAACATGCCCTCAGCAAGCCCACTAACCCTCGCCACTGTCCCCACCCTGCGAGCAGAAGCCTGTCACCTTACGGACGTGTTCCCACGGGTCCCTAAAGGACAGCTGCTCTCCTCATTCACAGCTGGATTCAGAAAATGCAGCTCTTATTTGAAAGTGCAGTTGAAAAATTCAGACCGGCTCATTTTAGAAAAACACAGACTTCTAAGACCCTGCCATTCGCAGCCCCTTGGTCTACACCTCTGAGACAATTCAGAACAAGCCACTCGCTTCCATCTCTTTAAACTGCTAGCGTGATTCCTTCCTCTTAGCGTGATTCCTTCCTCTCCCTGGTCAGGCTTCCTGCCTCCTTCCTGAACTTTTCCCACGAGCAGAGCTCCCTGCACGCTGCCTGCTACACGCACAGGTGGCTCACCAACCCGCGGCATCTCCCACGACCGGGCCGGATAATCCTGAACAACCCTCGCTCGTGACGGTTTCAAGAGTTCACAGTGGGCTGGCCCCATGAATACACCTCAGACAGGGTGCTGGTCCCCAGCTGGGTCTGGGGTCACCCAGCCTCTGGATATCTTTGGAGGGTGGTGTTGAGGAGGAAGTTCTTCCTGACTTTCAGATTATAACAGAAACATTACCATTAGGGTACAAGGCCTAGAAGATGAAAGAAGACTTTCATGGGAGATTTATGTTGATTGAAAACAAAGCATCATGAAAAATTTTAGGATTTTCTCAGAAGTAAAAAATACATTTAAGAAAAAGAGTCTGTTTTATTGAAGTAACTAAGAACAAAATTTGGGGTAATTCATCGGTGCAACTTCTTCCCAAACACAGCAGTGAGTAGAAAATAAGACAAACATACAAGGAAATGGCCTTATTTGTACCCAGCTCCGTATAGGAGCCTGGGCCCAGGGGAGGGGGAAGCAGATCTGATGCCAGCGTGGGCAGTGAGCCCTCTCTCCTGGTAGTCCTCTATCTGCTATCGCTGTGATTCCTCAACCTAAGATGAAAACTACCCCACCTCACATGGGGCGAGGGATGTACAGATCCAAAGTTAAGCTATAGAATCGGGAACTACAGTACAGGGGGCCCCAAAATATGGGGACAGACGCGGAAAAAGTCTGTCGGGTGAAAGTTTAGTTCGGAACATAACGGATGATAGAAACTTAAGAAATTATATTATAGTCATACAATAAAAACCAGGCAGTCATTTAAAAGACAGAGCAGCTCTCTAAGCACTAGAGTAGGACACTGACCAACACACACCATTTGGCACGAAAGTTCAAGGTACAGAATTGTATGTTTAGTAGGATCTCACTTTATACATCTATGCACACACACGTGCAAGCTTCTGACTAGAAGAGAAAGTGTCCGTTAGCAGAATTTACTTCTGGAAGGTGGGACTGGATGTTCACGGCCTTCTGTACTGCTTAATTTTTTTTTCCAACAAGCACGTTACTCCTAATTTTAAAAACTAGTACTAATAGGGCTGCATGCTTGTAAAACCCTTCTGGAGGACTCACTGGCAATGTCTATCAAAAGCCTTAAAACATCACATAACTTTTTTCTTTTTTTTGGCTGTGTTGGGTCTTCCGTCTCTAGTTGCGGCGGGCGGGGTCTACTCATGGTCGTGGTGCGCGGGCTTCTCAGTGCGGTGGCTTCTCTTGCTGCGGAGCACGGTCTCTAGGCACGCGGGCCCAGCAGTTGTGGCTCGCGGGCTCAGTAGTTGTGGCACATGGGCTTAGTTGCTCCGCGGCACATGGGATCTTCCTGGACCAGGGCTCGAGCCCGTGTCCCCCGCATTGGCAGGCGGATTCTCAACCCCTGCGCCACCAGGGAAGTCCCTCACGTAACTTTTAACCAGCTAACCAGTTCATTTCTGGGGACCGTGGAGTAGAAAATCTCAGCTGTACACAAATAGGTAATCCTCATCCTTGTTCTGTGAGGTAGGTGTGGATTCTGTTACGATGAGGAAACTTGAAGCCCTGAAAGATGCAGGCCCTTCACTAAGAGCAGGGGGCTGCAAGCAGGTGGTAGGACTCCAGCGTCCATGCCGGACCATCAGCTTGCCCGCCTGCACAGACGGCACTGGGAGATGCCGCCATGTCAGCTGTGGTGCAAGCTGCTGAGATCACAGGTGCCTTTTATTTGGGGCTTTTCTGAATTTTCCAGATTTTCTCCTGTGAATATGTCTTAATTCATAACGAGAGAACTTTTAAAGTTATCTTTTGAAAACGTAATGAATGAGTAAGCACATCCAATGAACAGCTTGTAAATTTATTTTAGACAAGACTTGGTAAATGCCCCCAACTTAATGAGACTGTCTAGTGTACATCCACAGGACTGGAATGCAATAAAGCAGTAACTAATGGATCATAATCTGATTTCTGAATAAAGGATGTGTTGACAGAAGGACGCTGACCCGCATACTGTTTAGAAAAGGAAAGTCAAAGAGAACAGCTTCATCGGTGTTGATCTAATAGAGAAAAAGCTATGAACTCAGCAGCCGGAGCTGGACAGAGCTGCCCCTGCAGGACCCCGAGCTCCCCGGCATGCTGTGATCCTGGGCTCCCTAAGCAGGCTTCCATCCGTCACACGGCTCCTCCCCAGGGGGATGCACATCAGTCAGCCTCGTCTCCTGTTAACACTGTGGCCCCACTGAGCTGAGGACTGCCTCGGAAGAGCCCCGGTGACTCAGAGTCAGCAAACAGACCAGGTGCATGGCCTCGCCGGGGATTAGGCCGGACCCAAAGCTCGGCCCACCTCTACACTCTCCCATGAACTCCTCGACCAGGAAGGGCAGTTTGAGTGGAGTTTTCTGCTTGCACCAGAAGGCATCCGCACTGATGGATGGGGCCCATTCTGCAACTCAGCAGTTCTCATGAAGACGGCCTTGCTCATCTCTGACCTAAAGTAATGATAGTACCAATGAAGCCCATTTCCTCTCGTTGTGTCCTAGGTGAAGATGAAGAAAAGCGATCAACTGTTGTCTTTAAGAAACGTCTTTGTACATTCCTTAACTTTCCCGATTACAAAAATAAAATATTCTAACTATTAAAAAGTCAACGGGGGTTTCCCTGGTGGCGCAGTGGTTGACAGTCCGCCTGCCGATGCAGGGGACACGGGTTCGTGCCCCGGTCCGGGAGGATCCCACATGCCGTGGAGCGGCTGGGCCCGTGAGCCATGGCCGCTGGGCCTGCGCGTCCGGAGCCTGTGCTCCGCAACGGGAGAGGCCACAACAGTGAGAGGCCCGCGTACCACAAAAAAAAAAAAAGTCAACGGCTCATAACTATACAAAGAGTCTTCCATAATTTCACGTTCTAAAGCAGCAATCTTCAAATGTTTTGGTCTTGGGACCCCTTTATACTCTTAAAATTATCGAGGGTCCCCAAGATCTCTTGTTTATGTGGGTTATACCTATCAGTAGTTACCTTATTGGAAATTGAAACTGAGAAACTTTAATATTAATCCATTCAAAAACACTATACCCATTGTTAATATAAATAACATTTTTATAAATGAGATTTTGTAAATCTTTTTAATCTCTGGCTTATCTGCTCTGTACTTGATCCTTGTAACATGCTTTTTTTGGTTGAAATAAACGTGGCCTCACACAGGTATGTAATTGGGAAAAAGAGGAGTATTTTAATCACCTTTCAGGTAATTGGGGCTATTCTTCTTTGACGCTATCCTTAAGGTGGCTCCAGTGTGGAATTTGAAACTATGACAATGAGCTTTTCATACTGTTTCATTAAAACCCACCAGTCTCGCACTCTGAACGGACCTTTTAACCACGTGTCAAGCGTTGGTTATGTGAAACGTGTGGAAAAATGATTCACTGAATTATTTAGCTCCTCGAAATACTGATACATTTTCTTAGGTACTACTTTGGAAAATCACATTTGTCAATGTGACCACCACATAATTACGGACCCCCGAAAGGATCTGGGAACCCCTAGATGTCCTCAGACCATAATTTAAGAACCACTGTTCTTAACATATCCACTTTCAGCTGTTTAGCATATGTCCCTCAAGACACCATGCATACACAAACGTATACATGTGCTGTTTTGTAACTTAACTTTTCCATACCTTGAACACCTATGTTTATTTACATAGTTACCACATTCTTTTCAACAACTATACAGTATTCTATCACTGTTATATATTATTATTATAGAATACTACTATGTATCACTGCAAAAGATATTCTTGTACAAGTACTGTTATTCCCTTGTGTGACTATTTCTGTAAGATAAATTTATGAAAATGAAACTGCAGGGGAGAAGGCAGAGAAGGGGAATGGGATGCCTTCCTTCCAGTCCTTCCCCAATCCTGGGGCCACAAACAGCAGACCATTCATCAAGGCTTTGTGTCCAAGGCCTGAAAGTTCATTACTCAAGATGATAAATGCAAACATGTATGCAGTTGAGGCCAAAAACCAGGTGGGACTAGAGGAAAAAACACGACTTACTAATGACACGTTGGAACTCAACACACATTTGAAGGTTAGCTTGCATTTTGTCACTTTCTTGAATGATATCCAACTAATTGAAATTGCCTCTCTGCAAGAGCAGATGCAGTTAAGGAAGAGCATCTGAAGCTAAAAATCAGAAAACCAAGTTCTTGGACAATATACAGAAAACTTCGTGTCAGCACCTAGTGTTTTTTAGAAAACTGACATGAGAAGCAAGAGAAAGAGGTTGGTGCCCATTCTGTTTTACGGTGCGTATTTCCCCGAACCCACACCATCACTATGATCATTGTTTTCAATCTTTGCTAATCTTTTAGGTAAAACACGATACCTTATTGTTTTAATTTGCATATCTGTGGTTACAAGGGATTTTAAACACCTTGCCGTTCTCTTTACCTGCATGAACTTGGCTATTTCATTGCCAATCCTAAGTACAGTTGACAACCGAAGAATACACCAAACACCCTCCTTCCAAGTTTCTAGTCTCCATATGTATTTTGGTAATCTTCCTTAGCCCCGCCTCCCCAGGCTGGGACAGGCCTGGCATCCCACAGACGTTACCCCTTCCCTAGAGAGCACAGATCAGAGGACACACACCCCCTCCACTTCTCCAGTCAAGGACAGCACCTCCCTCCCCGAATACTTGAAGACAGGATTCTCTGACCTGCAAAACGAGGCCAGCCCATGGCTCCTTAGGGCCAATCACGGAAGTGGACAGAGAGCGCTCATGAAAACTGAGAAGGCCACCTCTCTTAAACAATTTCTGTAGATCCGCAAGGAAGGCTAAGGGTTTGTCTCTTGGGGGAGAATGAACATCTCTGTTATGTCTGTGGGGGAATGAGCCACAGGAAAGAAGGAGCAGCCTTTGTGAGCCCTGCCTACTTATCACTTGGAAACATCTGGAGAATGTGGGCAAGCAGTGAGGTGAACAGGAGGCCAGGGCTCTGGAGAACAGCACTGGGCAAGAGGGGGCAAACATCTGACCTGGCCAGTCTCAGGGCTGGTTTCCTGCTCAGGGACTCTGTGATCTGTCCATAAGGTTTCTTACCCAGTATCGTGAAAAATTTAGCTTCTCAGATTGGGTTCTGAAGTCCCTGTAGTGCTGGGGCAGGCATTGCAGGAGCAAAACTGCACAGCTCCTGACCGCTGCTGGGTGGGAGAAACTGCCTGGGGACTTGTGGCCCCCTTCCTGGGCCCTCTCTGAACATCCTTGCCCACCTTGCCTCGAAGATCTACAGCAACGTCAGGCCCGGGCCCAGAGCAGGAGACACGGATGGCTGCAGGGTGCAGAAAGGCCTGGGCACTGGCTCTGTAAACAAAGAGGTACCCAAAGTGCCAACAACTGGGGCACGTTTAGAGCCACACTTAACAGATGAATGACTTTAACCAAAAGGGGGAGAAAAAGCAGAAGGGCAGCACTATTCATGAGAGACTTCTGAGTTGGGGAAAATGTGAATTTAGAGTCTCTACAGGGAGGTACAGTAAGAGATAAAAGTTGAAAGTGGTACGAAAACATATCTTTCAATCCTTTACATCTTCAAATCTTAAGACTATAAGTGTAGGGCTCTCCTGGTGGCACAGTGGTTGAGAGTCCGCCTGCCGATGCAGGGGAAGGCGGGTTCGTACCCCGGGAGGATCCCACATGCCGCGGAGCGGCTGCGCCCGTGAGCCATGGCCGCTGAGCCTGCGCGTCCGGAGCCTGTGCTCCGCAACGGGAGAGGCCACAACAGTGAGAGGCCCACGTACCGCAAAAAAACAAAAAAAACAAAGACTATAAGTATGATCTCACTTAGAGATAACCTTGAAAGGGAATGAAACCAGGCCAATGACCCCATAGACACAAGTCTCCTTTCACACGCACGAGCTATCATACAGACTTTTAGCTTTTGCTTTTATTGGGTGGATACTGGGATGGAGACAGGTATTACACAGGGTAAGAACGGCCTAAAATCTTTAAGAACTATTGTAGACAGCCACATTTCTGATGAACCAAGTCCAAGAATGGCAAACTTACACCCTTCTTCCTTTTCTGCTCCCAGCCCTTTGCATTAAGTGGATCTGTCACAAGCAGGTGTAGCTGTGCAAGGGTCCTCGGAGGCACTAAGCACACTGCATTAGGGAAGACCTGCCCCCGTGCCCACGTTATTTTATGACAGAGCAAACGTCTTCTATAGGCACCATAAGGACCCATAAAAACATGAGGGGAAAAGAATTATACTACTATTGCCAACTGGATCCTTTATGGCATTTAATCTCATTTTCCCAATAAGGGACCTGTAGCCTAAAATAATGAAGAGGCTTGCCCAAGTTATATCACATAATTTGATAACAGGATTCAAGCTCTTGATGCCCGGCTCATGAGCTTCCCAGCTCTCAAAGAGCTTGTTAAAAATGCAGATTCTGCCTCTCCCCCATTCTGATTCTGTTGGTATAGGAAGGGGCCCAGGAATCTGCATTTTTATCGAGCACCACAGGGGACTCTGGGGCTGCTGGTCCATTTGGGGAACACCAAGATAAGCCATACTGGTGAGAAGACCAGTGGAAACACAAAGACAATACTAAAGGCCAGCGGCCATCCCCAGTCGCCTCTGCCCAAGGTCGACCAAGAACGCTGCATTGGGAGCTAATGCTCTTACCTCAGATGGCATTTCACAGGCCTGGCTCGAGATTGGACCTCCAACCAGAAACCCATGTAAAGACTCAGACCTGCTCTCTGAGACGCTAGTTTCGTGTGTAGGACGAGGACTGAACGCTGCGGGGATTTGGACTACTCAAGCTCATGCCTGTCTCCTAGAATACAGTTCACTGGACAAGCTCGTTAGGCCTTTAGCTGTTGTCTCAACTGAAATGCGGGAAAGATAAGTCTTGCTGCTCTCAGGAATCAAATCCTTTTTCTCAGATTAAATTCTTCACCCAAACCACTGCAGCTCTGGAACTCGAAAGTTCTGCGCGGGTGACTTCCCACTCACGCACAAGTGGGTGACCAAAGTAACTGCTGGACAGCTTGAAGAAAAAAAGAAAAAAAATGAGGCCAAGAGTCTTCAAAGCTACTAGAACGTGCTGCTGGTTTGAGGAGTGGAACCCAAGAAGACACGGACCCCGTGTCTCCAAAGACAGACACGGCCATCTCCCAGCCCCACGGCTGAGGCTCTCGTTGTGTCTCTCCGCTTCCGTGGGACACTTTTGAGGACCTAAGCTTGATGTGCTAACCCCACAGGGCTGCTGGCCAGTGGTCTCTGAAGAACCCTGCAGGGAAAGGCGTGTGCCAGGTCCCTGGGGACCCTGAGAGTCGCCTGTGTCCTTCAACCACACGCAAGGATTTGAAACGCCAACCGAGATCTTCTGAGCCAAGCTAGCCTGTCAGCGTGGCAGATAAAAATCTTTGAAACTATGGGGGCCTTGAGGGCAAAGTATTCTTATCCAGAAAAAGGTCTGCGGTAGACATCTAGTACTTTGGCTGTCCAACAGCTGCCCCCTGCTCCATTTCTGCAAATTGTTCTTTCTTTGAGGGATGCCCAACCCCGAACCCCACCCACGTGGTCATACCATCATAGTAAAATACCATCCTGCCCTCGGTCACTGACAGCTGGCCCAGGCTGGCCAGACCCCACCAAGCTGGACCCACTGGCATCCTTCCACACAGTATTTTCAAAGTGGCAGTAAGAAGCATGGCTGAGGGACTTCCCTGGTGGTGCAGTGGACAAGACTCTGCACTCCCAGTGCAGGGCGCCCAGGTTCGATCCCTGGACCGGGAACAAGATTCCAGCATGCATGCCACCACTAAGAGTTTGCATGCCACAACTAAGGAGCCGGCGAGCCGCAACTAAGGATCCAGCAGGCTGCAACTAAGGAGCCTGCGTGCCACAACTAAGGAGCCCTGTATCTGCAACTAAGACCCGGCGCAACCAAATAAGTAAATAAATAAATATTTTTAAAAACGAAGCATGGCTGAACCTGGGAGTGTGGACACTTTCGGCAGCCACATTCCAAAATGTAGGGGAAAAATTTTTTGCATAAAAAGGAGGGGAAAGGAGAATACAGTGGCCTTCCTGGGTTCCCCATCAACCCTGGTTCTAGTCTGTCTCTGTACACATGCAGCCCTACAAGGTTCTCCTTTTGCAAGAGTTGGTTCAAACTGAGTCTCTATTACTAATACAGAGTCTTCAGACATGAAAAAATGACAAGTGGCCGAAACTACAGCAATCATATTGCTGCAGAGAGGCCCACCTCCACCACATGTTATAAGTTTCTTAACACCTAGATACTTCCTATTCACCTCTGTGTCCTCCACAACACTTTATAACTAGCAGACACCTGGTCAACATCTGTTGAATATGATCCAAAACTATTCTCTGATGTTGGCAAACAAACAAACAAACAACAATCTCAGCTTCTTGTTTTAAAGGACTTTTTCAGGTCTAAAGAGCAATAAGCATCTGTGTGACCCTCGCAGCTCTCCAAACGAGCTCGCTAGGGGAGGGGAAGGGAAGTCACAGGAGCACAGAACTTCAGTTACCCTGTTATAAGGACAGGAAACCAGCACTCTCAGAGCAGAGCAGGGCGTCGACAGTCATGGGACAGAACCTCTGCCCACACGGGGGCCCCTGGACACCAGCTTCCCCAGGTTCTGCCCTCACCGTGCATCAATCAGTTATCTCCAGGCCAGCCTCCAGCTCCACATTCTGAAATGTTTAACATACTCTTCCGCTGATGTAATGGCAAGCCACCTTCCCCCGTAAGCAGCCACTCCTCCTGACTCCCCTAGTGCTGTGATGAACCCCACTTTCCCCATGATGGATTATCAAGGTTATTACTGCCATATAATGGCACACTATGGAGTGAGAGAAGACATTAGAGTATACATTGACCTAGAAAATATTTGTGATATGTGCCCCCCGAAAGTAGTAAAATGCAGTGATTAAACAGGGTCTTGGAGCCGGACGCATCTGACTGACTTTGTCCGCCTTAGGTGAGCTACTTAAATTCTGAGTCATACTTTTTAAACTAGACACTTTCAGTACCTGTCTTGTGCAGAAGTTATAAAATTCGAATAAGACGACGTAAGGAAAGCATTCACATCGTGCCTCCCGGGAGATGCGCCCAGACATTAACGGTGACTATCCCCAGGCACTAGGACTGTAATTTTTCGTTGTTTTGCCTGGCTGCACTTTCCATCAAGACACTTAAGTCATCTCTGGCTCCTCAGCATCACTGTCCCTGACTCCTAACATTGTATCAGCAACTCCTGCAGATTCTGTCTCAGAGAAGTAGCCCCCATTTGATTCTTGTTTCCCATTCCCGGGTCCCCATGCTGCCGGAGGCTCTCACCTGCCCCGACCATACCTCTAGCGTCTGCCAGGAGCTCTCCCTCCTCAGCGCCCTGCTATCACATCAACGCTTTCCAAGCCAGCTCTCCGGCTCAACCCCTTCCTTTGCTACTGGAGGCTTTCCGCAACCCACCCGGCCCCGGCCCCCGGCCCCTCGCAGCTGCAATGTCCACTCCTGCGTTATTCCAATGGGAGCGCCCTTCGGGCTGGCTGTGCTGCTAGACTCCTATCACCCTCTCTCTTCTTAAAATGCAGCCACCTTCTGATGCCTTCCGCACTACTGCTGCTGGAAGCTGGCCCTCTTTCTGTGCTGGCACAGGACTGTTTCAAAAGGAACTAATTTCATTCTGCCAGGACTTCTAGTTAGGTCCCTTGACACAGATCTGACCTCAGGCCTTCAGAGTCAATAGATCAACACAAACTACTAGGCAGATAATTCAGGCACGAACTCTCCGTTCTGATCTTGCAAGGCCCCCCAGCGGGAGCCTCAGTTTGAGGTGACCACTCAGACCCCACCGCCCTAGGTTAGTAAATCTCAAAAAGCCAAAAAAACAGAGTACTTCGAAAGACCTTGTGACGTTTCTTGGGAGGGACCTGTCAAGGCCTGTAGCCATATTTTGTCTTGTTCTCAGCTAAATATCAGACAGACCTAAGATGGCTGTTTACTTTCCTTGTGCTTCAGATAGTGGCTTTGAGAGAGCTCTGGTCCAAGGCATAATGAGAAGGCTGTGGCTATACTTCAGTTGCACCAGGAGGGACCTGGAAAAACACTTTCGGGAAGGGCATGTTTACTCCCACTTGGGAGTGTGTGAGACTCCAAAGCACTTTCACAAAGCAGAGAGAGCTTCACAACAGGAAAAAACCTCTCTGAGGTTTTCCTGTCTCTGTTCTGGTAACTTAACCAGGATGGGTCTTCCTATTTCACCCCCGTATTTATGCTGCATCCAAGTTCAGGCTGTAAACATACTCGGTGTACATTTATCTAATTAAAACACAGCTTACCAGCTGTGCAATGCTGGTGTCGATTAATGTTTATTAATAAATTTAGAACAGTTGGCTTGGAATTTAAGTCATTCTGTAAGAAGCTTAGAAAAATCTTTTCGTAGAGAACTGGAAATCACTTCAGTGGCAGCCACGGAGGGGGAAGACAATATCTAATTGATTAAAAGGTGTTAAGGCTGTTTTTCTAGATTTAATTCTCAGTATTCAGAACAGATATGCTCCTGAAAAAATGCATAAATTGAATTTTTCTAAAGAATATCTTAATGCACTCGATGCATATTTAAAGGATTCCTATTATAAATTTTTTGGTAAATTTATTCTTGGGGAAAAAGCAGTTTTCATATAGCAGATTTCCTTAATAAAGTATTTACCTGTGCCAGGAGAGGGGAAAAACCTGCACTAGGTAAAAGGAATGGGCAAATTCTAGAAAGAGAGAGGGTGGCCCGGGGAAGGTGCTCAGGGGCCCTGCGGGAGGGTTAGAAGGAGGAAGTTCTTCTGTTCTCTTCTAGGCTGGCCTAAGCCTGGAGAAGGCTGGAGAAAGGCTCTCTGCCACCCAAATCCCTGTCCTTGAGTTGCTTCTGGCGTCACCCTAAGTCGTGCGTCCTGGTCCACAAACACCTAACATACTTCCCAACGACTGCGGAAAAACTAAGCCCCATTGTTTAGAGCCCGGACACAACCTGAAGAACCTGCACGGGCTTCACCCAGACGGCGAGCATGCCACCGCCCCACTCCTCCCGAGCGGGCTCGGGGTGTCGCCGTACCGCGCGGACACGGTCAGGTCGAGCGGTTGCTTTCACGGCCATCTGTGGGCCGGAGCCGCTCCGCCGTAATCCAATTCTGCACGCGCCGCCTCGGGCGCGGGGGAGGGGCGAGGGCTGTTCCCATCTGCCGTCTACACTCGCAAGGACAAAAAGCTGTTCCTCTTCAGGGCAGAAGAACACAATCGCACACAGCTCTGAAGCCCTCGCGCGCAGCGATGGCCGCTCCCCGACCCGGGGGGTCTGCTGCCCTCTGGGGAGGGGTGACCAGCCGCCCCCGGCCCTAGGCCAAGCGCCAGCCCCACGCCGCGCCTCCCGGGTCTCTAAGCCAGCTGGGGCCGGACTAGGGGAGCCCGGTCTCCAAAAAGCTGCCTTTTGAGAGGGGTGCCCTCCCAGGGCGAGGGTCCAGTCGCGGGCACAGAGCGGACAGCGTCCCTCTTTCGGCGCCGGCGCTTGGGGCAAAAGAGCCGGAGACGGGCGGGTGTCGCGGGGACTTCCGGCGAACTTTCCCGGGACGGCGAGCCGGGAGGGGAAGGACCCCCGCCCCAGCCCGCGGACCTCCCTTACCATCTCCTTGCGCAGCAGGGCCAGCGCGGCGTCCAGATTGGGAGGCTTGGCGGGCAGCGCCGCGGCCCGCGCCCCGCCGCCGCCAGCGCCCCCGCGGCTCAGCTCGTCCTGGATGCGCGACTTCTGCGCGTACAGCCGCTCCAGGTGCCTCCAGCCCCCCGACGCGCCGCCGCCCGACGCCGAGTGCAGCAGCCCGCTCAGGCTCTTGGGCAGCGGGGGCAGCCCGTCCACCCGCAGCCCGCGCACCGAGCCGGCTGCTCCGGGCCCGCTCATCCCGCCCGGCCAGACCGCTAGTCCTCAAGTCCTGCGCCTCCGCCGCCGCCGCCGCCGCCGCCGCCTGGGGCCCAGGCTCCGCGGCCCGCCCCCTTCCCGGCGGCGCCCCGCCCACTTCCCCTCCCCGCCGCGCTGCCCCCGCCCCTCTCTGCGTCCCCGCCCCGCGCCCTCGCCCCCTTGGCGCCCCACCTCCCGGGCTCTCCTACGGCCCCGCCCATTTAACGCCCACCCGACCTCCGGCGCTTCGGCGCTCACCCCCGCGTTCCTGGTTCACCGTGGACCCCTACCCCGTACCCCCCGCGCCCACCCCCACCGCTGCGCCCATCCCCGGCGCAACCTTGAGAACCTCTCGAGACTCCCGCCTCACCCCCGCGCCCTCCTCGCGCGGTCGAGCCCTGCACGGGCTGCCCCACTCCCGGCGAGGTGGGTTCCGCGACCAACCCCCAAAGCTGCTTGTAAGTACTGATGGGGGAGGGTCACCTCAGACGCCACCCGACGAGGCGGGCTAGTGCGGGGAGTCGGGGTACAGAAGCTCCCCCTCGGGGCGGGCAGGACGTCGGGGAGGTTTGGCCGTGCTGGAGATCCCACCGGCGGTCACCGTCCCCGGAGGCCAGGATCCACCTGGCGGCGTCCGCGCTGACCGAGGTGGGAGGAGGCGGGGCTCTGGAGGCACTAGTTCGCTCCGGGGCGCGCTGGCCTTCTCAGTAAATGGCAATGTCCAGCCGTGCCGACAGCAGCCAAGAAGAGCGCCAGATCCACTTTGGGAACTTCAAAATGCGAACGAACACGTCTTTCAGCCTGGCTTGTGAACGCGAGGGTAGTTCTCAACGGAAATAGAGTGGAGAACGGGATTATCGCTCAGAAACTGTCCATCAGCTCTGAGGCGAAAATAAACACGATTCACACCTCAGAGCGGGAGAGAAAAGAGAGAGAGAAGCAGGCTCTACCCTTTGGAGGAAGAATAAAAATGACAGATGTTATAACCAGATTAGAGACAGAAAAGGTAAAAACAGAAGCTAGGGACCGATTTGCAGAGACCACCTCATTGCAGATTAAAAACTACTGCAGTATATAGAGAGTGGATAAATTTAATGCCCATTGATCGTTGGTTTTCATTATAAAAGGGACTTAATTGTTCTAAATGCATTCAATAGGATCGCAATTATAAAGTGTTCTGAGCGCTTCAGGCATTCAACATAAAAGAGCCCTGCACTTTGGGGGTTTTTTTTCCCCTTAATCTACCACCCCCCTTAAAACCCTCTCCAGAATCAATATTCTCGCTGGACCCTTGCGACTGGGTGAGACCAACATGGAGAAGCCCCAGCGCAAGCAGTGTGATTCAAGGGTATCAGGAAAGCTTCCCACCCCACCCAGTGCCCAGAATTTTCCTTCTCATCACCGTGCCTCACCTTCCACTAATTGCCTGGTTCCCTTCCTGGATTTCAGGGATTCATTCATTCGCCTATTTAAACAGTGGGTGTCTGGGAGAGTTACAGATTTGCTGGTGCCGAGACTAAGGGAGAGGAAGAGATGGGACATTTGATCTTTGGTTCACACCCTGGCATGAATTCCTTTAATTTGGGGTGTCAGGTTGCTGTCTGTCCTGCAGTAGCTAACAGAAGTCACTTAAGTGAGGTGTTTGGAGGTTCGGTTATGTGATGGTTCGATAAGAAAAGAAATAATTTCAAAGTATCTGGGCACTGAACTCATTTGAAAGCACATACTTGAGAGAATTACGGATGGCAAGAAGGAAAGAGGCTTGGGGCCAGCGGGATAGCAGCATGAGATCCCTGATGCCAGGACGAGAGAGGCAGTTTACATGATGCAAACCCTACAATATTAAAGGCAGCTTCTGTGTTCAGATATATACTCAATGAGATGAACACATTGAAATTGTCCCCTTTATATCAACAAACAACATCCAGTGTGAATAGTCGAAATTTCTACAGAATTTCTGTGGTACTAATTAAGACTTTATTTGTATAAACCCAAAACATAATTATGCAAGAGCCCACCAAATATTTTGACACCCATGGGGCATGTCAGATAGTACCTGCTTATTCAAATGCAAATATAACGTACCTTTTAAGGTTCATGCTTATATCAGGAATGAAGTAATTTTTTAAAACTTCTGAAAATATGTGTTTTTGCTTTAATTCAAGTCTGAAACACCAGCATTCTGACCTCAAACCAGAATGAACCCCAGCCATCTCTTATGCAGCTAAATCAGTCTTTTTTGTTTTTTTCTCTTGTGTTTTGTTTGTGCACAGGCTCTTGGAAGTCAGAAAATACAGACTTTTTTTTTTCTTTTTTTGTCACACTGCGTGGCATGTGGGATCTCAGTTCCCTGACCAGGGATCGAACCAACAACACCCGCGTTGGAATGCGCAGACCGCCAGGGAAGTCCCAGAAAATACAGACTTTTAATTCAGTGCTCTAGTCGTTAACCCACATGTCTTCTTAGACTTTTCTGAAGGTCAACGTCCAGGACCTGGGCCTGGGAGCACTGACCTCACATCTGCTGACACTCAGTGGATCTCAGCTTTGTTTCCCAGCCTTTTCAGCCACGAGTGCGCTGTGAGCTCAGAATGAACTTTCAAAGACTCACCAAGAGGCATTCTCATCTCCCTCCCCCCGTCCTTCCACTAATCCAGCCACTTCTTCATCCCACCCCTCATCCCTACCCACTTGGTGTGTGCTTTCTGGAACATCACAGAGTCCTTCTGTGCTTTTTTATAATTCTAAAAGTTTAATAACTTAGGTTGTGGATAGAATAGAAGGAACCTGAAAAATACATTAAAATTTCGATTGAGCTTTCTTTTTAGAGCTGATGACCTTAAATTCTGCTAACCAGAGAGAAATTTGTCTTCTTGTCCATGGTAAACATTTTTCACTTGTGTCAAGACCTAAAATTAGAATACTTTGAGAGCAATTGTGCAATGTATTTAGCCTCAATTTTAGCAAATGTAGTTATTTCAAGATGTAATTTCTTATGTTTCTGTCATTTCTAAAACAAGTTATAAATTAAAAAGTGTACACAAAGCCTTTCAAAGATCTTTACATGCAACTGTGTAGACACTAAGTGGGACTAAGAACTTAGCATGTAATCACAGATTCTTCTTCTTCCTTTTTTTTTCCTCCAGGAGAAGGAAGGATTTCTTACTTGCAGGAAGTAAGGAGAGCACTGCAGATCTTTCCCAAAGCATTGTCTCCACGGATTCTTTCATATAGTTTTTATATATAAGAAAACTATATGAAACAATCTTGTAACCTCAACAATATTGTGTTGAGTCAGGGACAAGGGCAAGGCTTTTCGTAGCTGCCATAGCACCTGACACAATTTTAGGCACCTAGGGGTATTTAAAAAAATTTTTTTAAGAATATATCATTAGATGTAACTTGTTGAGTACCTACTATGTGTAAACCACAGTGCTAAGCTCTGTGATGAACAGAAAGATGGGTACATAAAGAGGTTCAATCCATGACTTCAAGTCATTTACAGTCTATCAGGGGAGATGACATTGTCATAGAAGTAGAAAGCAAACACTGGCAGTCCCAGCAGGGAAAGATTCTTCGTGGGGATTCAGAAAACGTATACCAGGAGCGTGTTCATTTAAATTGGGCTTGAAGGGTAAGTAGACTTTCAGTGAGTGAAGACAGACCAGGGAGGGACGGGAAGAGTCCTAGCTGGTTGGAAGGTGAGTTCCATTTGGGAGACAAAGGGCAGAGAGGTGAGAACCATGGCTCTGACCTTAGACCAGGGAGGGTTTCAGAATGCATGCTCGGAAGTTTGGACTCTACTTCTTAGGCAGGGGAAGCTATTGAGCATTTTGAAGCAACACAGCCTGAGCCTTAGAAGGTCTTTCTAGCACTTGCATATCCAGCAGGTTGCACGTGGAAGCAGAGGTTAGAGGCAGGGAGAGTGGTTGAGAGGCAAATGCATCTTTGAATTGAGAGGAAATGAAGGCCTGAATTAGGTGGCGGAAAGCAAAGGATGGGAAACGGAAAACTAGCACTTGATAGATTTCTCATATGTTTTTCTCATTTGACCTACACAACCTCTGGGAGATGAGTATTAGTTAGAGTCCCATCTGACGAATGCGGAATAAGGTGGCTGACTTGCCTAGGTCTTGCTCATCTCGTAAATGATGGGACCTTGCCAAAGGCCACTGTCTTCTTACCGGGGAGATGCCAGAGACAGAATCCGAGGAGCTGTTTGGTTGTGTAAAGGCTGGACCAGAGTGGGCATTTAGAGGTGATGGTTGAAACACTTAAAATGGAAGAGATCACAGAGAGAGCACCTCTCAACCAGTATTTGGAAACACTGTCACTCACTAGCCCTTTGAAGTTAAAAAGAAGAAGAAGAAAAAAAATGCCAAAGAGAGTGCAAAAACCTAGAAACTGCAGTAAATGAATTAGAACATTGGGGGAAAATCTGCCACAAACTTGATTTTCTGAAGTGCAAAGTGAAGCATCTAGCCGAGGAGCTTAACCAGACAATAATGTGCCCTTCAGAGACGAGAAGGGACGGTCATCAAATCTAGTGGGAGAGGAGAGGGAGAAGTGGGTAGAGAACTAGAGTAGTGTGTGTGAGAAATCCAGGCAAGAGGTGACTGAGAAATAGAGGGGAAGGGACTTCCCTGGTGGTCCAGGGGTTAAGAATCCGCTTTCCAATGCAGGTGATGCGGGTTTGATCCCTGGTCAGGGAGCCAAGATCCCACATGCAGTGGGGCAAGTAAGCCCACACACCACAACCACTGAGCCCATGCGCCACAACTAGAGAGACACCTACGTGCCACAACAAAAGACCCTGCATGCCACAACTAAGACCTGATGCAGCCAAAAAAAAAAAGATGAGCAAGTGAGTGGGAGGAGGGAAAAAAGCATAAAGAGAAGGGGAAAATGCTTGGATTCATGTCATTTATTCATTTCTCTCTTCCTGCCTCCCTCCCTCCCGCTCTTCCTTCCTTGTTTGCTCTTTGATCTACTTTGTGCCAGGCAGTGAGCCAGGCTCAGAGATACAAATAAGTCACTCTGAGATAATGAATGAAAGACATTTAAGAACATGGTAATTATTTTTGTTAATGGGGTCCCATCCTCTCCGTAAACATCTGAAATGATCCGGGTCACACTGGATGAAACCTGTCCATTCAACTTGCAGACCTTTCTAACTTTTAGAAATAATTTTCCTCCTTGGAGGCAATTTTAAAAGCCCTTTCGGGCTTCCCTGGTGGCGCAGTGGTTGAGAGTCCGCCTGCCGATGCAGGGGACACGGGTTCGTGCCCCGGTCCGGGAAGATCCCACATGCCGCGGAGTGGCTGGGCCCGTAAGCCATGGCCGCTGAGCCTGCGCGTCCAGAGCCTGTGCTCCGCAATGGGAGAGGCCACAATAGTGAGAGGCCCGCGTATCGCAAAAAAAAAAAAAAAGCCCTTTTTTATCATTTATCTCCACAGGAGTCTTTACTTAGTCAAAGCTATGCCCCCAACTATTAGAATCCTGGTTCTGCTCAGGTGCTGCCCCTTCGGGTGGTTATAGCACAGCTGCTTTTCGTCCCACTCCTCTGGGATATTCCTACTTCCCGTCAAACATCCTGAGGGCCTGCAGCTCACCTTTTGTGAAGACAATGGTTTTGAATTCTTTGCCCCCTTAATCAGTCTCCTCCAGACGCAAACAGTTTTGTCAGTATTTTTCTTGAAAAGTAGTGTCCATATGAAAGTGAAAAAATTCCAGACGTGTTGGACAAGTTCTAAAGAGCATTGGACTATTTCCTCCATTTTACCATTGACTTACTTCTTTTTTTTTTTTTTTTTTTTGCGATACGCGGGCCTCTCACTGTTGCGGCCTCTCCCGTTCCGGAGCACAGGCTCCGGACGCGCAGGCTCAGCGGCCATGGCTCACGGGGCCCAGCCGCTCCACGGCAATGTGGGATCTTCCCGGACCGGGGCACGAACCCGCGTCCCCTGCATCAGCAGGCAGACTCCCAATCACTGCGCCACCAGGGAAGCCCGACTTACTTCTTTTGAAGCTTAAAATCAAATTAAAGTTTGGAGTTGACACATCCCACTTATGAATAATATGGACCTTTAATCCAACTTTAGTTTTAACCCCTTTTCAAGTAAGTTGCACAAGAGAATAAATCGATCCCCATAAGTGTTAAAAGTTTTCAAGGATAAACAAAAATATGTTTATTTAGGCCCAGGACATTCCTGGAAGGACATGTAAGAAAGTGGCTCCTTACTTCTAGGCAGTGGGAAAGGGGGTTCTCAGAGGGAGGTTTTTTTAACCTTTTACTCTATACCCTTTTGTACTATTTGCATTTTACATGAAATATGTGATAAAAGTAAAGGTATAATTATATTCCTAACTATATTTAGTCAAGTATAAAGTTTAATTTATAGAATTAAATTTTAACTTATAAAACACTTAAGTGTCTCTTTTCGTCTGAACTGCAATTAGCTGAAAGCTTATTTTTGTGTGGTTGGATTTTTTAACGTAAATGCCGTACTTTCACTTATCTATAGAAATTTCAGCTTGTTTTATTCAACCAACTGCATACAGTCTGGGAAAAGCTTTTTGATTCTTTAACTTAATACCTGTCTTACCCCAGAATTATCTCACCTGCCAAATTAATAAATATACCATTTATGGTGGCAGTGATAGTGGTAAAACCTAATATTTTTAAGGGCTTAATATGTTCTGTGTACTGGGGTAAGCATCTTACAGACAGTATCTCTTTTACTCTTCGTAACACTCCTTTGAGGTTGGGGTAATTATCCCCACTTATGGATGATGAAACCAAAGTTAAGAGAAGAAAGTTAACTTGCTCACATTCGCACATGTGGTTGGTGGTAGTACTGAGATTCGAAATTAAGGTCTGTCTGACTCAGAGCAGATGTTCTTTTTTTTTTGTTAATTGTGGTAATAAACACATAACATGAAGTCTACCCTCTTTACAATGGTAAAGTGTACAGTACAGTACTGTTAACTCTATGCACTTTGCAGAGCGGGTGTTCTTAACCACTGCACGATCCAAGCCATCAAGGAAAACGATAAACAGAACAGGGTCAAGGACTGAAACTTGTGCCAGAGACCTTCCGCCAGTGTGACAACAGTATGTTGACTCACATTCTTTATGTACGTTATACCACCACCCAACCGTGTGGGATATCAAGGGCTAAGAGTACCTAAAACTGAGCTGTCCAGTATGGTAGCCACTAGCCCCAAAGGGCTTCTGAGCGCCTGAAATGTGGCCACTCCAAACTGAGATGTGCTGTGCACTGGATTCCAAAGGCTTAATATGAAATAAAGGATGTAAGGTGTCTCATTAACAACCGTTTACATTGATTGCATGTTGGAAAAATACTTTGGATATATTTGTTTACATAAAATATACTATTAAAATTAATTTCGTCTGTTTATTTTTTACGTGGCTATTAGAAATTTTATAGTTACACGAGGCTTGCTTTTGTGGCTCACGTTGTATTTCTGTTGGACAGTGCTGGCTTAAAATAAGTCCTGAGTCCCCAGGAGCTTACAATTCAGATATACATATATGAAAGGGTTAAAAACATAAAAAGCGTTGTTGAATAATATACATGCCGAAATAGAATGCTGCAGACTACAGGAGTTCACACATAGGGATCATCAACAGAGAAAGGACTTGCAAGCAGAGCTGGACTTCTCTGGGCCTTTAAGGAGTTAAGAAGACGGGGCTTGCAGGACAGGGGCCCACACGAGCTCCACAGCAGGCAGAGGGAGACGGGGCCTGTGCGCAAGAATGAGGTTGGGAATGTGAATGGAGCAGGTAACTGAGGCTGAGGAACCCCGCAGAGGCCAGGTGGGATCAGTAGCCAAGGGCTCTGGCCCTTGCCCTTCAGCAGAGAGGGAGGACAGATGTTTTTAGTGCAGGAATGATGAAATCTGCATTTCGATATTTTCAGACAAAAGGTCTCACATATGTATTACTGAACCTACTAGTGCAGAGGCATAGAAACAAAGAGAAAAGTCATCTTCCCAATAAAACATGTCCAACTGTCCAGTTAGTGGTGATGAGATAAGATGCTCCTGCCCTTGATACAGCATTAAGTAGGGTGCTCTCTCCTGTGGGATCCCTGAAAGACCCAGCTCGGCTGATCTCTACTGTCTCCTCTTGGAGTTAGACCTGATTTTATTTTATATATTTTTAAAATATTTATGTTTATTTATTTATTTGGCTGTGTCTGGTCTTAGTTGCGGCATGCGGGACCTTTGGTTGCAGTGCGCGGGCTTCTCTCTAGTTGTGGCGCGCGGGCTCTAGAGCACGTGGGCTTAGTTGCCCCGCCGCGTGTGGGACCTCAGTTCCCCGACCAGGGATCTAACCCATGTCCCCTGCATTGGAAGGTGGATTCTTAACCACTGGACGGCCAAGGAAGTCCCTAGACCTGATTTTATTACCAGTTTTCATCCAAATCCATTTGGGGAATGAGATGATTATGCTTTTGGTTCTTGGCCAGGAATCTCTTAATCCTGAAAATCTAGTGAGGTGACCCGACAAGAACAGAGTCAATTGCACACACCACGATGAGCTAAATCTGTGTTTTAGAACGTGGACATGGCAGGGCTCAGGATGGTTGGGGTCGGGGAGGGGAAGAACCTGACACAAGAAAAGAAGGAAAGAACAATTAAGAAGCGAATGTTTCTGTCCAGACAGGAGTTAAAGCTGGCCCCTACACCGAGGGCCTGGCTCTGAGGATGAAGATGGGCAGGATGAGAGAGACCTTTAACAAAAAGTAACATAGTATTTGATGACTGGTGGGATATAGAGACTTGAGAGTCATCCTCAGAGACTGTCTATCTATGCATGCTTACTTTTTTATCCCGAATAAATGAGAGTTGAGAGGAGGATTACATTGGTCACTGGGACTGTCACACACAATAAAAGCCATTCAGTTGACAAGATTCAAGTTGAAACAAGCCATTCAAAAGCCCCCTTTATAATGGCCAGCGTTTCCAAGAATCCTTTGGTTGGAAAATTATTTGCAAATCCCTTTTAGGTAACAGCTGAACTGAAACTAAAAATCATGGAGTTTCCCCACTTGGCACTGTTCACTGTTTAAATGAATATCAAATAATGGGGTTAGAATTTACTGGACGGAAAGCTCTCAGCACACATTGGCCAAGAATCTACACAAAGAGCAAAGGGAAATTGGTATGTAAGAATCGGGAGCATCAGACAGAATTAATGCCGACAAAGTCGTCAGTGTTCCATGCAACAGAGTGAAAGTGAGCTGTGCTTTATTCAGCTCTACCAATTAATCCAATGGCATGGCAAAGAGTGGTGTGATCGGGCCAATAGGTTACTACCTTTTTAGTTTTTCTGGTGGGAAGTTCGTTACCAAAGTTAATCAGTTAAATAGATGTATGCGCTCACTCCAGGCAGATTTATTAGCCATAAATTGAAAACAAGTTTTAAAGTGATGGCGTCTCTGTCATCTATCCTAGATACCCTGAGATCTACCATTATTAATTAATTTTTTTCACTTTATTGGTTCATTAACTTATTTTTTTTAATTTACTGTATATTAAATAACTACCATGTACGAGGCACTGTGTTGTGTGATAGGAATACAAACAACAGTTTCTCCCCTCAAGAAGCACAGGAGACCAGCACATAAGCTCAGAGGTTGAATATCCGTTATTGGTCCTATGATTGAAGTAGGCAATTGAAGTAGGGGTAGGCAAAACCCAGTGCCCTGGGGGCAAAACAAGGCCCTGAGGGCTCAGGCAAGGAGTGACATAATGGGGTTTTGTGTCCATCTTCATCATTCACAGGTTCTATATTTGCGGATTCTGCATTTTCCAATTTGCCTACTTGGTAAAATGTATTTGTAACCTCAAAAACAACACTTGCGGCAGTTTTGTGATCATCTGTGGACCTGGACGGAGAAGTGAAAAATCTGAATCTCCCAGTGTTCACGTCCCCAGCTGAGGTGGATCATGGGGACCTCTGCCTTCCTGTGTCAGTTCCTACTCTAAAAATGTGTCCTTTTTGTTGTCTATTTAGTGCCACTTTTTTTGCATTTTTGCGCTTTTTGCTGGTGACTTTATTGTTCAAAAAGGTCCCCATGCTGAGTGCTGAAGTGCTGTCTGGTGCTCCGAAGGGCAAGAAGGCTGTGATGTGTGCTCTGGAGAAAACACTATGTGTTTGTTAGATAAGATTGTTCAGGCGTTCACTGTGGTGCTGTGGCTGTGTAACATTCATTCAATGTTAATGAATCAGCAAGATATATCAGGTAAGGTGTCCTTAAACAGAAATGCACGGAAGACGAGGTTATGTACTGATTAACTGATGAAAATGTTATGTTCCAGAAGCCCTCAGGAACCTAATCCTATATTTCCCCTTAGGAGAAATGGTTCAGCATTTGCTAATTCAGTGTTTGCGGCAACTTCATAGAACATCACTGCTGTGAATAAGAAGAATTGAGAGTATTATAGAACAATCCCTTTGGCAGAGTTGTGGTCAACGGATTGGAGGGTTTGTTGCTTGCTGTCCTTTTCAGACTATCAGAGCAGTTCATCTGAAAAGATGAAGGACGTAACCAAGGTCGTAGTGGTGAGGATCTATTCATTCATTTGTTCTTTCATTCAGTACCTATGTCTTGAACACCTATTATACGAGAGATAGAGCAGAGCACAGGCGGACCAGGCGCCTTCATCGTTGGGTGGAGTGAGGTGGTCAGACCGCCAGGTATCAGTGACCGACTAGGTCTGAGGCAGGAAAGAGAAGCAAGGGGAGCCCAGCTGTCTGCTGGGCAGGTGAAAGGTGCTGATTCTCCCAAAGAAAAGGAACGCGAGGAGCAGGAATAGTCTTTGAAGGAGACAGTGAAGAAGTTGGTTGGATACATATTGAGTTTCGAGGTATAGGGGACGCTTCCAATTAGAAGACCAGTGGCAGGTAAATATATGGGCCTAGAAATCAAGAAAGCAGTCACTGCCCCCTGTCCTTCCCAAGGTGGGCTCCAGGCAAAGTTATGAAGTAGACGAAGCCCTCTCAGTGCTTGCCTTATTCTTGGAGCCTCTGCCCTTTGGGTAATCTCTTCCCATTATGTATCCTGATACTCAGGACATTTGCCTCCACTGGATGCCCACCCTACCCCCCTGGGGCCTCCTTTCCTGCTCCTTTGGGCCCAGCTCCCTTCTCTTCCATATCCTTAGCCGACTTACTTCATCCCTTGATTTATAGTCAGTTTCTGGTTCCTCAAGTGCAACCATCCACCCACCAGATCTCCAGTCAAGTTTTAAAAGCAGTCCTGAATGGGAGCAGAAGTTCTAGGCAGTTGCCCGAAACCCACTCTATTTTTCCTGTCTGGGTGTTCGACAACCTGGTCTCCCTAGGGGCTGGACACCGGTTTCCATACCTGGCTCTGGCTCCCCTTGGTGCCTTGGCTTTGTGTCCTTGCCTCGGGTAAGAAGCTTCCTGTTTCACGTCTGTCTTCTAACCAGGTCACTTCCTAGGCCTGCCCGAGGAGGATTGCAGAGACGGTTCTTCTAGGTGTCAGTTTATCTTGTAAACTAATGCTCTTGGGGAACAAGTGGCCCTGAGGAGTCCAATTTATTCACTGTTTTTATACATGTTTCATCTCCTTTATCAGATTTAAGCTACCTGTTGGCAGAGGTTGTGCTCTGCTCAGCATTGAATCATCCTCAGCATCAAACACAGGGCAAAGCACTTGGGAGGTACTGAAAAAAGATTTGTGGAATCAGTACTCCAAGTGGGGACTTCAGAGCAAATAAGGAGGGATACCGTGGCAGGTAGAGTGGTAAGAGGATGCTTTGGTGACAAGCAAGCCTTTTCTTTTTTTTTTTTTAAATTTAACTGAGTGTTCTTTATTTTATTTTTATTTATTTATTTATTTTTGCGGTACGTGGGCCTCTCACTGTTGTGGCCTCTCCCGTTGTGGAGCACAGGCTCCGGACGCGCAGGCTCAGCGGCCATGGCCCACGGGCCCAGCCGCTCCGCGGCATGTGGGATCTTCCCAGACCGGGACACAAACCCGCGTCCCCTGCATCAGCAGGCAGACTCTCAACCACTGCGCCACCAGGGAAGCCCCAAGACTTTTCTTTATCCCTTAAATTGCCCCCTCTAGGCCACTACGAATTTTCCTCATGAAGCAGGGGCTTTTTTTTTTTTTTTTTTTTTTTTGCGGTACGCGGGCCTCTCACCGTTGTGGCCTCTCCCGTTGCGGAGCACAGGCTCCGGACGCGCAGGCTCAGCGGCCATGGCTCACGGGCCCAGCCGCTCCGCGGCATGTGGGATCTTCCCGGACCGGGGCACGAACCCGTGTCCCCTGCATCGGCAGGCGGACTCTCAACCACTGCACCACCAGGGAAGCCCGAAGCAGGGGCTTTGATATCTTATCCCCAGGGCTGGGTGAAAACCTGGCATATGGTGGGCATTCAATAATTATTTGTTGAATAAATTATCCCTCAGTTTTGCTCTGTATCTCTCCCAGGTTTTGTGAGGGATACAAAGAGGTTATGCATCAGTTCCACACTCACCAAATTTCTAATCCAGAATATGTGCAATCTCCTTTGGGAGATGAGGGCTCTAACTTCAAAAATTTGTCTGAGGACTTCTGACTCTGGCCGTATGGTGTCACCGGTACCAGAGTTGCTCTCCCACCTTAATCAACTAGAAAACAGAACAAAACCTAGGAGAGAGCTGTTTTTGGCTACTGGATAACAGGCAACAAGGGACTGTGGTCCCTGAGAGAGTGATCACAAATAAGAGAGTCCTGTGGTTGCCCTGGCTTTCCATCCAGAGGCACTCCCAGAATCCCAGCAGAGTGGGGAAGGCTCAATCCCGAAGAGACGGAGATGGGTATGTGGAGAGACAGAGGCAGCTGGAACTCATGGGGCGGAACATGGAGAGGAGAGAGCTATGCAAAGTGGTCCAGAAATCCGTGTGGGGCTACCCTGAAGCCTTTGCTGAACAACTGGCTGCCCAGGCATGGGATGTGATGACAAAGAACAATCGTCAGACCTCCCACAGGGCTGGGAGATGCTGAGATCTGACAGCCAGAGGGGAGAGACTGGGTGAACACCCAGCGTCAGCAGGCAGTGGAGAAACCAGAGACTGACTTCTCAGTAATGGGGCTCTACTACCTCTAGGTAAAGGCATTTGTTGTATTTAAATAAACCCACCTTCTAAGCATTGGCTTACTTCTTAGGACCATGAAAAGTCCTCGTTCTATTTTTCTTAATGTTTGTATACATAGCTTAACTATTTTCTACATGCCTGGATCCCACAGAGACACCCTGGCACCATCAGTTTGAGGCTTAAAGTTGGAAGTTTAGGCATTTTATTAGGAATATTTACAAAATTAGAGCCTACCATCAAAAGAAGATTAATTTTAATAACTTTTCTCTGTGTAGCACTGTATGCTTTCTTTTTAAAGTATAGAGCATGTAATGCAAATTAAGTGTTATTTTTTTAAAGTGTACATTATAGATAACACAAAGAAGAAAATCAGATGGCCTATGATGCCACCACTGACAGATAACAGTTCTTTGTACTGTGTCCCTTTTAAAGAGTACTTTATCATACATTGTCTCAGCTGATTAAGCAGATGGAGTGCATATTATTATCCACATTTTACAGATAAAATTAAGTGGCTTGCATAAAGACACTCTGCTTAATGGCCAGGAAGCCAGACCTGGGCTCAGATACTCTGACTGTAGATGCTTCTAGTCCCTGGGAGTTGAAGTTCCCAATGAACTATTCCCAAAACAATCTTCAGTTCGCTTTTCCATTAAGGTGGAAAAGAGGCCAGGAAAACAGTTCAACTGTAACCAGCAAATAAACTTTTTAGGCTTAAATATTTAAGGGAAACCTTTCAGGAAAGTGAAGAGAAATGCATTCAGAAGAAATGCACTGAGACTCATCTTTCCCTGAGTCCAAGAAAGAGGCTGGGTTTCATTTCACTTTCGGGTAGCAGATTTTATGAGAGAGAGGAGGCAATCCTAATTTATATATCACACACTAGGTGAGAGAGCAAGGTAACCCAGATCGAGAATTACACTGGGATAATTTGAGGATGCAACTAAGAGGGGGGAAAGCCTGAAATTTAAATTGTCATTTTGTAAATCAAAGAAGAATAAAGAATTCTCCCATTTCTCCAATCTGCTGTTTTTTTAAAAGCTGATTCCTCAGTGAATCTATCCTTCTTAAAATCATCCATCCAGTTTTATTTCAGTCTTCCTTGCCTTTGAAAGCAGCATGGGGAATTCCATGCAGCCTAACTCCTTCCCAGACTTGGGCTAGTCCTTTTAGGTACTTAGCACCCAAAACGGTTTCTCAGATTGTAAGGTTGCCCTACCAGCCAGAGTGAGTTAGTAGCAGAGTAACTCAGATTCACACAGGAGGCAAAAAGGTTTGCCTTTGGCCTCATCCTCACCCTCTTTGCCAATCCTATTTTAAGAGAAATTTTCTGCTTAAACAAAAAAACAACAAGCAAACTAACAAATGCCAGCAGCTTTACACTAGGTTCAACGTTTACATCCCTGTTGGCGCCGTGGTTAAGAATCCGCCTGCCAAGGCAGGGGACACGGGTTCAAGCCCTGGTCCAGGAAGATCCCACATGCCACGGAGCAACTAAGCCTGTGCGCCACAACTACTGAGCCTGTGCTCTAGAGCCCACAAGCCACAACTACTGAGCCCGTGAGCCACAGCTACTGAAGCTTGCGTGCCTAGAGCCCATGCTCTGCAACAAGAGAAGCCACCCTAATGAGAAGCCCGCGCACCGCAACAAAGAGTAGCCCCCGTTTGCCACAACTAGAAAAAGCCCGTGTGCAGTAACGAAGACCCAGCACAGCCAAAGATAAATAAATAAATAAGTTCATAAAAAAAAAAAACTTATAAAAAAAGAGGAACATGGGATGGGTCACCAACACTTGGACAAGGTGGGTGGTCTTCACTCTGGTTCAGGGCCCCCATGCCTCACTCTGTTCTTCTCAAATATGCTCCCATTCGTAACTGGGTTTTCTGCTGAGGGTAAGAGTCCTTTTTGTTTCCAAAACATTCCAAAATCATGGACTGCCCAAAATGCATATTTACTCTCTATGCGTACATTAACCCTCTTATCTGGAGCTATCTGGCAAGACCTGGTGAGCACAGTGAATTCTGCCATCGGGGCAGATTTTGCAGCTGTCAAGAGACCATGTTTTAGAGACAGAGTGAATTTGTTACAGGATATTTTCTTGGTTCAGTCAGATGATATGGCCCATCAACCAACAAGATTGAGTCTGCTTTTTGCTAAAATTTCTGATAAATCTATTCATTCATGAACAGAGGTTAGAGGATTATGAGTTTCCCCTTCAAGTAACAGAAAATGAGTACCGGGTTTCAAGGTATTATAATGATGAATGGAAATAGGTAAGGGGGGAAGGAACAGGATTTCATAGGAGGTAAGCCTACATGCTGAGAAATGTGTATTTTCAATGAATAACAAAGATTGTCCAGCAGGAAGGACCATCGAATTTAAAAGAGATCCTAAAACCAGAACAAACTTGGAAGACTCACACTTCCCAATTTTAAAACCTTCTACAGGGACTTCCCTCGTGGCGCAGTGGTTAAGAATCTGCCTGCCAAGACAGGGGACACGGGTTCAAGCCCTGGTCCAGGAAGATCCCACATGCCACAGAGCAACTAAGCCCATGCATCACAACTACTGAGCCTGCGCTCTAGAGCCTGCGAGCCACAACTACTGAGTCTGCCTGGCACAGGAGCCGCAACTACTGAGCCCGCGTACCACAACTACTGTAGCCCGCGTGCCTAGAGCCCATACTCCACAACAAGAGAAGCCACTGCAGTGAGAAGCCTGCACACCTCAACAAAGAATAGCCCCTGCTCGCCGCAACTAGAGAAAGCCCACACACAGCAACGAAGACCAAACGCAACCAAAAATAAATAAGTAAATAAATAAAATTAAAAATGAAACCTTCTACAAAGCTCCAATAACAGATGAATAGATAAAGAAAGTGTGGTACATATATACAATGGAATATTACTCAGCCATAAAAAGGAACGAAATTGGGTCATTTGTAGAGATGTGGATGGACCTAGAGTCTGTCATACAGCGTGAAGCAAGCCAGAAAGAGAAAAATAAATATCGTATATTAATGCATATATGTGTAATCTAGAAGAACGGTACAGATGAACATATTTGCAGAGCAGGAATAGAGACGTAGACACAGAGAACGGACGTGTGGACACAGTGGGGGAAGGGGAGGGTGGGACTAATTGGGAGATTAGGTTTGACATAAATACACCACCATGTGTAAAATAGATATCTAGTGGGAACCTGCTGTACAGCACAGGGAGCTCAGCTTGGTGTTCTGTGATGACCTAGATGGGTGGGATGGGGGGTGGGAGGGAGGGGATATATGTATACATACAGCTGATTCACTTCACTGTACAGCAGAAACTAACACAGCATTGTAAAGCAATTATACTCCAATAAAAAACAAAAACAAAAAAAACCCCACTGTGGAACTGGTATAGGGTCAGACATATAGATCAATGAAATAGAATTGAGAGCCCAGAAATCAACCATCTCATCCATGGTCAACTGATTTTCCACAAGGGTGCCAAGACCATTTAATGAAGACAGAACAGTCTCTTCAACAAATGGTACTGAGAAAACTGGATAGCCACATGCAAAAGAATGAAGTTGGGCCCTTACCTTATACCAAATATAAAAGTTAACTCAAAATGGATCAAAGAAAATAATAAGTTGGTCAAAGACTTAAATTTAAGAGCAAAACTACAACACTCTTAGAAGAAAGCATAGGGAAGATCTTTTTTTTTTTTTTTTTTTGGCCATGCCGCCTGCATGTGGAATCTTAGTTCCCCAACTAGGAATCGAACCCGCACCCCCTACATTGGAAGCGCAGAGTCTTAACCATTGGACCGCCAGCGAAGTCCCAGGGAAGATATTCATGACTTTTGCAGTGTGTTCTTAAGTTTGACACCAAAAGCACAAGCAACAAAAGAAAAGAAATGAATTGGACTTCATCAAAACTAAAACTTTTGTGCATCAAAGGACACTACCAGGAAAGCTAAAAGACAGCCCAAAGAATGGAAGAAAATATTTGCAAATCATATATGTGAAAAGGTTTAATATTCAGAATATATAAAGAACTCCTGCCTTTCAACAACAAAAGGACAAAAAGTCCCGTTTTAAAATGGGCAAAGTACTTGAGTAAACAGTTCTCCAAAGAAGATACACAAGTGGGAAATTATATGAAAAGATGCTAGATTACCATTAGTCAATAGGGAAATGCAAATCTAAACCACAATGAGCTACCACTTCACACTAACTATGACAGCTATAATTTAAAGAAAGACATAAGTGTTAGCAAGGATGTAGAGAAGTTGCAACCCTCATACATTGCTGATCAGAATGTAAATCTGTGCAGCCTCTGTGAAGAAAAAGTTTGGTGGTTCCTCAGAAAGTTAAACAGAATTACCATATGAGCCAGCAATTCCTGGGTATTCACCCCAAAGGACTGAAATCAGGGACCTAATCGGTACACAAGCCTGTACATCGATGTTCATAGCTGCGTTATTCACAATAGCCCCAAATAGAAACAACAAATGTATCCATAAATAGATGAATAAATAAACAAAATGTATTTACAACAGAGTATTATTCAGTCATAAAAAGAAATGAGATTCTAATATATTCTACAACATAGATGAACCATGAAAAAGTTACGCTAGGTGAAATAAGGGCAAATATTGTATGATTCCACTTATGTAAAATATCTAAATCATAGGGACAGAAAGCAGATTAAAGGTTACCAGGGACTGTGGGTAGAGGAAACGCTAACGGTTAGAGTTTCTGTTTGGAAAGATGAAAGGTTGGTGAAAGAGTATTTAGAAATAAATAGCGGTGATGATTGCACAAAATAATGACTGTGATATTAATTACCCCTGAATTTAAAAATGGTTAAAATGGAAAATTTTATGTTATATACATTTATTTTACACAACTAAAAACGTGCACACAAGTTTGGCTAATTGGGCTGCTGTGGCTATTACACTTAGGTGGCTTAGCTTTGCCACTGGATCGAGAGAGACTGCAGTAAGTTATTGGCCTCTGATGAGCCTCAAGAAGGTGAGTCTCCTATACAAGTATGTAGAAAGGCTTATGGTAATTAGGAAGGCCCAGACTGGGAGATGGTTGAAGCGCTAATTTTAACTCATAAAAGGACCATTCATGTGTAGAGTCCCAGGGAAAAGATTTCGTTACCAAACACTTGGTAAAGTCATATGGTAGCAAGGCAATTTCAGGGAAGCCGGAAACCATAGGTCACAGCAGCCAGTGAGACCCAGGAATTCTCTTTTTTTTTTTTTTTTTAATTGAAGTATAATCGATCAGGAATCCTCTTAATTGTCTCTTAGTTACTGGCCTGGGAAAGTTTTGAAGGTCCTGCCTTGTGTCAGGAGTAAGGGATTTACCTCCTTGGGAAAAAACATGTCCTAGGAAATGAACTTTGACAAAATTGTAACTTCTCTTTGGAAATCTACCCCTTTCTGAGCTAAAACACTGAGATAGATGGAATCGGTCTTAGAGCTCACCTCATCGTCAGAACACAACAGAAGGTCATCACGTACTGGATAGAGTAGAGCCATAGGGAAATGGAGGGTCCTCGAGGCCCTGGCTGAAGACCTGTGAAAAGTTGGAGGGGCACCCTAAACTCCTGGGGCATAATGTTCATTTCCCAGGGGAATGTAAGCAAGTGTTGACTTCCCATCTAAAGAGAGGCTGAGGAAAGTAGAATGCAAATCTACAACTGTTAGATATGCAGCCTCAGGAGGCACCACTATGAAACTAGATGTGGGTTTGATACTACAGGGAAGCGAGGAACGTCTATTCTATTTATGGCCCTGAGTCCTGAATGCATCTCTATCTTAGCCCATTGGACTTTTTGGCAGGGAGGATAGGAGCATTACGTGGACTGGTACAAGCTTTTTCTCTGTTAGGCTTTTTATTTTTATTTTTAAAATTATTTCTTTTGTTGCACCAGGTCTTAGCTGCAGCTCCAGAGCTCCTTTAGTTGCAGCTCTCCAGCTGCTTAGTTGTGGCATGCGAACCCTTAGTTGCAGCATGCATGTGGGATCTAGTTCCCTGACCAGGGATTAAACCCCGGTCCCCTGCATTGGGAGTGCAGGGTCTTATCCACTGTGCCACCAGGGAAGTCCCTCTGTTAGGCTTTTTTTTTTTTTTAATTATTTATTTATTTATGGCTGTGTTGGGCCTTCCCTGCTGCATGCGGGCTTTCTCTAGCTGTGGAGAGCAGAAGCTACTGTTCGTTGCCAGGGCATGTGGGATCTTCCCAGGCCAGGGCTTAAACCCGTGTCCCCTGCATTGGCAGGCAGATTCCTAACCACCACGCCACCAGGGAAGTCCCCTCTGTTAGGCTTTTTAACAATTGGTTTCAGTCCTTCTTTAGCTTCCGGTTTAACAGGATACTGTGGCATTTGGACAGAGATTTAGATAAATCAGTCTGAACCTTAATTGTTTTAGCTCCTAAATCCTGCCTGTATCTAAAATATTGGGGGGGACCTACCTGGTGGTCCAGTGGTTGGGACTTCGCCTTCCAATGCGAGGGGTGTGGGTTCGATCCCTGGCTGGGGATCTAGGATCCCACATGCCTGAGAGCCAAAGGACCAAAACAGGGAGCAGAGGCAGCATTGTGACAGATTCAATAAAGACTTTGAAGATGGTCAACATCAAAAAAAAAAAATCTTTAATAAAAAAATTTTTTTTGGACCTCCTTGGTATTTTGGGCTTGACTCAGATACTAGAGTAACAGTGAATCAACATCCAAATTAGCTATGATCTCATTGTGGATAGGGGAGTTTTGGGGGATTCAAGGAAGACAGCCCCTGGAGAACATTTAATCTGGCATTTGCACGGTAAACCCCTCCCTATCAAGTTATGTCAACAGATGTCGTGTTGGGAGGAAGAAAGACTGTTCCTTGGTTACAGGTCTGAGGGAGACATTTTGGCACTGGGAACCTTTGGGGGTTATTAGAGATCCCACCAGGTGACTAGTTGTTGACTCTAAGACAGTGGTAGCTTTAAAGTTTATATATAGCACCTGAATTAATTAAAAATTGCCAATGTTGTCTGTTAATATTCAGAGAAATTTCTCCTTCTGATTTAAGGGTAAAACAGAAAATTAGGTGTCTACTTTCCCCTTGGAGCACTTTAGCTGGTCACTCACTTCATTTTTGCCCCTTTAGTTTCTTAGCTAATGCAGAACAACTGTTTTTCTTTTTTTGTTTTCCCACATCTTTATTGGAGTATAATTGCTTTACAGTGTTGTGTTAGTATCTGCTGTACAACAAAGTGAATCAGCTATACGTATACATATATCCCCATATCCCCTCCCACCCTCCCTATCCCACCCCTCTAGGTGGACACAAAGCACCGAGCTGATCTCCCTGTGCTATGTGGTTGCTTCCCACTAGCCATCCATTTTACATTTGGTAGTGTATATATGTCAGTGCCACTCTCTCACTTCGTCCCAGCTTCCCCTTCCCTGCCTGTGTCCTCAAGTCCGTTCTCTACGTCTGCGTCTTTATTCCTGCCCTGCCACTAGGTTCATCAGTACCACTCTTTTAGATTCCATATATATGCGTTAGCATATGGTATTTGTTTTTCTCTTTCTGGCCTACTTCACTCTGACAGACTCTAGGTCCATCCACCTCACTACAAATAACTCAATTTCAGAACAAATGTTTTTCTAACGTCCTTTCAAGAAGTGTCTTTGCCTAAGACGCCCTCCTTTGGAGATTAATGACTAGGGGAGCATCTAGCTATTTTTTCGTAATACCACGGATTGGCCACCTTTTCCTGCCAAGAGGCAGACAGTGAACGTTTTGGACTTTGCAGGCCATACATCTCTGTTGCAACTGTTTAACTCCGAGGTTGTGAAAGCAGCCAGGGACAGTGTGTAAACAAATGAGGGTGGCTGTGTTCCATCAAAGTTTTATTTGCAGAAACAGGCAGAGGGTCAGAATTCACCCATGGGCTGTAGTTTACTGAAACTTTTGTGAGATCATGAGTTTATTCTGAGCCTTATTGTTTCTTTTGGAGCTCTCAGCAAAGAGCTGGAGGTCTGGCAATGGGGCTCTTTCCCATTGTAGCTTTTACTTGTAAATCCCTTATTTCTGGATTAAGACCATTTACAAAAAGTGAGGTCACATCTGCTTAAGGATCTACTTCAGAATGCTATCTATAGGTGGAAAAGAGCCTGTTCCTGATTTCTCCAATGGATCATCTTTTTTTTTTGCTTGCAGGACTGAATCAGAGCTCAACCTGTTTTCACGGGAAAGAGCTGGGGAGAGCTTCCAAAAAACCTTGTTCAACATGCACAACTTTTCTAAATTCCTCTGGTTTCCTCTGCCATTTTAAGTCATCCTGTATCTTCCCATTCTGCCTTTCCAACCTTTTTTTTTTTTTTTTCCAGCTGAGGTTCCTACTAATATATGAACTAAATGGTATAGATCTGTGAGTTTGGGATTCCATGTCCTAAGACTATTTTAAACTCTGTAAATTTCTCTCCATCCTGTCTAATTTCTCCAAAGACTTTGGAAAAACTTCGACAATGGCTCTCAGCTCACAGCAAGAACAGGGCTTAACAGCAGCCATAAGGGGTTTTCTCTGTCCTGAGGAGGATTTAAATTGAAAAGATAATTGAACTTTGAAGTTTCTGGCTATTCAAGAAGGAAGAGGGGCAGATTGAGGTGAGGTGGGGACAGAAAAGATAGAGGAGCATAGAGTGGAGAGAGAGGAATGGAAATAAGAAAGGCTATTAGATTTTAGTTGTGATTAAGGGATTATAAAGGAGACACAGTTTTATGTTGTTCACATTTTTCTTTGCCATGGCCAAGGAATCTCTAAAGGAAGCAGTTTTAGGATTAGAATTTCTTTTGGACACTTTCTTATACCAATCCAAAAAATGTAGAATATTGGATGTTTGGCAATGCTTCTAAAGTGTCTCTTAAATAAATAATTTTTTGTTCTAAAGTATCTCTTCACTAAATAATTTTATTCCCATCAAAAGTTCCCTGAGTGTGGCTACTATAATGCCAAATCATCCTTGGTGAAATTATGCCATTTAGGAAGGCAAGTACACGAATTTGAGTTACAGCATAAATACAGATAAGAGGTAGGAATATGGCCTAGAGGGGATGTGCCCACAGACTGAGACGACTTCTTCAGAGTCTTGGAATAATTTTTCCAAACTATCACTTACACTTCTGTGTCTCCACTTCCCCAAGCTACTGGCTGAGCTGTAAAACCGCAAACCCAACCTACTTGCCGTTCGCAGAGGGTAAAGGTTTGGGAGATCTCTCCCAGAACCAGACTCTCAAGGAGAAAGAAAGGTAGGACTGAGGAAAGTTCTCATAAGAAATTAATACAAAAGCCGCTTTATTGAGGTATGGGTTATACATTATAAAATTAATCCATTTTATTTTATTTTTATTTATTTTTATTTTTATTTTTTTGCTGTATGCGGGCCTCTCACCGTTGTGGCCTCTCCCGTTGCGGAGCACAGGTTCCGGACACACAGTCTCAGCGGCCATGGCTCACGGGCCCAGCCGCTCCAGGGCATGTGGGATCTTCGCGGACCGGGGCACGAACCCGCGTCCCCTGCATCGGCAGGCAGACTCTCAACCACTACGCCACCGGGGAAGCCCAGAATTAATCCATTTTAAATGCACAATTGGATAGTTTTTAGAAAATTTGCAAAGTTGTGCAACCATCGATTTAATCCAATCTTAGTACATTTCATCTCTCCAAAAAATAACTTCTTGTCCCTTTGCAGCCAATTTCTATTCCCACCCCCAGCCCTAGGCTACCACTAATTTACTTTCTATCTCTGTGGATTTGACCATTCTGGACACTTCATATAAATGGAATCACACTGTATATGATCTTTTCACTTAGCACAATGTTCTCGAGTTTCATTTCATAACGCTTTGGTGAGTGACCCAGGACAAAGATTGTCCACAGGACCCTGATCTAAGAAGAAACCTTCTGACTTCTCAGTTCTCAGGGCTGCTTGAGGAATGGATTTTTGGGGACCTGGCCTGTCCTCCTCCCTGTGAACTTTCTTCTTATAGACATGCAGCAAATATCAAGACGGAGACATATACCAGTATTATTAGTGATAAGGCAGATTTCCGACAAGTTTAACGTTTTTCCAAATCTGATCACGTAACCAGAACACTTCTAAAAAGGGTTTTTTGTTTTGTTTTATTTTCCCGGGAGACAAAATAGACTCGGCATTGGTGGAGCTCAACAAAAAGAAATCAGGGTCATATTACCCTGACACCTAATAAGTGCTAAATAAATGTTGGCTATTACCATTCATTTGGTCAACATGTATTGAATGCCTACAATATACAAGCCTCAGTGCCAGGAATTACCCAGAGAAAGCATAAGGCAAGGTCTGGTAGGAAAAGGGAGGGAGATAAGTACACAAAGGACTAGGATTGAGTGTGGCCAGCACTATGATAGGAGGAAGCTACTACTGTCCTAAGCTGGATCTTGAAGACGGACAAGGTGGGAAGGAGGAGGCACGTGGTCAGGTCATGGGAGCATCTTGCTCACGTAAAAGTATAGCCAGTAGAGAAAACCTGGTTCATTCTGGAAACTTCAGAGAGTTCGGCATGGTGGAGATGCAGAAGGTGGGTAAAAGGTGTCAAGAGATGGAATCGGAGAGGTGATGGGGCTGGCCTTGTGTGCCATACCAAGGAAACTGAGGGACATTGAAACATTGCAACCAGAGCAATTCGATGATCAGATCCAAGAACTATATTCTAGGCACGGTACCAAGTACTTTGCATATGTTACCTCATTTAAGTTTCTTTTGGATGTGGACCATTTTTAAAGCCTTTATTGAGTTTGTTACAATATTGCTTCTGTTTTATGTTTTGGTTTCTTGGCCACGGGGCATGTGGGATCTTAGCTCCCCGACCAAGGATCAAACCCACACCCCCTGCATTGGAAGGCGAAGTCTTAACCACTGGACCTCGAGGGAAGTCCTTATTGAAGTTTCCTAGTCACCCTGTGAAGTCAGCCATTTTCTGTATTTTACAGCTGAGAAAACCAAGGCTCGTAGAGATGAAGTATCTTGCCCAAAGGCACACAGTTATTAAGTGGTAAAACTGGAATCTGAATCCAGACCTTCCAAAGCCCAAACCGTGATGTTGGTTATCTCTTAATCATGATATTAACCATGATAGTGCCCTGCGCCAGTTAGGTTCTCAGCGCTCCATGGGAGAACACTTGAGGGCAGAGTCTAGGACAGTAGCAATAGAGAAAGAGAGACTGGCATGCGTTGGAGAGGTCCTAAGAAGTAGAGTCTGCAGGAATTGGTAAATTGAATGGGAGGGAGGCTAGATGGATGATGGTGTCATTTGACCAAACAGGGACAATACAGGAGGAGGAGCAGGTTGTGGAGCGAGATAACAGTTTCTCTTTGGGTCGTGTTGAGTTCAAGTTACCTGGGGGAAAATTAAGTGGACCAGCGTAGTACTCGGAAGTCTCTGGGGTCTGAGCTCAGAAGAGAGATGCCAGCTGAGAATTAGTTAGATGCGGGAGATGTAGAAAGTGAGAAGAGAAAGCTGATGATGAACATGGGCTCTGTCATCGCAGCAGAAGTGTTTTGGGTTATTGATTTCCTAGATCATAGTCTAAGGAATTGATCTCCCATTAGCATGTGCAGAGGTGAGTCACATGTCTTCAATAAAATTCGAACTTCTTCCTTCATAGAGGTGGTCACACAAGAAATTCTTACATTGTAATGCTACCTTATATGACTCTGATTTAAAGCCTCTGTTTGAAAGGTCGAATAAAACTAATTGGAACAATATCATCAAGAAGGAAAGAAAAAAAAATTAACAGCCCCTGACATGGGAGAATGTGCTGATCAAAGACAGGCATTAGATTCAGACCCACAAGTGGCAACTTCTGAGCCCAGAAACCCATTAAATGGTCTTCTCCATACATTGCTGTTAACGGAAGTCTTAAGTGCTTAAGGGAACTATTTATCCTTTATTCATCACTTCGGTGCGTTAATTTGTGAAGTCCTCTGAGGTCATTAAATAAGCATCAGATGAGAAAATGCATCTCATGATTTACCGTAGATAGTTTCCCACGACATAATACTTAAGATGGCAAGTTCCCTTTGAATAGGCCAGAGTCCTCGACTGGCCAAACAGCTTTTTGGTTTTTTTTTTTGGTTTTTGGCTTTTTTTCCAGCACTCTAGGCTGTTCTATACATGAGAAAGGGCTAAAGTCAAAATAATAATATAATTTTTACCAAACGTTATGGGCTGAATTGTGTCCCCTAAAATTAATGTACGGAAGCCTCTACCCCCAGGAACCCAGAATGTGACCGTAGTTGGAGATGGGTTTTTAAAGAGGTAATTAAGGTAAAATGAGGTCATTGGGGTGGGCCCTATTCCAAAAGACACACACAGAGAAGACAACGTGAAGACACAGGGAGAAGGTGGCTGTCTGCAAGCCAAGGAAAGAGGCCTCAGGAGAAACCAATCCTGCTGACACCTTGATCTCAGACTTTTAGCCTCCAGAACTGGGAGAAAGAAATGTCTGTTGTTTAAGCCCCCTAGCCTGTGACACTTTGTTCTGTCAGCCCCAGCAGACTAGTACACCAAATAACTAGTATTTTCTCTCTCTACGTGACTATAAACCAACAGATAGCTAGATATGAGTGGGGCGTTTGGGCTTGCAGCGTTTTCATGGTGTGAGCCATAAAAGCAGATGCCACCTTAGAAACGGCTGCTTTAAATCCTGGAGTGATTACAGCAAATGCAATGCTTCAATCCAGGAAAAAGACAAAGCTGCTTTCAAAGGAAGGCAGGAAGGGGGAACCTGAGAAGCCATCTGTACGAGGGCCACAGATAAAAGCAGATGTGTCTGCAATATACCTTGCCTTCAGCCTGGATTTTCTTTGGTCAAAACTCAGTAACTTGGCAAATCTCATTGTGCCATTTATAAGCGATTGCTGGAAACAGGGGAAGGCAGGCATCTAAGGCAGGTGGGGTCTGGGGGGCAGGGCAGGATGGTGGGTAAGGGATCAAGATGCTCATTGTTGGCCTGTCCATAGGCCTTTGAAAAGGATGCAATTTCTCTATCCGTGTTTGCTGAAAGAGAACTCTGTTTATCGTCCATCTTGGTAAGATTAAGACCCTTTCAGAAGTAAGCAGGAAGGAATTTTAATTTGCGTGCTCCTCTGTTTTCTTTTTTTTTAACAGGAAAACCAAGTGAGTTGATTTTGAAAAAGACAAATGTGATTGTAGTTCCCTGGGTTACAGCGTATTTTCTCCTCTATATGGTTTGTAATTTTGGACTGCTTTCTTTTTTTTCCTTTTTCTTTTTCCTTCTTCCCTCCCTCCCTCCCCCACTCCCATTCCCTTCCTTCCCTTCTCTTTAAACCAGGGTTCTCTTTAACACGCCGATCAAAAGACACAAGATACACTTCGACCTCTGCATCTTGCTGCATTCTCCACTAACCCCAATTTTGCCCATAGACTCTGTCCGGAGGTGGGGGTCTGTGATGTTGCCCTTGGCCGACCCAGAGTCACAAAAATCATTCACCCACGGACTGGTAAGGAGCAAGGGGGCTGGGGAGGGCAGCTGCTAAGGAATATTTATCAAGTGTCCCCTTTCTCCTGCTCTGACCACTGTCCCGCCACATCCTTTACCAGCTATGGTCCTGGGTGGTGTTCTGTTCTAATCTGGGCCAATGCTCTCAACTAATGTCTTTCTTTTTTTTTAAATAAGTTTTGGCCCCAGCATGTGGGATCTTAGTTCCCTGACCAGGGATCAAACCCACACCCCCTGCAGTGGAAGCGTGGAGTCTTAACCGCTGGACCACCAGGGAAGTCCCTCTTAACTGATTTCTGAGACCAAATTATTATTCTGTTTGGACCCAGGCATGTCAGCCTTTCCCAGTCTCCCCTGAAGCACCCCCAGGGATTGTTGGAGAGTCTCTGTTCCTTTAACTGGGCAAAGGGCCAGTTGTAGAGAAAAAGCCCCAGAGACCACCTGCCCCAAGCTTTCTGAAGGACTGACCATGCAAATATGAACCGTGTTACAAAAGAAAATTTCACGAGAGATGGGGAGGGCACCTGGGAGGAAACGGTGTTGGGCAACTATTGTGCCCAAGAACAAAGAAGAAAGCTCCAGAGCGAGTGGGCTAGCAGTCTCGGGGACCAGGGGCTGTTTTCCTGGAGGAGCCGGGCTTAAAAAGCAGCCCATAGAGTCAGACAGACCTGAATTTGAATTCTCATCCAACCCCTTGCTGACAGCGAGACTGTGGAAATCTCTGGAAGCAGAAGTCACAGCACTGTAGCGAGGTGGGTTTAGCAAAGAAGCCTGTGCAAGAGCCCTTCTCACCCCATCTCTGCGTTGGAAGCTACCGGTGAATCTCACAGAGACTCCCACCCCACCTTCTCCCCACAGCCGTCGAGGGCAGGCCGTCTGGCACACACAGCAGCACGTGCAGTGTGTGTGCACACCAAGGGCTAGGAGCAGCGGCAGGACTGCTCGCAGGGGAGGACACCAGGGCATCTAAGGTAGTTGCCCAGGTGAGTTAGGAAGAGGCTGGAGCCAAATACGATGACCCGCCCCCACACCTGGCACAGAAGCTGGGACCCCTGATGGCAGCAGGTTCCTCACTGTCAAGGTTACACCAATAGGGAGAGAACATGGTCTCTGGGTATCTTTCAGCTGACTTGCTGTTGAACCAAACCAGAGGAGTTTCAGGGCTGGGTTCATTATATGATCCTTCTGCACAGGGTGGGCTGATAGGGGCGTGATGAGATTTGAAGGCCCCAGAAAGACCTTCTCTTTGCCCCTGTAGTGGAGCTGATGTTGTAGCCCTTACCTGTAGCTTCGTGTCTGCTCCCTGGTCTTAGAGGCCAGGAGGAGCCCAGTGATTACCAGGGACCCCAAGTCCCCTTGATGGAGGAGTCATTTCCTACCACAGTGGTTTTGAAGCTGTGTTCACAGAAGCCCCAGGGGTTCCAAGTGAGCCCTGAAAGCACCCAAGCAGAGGAATGTGGAGCTGACAGAAGCCCCCCTCCCCTGCTTCAACAGAGAGGCACGATGTCATCTCTTTGTTACGGAACAAAACTTGGGCCTGCTTGCAGACAACAGTAAAGCCAATCTACTGACACCAGGTTGGGGTGAAGGAAAATGCAGCATTCACTACAGGGCACCAAGCAAGGAGTCCAGACAGCTAGTGCTCAAAAGGCCCTAACTCCTTGATGGTTTTTAGGGAAAAGTTTATAAAGATGGGGTGAGGGAGGGGGGCTGTGGGTGTGTGATCAGCTCGTGGACCTTCTTCTGATTGGTTGGTGGTGAGGTAACTGGGGGTCAACATCATCAACCTTCTGGTTCCAACTGGTCTGGGGTCTGTGTGCTTGTGAGCAGCAGACAGTTAACTTCTTCTACCTGGTGAGGGTTTCAGTCTCTGCCAATCAGCTCAAAGACGTGGCTCAGAATATTATCTATTATCTATCTTTAGTTCCTCCTCTAGGGCTATGGATAGCCCTCGAGGAGGAACTAAAGGTCCTTGACTTTGTGTAATGACTAAGCTATTATTATTTTTCTTGCTTGATTATTTTCCTTTGTTTCTACATTTCCTCACCTCTCTGATTAAATTTATTCTTTGGAAATCGGGGAAGACTTAGGAGGCTAAAGTTTCTCTACAGACAAGAGAACATGGGGTGGGGAGCGTCTGTCCCAGGAAGACCCCATGGAATGCTGCTCAGTTACATCTTTTCTATATACTTTGGGCTCTGGATAAGATTTTACTTCAGTAAAGGCTTTAATTAAGGTTCTTTGGTTGAAAGCTACAGAAACCAACCCAGGCCAATAAGCAAAGAGGGGACTTATTGGAAGAAGCAGCCCCTGAAGGTGCTGGCAGGAAGGCTCGTCCATCTCTCTGCTGCTGGCTGTAAAGAACTCAGCCTTTGCTCCATCAACACCTCTCAAGAGTGTAAGGGGTGAGAGGTGGGCCCTCGCCTCCATGGAAGAGAGAGGCTCCGAGGCCACAGCACAACTGCATGTGCCGGGAAGCAGGCAGAAGCTGGATGTCAAAAGTGAAACTCTCATGACAACATTTTGGAAATCACTGTGACTAGAAAAGGATGGTCCCCCGATCAGCCACCTGTCCACTCCTCCAACCTCTCTGACCCCTTCAAGATGTGATAAGGCAGCTGGCACTAGCTGTGTGCTAACCTTACACATCCTGACGTGTGTAGGAGCAGGTGTATCAGACAGGCAAAGCCGTTCTCTCTGGGCTTCTCTAGACCTTGCCACCCTAACTTCTGCCACTCCTACTCTGCTTTGGCAGACTCCCTCCTAACCACACCCCCATCCCAGGTGTTAACACCTGTGAGACCTTCCTGGGCCAGGACAGAAAAGGGGAGCCAGCAGGTGGTGAAGGGGCAGGAAACAGATGTTGGAGAAAGAAACTATGTGGAGTCCCTACCAGTTGCAGAAAGTGTCATGACAAAGGCTGAAGGGTGACTCTGGCTTCCCTGAAGGTGTAGCAACACCCCACCGGGGCAGGAAAGACCCAGCTCACTGTGAGATGAAGCCAGCTGTGACTGGAACGCCTGCAGTCTGTGGGCTGCTCAGGGCAAGGCCTGTCCAGAGACAAGCTTGCAAGGCTCTCAGCAGAAACTGTCTCATTTTAATGAAATAATCATTTTAATAAAATAACAAAAATCAGGGACTTCCCTGGTGGTCCAGTGGTTACGAATCTGCCTTCCAATGCAGGGGACCTGGGTTCAATCCTTGGTCGGGGAACTAAGATCCCACAACCCGCAGGGCTACCGAGCCCACACGCCACAACTAGAGAGCCCACGCACAGCAACGACTGAGCCCACGCGCTCTGGAGCCCGCACACCACTCTAGAGAGAAGCCCGTGCGCCACAACAAAAGATCCTGCATGCTGCAACCAAGACCCAGTGCAGCCATAAATAAATATTTTTTAAAAAAACAAAAATTCGGCATTACCAGCAACCCCTCTGGTGTCACTCTCGTCTCCTTTCTTTGCCTCCTGACTCCTAAATCAAGCTTTACCAAGAGTCACTGAGCACCTCTCCAGGTGTCCTGACCCTGGGCAGGAAATGGGCATGGTGCTTCTGGATCTCTCCGGAAGCCAGAGGAAGTGCTACAGTTCCACTCCAGGTGCTCCCTGATTTCTAGGCTCATCTAGTATCTCGTGCTGGTCCATTCAGGTTTGTTTAGGAACCTCAGTGGCAGTCGCTGTGCAACGTTTTGCCCCATTTGAGCACTTGCGAGGAAGCCTGGCCGTGTGGTAGACAGACTGATGTTGCTTTCCACACGTGATTATCTCAGCCCAGGGCCTGAGACAGCAGAAGAAGTGACCCCCAGGGTCATCCCAATTCATGTGCCTGGAAACCCAAGCAACAGGGAGCTCGGCTGAGGAAGTTTTTCCACATGAGATGGGGTGAACTTGGAGCTTTTCTGAATCTGGAAAGGGGAAAACGTTTAGGTGCACCTTATGTCCCGCTGAGGAGAGTTTAATTGTAGCTGTTAAGAAAAAGATTTAAGGACGGGGCTTCCCTGGTGGCGCAGTGGTTGAGAGTCCGCCTGCCGATGCAGGGGACACGGGTTCGTGCCCCGGTCCGGGAAGATCCCACGTGCCGCGGAGCGGCTGGGCCCGTGAGTCACGGCCGCTGAGCCTGCGCGTCCGGAGCCTGTGCTCCGCAACGGGAGAGGCCACAACAGTGAGAGGCCCACGTACCGCAAAAAAAAACAAAACAAAAGATTTAAGGACAAAGATGTTATCAGATGGAGGCAAGACCACAGCAGCTGCCATTTTGGCATTAAGTAACTAATCTCGGTGTCACCTAGCGGTGTGACCTCGGTGTCACCTAGCCTTTGTGAGCCACACCAGCCATCCCTCACTTCTGTCACTTCTGTAACTCTGTCGTTGGCCTTCAAGAGACCTAATCCTCGAGGGACTAGGGATAGCTTTACCATTTCTCTATCTACTGGATACTTGAACTCTTACTTACTTACTCAAGGTCCACTCTGTTCCAGAAGGGATTGAAAGCAAAGCCTGAGAACTGGGTGGCGGGGGAACTAGAAGGTGGGGAAATAATCCTAGACTGAGACGTAGGAACTTGGATCACAACCCAACAGCTCGCCCCCTCCGTGACCTTCTGTTTCCTCAGCCAGAACACGAGGAAGTGGACTTTCAGCTCCAACATTCAGTAATCTGAGATGAGAAGCTGAAACGACCAGAATCAAACATGGGATATAATCTGAGGAATGCGTATCCCATCGCAGGGCCTCTTGGCATCCTGGAAGCTTAGAATAGGTTCCAATTTTCCAAAGGACAGAAACGCAGCTTGAGTGGAAATATATGGCTTGGGACTTTATTCCATCCTCCCATCAAAAAAAAATTCTTATTCCCCTCAGATATATATATATATATATATATATATATATATATATATATATATATATAATCTTTGGGGGATGGTGCAACCAGAGAGTATTTTTGTGATGAATTAGGTCCTAACAAACATTTTGGAAAAGAAAAAACAGCTGCCCCTTTTACAAGACTATTTTATGCAAATCACTGTTAATAAATAGGCTTTTAAAAACCCAGAAGTGGGACTTCCCTGGTGGGGCAGTGGTTAAGACTCTGCGCTCTCAATGCAGGGGGCCCGGGGTTCAATCTCTGGTCAGGGAGCTGGATCCCACATGCATGCCGCAACTAAGAGTTTGCATGCCACCACTAAGGAGCCCGCCAGCTGCAACTAAGACCCAGTGCAACCAAATAAATAAACAAATATTTTTTAAAAATTAAAACCCAGAAGCGTTTGCTTTTCTAAGCCTTTCTCTACAGCATCCAGCAAAGTCGAGAGTAGAGCAGTCCAACACAAGCTACTGCAGCTCGAGGTAGAACAGTCAAGCTCCCGCTCTCACCATGCTCCCCAGTGCTGTCGCCTCTAGGGACCAAAGGCTCGCCTCACCAGCCATACCTTCTTCCTGGCCATGCACAGCACTTCCACGAGGCTTCCCAGCCTTGCACTCAGGTAAAGCTGCCCTGCTCCACTACGAAACGGAGACAGGAAGAGCTCAAGAATTTCTGCCCTTCAGGACTTCACAATCTAACCTAACGAGGAAGCCAAGATGTGAATAGATTGATAACATGATGTGATCCAGGCCTTTCCATTCTAAAGCACGCTAAAGGGACTCATAATTTTACATGGGATCAAATACTTCTTCAAAATAAGCAGGTTTAGCAAATTCCATGATGCCCCAGAGTGTTTCCAACTACAGAAGCTCATTCACCTCCAAGCAAGTATAAAAGATGTAGCTTTACCCTACGGGACGTCAGACTAAAAAGTCCAACCCTGCATCTGCCCCTGGCTATGCCGGAAAGTAAGCCTAGTGATTCTAGAATTCCACAGTCTAAACAACAGCCAGGGTGACAAGACTCTCTAGGAAAATTGCATCTGTGTGATCCAGTGAATCAGCCCTCAGACGCACGTCCACTGGCAATCAGATCAACTCATTCAGGTGTTTGCTTTGGGAAACTGTCTGTTTTATAAAGGCAAATGGTTCCGAGTGGTCAATCATTTCCCTTCACACTGGGCTTTGGCATTTCTTTTGGAATAAGAAAGATATGAGAGGGCTTCCCTGGTGGCGCAGTAGTTGAGAGTCCGCCTGCCGATGCAGGGGACACAGGTTCGTGCCCCGGTCCGGGAAGATCCCACATGCCGCGGAGCAGCTGGGCCCGTGAGCCATGGCCGCTGAGCCTGCGCATCCGGAGCCTGTGCTCCGCCACGGGAGAGGCCGCAACAGTGAGAGGCCCGCGTACCGCAAAAAAAAGAGAAAGATATGAGGATGTGAAGCTCATGACACGATGCTGGCTGCTGTGAGTTCAGAAGCCCATTCTGATAGTGTCTATGTGTTGTCCTCTCCTCCACTGAGGCTGCCTTTCCCTGCACAGCACCATATCTCACAGGTGGTGACCTCATAAGGAGAAACTCTTGGGACTTGGAGGAAGGGGCCCCTTTTGAGTAAGAAACGCGTGGAAAACTAACCCATCAATGCTGTACCCTGGGAGAGGAGGGTGAGTAGCTCACATCCTCAGGGCTGGAGCGACTTCAAACCTGTGCCCTAACCAGCTTTGTTGACCCCATACCTAAGCACAAGACCTGCTAACACACAGACCCTGAAAACCTGCAGGCAGGTTAGAGTGTGGGCTTTCTGATCTCGTGCAGGAGAGGGCGTCCTAATTCCAGGAGAGCACGCCTGTCCCTTAGCCAGAATGCCTGCGGCGGAGAGAAGCGCGCTTCTGCAGCCTGCCTTGGGTGTTCCTCATGCTCTGGTTTGTACTCAGAGCACAGAAACCAGACCTTTCCTGACCTGGGAGCTAGAGTCCTGAGCTGTCCCCCCGTGGGGTATCCTGCGGAGACGGCAGCCACCGTCTTTGTCTGTGAACACTTATTCACGGGCCTGCCATGGCTGAGGGATCTGGGTCCTGTGACAGTGAGCCTGTCCCCACAGGGTCACCAGCTGCACGTGGAGGATGAAACGACAGCGCTGGGCTTTAAACCCTGGACACCAGACTATGAACCTCAGAGGCCGTGCAAGGTACTGCCCAGCCAGGGGCCCCGCCTAAGACACGCAACATGTCACCCTGCAGCCAGAGCTCTTTTCTCAGTTGTAATCCGTGTGTCCACCCCACTTCCCGGCATTTGACGTTCCTGAGGTTGGAAGCCATGAGTTCAGTCCCTACAGTTTTTGACATAGAAATTTTGGTGGATTCAGATTGTACGGTTTTTCGGTTGGGTTGTTGGGTTGGTTGGTTGGTTGGTTGGCTGGTTAGCTAGTTGGCTAGTTAGCTAGTTGGTTGGTTGATTGGTTGATGGGTTTATCTGGCTGGTTGGTTGGTTGGCTGATGGTTACTTGGATGAGCGGCTAATTGCAAACACATGTTCACTCTGATAATTGCAACTTAAAGGGGGGGTCAGATGGCCTGGGCTCTAGTACCAACTCCATCCCTAGCTAGCATCACTCCCTGGGTGGCTTAGTTTGGGTTTCCCAAAGACAGAGTCTGAGGCAAGAATCTGGGGACAAGTCACTTCTTTGAGAGCTGATCCCAGGAAGCACAGGAGAGGGGGTGGGCACAGTGAGGCAGCGGAGAGAGAAAGCCAGTAAAGGACATGCTAATGGCTGGGTCACCTGGGTTGAATCTCACCAGGGCAGCTTCAAGGAGAAGTGTTGTCCAACTGAAGGCTGGGGAGAAAGCCACCGGTGCCACCTGCTTTGGTGGAAGTGTGCCCCCTCAGCGTTGTTCAGGCTGCCCTGCACACAGGCTGAGCAAGCATCATGGGAGAGAAGTAGAGAAATGACGCCCGAGGTGGAAACCACCAACCTCTGTCTGAACCGTCCACTGAAGCTGCTCACCAACTCAGGTGGCTGTGGGGATCAGCTGCATCTGCTATGGGGCCTCAGGGTCTTTGTCAGTAAAATGAGATAGTTGTACTAGAGCATGTCCTGGCTCCCTCCATCCCTAATAATCTCTGCACGGCCCTTTCTATCACAGATGCGCTCACGGGCAAGCAGGCCACTGCCTGGTCGGTGACTCATGCCTCCATGGGTGGCAAGACCACCGGAATGGCACCAGCATGTGCTGTGATCCCCTGGTTTGACCTTGGAGAGCTGCACGTGGTGGGACGCCCATGGCACACAGCAAGAGGGCTGCAAAAGAACCCAGTAACACTAGAAGATTTGGGTTGCCGAGTTTCTATAAAGTCAGAAAGAGAAGTAAGTAGTCTAGTTATTGAAAAGTCTCGAAAACATCCACCAAGTTAACAGGCTAACGTTTTGATCTAGACACTTAGGTTTTGATGACCCTTTCTTTTTGCCTAGTCTCCGTCCATAAAGTGGAGAAAATACAGTACCTAACCAATGACAAATGCCTTACATTGCACACATTATATAATTCACAGAGTACTTTCTCATCCATTATCTCATTTAAACTCCCCAATAATTTGTAAGACAGGTAGGAATTATTTCCCCATTTTAAAGGTGGGTAAACTGAGTCTCAAACTAAAAAGGAATATTAGCAATAAGTCATGTTTTTATCGCACTCTGTGTTTCTGAAGTTACTGTGGTGGCTCATCTTTGCTGCATCCCTCCTCTTGTTCTGACAACAGATGCAGTCCTTGACCACAGGGCTGGACGTGTGTCTCAGGCACAGCAGTCCGGCACCTGGGACACAGTGATTGGTCCAAGAACAAGCCAGTTAGGGCTCTTTTTTGTTGCTTTTCTTCTAGAGCCGATGGGGTGAGTCTCTTTGCTCTCAGATCTTGGATTTGGAAGAAAGAGATTCTGGATCCTGTCATAGAAAGTGAAAGAAGTGAAAGGAGAAAATGAAGCCCAGCAGGGGTAAGCAGATGGGAGAGACAGAGAGAAAGGGAACCCTAATGAGGCTGCGACTCCATTTCTAGTCCCTAAGACCCCAGAATGGTCCTGGTCTCTGTCCTTCTGAGGCTCGGTTAATTGTTCATGGTTCCGAACTATGAACCATGCTGTGTGCTTCTAATAAGTCCGCTCTTAGTTGAGCTTCCAGCATGAGTCAGTCTCCCTGGTAAACATACACTCACCAGGCAACCAGGGAGCCAACAATTCAGCTGTCCAATCCTCTAGAAGATGTCAGTGACAAATTCCTAACTGTGGCTTAATAGAGTCAGATGATTGACTTTAAAAGATAAAAATGGCAGGATGAAATTTTTTTTACCTTAATCTGAGCTGCTTCTAAATTTAAATTTGATTTTAAGAACTTATGCTGAATATAAAACCAGCATAGTCTGTACACCCACTTTGATAGCAGCATTACTCACAATACAAAAACAAAAACAAAAACAAAACACACAATACCTGTATGGGCTGAATGTATATGTCCCTCCAAAATTCATATATTGAAACCCTAACCCCAGTGAGACTGTATTTGGAGTAAGGAAGTAATTAAGGTTAAATGAGGTCATAAGGGTGGGTCCCTCACCCAACGGGACTAGTGTCCTTATAAGAAATGACAGCAGAGAAAACACTCTCTCCCCCCTGTGTGCACACCCCCAGGAAAGGCCATGTGAGGACATAGCAAGGAAGCAGTCATCTGCAAGCCGGGAAGAGAGTCCTCACCAGAAACTGAATCAGCCAAAACCTTGATCTTGGACTTCCAGCCTGCAGAACTGTGAGAAAATAAACTCTTGTTGTTTTAGCCACCCAGTCTGGGTACTTTGTTCTGGCTGCCTGAGCAGACTAATGCACTGCCCAAGTGTCCATCAGCAGACGAATGGATAAACAAAATGTGGCATATACATACAATGGAATATTATTCAACCTTAAAAAAGGATGAAATTTTGACATATGCTGTAATATGTCTGAAACTTGAGGATGTTATGCTAAGCGAAATAAGCCAGTTACAAAAGGACAAGTCCTGTATGACTCCACTTACAGGAGATCCCTAGAGCAGTCAATTTCATAGAGACAGAAAGTAGAGGGATGGTTAACAGGGGCTTGGGTAAGAGGAATTGGGAGCTGTTGTTTTATGGGTACAGTTTCAGTTTTGCAAGGGGAAAAGAAGTTCTGGAGATATGGATGGTGGTGATGGTTGCATAACAATACGAATGTATGTAACACTACTGAACTGTACACTTAAATTGTAAAATTTATGTTACGTGGGGACCTCCCTGGTGGTGCAGTGGTTAAGAATCTGCCTGCCAATGCAGGAGACATGGGTTCGAGCCCTGGTCCAGGAAGATCCCACATGCCACAGAGCAACTAAGCCGGTGCGCCACAACTACTGAGCCTGTGCTCCAGAGCCCGTGAACCATCGCTACGGAGCCCGCGTGCCACAACTACTGAAGCCCACGTGCCTAGAGCCCGTGCTCCGCAACAAGAGAAGCCACTGCAATGGGAAGCCCATGCACTGCAATGAAGAGCAGCCCCCACTCGCCGCATCTAGAGAAAGCTTGCATGCAGCAACAAAGACCCAACGCAGCCAAAAATTTTAAAAAAGGTTTTTTTAAGCTTTTAAAAAATTTTATGTTATGTGTATTTTACCATAATTAAAAATATTTTTTTAACCCAACACGCTTACTGCAGAAAATGTGGAAAGTTTAAAGCAGTTTAAGGAAACAGGTAAATGTTTACTTATAACCTCACCATACAGATACCTTCATTATTAATATTTTCTTCCAGCTGTTTTATATATAACCTGTATGTGCATGTCGCTGCTGGCTTGGGAAGCTGGCCAATTCACGGTGCAGTGCCCCCCACTCTTCAGCAACCTGAAACTCCCGTTCCCCATTAACAGGAGTCTAGCCTTCCCACAAGCATCCTCACAGTGCCTTTACTCCATAAAATTTCTGGGAGTTTCCAAGAGGTGTTTGTATGTCTCACATGTCCATCCTGGGGGGGTCACCTGTCCTGGTGGCCAGTCACATTCACACTGGACCACAGCTGCTCCAGGCTCTCCAGTCACTTCCAGCACCTTCTTAGTCAGCTTTTCTAGCCTGTGTTTGCTTATAGTAATTGTCTGTTTCTGTGTAACAAAATTTCCCCAAAACTTAGTGGCTAAACAAGGTTTATTATTTCATAGTTTCTTTGCTTCAGGAATTCGTGAGCGGCTTAGATGCGTGTTTCTGGCTCAGGGTCTCTCGCGAAGTTGAAGCCATAATGTTGACGGGGCTGCAGGCATCTGAAGGCTTGACTGATGCTGTTGGAGCTGCTTCCAAATGGCTCCCTCGCTTGGTTAGCAAGGCTGACAGTCAGCACACGTTAGGTCTCTCCATAGGGCTGCTCACATGTCCTGATGGCACGCAGCTGGCTTCTTCCGAGCAGCTATCCCAGGAGACAAAGCAGGACAGATGCAATAGTACCCCTGTGATCTAGTCTGTGACGTCACACTTTGTCATTTCCACAATATCCTGTTACTTATTCCACCCTATTCAGTGTGGGAGGAGCCTACACAAGGGCATGGAACCCAAGCGGCAAGGATCAATAATACACATATACATGGCTTCAAAACTACGTTATAACCAGGCTGGTAATGAAAAACAACAGTTGCCTGTTAACTCTTTTATCCATTCTCCTTCACTTTATAGTTCTAATTAATGTGTTGTAATACTAATTCCTTATTTTTCAGTGTAACTTATTACCAGTTGATGTTCCACTATGGAAGATGTGAAGTTAGACTCCCTATGTTGCTTCTTCAGCCCTACACTTCATCATACGCTTCCTTCTGTCTTTTTTTGGTTACATCAATACAGATTATTTTATTATTATGTTCACGTAAGTATTATTCACAATTAAGTCATGTTGTATACTATGATACATTTCCTTGTGTGGTTTATTTTTCCCGGAGTTAATAACATTTTGTTTGCTTAGGGTTTTTTTTTTTTTTTTTTTTGCGGTACGGGGGCCTCTCACTGTTGTGGCCTCTCCCATTGCGGAGCACAGGCTCCGGACGCACAGGCTCAGCGGCCATGGCTCACGGGCCCAGCCGCTCCGCGGCACGTGGGATCCTCCTGGACCGGGGCAGGAACCCGTGTCCCCTGCATCGGCAGGCAGACTCTCAACCACTGCGCCACCAGGGAAGCCCTGTTTGCTTAGTTTTGTATGCATCTTTCATCTCCAAGATCTTTGACAGAATTTTTAATAATCTTCTCCATTATGTTCCAATAAGACAATGGCCCACTCCCACAAGACGTCTTCTCTAGAGCCCTCTGTTCTTTTGCTCCAATTTGGTCTGTTTTCTCGAGGCTGCTGACTGTGTTGCTCTAGGAATCTCTTCACCAGGAAAACCTAGGAATTCCTTTCCCTCCCCTCCTCTTGAATTCTCTATTTTCTGAACATCCCATCTTCCTCTTTATTTACTTACTAATTTGTTTTGGAGAAGAACATAATCCTATAGCTTTCTGTGAAAGGGTCCCTGAGATTTAAATTTTTGAGACCTTTCAAGTTTGCAAATGCCTTTATTCCATCCACGTTGCTGTTGTTTTTTTGGTTTTTTTTTTTTTTTGGTTGCACCGGGTCTTAGTTGTAGCAGACGGGCTCCTTAGTTGCAGCTCCAGGGCTCCTTAGTTGTGGCATGCGAACTCTTAGTTGCAGCATGCATGTGGGATCTAGTTCCCTAACTAAGGACTGAACCTGGGCCCCCTGCATTGGGAGCGTGGAGTCTTATTCACTGCGCCACCAGGGAAGTCCCCATCCACATTCTTAATATGTATTAATATCAGTGTGGCTGCAGATGGAATTCCAGTATGGAAATAACTCCTCCAGAATTCTGAAGGCATCCCTGCCCTGTCTTCTCCCTTCTGGGGTTGCTGTCAGGAAGTTCAATGCCTGTCTTTCGTGTTATAGGTATTTCTGAGATAACTGATAACTCTTAACTGTTTATTCATATTTAGAAGTGAGACCTTAAAATCTTTGTTTGGAAGTTTTACGTGCATGGGTGGGAATTTTTCACTTTTTGGCTTCCCTGTAGGGTGATCGGGAGGGAAATGCTTTGTAGGAAAACCCCTAAAGGCCATTAGCTTTAGTTCTTTTCTCTTGGACTCATTACTTTCCCCCAGAGAAAAGCCCTCCAATCTCCTGCCTATTAGCACTCTGAACACAAGATGGGGAATCAACTGGGGTGAGGGGAGTTACCACTCAGTGTGTGGTTGTTTATTTACTCCCCAGTTTAGTTGTACCTCATGCTTCCACATTCAGAAGGAGAGAGTCAACCTCTGGCTTTGTGCTGGGGCAGGGTGGCAGCAGCTACTTAGCAATGCAGCAAAGGAGAGAGGATCTGAAACATAACTGCTCCTTTTTATCACTTCCAACAGGTCTTCCTATATTTGGCGTGCCCCATGCCAATTAATTAACTCATTTAGTTAATGAATTTCAGAGGTACCTCCAATTCTTGTGCCCTCGGGGGTTTGCAGTGAGAACTGGCTTTCCGCTTCTTGCTTCCGTGCCATCCTTACTCCCCACTCTTGCGGTCTCAGGTTCCACTCTGACTGCTAAGTCAAGAGCCACTCATCCACCTGCTTCCCAGTTTCCAAAATGACATGCATGTTACTCATCTGCTCTCATTCCTTTCCCAGTGGAGTTGTGTTTTTCATTGCCTTCTGCAACGTTAGCAGAGTATAGGAGGGAGCGAAGGGAAATGTGTATGTTTTTATTTGCCATGCTTAAACAGAAGACTTTTCATTTGTTTACATGCCATTTTTAATATAAATTTATTTATTTTTGGCTGCGTTGGGTCTTCGTTGCTGCGCATGGGCTTTCTCTAGTTGCGGCGAGCGGGGGCTACTCTTCGTTGAGTTGCGTGGGCTTCCCATTGCGGTGACTTCTCTTGTTGTGAAGCACAGGCTATAGGCATGCAGGCTTCAGTAGTTGTGGCACATGGGCTCAGTAGTGATGTCTCGCGGGCTCTAGAGCGCAGGCTCAGTAGTTGTGGCGTGTGGGCTTAGTTGCTCCGCGGCATGTGGAATCTTCCCGGACCAGGGATCAAACCCGTGTCCCCCGCATTGACAAGCAGATTCTTAACCACTGTGCCACCAGGGAAGTCCCCTACATGCCATTTCAATTTCATATTTTGTGGCCTACCTATTCATGCTCTTTCTCTATTTGTCAATAAGATTACTTATCTTTCTTTACTAATATTTAAGAGCTCTTTCCATATAGAGAGATATGATTATTTTAAATATATTGAACTGTCTTCCCAATGATAATTTAAAAAATAAAAGTATATTCTGGATTATCTGGTGGACTAGATTGTAAATGAGGACTGGCAAGAATGTTTAGTGCTTGCATTGGCACTTGTGAAGTTTGTGAGCTAAAGCTCACATGTTATCATGGCACACTGTACGAATGAAGGGTTTGTAACCGCTTGAAGTCAGTGCTAGAAGAATAGAATCAGATTGCACATATGATGATACAAGCATGCTGCTTACGAAGATCCTGCTTTCTGGCAGTGAGCACCCTGTTCATATTTTAGAGTGGTTGCATTGAGTGTCTGGTATTTATATGCATAAACTAACGCAGTTTATTTTCTTCCCAGTTCCAGCAATCATTGAATTAGATAATACTTAATATAGATTTAAGTAATACTGTACCTCTAATCTTACCTTCCAATGAATTAAACAGCTTTATAGAATTATTTTTAAATTAATTATTTTTTTACATATATGTGTATCTATTCTTTTTCAAATTTGCTTTTCTTACAGTTAAATAGATTCTTTTTTAACTTTTTATTTTATATTGGAGTACAGCTGATTAACAATGTAGTGAGAATTTCAGATGTACAGAAAAGTGATTCAGTTATACATATACATGTATCTATCCTTTTTCAAATTCCTTTCCCATTTAGGTTGTTACATTATATTGAGCAGAGTTCCCTGTGTTATACAGTAGGTCCTTGTTGGTTATCCATTTTAAATATAGCAGTGTGTACATGTCAATCCCAAACTCCCTAATTATCCCTCCGCCACCCCCGACTCTTCCCCCAACCCCCCTGCCCTGTAACCGCAAGTTAGTTCTCTAAGTCTGTGAGTCAGTTTCTGTTTTGTAAATAAGTTCATTTGTGTGTTGTTGTTTTTTTTTTAGATTCTGCAAATAAGGGATATCATATGATATTTGTCTTTCTCTGTCTTACTTCACTTAGCATGATAATCTCCAGGTCCATCCATTTTGCTGCAAATGGCATTATTTGTTCTTTTTTATGGCTGAGTAATATTCCATTGTATATATGTACCACATCTTCTTTATCCATTCCTCTGTCGTTGGACGTTTAGGTTGCTTCCATGTCTTGGCTATTGTAAGCAGTACTGCAATGAACTTGGGGTGTATGTATCCTTTTGAACCCATGTTTTCCTCCAGATATATCTGGAGGATATACCGCCCAGGAGTGGGATTGCTGGATCACGTGGTAGCTCTGTTTTTAGTTTTTTTAAGGAACCTCCATACTGTTCTCCATAGTGGCTGCACCAATTCACATTCCCACCAGAAGTGTAGGAGGGTTCCTTTTTCTCCACACCTTCTCCAGCATTTACTGTTTGTAGACTTTTTTATGATGGCCATCCTGACTGGTATAGGTGATATCTCATTGTATCGATAGTTTTGATTTGCATTTCTTTAATAATTAGTGATGTTGAGCATCTTTTCATGTGCCTCTTGGCCAACTGTATGTCTTCTTTGGAGAAATGCCCTTTTTTTATTGGGTTGTTTGTTTTTTTGATATTGAGACACTTGAGCTGTTTGTAAATTTTGGAGATTAATCGCTTGTCGGCTGCATCATTTGCAAGTATTTTCTCCCATTCTGTGGGTTGTCTTTTCATTTCATTTATGGTTTCCTTTGCTGTGCAAAGCTTTTGAGTTTAATTAGGTCCCATTTGTTTATTTTTGTTTTTATTCCCATCACTCTAGGAGATAGATCGAAAAAGATATTGCTGCAATTTATGTCAAACAGTGTTCTGCCTATGTTTTCCTCTAAGAGTTTTATAGTATCCAGTCTTACATTTAGGTCTTTAATCCATTTTGAGTCTATTTTTCTATATGGTGTTAAAGAATGTTCTAATTTCTTTTTTTTTTCACATGTAGCTGTCCAGTTTTCCCAGCACCATTTATTGAAGAGACTGTCTTTCCTCCATTGTATAAGCTTGCCTCCTTTGTCATAGATTAATTGACTGTAGATGTGTGGGTTTATTTCTGGGCTTTCTATTCTGTTACATCGATCTATATTTCTGTTTTTGTACCAGTACCATACTGTTTTGATGACTGTAGCTTTGTAGCATAATCTGAAGCCAGGGAGTCTGATTGCTCCGTTTTTCTTTCTCCAGATTGCTTTGACTATTCAGGGTCTTTTGGGTCTCCATAAAAATTTTAAGAATTTTTGTTTTAGTTCTGTGAAAAATGTCATTGGTAATTTGATAGGGATTTGCATTGAATCTATAGATTGCCTTGGGTAGTATAGTCATTTTGACAATATTGATTCTTCCAGTCCAAGAACATGGTAAATCTTCCTATCTGTTTGTGTCATCTTCGATTTCTTTCATCAGCAGCTTATAGTTTTCAGAGTATAGGTCTTTTGCCTCATTAAGTAGGCTTATTCCTAGGTATTTCATTCTTTTTTGATGTGATGGTAAATGGGATTGTTTCTTTAATTTCTCTTTCTGATCTTTCATTGTTGGTGTGTAGAAACGCAACAGATTTCTGTGTATTAATTTCATATCCTGCAATTTTACCACGTTCATTGATGAGCTCTAGTAGGTTTCTGGTAGCATCTTTAGGACTTTCTATGTATAGTATCATGTCATCTGTGGATAGTGACAGTTTTACTTCTTTTCCAATTTGGATTCCTTTTATTTATTTGTTTTTTCTTCTCTGATTGCTGTGGCTATGTTGAATAAAAGTGGCAAGGGTGGACATCCTTGTCTTGTTCCTGATCCTACAAGAAATGTTTTCAGCTTTTCACTGTTGAATATGATGTTACCTGTGGGTTTGTCATATATGGCCTTTTTTATGTTGAGGTATGTTCCCTCTATGCCCATTTTCTGGAGAGATTTTATCTTATGCTCCAATGAATTAAACAGCTTTATATAATTATTATTTGTAGATTGCTTATTGTTAAATTTTTAATTAAATATAAGGTCTAATTTTCCAGGACTTGCAAAAATAAAAGCTTAAAGTTATTTATATTGCTTTCTACAATGCATTAATGTAAGCAATGTTTCTTGGCATTAGTGTTTTTAAAGTCAGATATAGAACCAGATGAAAACTTAAAATAATCCCAATAAGCCATATTTCCACCATGAAACCCAACATCAGAGACTACCAAACAGACATCTGTCACATTATGTTAGAGTTGTTCATTTCAATTTCATTGGTTTTGTTGCTTGGGGTTATTTAACTTGTGGAGGATCTGTGTATTAGGGTTCTCCAGAGAAAAAGAACCAACAGGATATAAGTGTGTGTGTCTGTCTGTCTGTCTGTGTGTGTGTGTGTGTGAGAGAGAGAGAGAGAGAGAGAGAGAGAGAAAGAGAGAGAGAAACACAGACAGAAGCAGAGAGAGAGAGAATTTTAAGGAATTCGTGAGATTATGGGAGCTGGCATCTAAAAGCTGCAGGATGGGCTGGCAGGCTGGAGACCCAGGGAAGAGTTGATGTTGCAACTTGAGTCCAGAGGCAGTCTGAAAGCAGAATTCCCTTTTCCTCAGGGAACCTCAGTCTTTTCTCCTAAGGCCTTCAAATGATTAGATGAGGCCCACCCACATTATGGACGGTAAACTGCTTTATTCAGAGTCTACTGATCTAAGTATTAATATCATCTAAAAAGTCTTTCACAGGACATTTAGACTGGAGTTTGACTACATATGTAGGCACTGTGGCCTAGCCAAGTTGACAAGTGAAATTAAACATCACAACTTGTTTTGGTTTTAGAGTTATACGAGAGCCACAAAGATCAAGACTTTGAACCTTGTTTTGAATACCTATTTTTATAGAACTGTAAAAAAGGAACACTTCAGGGCTTCCCTGGTGGCTCAGTGGTTGAGAGTCCGCCTGCCAGTGCAGGGGACATGGGTTCGTGCCCCGGTCCGGGAGGATCCCACGTGCCACGGAGCGGCTGGGCCCGTGAGCCATGGCCGCTGAGCCTGCGCGTCCGGAGCCTGTGCTCCGCAACGGGAGAGGCCACAGCAGTGAGAGACCCGCGTACCGCAAAAAAAACCAAAAACAAAACACTTTAAATCAGCACTGGGGTGTGGGGAGGGTCTGTCCATCCTTTTTTTCAAAAAACTCTGAATTATCCTCAGGTTAAAGAACACTTTATAGAACTGAAAGACCTGTTAAAGACTTTTTCCCCTAAAACTAAAAAGCAGTCTCCCATGAAAGATTAATTCTGCCGCTGCTCCTGAAACAGTGAGGGATTTGCTGGCATGTCCATCCAGGTCCTGGATACCAGGGTTTCAGAAATGTGGGCCTGATTACTCACACAATACGTATTCTGCTTTTTTCTCTTAACATTTAGTATAAGGCTCTAGATCCTTCTTGTTAAAAGATTTTGTTTTTCTCATTGGTTTGGGTTTTGTGTTGATTTCAGTGAAACATAATAAAGTTATATATGGTGATTTTTGGAAAAATAAAAAACCTGCTACAATATAACCTGAAAAGCCAGCATTGAGAACAAGCATTAAGGTGTATTGAGGGTAATGGTGTGTGTATGAAGTTCACGTGTATTTAGCAAAAGGTTTTATACAAAAGGACCCTTTTCCTTCTCTCTCCACCATCCCTGAATAGCAAGTATATCCCGTGAATGTCATCTCGTGCAGAAAAGAGAATTGAACTAACAATTTCATTAAAATGGAAAAATCATATGAATAGAAATATCAGCCTCATGAACACAGGGGTGATTTATTAAGCAAACCTGAGTCTACCACCTTAAAATCTTAGGTTTGGTATAATCTATATTTCCTGTCAGGAATGCTCCTATTTCAGCTATAAATAGAACGTGGCAGCAGATAGAGTAGCTTTCTAATTGGGTCATTACCGAATCTGCATGACTTATTTTCTTTGAGTCTTTGCCATTTCTTACTTCAGATTTGGTCTCTCTGTAATGATGATGCAACAGGACAGAATCATACCAGGCTTCCAAAGAGCTCCCCTCACGATCACCTCCCCCCCACCCTTCATCATATGTGCACTTGCTCTATCAAAGCCTCTTGCAAAGGGAAGGCAGTGAGGAACTTCTACCATGTTTAGACCAGAAATTGGGTCTCAACCCTGGTCACTCTCCCATCCGGGTCTAAATGTCCCAACCAGAGCTGAGCTTATGTCTGGCTCTCCAGACATAAGGGTATTTACCTTCTTTCCTGAACTTTGTGATGGTTGATGAGGGACTGAGAGACTGTGACAGAGAAATGGAGCTAGGTATATAAGACTAAAACATTGAAAGCAACTGAGTGGACTAATAGTTTTCCCATCTTCCTTATGAAGCCTAACTCTATAATAGCTTTTACTAGCTTCTGAAGCAATAACAAAAATGGAAAAGACCCTTTCTAGTCAATATCCTTTCACTCTGTGATTTTTGAGATACCAGGATGGGTCTTATGTCTCCAAATTCTCACTGTCCTACCCCTATCACAGGCATATGGTGATACTTTAGTAGGGGACAAAGCCTTCATTCAGTCCAGTGGTGACACTGCTGGTGGCTTTGGAGGTTTTGGCATTCCCATAATTCTATCATCACCCCTCTAAAAGACTCACCAAAAGTCCTTCCTAATAGCCACACTATCTAAATTAGAGCTTGGAGGGAAACGCAGCTTCACAAATCCCATCCCCTCCACCAGGCCAGACTGTTAGGGAACCATTCACCAAAACCGCCCAGCTTGGCCAGGCGTGGTGATAACAGCTTGCTTGAGTTGTCTCACAACAGGAGGTCCCGATAAAGAATGCAGAGCCGGGAGAATTCAGGAGGGGCCGAAAGGAGGGAGGAGATGCCAGCCCATAGTATGTCCAGTAAAACGAATCTGGAAGAATTCAGGAGGGGCCAAAAGGAGGAGGGGGGAGTCCTGCCAACCTCCCAGAAGCCCTCACGCTGGTATCCGTCTTGGCTGAGAGATGCGCGCGTCACGAGGAAGGACCCCGAGTCAGACCAGATGTGGGCCAATCAAGATGATGGACCAGAGGCAACCCGGAAACTAACCCCATCACCGTAAAGCCCGAGACTGCGAGCCACGTGGCAGAGCAGTCCTCCTGGGTCCCCTTGCGCTGCTGCTCTGCGCCCGGGCGCCCCTTCCCAATAGAGTCTCTTGCTTTGTCAGCACGTGTGTCTCCTCGGACGATTCATTTCCGAGTGTTAGACAAGAGCCCGCTCTCGGGCCCTGGAAGGCGTCCGCCTTCCTGCAACGAGATCACTTCTGCATTTGTCCCAGGGTCATTGCAGCTCTGTGGCAGGACACCCACAGCTGCAGTGTTCAGCCCAGACCTGCTTCCTGGTCTGGAAGCACGACTGGAGAAGGCCAGCTACTGTCTTCATAACTCATTTATTCAGCAGGGCGACCTGACCTGAATCCTCCTGTTGGAAGAACGGACCTGGTCTGATGTAAGGCTATTTTAGCCTGTGGTATTTATCTACTCTAGGCATCACTGTCCAGAGTGGGAGCTACCTGAGGCTTCCTGGCACCGTGCTTCTTAATCTTTGTACCTCCAGTGCTAGTACTGGGCTGGCACATAAGGAAGTGTCCTATAAATACTCACTGCGTTTAATGAATATTTATGCCTGAACACTTAGGAAGTAAGCAAGTGATACCATGTTGAACTGTCCTTCCAAATAAAAAGCCATGGTTTTGTCATTCATTCATTTAGTCAACCTTTCACTTAACTAACACGTATTTATTGAGGGCCACCTATGTTTCAGGTTTTTTGCCACGTTTCGGAATTGTAAGATGAGTAATAGGCAGTCCCCATCCTTGTTAAGTTCACAGCCAAGTAGAGAAGACAGGTAAGTACACCAGGATTTTAATGCGGTGTGATAAGAGTGCTGATAAAGGTATATACATCACAAGGGGACAGAGGTCAGGCATCTAACCCTGCCTGACAGGATCAGATTTGCACTGTAGAAAGATCACTCTAAACACTAAAGACATTATTGCTTGAACATAGCATAATTACCGCAAGATGAAATGCAGGATTGTAGGTCTCCTCCGTGGGGTCCGGGCTTCAAGCTATGGGCCGTAACTGAAAGAGACAGCCCTTAGGAGAGAAAATCAAAACTAAAAGCCACCTGAGTTTTATACAAAATCAAAGATGTTACTCTGTGACTCTATATGGCTCCAGTCTACTCCCACCAAAATGGCTCACTTTCCTCTTCCTAAGGAAAATCTGTCCAAGATAGCAGGAAGCAATGGTGTTACTTCTTTTCATCTTGTTAGAGGTCTTGGGTCCATAAAGTGTGGTTCCCCTCAACCCCTAATTCCCTGGGGAGAGCCTTTTTGAGGCAATAAGTGAAGGAGGAATTCCACTCTTGATCTCCATTAAGCGCTCAGTTGAAATCAGGGACAAGAGAGCTGATGCTCACGAACAAGGGACATGCGTATTCCAGGGTCAGTGACGGGTGTGTCTGCAGAACATTTAAAGACCCAACTCTCCTTTTGCTCCCAGAAAATGAAGGTGGGAATCATACTGTTTTGCCTTCCCCCATGGAGATCCTCGAGCTCCGAACAGCCTTTCTGTTTTCTCTAACCTGCTGCACTGGCCTACCTCAAATGGGATGACAAGGCAGCAACCAGACGGGCTGAAGGACTGTGAAGAAACAGGAGGTGTTGGAGTACTTCCTGCATAAAAATGTTGTTTTCATTTCTAAAACCCACATTTTCCCTCCTGGCTGCAGCCCAGAAACTCAGACGAGGGCTATAGTAATGACTAATGTGCTTCCCTTAATGTACCTGCTTACTACAAGTCAGGTCATTTCTACAAATCTTGATGCTTCTATAGCCACCTACATGACTAATAAGAAAAGCAGCTTTTTCCAGGGCATAAACTCTCTCAGAGATACATGAGAAATCCCAGGCGTGCTCATAGGAGTCTCCTGCTGCCCGAGGAGGGGTGAAAGTGGGGGCAGCTTGTACCTGCCCTACAGCCATCAGAGCACCACTCCAGTGGTGACTCCGGTGTCTGCCGACCTCGGCTTCATGAGCATCTACTTCAGGGCCCTGTGGTCTGCAGATCCTTCGGCCAATGCAGCAGGACATCTGCCATCGCCACAGGTGTTGCTGCACGGACCCTGCTGGCCTGGGTGCAGACCCCTGTCAGCTTGCCAAGACAACAACCCTGCAATCAGATGGGAGGTGGCTTCCTCTCTGTGTCACACTCTATACTGGGGTGCCTGTCCTCAGCAAAAGTAGTCCTCCTCCCAAGGTATGGTCAATCTTTTCCTTTATGCTGGGTGCCCTCTCAGGAGCTCCATTGTCTGAGAACTGAGGGCTCCGATGCAAGGAGCTCTGCTCCATGGCCTTAGTCCAGACCCTATATAAGTCATCAACTATGTTTTAATGCTCTGACTTTGCTTCTGGGAAGAAAAAGTCCACATACTCTTTCCTATTCCTCCCCCTAAGGACAGCTAAAAACCCTGGACATTATATATAAAACAAACATAAAAGACTCTGAAAGGTGGAGGGAAGGCAGATAGGCCAGGGACCTTGGGACCCAAGTGTCATATGCCGAATCCCCGAAATGCAAATGTTGAAGTCTTAACCCCGAATTCCTCCAAATGTGACTATATTTGGAGATAGGGTCTTCAAGGAGGTAATTCAGTTCAAATGAGGTCATTAGGATAGGCTCTAATCCAATATAACTAGTGTCCTTATAAGAAGAGAAAATTTGGACATGTAGACACCAGGGGCACAGGCACCGGGACTTTACCTTAAGGGAAAAACAACCCAAACACATAGGATTTCTAATCAGAAACCGTGGAGTAAAGGAGAGGCACAATATTTTTAAGAACTGAAATAAAAGAACTTTCAACCTAGAATCCTATGTCCAGTGAAAATATATTTCAAGAATGAAGGAGAAATCAAGACGTTTTGAGATGAAGGAAAACTGAGGGAATTTGTCACCAACAGATCTACCCTAAAAGAATGGTTAAAGAAGATTCTCTAAACACAAAGGAAATGATAAAAGAAGGAATCTTAAGACATTAGGGAGGAAGAATATAAGCAAAAATATGAGTAAATGCAACATACTTTCCTTCTTCTCTTGAATTTCTTCTCTTGATAGTGGAAGCAAAAATAATAATAAAATAAAACAATAAAATATTAATATATTATAAATAATAATAATAGTGCCTGGTTGTAAATCTGTACAGAGTAAATATTTAAGACAATTATATTATAAAGGGGGTAAAACAAGGGATATAAAGGGAAGTAAGTTTTCTATACTTCATGGGAAACTTACTCAAGTTGATAAGGAGCATCTACAAAAATCCTACACCTCACATTAAACTTAATGGTGAAAGACTGAGGTTTTCTCCCCTAAGATCAGGAACAAAGGATATCTGTTCCCAGCACTTAGTCAAAATAGTGCTAAGAGTTCTAGCCAGCACAATAGACTACAAAAGGAAAGCAAAATGTTTACAGGTTGAGAAAGAAGAAATAGTCTCTATTTGCAGATGATATGGTCGTCTACGTGGAAAATCTTAAGGAATCCTCAAAAATCTTCTATAACTAATAACTGAATTCATCAAGGTCACAAAGTACAAGATAAACAAACAAAAATCAAATCTACTTCTGTGTACTAGCAACAAACACGTGGACATCAAAATTAAAAATACAACACCATTTACAATTACTCAAAATAAAATGAAATACTTAGGTGTATATCTCACAAAGCGTTTATGGCCCTTGTATGCTGAAAACCACCAAACACTGATGAAAGAAATAAAAGAATATTTAAATAAATGGCAATACATATGAGGCTCGTGGATTGGAAGACTCAAAATAGTAAAGATGTCAATTCTCCCCAAGCTGATATATAGGTTTGATGGAATTCCTAACCCAGCAAGATACAGAGAAGATTATTCTAAACTTTGTATGGAGAGAAAAAGGAACTAGAATAATTTTGAAAATGATGAATAAAATGGGAGGAATCAGTCAACCCATTTTCAAGACTTATTTTACATCCATAGCAACCACAGCTCTGTGGACTGGTGGAGGGATAGACACATTGAACGATGGAACAGAACCAAGAACCCAGAAGAGGACCTACACAATACATCCACCTGATTTTTAATAAAAGTGCAAAAGAAATTCAATGGAGGAAAAATCACCTTTTCAACAAAAATTGGATATTCATAGGAAAAAAAAAACAAAGTAAAAGATTCCTCATCTGCAATCTCACACCTTACACAAAAATTAACTCAAAATGGATCACAAATATAAAATGCAAATTTATAAAACTTTTAGCAAAAAAAAAGAAAAAATTAGGAGAAAAATCCAGGACTAAGCAAAGTGTTCTTAGATTTGTCACCAAAGCATAATGTATAAAATTAAAGTTAACACAATTAACTTCAACAAAATAAAAAACTTTTGCTCTGTGAAAGGCCCCGTGAAGAGGATGAAAAGACAACCTACAGACTATGAGAAAATGTTTGCAAACCACATATCTGAAAAAGGAATGAAGAACTCTCAAAACTCAACAATAAAACCTGAACAATCCATCAGAAAATGAGCAAAAGACATGAAAAGACATTTCACCAAAGAGGAAATACAGATGGCCAATAAGCACACGAAAAGATGCTCAACATCATTAGCCATTAGGGAAATGCAAATTAAAATTCCAGTGAGCTATCACAAAGTACTTCTCAGAATGGCTAAAATAAAAAATAGTAACACCAACAAATGCTGGGGAGAACGCAGAAAAACTGGGTCAATCATAAATTGCAAATAGGAATGTAAAATGATACAGCCACCTTGGAAAACATTTTGGCAGTTTCTTTAAGAATCGAACATGTGGGCTTCCCTGGTGGCGCAGTGGTTGAGGGTCCGCCTGCCGATGCAGGGGACACGGGTTCGTGCCCCGGTCCGGGAGGATCCCACATGCAGCGGAGCAGCTGGGCCCGTGAGCCATGGCCGCTGAGCCTGCGCGTCTGGAGCCTGTGCTCCGCAACGGGAGAGGCCGCAACAGTGAGAGGCCCGCGTACCGCAAAAAAAAAAAAAAAAAAAAAAAGGTCGAAATAGTCAGATTGGGTTAAAAACTAAAAAACAACAAAAATCAAGAGCCAACTGTATGCTGTGTACAAGAGTCACACTTTTAAAATACAAAGACACAAATAGAGTGAAGTTAAAATGACGGCAAAAGATATTTCGTGAAAGTTCTAATCAGAAGAAAGCTGGAGTGGCTATATTAATATCAGACAAAAATTATTTCAAGAGAGTATTATTATCAACAAAGAAAGACATTTCTATCTAACATATAGAGGTCGTATAAGTTAGACAATTTCTTAGAGGGAATCAAAAGAAACCATGTAAAGCTGACATATTAAGTAACAGAAGTGGGAGTTCCCTGGCGGTCCAGTGGTTAGGACTCAGTGCTTTCACTGCTGAGGGCCGAGGTTCAATCCCTGGTTGAGGAACTAAGATCCCACAAGCTGCATGGCGTGGCCAAAAAAAAAAAAGTAACAGAAGAATAAATGTATGTAAAAAAACGCAAAGGTAGGGCTTCCCTGGTGGCGCAGTGGTTAAAAATCTGCCTGCCAATGCAGGGGACACACGGTTCAAGCCCTGGTCTGGGAAGATCCCACATGCTGTGGAGCAACTAGGCCCGTGAGCCACAGCTACTGAGCCTGTGCGTCTGGAGCCTGTGCCCCGCAACAAGAGAGGCCGCGATAGTGAGAGGCCCGCGCACCGCGATGAAGAGTGGCCCCCGCTTGCCACAACTAGAGAAAGCCCTCGCACAGAAACGAAGACCCAACACAGCCAAAAATAAATAAATAAATAAAAAAAAAAAAAAAAAAAAAAAAACGCAAAGGTAAAACACTTAAGAAAAATAAAATCAAAAGCCTTGTGTGGTAGAGTGGCAGGAGGGGAAACATGGACACATATTGCTCTCATCTCACAGTCACAAGTCAGAATATGTTGTCTGAGGGCCTAGAGGGTCAAATATATTCCATAAAGTTATAGAGGACATCACCAGAACAAAAACTTTAAATGTCCAAATTATCAGATAAAACTCCTACCTAAAACAAGCAAAGACAGATCACATAGAAAAGATATTTTAAAGGTAATGAAGGCAGAAAACGCAGGTCTAATAGAGATGCCGAGATTAGGCCAACCACGTCTGTAATATCAATCAACGTAAAGGGACTAAACTCACCTATTAAAGTGGACAACCATGTTGTATCACAAGGCAAAACATAATATTTTCTGTATCAGAAAGGTAAACCCACAATGAAGGACTCAAAATTAGTTTTAAAATGACTTTCAAAACAAGACAGAGATAAAAGAATAGCAGGCAAGTCAAAAGAAAGAAATCATAAAAATCTGTCAATCATGGATTGACAGATTTTCAAATATATTTAAAATATATATTTTTTTTTTCTTAATTTTATTTATTTATTTATGGCTGTGTTGGGTCTTCGCTTCTGTGCGAGGGCCCTCTCTAGTTATGGCAAGTGGGGGCCACCCTTCATCGCGGTGCGCAGGCCTCTCACTATCGTGGCCTCTCCCGCTGCGGAGCACAGGATCCAGACGCGCAGGTTCAGTAATTGTGGCCCACGGGCCCAGTTGCTCCGCGGCATGTGGGATCCTCCCAGACCAGGGCTTGAACCCGTGTCCCCTGCATTGGCAGGCAGATTCCCAACCACTGCGCGACCAGGGAAGCCCCTTAAAATATATTTTTAAAAATAAATATATATTTAAAATATATTTAAACATATAAAATATGAAAATATATATATTTAAAATATATTAAGATATATTCTTAAATATCACAAAAGATTGAAGTTAGGGCAAAACAAATGAAAGGAGAAAATGAAGGCCTATTTTTAATGATAGATGATGCAATCCACAGTGAAAATGTAACAATTTAAAATATCTATATAGCAAATAATTTTGTCAGTATTCGTAAAGGAAGAACTGCAGGAACTATAAAGAGAAATAGAAATACATTAGAAGTAGGAGACTTTAACTCATCTCTCTTAGATTCCAACAGATCAAGTGGATTAAAAGTAAGCGAAGATGTACAAGTCCACCCTGAAAAGAGACATTCATCTTATTTTTCAAATGCCCATGGGGCATGCACACAAACGGACCACATATTAAGCCACAAGGAAAATCTCAATAAATTCTAAAAAATATAACTAGTATAATCTCTAAGCATAATTCAAAGTGAACTAGAAATTAATTATGAAACTAAATGACAAAAATAAATAAAACAAACAAAATACCCTTCCACTTGGAAATTTTAAAACTTTGTTTCAAGCATGTCTGAGGTCAAAGAGGGAAGTAAAACTGAAATAAATAAAATAATGATAGTGAACATATCACAGTTTAGAACCAAAATTTGTAGGCTGAAATAATTACTTAATCTTAGAGTGAAAATTAATTAATAAAGTATCTGCCTCAGTAAGTTAGAAAAAGAACAGTGAAATGAAGCCAAAGAAAGAAGAAATAAAGTAGAAATTAAAACAGAAAAAAGGAAAACAATACATATATAACAGTTTCTTTTAAAAAATCAATAAAATAGAGAAATAGCTAACCTAAACATGAAAAGAAGAGAAGGCACAAATTCACAAAATAAGAAATGAAAAGGGAGAAATAATCACAGTTATAGAGGAAATTAAAAGAATAATGAAAGATTACTTTTCTTAATTATATGCAAATAAATCTGAATTCCTAGATAAAGTGGACCCTTCTCCAGGAAAATGAAACTGATCTTAGGAGAGAAGGGAAATATAAACACATCAATTACCATAGAAGGAACAGGAATTTGTCCAAGAGCTTCTTGCTAACTATCATCTCTCTCCCGGTAAAAATCAACTGAATAAATTTGAAAGATCTTATTGGTTTTACTCAACAATTTGCAAGTCGGACAGCATCCAACCAGGCAGATAGAAAGGAGCTCCGAGGAGCCGTACAAAGTAAAAGACTTTTACAGGCAGAAGGGAGCGGGAACAAGGAAGTTATTCTAGGCAAAAATGGGATGGGTTATTGCAAGGTGGCTTTCCTTTAGGGGAGGGCAGGGGTCTATCGGACAGATGATCTCACTAGTGCTGACCACGCGATTCCTGACTGGTTTAAGATTCCATTTCAGAGAGAGCAGACGTTGTAATTAAGTCTCGGTTTGGTGACATGGGGCTTAGCATAAGCAACTCCATTTTGGGCCTGTCGTTTTGTTTCTAACACTTGTAACCCCCAAAGAACCAGGCTCAAAGGTTTTACAGGAGGTTCCACCAAACCTCTAAGGAGCAGAGGACTCCAATGCAATTTCTAATGTTTCAGTGCATAGACAAAGAAGAAAACCTTTAAAATTCTTTGTGTAAAACTAGCAAACCCAAACCTGACAACTGTAGCACAAAAAGAAAACTACAGACCAAATTTACTTATAAACATTGATACAAAAATCCTGAATAAAATATTAGCAAACAGAATCCAGCAAATGTTGAAAGAGTAATCTTTTAACCAAGTGGAGTTTATTTTGGGAATGCAAGGATAGTTCAGTAAAGATATTCAATATTAAAGCAATTCCCTCAAAAGAAAAACAATATACTTATGATTCATCCATTTATAAACATCCATTCTTGATAGAGATTCTGAATAGATAAAAAATTACAAAGTAATTCCTTAGCATGAATTTTAGAAAGTATCTGTCCCACCTAAACTACCATAATGCTTATAGAAAAAAACTAAAAATGTCCTATTAAAGTGAGGAGCAAACAGAAATGTGCATTACCCTCACTATTATTTAGCAGTGTTCGAGATACTAGCCAAGGCCGAGATGTTAGCAGAAGAAATAAGAGGTATAAAAGTTAGAAAGGAGAAGGTAAAATCGTCATTATTTGCGAATGGTATTTTATACCTAGGAAGCCTCAAAAAATAATCTAAAAACTAGATCAATCAGAGAAATCAGTAAGGTAGATAGGAAATCATAAAGATAAATTGATAGCCTTCAAAAGTACAAATAATACCCACTTAGAAGATACAATGGAAGAAAAGACCTCATTACAATAGCAATAAAAAGATGAATTAACTAGAAATAAGCTTAATAGGAAAAGTACAGAATTATAGAAAACTTGAAGGTATTATTGAGGTCCCTCCAAAGAAGACTTAGACATATGGCAAAAGGTATATTATGTCCCTCAAGAGGAAGTTAGCCTCATAAAGATACCAATTACCTCTAAGTTAATTTACATATTTCCTGTAATCCCAGTAAAAATGCCAACATGAACTTTTTAAACTAGATAAACTGATTCTAATCACAGGAAAAATAAAAAGGTACTGAAAGCCAGGGAAAATCTGAAAAATGGAAAGTGAAGTTGGGGACACGGTCCCACAGTTACCGAACGTATTTAAAAGCTCTGGATTTAGAATCATGTTGTATTATTGGTGCGAGAATCAACCCATCTTGGTGTCCCTCCCAATACTCTCCTTCATCTTCCACATCTCAGTAGAGCACCTCTATCCACACCGTTGCTCATTTCAGAAACATAGAGGTCTTCTTTGACACATTCCCTATACTTTATCCTTCACCATACATTTCATTACTATACTGTGCAAATTCTACCTGCAAAATACCTCTAAAAAGTGTCCATATCTCCCCAAATCACCCCCAACTATTTTCGTCCAGGTCAACATCCTTGCTCACCTGGACCTGTGCAGAAGTCTCCCCGCTTCCACTCTCATCTAGTTCCCAGCCATTCTCCATGAAGTCAGAGATGGCTCTAAAGAATAGATCTGATCACATCACTGTCCTGCTTCAAACCCTTCAATTGCACTTAAGATAAAAATCCCAAAGAGCTGAGAGCGCCATAAAACCCACGTGGTAAGCACTGTCTCCCTCCCCAGCCTCTTCACTGCTTGCTGCAAGCAGCCACACGCCTGCTTGCTGTCCGAGCTCTGACCACTCTCTCCTTTAGTTCGCTCAAGTTGTCAAGCCCTTTCCCCACCTCCAGGCATGTGATTCCCTTTGCCTGGAATATTCTTCACAGGGCTAACTGCTTAATCACCTTTCTTCTTTGTTTTAAAATAAACTTTTAATTTTGAGGAAATTCTAGATTCATACGCAGTTGTAAGAGATAATACAGAGAGACCCCTTTACCCTTCACCCAGTCTCCCCCAATGATAACAGGAATCCTGTGTGTGTGTGTATTTAGTTCCGTATAATTTTATCACATGTATGGATTCATGTGACCATCACCACAGTCAAGACACAGAACAAGGATCCATCACAAGGATCCCTCAGGCTACCTGACTGCAGTCACGGGAACCTCCCTCTTCCCCTCTCTTCTCCCTCAGCCTTTAAGTCTCTGCTTAAACATTCGTCACTCAAACAAACCTCCCTCAATAGTCTAGTCTACGCTTCTCCGTTAAACAGTCTCATGGTAATGCCCTGAACGTACTCACAATTATCACAATTTACAGTTAGGGGTGTAATGCTTTTGAAGTGCTTCTCACTTTAGGTTTTCTTATGGGTAAGCCATTTTTCTATCCCGGCACCCTGCTCTCTGCTCTCTCTGCAGTGAAGGTGGGAAGGCTGCTAGTACTTCCAAAAGGAGAATAAAACGTAGGGGATGTCTTGATGCAACAGAAGGGAAAGGTGAGATATCACTGCTTTTGTTCCCATGGACTGTGGGGAAGGAAGCGAGTGGAGACACGTGTCTCAGCCTCCTTTTCTTTTCTTTTCCTTTTTTTAAAAATAAATTAATTTCTTTATTTTTGGCTGCGTTGGGTCTTTGTTGCTGCACGCGGGCTCTCCCTAGTTGCGGCGAGAGGGGGCTACTCTTCATTGCGGTGCACGGGCTTTTCACTGCGGTGGCTTCTCTGGTTGCAAAGCACAGGCTCTAGGCGCGCAGGCTTCAGTAGTTGTGGCACGTGGGCCCGGTAGTTGTGGCGCACAGGCTTCGTTGCTCCGCGGCATGTGGGATCTTCCCAGACCAGGACTCAAACCCGTGTCCCCTGCATTGGCAGGCAGATTCTTAACCACTGAGCCACCAGGGAAGTCCTCCGCCTCCTTTTCTGGGCGAAGCCCCAGGGTGGCGAAGCAGGCTACAGCACGGAATGAAGCGAAGCAGAAAGCAGAGGGAATGTGCCCAGGTTCCCATCTGGGACTCCGGGAGGAGAGGTCCTCGTTCAGCCTGGGGCAGCTGCACGGGCAGGCAGAGCGAGCCTCCTGCGTACACATGCAGGGCCCTGAGCCACAAAGGGGTCCCCATCCTCTCCTGAGACTGTCGGGGGAGCTGGCCAGAAAGGAGGATGAGACAAAAGTGGAGACTGAGGCACTGTGACACCAGAGGCAAGGGCTACAGACAGGCTGAGAGAGTATGACCTCAGCTGCAGATGACCCCACCAAACACACCCCAGTCAGTGACACCTTGGGACTGGGCCACCTTGGGACACCAGGGACTGGTGCCTGTTTGGTCCCTTCCCTCCACTCAAGGTGGTCACACAAACTCCTACATACCCAGACGCCGTTTTGGAAAGAAGTCAGTGCAGGATGAGGAAATGAATTCTCCAAAGGGAACTGATTGGAAGTACGAGATTGGACTGAGTTTCACAGATTGGAGTCCAGTTTAAAACTTTCTCCAAGATCCAGCGGCTTTGGAAAATGAGGAGCCTTTTTCTCTTTCTAAGAAAGAAACCTCTACACATACGTTGGTTGGTATGTTTCTTTGTTTAAAATCTCCCTCCCATTAAACTATAAATTTCACAAGGGAAGGAAATGTCTGGTGGTGATTTTTCTTGCAGTGCCATCATGTAGTAGGTACTCAGACATTATTTATTTAAAAATTAATGAATGCCTACAGATTCAGCTATGTACTTTATTAAGGATTCACTCATTCTGCTAGGCAAGTCTGAAAATTCTTTGAGTATATACTAGACACTTTAAGTGCCCACCAAGATAAAAGTTTTCAATGAAAAGCTGACTTTGGCCAGTACATGTTATTGTGTTACACGTAAAACATAAATGGCTCGATGACTCTCCCCCAGAGTAGATAGCTCTGTCACTAACTCACTGTATACTCTGAATAAGTCATTCAGCCTCTTTGGCAGGGGAGGGAGGTGGTAGTCTCAAACTCTTTTTCTCCATACGAAGAACAGACCATCCCTCCTAGCTTCAATGGTAAATGAAGAAGAGCTAATTAATATGATTATGAAACTTGCCTACTCTGAAGGCATGCCTACAGAAAAAAAAAAAAAAAAGCACTTGCTCCTTAAATAATGAATGCCATTTTAAAATATCCTTTCCAAGGCTGTGTCGCGAAATCCTAGGCCTGATCTGGGCTGAGTTCGATAGTCGTGTGTCCCACGGGAGGGGCAGCTCAAAGCTTAAAGAGACACGTTTCCAACCGTGAGAGCTACTGTCCTTCTCAGGAGACTTGACATGGACCAAAAACCAGGAGACCTCTTCAAGCAGCCCACCTCTGCTTTAAAGAGAAAATCCCAAGCCACCCTGAGGCCATGGGAGCACAGAGACTGCAAGCTGCCTCTCTAGTTGGGATAGTTTTATTAGCCTGTGCCATGTCATAACCCTTATTTACTCCACGTGCTAAGGTTCCAATCCAAGTTATTTCTAAGCCTCTTGCTTCTGTTCCCGTAACTGTGCCATTGTGTGATGAATTATGACCCTGAAGGAAGTTTTATTGTTGAGAATGAGTCCTCTTTAAAAAAAAAAAAAAAGATTTGGCAATAGGTGTTTACTTCACAGGCTACTTCCCAAAGGTAGACTAGTTCAGGTGTTCTGCTTTGTCCAGGAGTGTGGTTGGGCTTTAATTAAATAATTCATCAATATTTTTAAGCCCTCGTATGCCGGGGACTGTGTCAATTCATGATCCAAAAGAATAACACTGGACCTCCTCTAGTTGTAGTCAAAGCCATTTTGGTTGCCAGTCATGGAAACTCACTCAGACTAGCTTAAACAAAAAGAAGGGAATGAAGTGAAAAGATGCAGGAACATTCACAGGACCAAGTGCGAGATGCTGGGCTTCACGTGGGACTGGACCCAGCTCCTGGAAAGCCAGAGACAGTTCCTTTCTGTTTCTTTTTGGAAGTTTTTGGCCTCTCATCTCTGCTTCTCTCTAAGCATCTACCTGATTTTTCTCTCCACAAACTCAATTTCTTTCCTTCTAGAAGGACGAGGCTCACGCAGTCCTCTTAACGTTCTCTCATTTCTGTTCCGCCAACCACTAGGAATCCTTTTGTCCCAATTGTAAATTCCCAGGAAAGAGAAGTGCTGGCTCAGTCTGTGCGCAGGTGGGCTCTCTTCTGGCTGGGACTGGCGCCCCTGGTCCTTTGGGAGAGGCTGTCTCATCAGGTGAGGTAGGGTCAGGGAAGCAGAAACTTCCATGTACGCAGGGATGAAGGGTTGTTTACATGGACGAGGTAGGTCCCAGAGCCATTGGAGAGAATGGAAGATGGACAGTCAGACAAACAACAGCCCTCCTCTCAGCCTGTACAGCCAAGCAGTGGTTTTCAAGAATCCACCCCCAAACCACTGTGGATCTCATGAAGTCTGGGGTTACTCTCCCACCTATCTCAGTCCGCAACGGGGCGATTCTCAAGAAATTTACCCAGGAGCTGCTCCGATGACCAAGAACCTCCTGGAAGCTCCCACTTACTCCACGTTAGCCTGCAGCACAGATGAGCGATTCTCAGAAGCAGCTGTCAGCTCCCTCAGCTGCCCGTGCCCTGAAAATGGGTGATTCACAAGAGCTTGCCCAGCGACTGCTGCAAACCTCAGGTCTGCCTACAGATCCCTCCAGACAAGAATTACTTCTTCTTTTCTGGCTGCTACGTCTCAGGAGCGCCTCCTATTGGGAAACTCTGACCAGAACACTATGTGGAGGGGTATTCAGGAAAACGTCATCCCAAGCTTCCCTTGTGTGATGCAGAGGAGAAGGTGGAAGGGGATGGTGATGCGCCGAGCCCCACCCCAGACAATCAGTGCCGCCCAGGAGCCCTGGAGGTGCAGGACTACCTGGGACAAACCTCCATGTGTGCAGGCCTGTGTACGTGTGTGTGTTCGTACAGGGGGACGATGGCGGGAAACAGACAGCTCTCAGGAACTGGGGCGTGGCCTGGGCATCACTTAATACCAGAAGAGGGCAGATTTCTCTTCCTGTCCGTCCCTACACAAGCTGAGAATATTTCATTTCAGCTTCTTTTAGGAAAACTCACTGTAAGCCATCCAAAGGGCTAGTCTGTAGCAAACATTTGATGTTCACACATCCTCAGCATTTCTTCCTCCTACGTCTTTTTTTAAAAATAATTATTTCTTTATTTAGGCTGAGTTGGGTCTTATAGTTGCGGCATGCGTGAGGGATCTGGTTCCCAGCCCAGGGGTCCAGCAGTTGACAGGACAACGGACAGGGGAACAAGCCCAGCCAGCCAGGTCCTCCCTGAGAGGACTTGCAACATTAGCGAAATGTAAGGCCGCGATTCATGCTCTTCTCAGCAAGAGAGCCTGTCCAAGAGAGAGCCTCTTTTGCATGCCCGCAGTCAGCAATATCTCAGGCCAGTACTTCTGGGATTTTTAATTACACGAACCGATAAATTCCCATTTTACTTAAGTCCTTGAGTTGAATGTCTCCATCAAACATTCTAACTAATAAATAAACACAACTGAATCTGTTCTAGGCTGTTCCTTTGCTCGTATGTTCTCTGGGACATTCCCTTGCTCCATCTCTATCTGTTGAAATCCCATTTACTTTCACCACCGAGTCAAATGCCGTCTTCTTTTACATGGAACCTACCTGTTCCCCTGACCCCTTACCCCCCTGTACCTTGGGAGCTCCACATTACCCTGCACTGTCTCTCCCGAGTGAGCTGTTCACCCTCCTTTCCCCGCACAGCGTGAACCACAGTGGTAAGTTTCATGGGAGCCACTGTCTCATTCATCTTTGTACTGCTTGCTGACTTAAGTGGGTTCTTGCGTGATAAATGCTAAGAATTTGTTGAATTTTAAAATGCCTGAAATCAACACCAATAACAAAACAACCCCGTTCAAAAATGGGCAAAGGACTTGAATAGATATTTCTCCAATAAAAAACACATGTCCTTCAGTAAACACATGAAAAGATGTTCAACATTATTATACATCAGGGAAATGCAAATCAAAACCACAATGAGATATCACCTCACACCGTTAGGATGTCTTTTATCAAACAAAACAAACAAACAAAAAACCTGAAAAAAAAAAGATGTGTTAGGGAGGATGTAGAGAAACTGGAACCCTTGTATGTTGGTGGGAATGTAAAACATTGCATTCCCTATGGAAAACCGTATGGAGGTTCTTCAAAATATTAAGCATAGAACTACCCTATGATCTAAGAATTCCACTCCTAGGTATATACCCCAAAGAACTGACAGCAAGAACTCAAACAGGTATTTGTATACCCCTGCTCATGGCAGCATTATTTACAATAGCCAGAAGGTAAAAAAAAACTCATGTGTCCATTGACAGGTGAATGGGTAAACAAAATGTGGTTCATCATTACAATGGAATATTATTCAGCCATAAAAAGGAAAGAAATTCTGACGCATGCTACAACATGGATTTACCTTGAGGACTTATACTACACGCTGTAAGCCAATCATAAAAAGACAAATACATGAAGTATCTAGAACAGTCATATGCATAGAGACAAAATGTAGAATTGTTGCTGCCAGAAACTGTTAGGGAGGGGGAATGGGGAGTTAGTGTTCAATGGATACAGTTTCAGTTTGGGGTGATAAAAAAGTTCTGGGAACAGGTAGAGGTGATGGTTTCAGAACAATATGGATGTACTTAATGCCTCTAAATTGTATACTTACAAATGGTTAAAATGGTAAATTTTATGTTATATATGTAATACCACAATAGAAATTGCCTGAAATTTTGTACAGGTTTTTAAGCTTATAGACCTTTCATGTCCGACATCTCATCTCAACCCCAAGAACAGGGCAGATGTAATTTCACCTCTTCTAGAGATGAGGATACTAAGGTTCTGAAGATTTAGGTTGTGTCCAAAGTTAGTATATTGTAAAGCAGGTCTTTGGACTCTGAATTCCAGGCTTTTTCTGCTACTTCTCTCAGTATCAATTGCCTTTTGGTAAAGGGCCTCCATAAGCCAGAGCCTCACACATGTCATTTGCAGAAGGGCTCTTGTGGGTCTACATGGCCCTCCTGTTATCAGTGAGGAAAGTACATTCCCCCCAGGGAGCCAGGGCTTTTCTAGGTGTTCCTGAGGTTGCCAACTGTTATGGACTGAATGTTTGTGCCCCTGCCCCCAACAAAATTCATGTGTTGATGCCCTAACCCCCAGTGTGGCTATATTTGGAGATGGGGCCTCTAAGAAAGAAATTAAGGTTACATGAGGCCATAAGGGTGGGGCCCTAGTCCAAAAGGATTAGAGCCCTTGTAAGAAGAGACACCAGTGCCTTGCTCCTTCACCCTCTCAACACGTGCACAAAGAACAGGTCGTGTGAGCTCACAGTGAGATGGCAGCCACCTCCAAACCAAGAGAAGAAGCCTCAGAATGAACCTATTTTGATCTTGGACTCCCCAGCTCCAGAACTGTGAGAAATAAATGTCTGTTAATTAAGCCCCCAGTCTACAGTACTTTGTCACGGCAGCTCCTGCTGTCAATAAAAGCAATATGACAAAAAAGCACACTCCTTTGTCCAGTACCCCTGGAAAACACACCTGAGAAAATCTCATGGGAAAATGTTTCTGTTGGTCTCCCTCTTGGTGGCCTCCATCTTTCTTGTAGAGAAATAGTCTCTATATGCTGGCTGAGACTTCAGCCTCAGGTGTCACAACCCCAAAGCCCTCCTCCAGCAGAAAGACAACCATATGTGGAATCTAGAAAAATGGTACAGATGAACCTATTTGCAGGGCAGGAATAGACACGCAGACGTAGGGAACAGACATGTGGACATAGGGGGAGAAGGGGAGGGTGGAATGAATTGGGAGATTAGGTTTGGCATAAATACACCACCATGTGTAAAATAGATAGCTAGTGGGAACTGGCTGTATAGCACAGGGAGCTCAGCTCAGGGCTCTGTGATCACCTAGAGGGGTGGGATAGGGAGGGTGGGAGGGAGATGCAAGAGGGAGGGGATATATGTATACATATAGCTGATTCACTTCACTGTACAGTAGAAACTAACACAACGTTGTAAAGCAATTATACTCCAATAAAAATAAAATAAGAAAAGACAAACAACCAAATCCCTGGACTTTGATCCAGGCAATTCAGCCTCCCCCAGTCAGCTCACCTCAGCTCCGTCTGAGGAGTTTTGGTCTTGGCTGAGAAACACGGGGCTCAGCTGCTGCCAGCTTGGTTCTTGTTTCAACGGCAGCTACTCCAATCCAGTGGGTGCCACTCAACACCCACGCGGTGCAAGCAGAGTCTGAGTAGCCTCGGCTGTCATCTGCACATTCTGGTGCTCCTCAACATGGAGTGCTCCCTTGAGACACAGACGTGAGCCACATGGGAAAGCTACCAAAACAAGCAGTGAAGAAAACAAGTGATTTTTCTTGAACATCGTGTTGTTGAGAAGCGTGGGCTCCAGGTGAGTTCTATGCTCACTGCTGGAAGAAAGGACTGTAACTTAGCATGTGCCAAAAGCCTATTGTGTGCCAGCGAGTGACTTAAGCCTTTCCCCACAGGTTATTTAATTCTGACCACAGTCCTGCAAGGTACAGGTCACTATCCCAATGTTTTAAACAGTATTTTTAATTGTGGTAGAATACACATAAAATTTGCCATCTTAACCATTTTTAAGTGTATAGCTCTGTGGCATCAAGTACATCCACGTTATTGTGCAACCATCACCACCATATTTAGAACTCTTTTCATCATCCCAGACTGAATCTCCCTGTTCCCTTCTCCCCCCAGGCCATGAAAACCACCATTCTGTTTTATGTCTCCATGAATCTGACTACTCCAGGTACTTCATATAAGTAGAATCATCTGGTATTTGTCTTTTTGTGACCAGCTTATTTTACTTAGCATAATGACCTCCAGGTTCATCCACGTTGTAGCATGTGTCAGAAATCCCTCCTATTTTAAGGTGGAATAATATTCCATTGTATGGATATGTCACGTTTTCTTTATCCATTCCTCTATTGATGGATACTTGGGGGTTTTCCACTTTTTGGCTTTGGTGCTGCTATGACGATGGCTATACAAATATCTGAGCTCCTGCTTTCAGTTCTGTGGCGTGTACACATAGGAATGTAATTGCCAAATCATATGGCAATTCTATGTTTATTTTTTTGAGGTACCATCATACTACATCCATAGTGGCTGCAACATTTTGCATTCCCACCGACAGTACACAAGGGCTCCAGTTTTTCAACTTCCTCATTAGCACTTATTATTTTCTGGGTTTCTGTTTTGTTTTGCTTTGTTTTTTGATAATAGCCATCCTAATAGGTGTGAGGGGGTATCTCATTGTGGTTTTAATTTGCATTTCCCTGATGTCTATTAACATTGAGCATCTTTTCATGTGCTTATTGACCACTTGTATATCTTCTTTGGAGAAATGTCTATTCAAGGCCTTTGCCCATTTTTAATGGAGTTGTTTGGTTTTTGTTTTTCTTGAGTTGTAAGTGTTCCTTATACATTCTAGATTTTAACTTCTTAACAGATATATGATTTGCAAATATTGTCTCCCATCCCATTGGTTGCCTTTTCATTCTGTTATTGCGTCCTTTGATACACAACTATTTCAAATTTTGATACAGTCCAATTTGTCTAGTTTTGCTTTTGTTGCCTGTGCTTTTGATGTCATACCCAAAAAAATCATTGCCAAATCTAATGTCATGAAGCTTTTCCTCTCTGTTTTCTTCTAAGAGCTTTATTGTTTTAGTTATTAAGTTTAGGTCTTCAATCCATTTTGAGTTAATTCATGTATGTGGCATAAGGTAAGGGTCCAACTTTATTCTTTTGCATGTGGATATCCAGTTATCCCAGCACCAATTGTTGAGAAGACTGTCCTTTCCCCATTGAATTGTTTTGGCACCCTTGTTGAAAATCCTTTGACCATATATGTGAGAGTTTATCTCTGAGCTCTCTAGTTTATTTCTTTGTCTGCACGTCTGTCAAATGCCAACACCGCACTGTTTTGATTACTATAGCTTTGTGGTACGCTTTGAAATCAGGAAGTGTGAGCCCTCCAGCTTCGTATTTCTTTTTCAAGATTATTTTGGCTATTCATGGTCCCTTGAGATTCCATATCAATTTTAGGATGAATCTTTCCGTTTATTCAAAAACTACTATTGGGATTTTGATAGGGTTGGCATTCAATTTTAGATAGCTTTGGGTAGTGCTGACATCTTAAAAATATTAAGTCTTCCAATCCATGAATATGGGATATCTCTCCTTTTATTTGCATCTTTTGAAATTTCTTTCAACATTTTCTAGTTTTCAGTGTACAAGTCTTTCACCTCCTCAGTTAAGTTTATTCTTAAGCATTTCATTCTTTTTGATGCTCTTGTAAATGGAATTGTCTCCTTAATTTCTTTTTTGGGGTTGCTTATTGTTAGTGTATAGAAATGCAGTTGACTTGTGTGTGCTGATTTTGTATACTGAAACTTTTCTCAATTAATTTATTAATTTAACAGTTGTGTGTGTGTGTGTTATAAGTAATCTTTAAGGTTTTCTACATATAAGATCACATCATCTGTGAACAGAGATAACTTTACTTCTTCCTTTCCAATTTGGATGCCTTTATTTTTATTTTTCTTGCCTAGTTCCTCTGTCTAGGACTTCCAGTACTGTGTTAAATGGAAGTGGGGAAAGTGGGCATCACTGTCTTCATCTTAAAGGAAAAGCTTTCAGTCCTTCACTATTGAGTATGAAGTTAGCTGTGGCCTTTTCATATACGACCTTTATTATGTTGAGGTAGTTTCCTTATATTCCTAGTTTGTTGAGTGTTTTTAACAAAGGGAGGTGTTGAATTTTGTCAAATACTTCTTTCTACATCAATTGAGATGACAGTGTGTTTTCCCCCCTTCATTCTGTTAATGTGGTATATTGATTGACTTTTGAATGTTGTACAGTTCTTGCATTCCAGGAATAAATTCCATTTGGTCATGGGGTATAATCCTTTAATGTGTTGTTGAATTCTGTTTGCTAGCGTTTTATTTAAAAACTGCCCCAATTTTTACAGATGAGGAAATTAAACTCTGAAGAGGTGAGACAATTTCTCTACAGCTACTCCTCTAGTAGCTGTTTGGAGCTAGGGTTCAAACCTGAGCCTGTTTTGTTCCAGAATCCATGCCATGTTCACTACACCAGGCTGCTGCTTCTTACTTCACGGCGGGGTCAAGAAAGGAAAACGTGGGCTACCAAACATGAGCTCTGTAACTTCACACACACAAACAAAGATTTAACCATTTCTGAACCTCAGTTTGTGCATCTGTAGAATAGGGACGATGGTGCCCACTTTCTAGAGGTGTTTGTAATGTTTAGATAAGACAAGAGATGTAACACTCCCAGACATCCTGAGCTTTTCATTAATGGCAGCATGTATGGCCCTCTGCCCCCAAGTTGGGCCTCCCATCTCAAACACAGCCTGCTCCCCAACCTTAGACAGAGGCTTCATGAGCAGCCTTTTGGCCAAATTACTGATTTCTTTTCCTTGCTATAAACATTCTAGAAGCATTAAGACCATCAACAAGTCATCCTGTGACTTTATGTTCTGGCCCACAAGGAATTTTCATTCCCCTATGACTTATTGATTCCTTTTTGCAGCTCCCGTCTAAATACCTCTGGCCATTGACATTTCAAATATCCTTGTCTTTTGGCTCCCCTCAGTGGCCTCAACCCGAGTCCTGAATTCTTTCTCTACCTTTTCTGCTTTTTTGGCAAGTTCAGTGACCAGAGCATTGCTCGTGGAGATACCTAGCATTTTTAGGAGTGTTTTCCCCCATTTTTCACAGTAATTCCAGGCAGATCATTTCTGGATCCAGCATGCAGGCAAAGTAACTGGGATTCATAGTGGTGATGAAACGGAGGGAAGGGGGCAGGATACAACCTTTAAAAGAATGACATAGCCATAGTACATGACGAAAACCAGTGAGAACAAACTAGGTCCAAGATGGTAGAATATTTGACTTCCAGAAGACCCTGAGCCTCATTATACGCTCGTTGTGATATACTAGCACACTAAGTGACATGCCCACCAGGGCCTTGACAGTTCTGAGGCCAACCATAAAATGTCAAAAAGTGGGCAGTGCCCAATTCCTGGAAATCCCCACCCCTTCCCCAATATAGTTGGAATACTCCTCCCACTCGTTAGCCTATGAAATTACCCAGCCCATAAAAACTAAGCACGCCATATTTTAAGGCCTCTTGCTTCTTGCCTTCTGAGATGGCCCACGCTCTGTGGAGTATGCTTCCTCTCTAAATAAATCTGATTCTCACCTATCACTTCATGTCCGAATTCTTCCACGACGAAGAAGGAACCTTAAAATCACCGGCAACAGTGATAAAATTTTTCTTAGGGGAAAAAGGAGGCAGACAGTGGTAAATCCACAAATTCCACTCTTGGTTTTGGGCAACGCACTTTTCCACTTAACAGGAATTTGTCCCTCTCCTTGGAAATAAGAAGCACAAAGCATGAATCCTGAGAATGCCCTCACAGTGTGTCTTGGGGAAGGAGCGCTGGCCACAGGGAGCAAGTTATAACCTTTTCTGCAAGGGTTGCAGTCAGCACTGTTGTCAAAGTGCACTTTTTATGCAGTAACCTCATAGAGAACTGAACTCCGAGAGCTGAAGTTTACTTGTGCTTTCCAACCAAAAGGCCCCAACCCTTCACTAAAGCTATAAATACCAGAATCCCTTCATCTTTGAAGTACAGCCAGTTCTAGGTCTTGCTGAAATAGCCCAAAGCTGGTACACACAATGCCTGTGTGTATGGTGAAAGAGGTCTTTATGAGTTTGCCTCCGCTGGAGGCCGGAGAGAAGGGTGAGCGGAATGTACTGGAATGTCTGGCAAACAGCAGATTTGGGGTTTAAGGTGCTTAGTGGGTCCCGCGGGGCTCTGCTCTAATCTCCTCCGTGTGTGAGTCTGCAGGCTGCCTGGGTAACTCAGCCTCTGCACCATCTCCACAGCCGGGAAGCACGGCGTTGGGCAGGGGACCCATCTGCGGGCTCGGGAGGACACCGTGCCCCCACTGAAAGCTGGGCACGTGCGCAGCCCTGGTGCTTGCCTGTATGAGGCTTTCCTTCCTCCCAGACCATGCCCCAGCCTCCCCCTTGTGTTCAAGAATGTAGATGACACATGCTCCCCAGGGCCAGCACTTCATCCCACCTACTTATCTGTGGTAATGCCGGCCTCCGTCAATAACAAATGGCAAAGGGGAAGGGGGGCTGGGATGAATTGGGAGATGGGGATTGACATATACACACTACTGATACTATGTATAAAATAGATAACAAATGAGAACCTACTGTATAGCACAGAAAACTCCACTCAACTCTGCTCAGCGTTCTGTGGTGACCTAACTGGGAAGGAAATCCAAAACAGAGAAGATGTATGTATACGTATAGCCGATTCACTTTGCTGTACAGCAGAAACTAACACAACGTTGTAAAGCAACTCTACCCCAATAAAAATTAATATAAATAAATAAATAAAATAACGAAGGTCATTTAGGACCTACTATGTACCACACGCCGTGCTAAGCTCTGCACAGAGAACAGTAAACAAGGCAGGCGTGGTCTCCACTCTCCAGACCATACTTTCACCCAGGAAGCAAACCACAGAAAAGTCAATAAACGGAAAGCAAGAGAAACGCAGATTGTGAAAAGTTCTTTAACTAAAAACAAAACAAAGCAAACCAAAAACCAAAAAAACAAACCCAGGATAAATAAAGTAGGGGCTGGTCAGAGAAGGCTCTCCAGGAGCAGGTGGCAGTGGACGAGATTCCCAGCAGGGGCTCCTCCTTGCAAGGCAGGAGGTAGGAAGGGCTTGCAGGGTCCTGGGAGCTTCAAGGAGGCCAGTGGGGCAGAAGCCGGGGAGAGAAGGGGTGAAGGACAGGAGATGAAATGGGAGTCAGTGGGGTCTCTGTCTTCACAGGGGTGAGGCCCTACTGGGAAGCTGAAATTTATCACAAGAGCAGGGGAGGCACCAGAAGGATTTCCAGCCGTGGTAAGGGTGCTACAGCGTGAGAGTGTGTGTGCTTTATGTCACTAAGGCTACTGAATAGTGATGGGAGGAAGGAGGCATGAGTAAACTAAATGAGATCAGCTAGGAAGGTACTGGAAGAGTCCAGGGGAAAGACGATGGTGGCCTGGACTAGAGAAGGGAGGATGGAGCTGGGTGAGGGAGGGCTGACTGCAGATCAGTTTTACAAGTAGAACCAACAGGACTTGGTGGTGAACTGTGATGTGAGATAAATGTGAGGAATCCAAGGCGAGCGCTGGGTTTTTCCTTAGGCAACTGGGTGGCTGACGGTTCAACTTTCCCTTCCATTTTTTGTTTTTTTAAAAAAAATATTTATTTATTTATTTTGGCTGCCCCGGGTCTTAGCTGCGGCACACGGGATCTTTAGTTGCAGCGTGCAAACTCTTAGTTGTGGCATGTGGACTTCTTAGTTGCGGCAGTCATGCGGGATCTAGTTCCCCGGCCAGGGATGGAACCCGGGCCGCCTGTACTGGGAGCGCAGATCTTACCCACTGGACCACCAGCGAAGTCGCAGTGCAACTTTCTGATACGGAAAAGCTTGGGGGTAGGAATATATCCTAGCAAAGCAGTAACGGGGGACAGGACAGTTTGGGGGAGGAAAGATGAGATACAAGTCAGCAGTGGCTCTCTGGGGTGGGTGTCTCTACCCACCCCACCCCAAAGCTTCCCATCCTCCCGGGCACCTGGCCTGAGCAGCTCCACCCCTGGGAAGCCTCTTCCCTCCCTCTTCACCACCCAATGCTCCTTCCCAGCAAGCCCTGTCTCCAGGGTGAGGAGGGGACCCGTGCATGTTCATATCACCTTAACTTGCTTCTTGACCCTCAGCTGTCAGCACACAGACAGACTAAACCAGAGATCTGGCATGGCAGGATGGGAAAGGAGGGAAACAAACAGGGCCAGGGGAGCTAATTCTGTAGAGGAAAGGCCTCCAAACGTACAGCCTCCAGCAGACTCCGACAGGCCTCAAGATGTATGGAAAAGCCCAGCCTTGGAACTGAGGGATATAAACCAGCAATGGGGCAAGGTCAAGGTGCAGCTTCCTTGTGGCTCTGAGCAATGGTCTTACTGGAAGAAGGACACAAGGACAAGGGACGGGGTCCAAACCCCAATGGGAGAGGAAAGGAGAAAAGCAAGATTTGGGCAGGGAGGAAAGTCCCGATATGCAGACTGGGTCAACCCAGCAGAGGACAGGTATGTGGTCTCTCCCATCTCCAAAAGGCACCGCACCCCCAGGCCACCATAACACCAGGCCTCTCCATCAGGTGCACCCAAGCTCCCGTTCACTGAATACCCACCACTTGCCAGGTGTTGAGGCAGACAGCAACTTCGTGTCATGCCCATCACCCCCTGGGCCCCATTCCGTAGATGTGGACACATCCTCAGAGCAGTGGTGGCCTCTGCTTGGAGCTCAAAGCTGGGAAGCCGTGGAATCAGGAAGGGACCTCAGGTGAGTCTCCCTCCAGAATCCTTGGCCCTTACACCCCAGTGCCTCACCTGGGCCGGCTGAGCTCAGGACTGGGCTGGGCTCATTTTATGTGCCAAGGCCTTAGTGCTGGGGGGCCCTTGGGGACAGTGGCCAGGTGGCAGCCGTAGCAGGCAGCTCGCCATTCAACCTGCTCCCCAGTCTGCTCTCAGGGCCTGTCCTGTTCCTTCATCTGTGGTCTGCAGTGAGGGGGGCACATCAATAACCCTTGGTCCTCCAACGCCTAAATCCCAGATCTTTCTGCTGCCTTACAGCTTAGAAAAGGAGTGCCAGCACTTTCGTGGGATTGAAGGACGATCCCCACCCCAGAACCCTTCCTTATGCAGCGTGGTTCTGTTCTGCCTAGGGCCTCTGTGCTCTTTCTTACTTCTGCAGGCAGCTTGTCTTCTACCCCAGGCCAGCTCTTCTCAAGCATTTTTACCTGATAGCACATTTTTAAAATGATGACATTGGTACAGTTTGCAGGGTAAACAGAAGATGCTGCTCTGGCTTCCCCAGCCCCTAACACCTGTAACCCATTCAAGACCCTCCACTGGGAAGCATAAAATGTCTAGCATGTGTCTGGCACACGGTAGGCATTCAAAATACATTAGCTTAGTGCCCCTCTGTCCTATCCTAACGTATGCAGCAGGAAAGTAACTAGATCATATGGCAGCAACATAATACCAGATTCTCTGGGACAGTCCCAAATGTAAATCGTTTTATCATTTTCAAAAAGGTAACATTTTAAATGTATAATTCCATGAACTTTAATTTTTAAAGAAAGATTTATTCAAGTATTGAGGCAGGCAGTATTCTGTGATGGCCCCCAGGAATTCCTTAAACTAGGGATCTTATCCAGGTGGGCCTTTTCACAAAGCCTTTTTTTTATAAAATATTTATTGATTCATCTATTTATTCTTGGCTGTGTTAGCGCGCGGGCTCACTAGTTGCAGCGCGCGGGCTTCGTTGCTCCGCGGCACGTGGGATCTTAGTTCCCTGACCAGGGGTGGAACCCGCGTCCCCCGCATTGGAAGGCAGATTCTTAACTCCTGGACCAGCAGGGAAGTCCCCTCACATAAGCCTTTTAAAGTGGAGAGTTTTCTCTGGCTGGCGGCAGAGGAAGAAGTTAGAGGTCTGACCTGCCTCTACTGGCTTTAAGATGGAGAGGCCACTGGCAAGGAGAACAGGTGGCCTCTAGGACCCAAGAGGTGACCTGCCAGACAGCCAGCAAGGAAACAGGGACCTTATTCCTACAGCTGCAAGGAGTTAAATTCTGTCAATGACAAGAATGAGCTTGGAAACAGATTTTTCTCCAGAGCCTCCAGACGAGAACTCGGCTGGCTGACGCCTCGATTTCAGCCTTGTGTTTCCCTGAACGGGGGACCCAGCCACAGCACGCCCGACTTCGACACACGGAACTGTGAGCAGTGTGTGAGTTTACGGTGATTTGTTAGCAACAGAAAACTAACAGATATAACTTGCATAAAATAAATTCACTTTTAAGCGGTTAGCTCAGTGAGTTTTGATAAATTTTTTGATGCACCTACCATGATAGTCAACATACAGAACATTTCCATCACTCCAATAGCTCCCTCTGCATTCAGTTCTCTTCCTCAGTCCCCAGGTCCTGAACTGTGTTTCTGTTCCTATCTTTTTTTTTTTTTTTTTTCCTTTTCTGGAATGTCATATAAATGGAACATAAAGTAGATAGCCTTTTGTGTTTGACTTATCTCACCTAATGCAATGATTTTAAGATTCCTCTGTGTTGTTGCATGTATCAGGTCAGTCGTTTATGGCTGAGTGATATGCCCTTGTATGTATCATAATTTATCTCTTCACCTGTGATGTAGGTTTGGATTATTTTCAGTTGTTGGCCATTATGAATAAAGCTTCTCTGAATATTTTCATGAAATATGTCTCTGTGTAGACAATGCATTTTTATTTCTCTTGGTAAATATCTGTGTGGACTGTATGATACATTTGTGTTTTCCAAAGTGGCTGTTCCATTTCACATTGTTACCAGAGATGGATGCGGGTTTCAGTTGTTCCATATCTTCATCAATGCTTCCTATTGTCAGAGTTTTAAATGTTAACCATTCATGTGAGTATGAAGTAGTATCTCGTGAGATTTTTTTTTTTTTAATTTATTTATTGGCTGCGTTGGATCTTCGTTGCTGCGCACGGGCTTTCTCTAGTTGTGGCGAGTGGGGGCTACTCCTCATTGCGGTGTGAGGGCTTCTCATCACGGTGGCTTCTCTTGTTGCGAAGCACGGGGCTCTAGGCACACGGGCTTCAGTAGTTGTGGCACACGGGCTCAGTAGCTGTGGCTTGCAGGCTCTAGAGCACAGGCTCAGTAGTTGTGGCACACGGGCTTAGTTGCTCCGCGGCATGTGGGATCTTCCCAGACCAGGGCTGGAACCCGTGTCCCCTGCATTGGCAGGCGGATTCTTAACCACTGCGCCTTCAGGGAAGCCCCATGAGATTTTAATTTGTATTTCCCTAATCACTAATGTTGTGAAGCTTCTTTTCATGGGCTTATTTGCCATCTGTGTGTGTTCCTGGGTAAAGGGTCTGTGCAAATCATTCACCCATATATATATTTTTTAATGTTCTGGATACAAGTCCTCTATCAGCTATGCATTTTGCAAATATTTTCTTCCAGTCTGTGGCTTGTCTTTTCATTTCCTTAACAGTGTCATTTGAAGGGCAGAAAATTTTAATTTCAAAGAGGCCCAATTTATCAACTTTTTAAATGGTTTGTACCTTTTCTGTCATATCTAAAAAGCTTTGCCTAAATAGAGGTCACAAAGCTTTTCTTCTAATAGTTTTATCACCGTAGCTCTTATATTTAAGTTTATGATCAATTTGAAATTAATGTATTGTATATGATGCATGGTAATGGTTAGGGCTTGGTTTTTGCTTATGAATATCCAGTTGTTCCAGAATCACTTAGTAAGAGTGTCCTTCCTCCATTGAACCGCCTTTGCATCTTTGTAAAATAATCAATTGACCATGTACGTGTGAATCTATTCTGTTCTATTTGCCTATATATACATATATATATATATAATTTTTTTAAGCCATACTTATTGTCTTGGTTACTGTAGTATTATAGTAAGTCTTGAAATCATGTAGTGTGAGTCTTTCAACAGTTTTTTTTTGTTTGTTTTCTAAAATCCTTTTGGTTATTCTAGATCCTTTGCATTTCTATGTAAATTTTAGAGTCAGCTTGTCAATTTCCATGAAAAAAACCTTCACGGATTTTGATTGGAATTGCACTGAACCTATGGACTAATTTGGGAAGAAATGAAACTTTAACAATATTGAGTTTTCCAATCCATGAACACAGCATACCTCTCCATTTATTTAGGTCTTCCTTAATTCCTGATAACAACGTTTTATATGTTTCAGTGCATAGGCCTTACACATATTTTGCTAATATTTTCCCTAAATATTTAATTTGTTGATGCTTATACAATGGTATTTAAATTTTTATGTCCAATTATTCACTGTTAGCATATATAAATACAATTAATTTTTGTAATCTTGACCTTTTCAACATTGTTAAACCCACTTATTAGTTCTAGTAACTTTTTGGTAAATTCTCTGGGATTTTCTATGCCGAAAATTATGTCATATGCAAATACGGTTTTACTTTTTCCTTTCTAATCTGTAGGACTTTAATTTCTTTTTCCTGACTTATTGCACTGACTGGAACCACAAGCCAAACATTGAATAGAAGTAGTAGAAGGCATTCCTTGCGTGTGTTCTTGAGCTTAAGGGGAAAGCATTCAGTTTTTCACCATTAAGTATGCTGTTAGCTATAGGTTTTCAGTAAATGCTCTTTATCAGGTTAAGGAAGTTCCTGCTATTCTTAGTCTGTGCAGAATTTTTAATAAAGAATCAATCTCAAATTTTGTCTCATGATATTTCTTCATCTACTGACATGATCATATCATAGGTATTATTTTTTCTTTTTTAGTGTATCAATAGACTGAATTATATTAATTAATTTTCTAATGCTGAAACAGACTTGCATTTTGGGAAAAACCCCACTTGGTCATGAAGTACTATCCTTTTTGTGTATTGAAGGATTTGAGTTGTTAAAGATTTTGGCTGCTGTGTTCATAAGGGACATTGGTCTGTAGCTTTCTCTTCTTGTAAGATCTTTGCCTTGTTTTGGCATCAGGGTAATGCTGGTAATACAAGTTGAAAAGTGTTGCCTTCTCATATTTTCTGGGAAAGCTTATGTAAAATAGCTATTTTTTTTAAGGTCCATGTCCCTATTTGAACTCTTTTTATTTTATTTTATTTTATTTTTGGCTACACCACGCGGCTTGCAGAATCTTAGCTCCCCGACCAGGGATCGAACTCAGGCCCGCAGCAGTGAAAGCCTGGAGTCCTCACCACTGGACCGCCAGGGAATTCCCCAAAATTGCTATTATTTTTTAAATTTTTGGTAAAATTTCTTAAATTTTTGGTGGAATTTACCAGCGAAACCACCTGGGCCTGGAGTAGTCTTTGTGAGAACGTTTTTAACTATGAGTTCATTTTATTTAACAGATAAAGGACTAATCAACTTACCTATTTCTTCTTGAGTAACTTGTGTCTTTTAAAGAACTAATCCATTTCATCTAAGTTATAAAATTTACTGGCATAAAATTGCTTATAATAATCTCTTATTATTTTTTTATTTTTTAGTGACTAGGGCTCTAGAGTGACGTCCCCTCTCTAATTCCGGATATTGGTAATTTGTTTCTTCTCTTTTTTTTGCTAATTGGTTTTGCTAGGAGTTTATCAACTTTATTGATCTTTAAAGAACCAACTTTTGGATTTATTAATTTCCTCTGTCATTTTTCTGTTTTCTGTTTCACTGATTTCTGTCCTGATCTTCACTATTTCCTTTCTTATGCTTACTTTGGTTATGCTTCGCTCTTTCATTGTGGTCAGAAGACATAGTTTTAATGATGGGAATCCTTTTAAATTTATTGAGGGTTTTTTTGTTTTTGTTTGTTTGTTTGTAGCCCACAGTATGGACTACTTTAGTAAATGTTTTATGTGCCATTGAAAAGACTGTGTATTCTACTGATGTTGGATGGAATGTTCTATAACTGTCAATTAGATCAAGTTGGTTAGTGATGTTGTTCAGATCTTATATAGCATCTCTGATTTTCTTGTCTATTTGCCTTATCCATTGGAGGGAAGTGTTGAAGCTTCCAACTATAATTATAGACTTAACTTTTTCTTTTTCAATGCTTTCCATTTTTTTCTTTATATATTTCAAAGCTCTGTTAATACACTCTGCATACACATTTAGGATTGTTATATTTTCTTAAATTTACCCCTTTCTGGGACTTCCCTGGTGGTCCAGTGGTTAAGACTCCATGCTCCCAATGCAGGGGGCACAGGTTCGATCCCTGGCCGAGGAACTAAGATCCCCCATGCCACAAGGTGTGGCCACAAAAAAAAAAAAAAGTACCCTTTTCCAATTCCTCTTTATTTCTGCCAACATTTCTCATTTTGAATGTACTTTGAATGTATAGTCCCTCTAGCTTTCTTTTGATAAGTATTAACACAGAATATATTTTTACATAATTTTACATTTTCACCTATTTGTGTGTCTTTAAATTTAAAGTAGGTTTCTTGCTTTTTAAAATCCAATCTAGGACTTCCCTGGTGGTGCACTGGTTAAGAATCCACCTGCCAATGCAGGGGACACGGGTTCGAGCCCTGGTCCGGGAAGATCCCACGTGCCGTGGAGCAACTAAACCCGTGAGCCACAACAACTGAAGCCCACGTGCCTAGAGCTCGCTGCAACTAAGGAAAGCCCAGGCACAGCAACGAAGACCCAATGCAGCCAAAAATAAATAAATAAATTTGAAAAATAAAAAATAAAATCCAATCTGACAATCTTTGCTTTTTAACTGAAGTGATTAGAACATTGACATTTAATATAATTGCTAATATGACTGGGGTTAAATCTACTATCTTTCTACTTGTTTTTTATTTATCACATCTGCTCTTTAATCCTTTTTCCTCTTTCACTGTCTTCTTCTGAATTGAGAATTTTTAAAATAATTCCATCGACCTCCACTATTGACTTAGTTATTCCACTTTATTTTATTTTTAATGATTGCCCTAGGTTTTACAATATATACCTTTAAGTTATCACACTCTGTCCTGTTCTCTCTCTCTCTTCCTCCCATAACTCAATTACCTGTATGTTAGATCATTGGAATTTATCCCACAGCTCTTAGGGACACATCACCTGCTTCTAGACTCTTTGGCAAGCTCGTTCACATGAAGATGGAGTGGACGAGGATGAAAAGAGTAGTCCAGCCATAGTAGCACCAGGATTTGACCCCTTTGGGCAGGTCAGAAGTTCAGAGTAGATGTTCAGCCAGGCTGCAAAGCACATGTCCAAAGGACTCAAGTCTTTGATCAAACTCTTCGCTCGAGGTGGAGAGAGAGGAGGGTGAGCGTTTAGAAAACTCAAGAAGTTTTAGAGTCTCTCTGAGTGAATTCAGTTTTTATTTCAGCCACGGATCTGCTGGCAATAGAAATTTGCTGTCTGTCTATTAGGAGTTCTCGCAGTCGTTTCCAGGCAAACACCTTCCCCTGCCTCCTCTCCTCCCTGGGATGAACTTGAGTCCTGGAGGGCTTTCCATCATGAGAGTGTGTGTCTGCACCAGGGCACTAAGCAACTAGTCTCACGTAACTGTCATCCTCACATACATTGACATCTGCTGAGACAGCGGGTTTCCAGCTTGGCTTCTGGTCATACGGTTCTTGTTGATTCTGCCTACTAGGTCGCTTTAGTTTTGCCAGTGTTCTGGGGTGGACGTGAGCCGCAATAAGCCACACACGAAAAAAATATTCTAGTGTCTCTGGAGCACTTGCGGGGAGTGCAGGACCCAGCTGGGCTGCCTTGGCCTGTCTGTCCAGACACATTTCAGCACCACTGCCTTTTCACCCACCAGGCCCTCTGCGCAGCTTGCGGCGTTCTGTCTTCTCCCAGGAATCAACACGCTGGCTCGCCCTGCTCTCAGGTCCCCTGACACGTATGAAGTGCCTGTGATCCCTCATCCCTTCCCACAGGGCCAGTATGAGGGCAGGGATCTGTGGCGCCCTGCTGGTGACAAGCCAGTATCTCAGCTCTCCTTCTAACACTGTCCCCTCCTCCCCTAAGGGGTGCTTTCTTTGATTGGTTTTTGTTTTATCCTGAGGCGGGAAAAACTAACCGACCTTATAGTCTTCTAAAACTATTATTTATGACATAAAGTGTGCGTCCCGTATTATTTAGAACTCAGAATTTTTTTTTTATATTCAAAATCTGAAATTTAATTTTTTTCTCTTAAAATGTCGTCTTTGCCCTGAGTTCAAAAACCTTACTTGGGAGTCACAGGCCAAGACCTGACTTTTCTTACTCTCTGGTTCTACTACGAGAATCATCCCTTGGCAGTGGGTACAGAGTTTCAAAAAGAGGACCTGGAGATAAAGAGAAATGACTGAAGAAAAAATTATTGAGACCATCTCGATGAGTGTCTTGAAATACTATCCAGTTACATGTACATAAAAGATGGACAACTATAAAAGTTGGCCACAATTTCTGTATTTAGCATTGTTTCACTAAAAGATTGAAAATCAACGTTCAACCCTTAACCTATGAATAGTGTAAATACTTAAAAGTCTCTCCTTGTTTCTTTTGTATTTTAAAAAAACCTTGTTGTCTATTTTTAGCAAGCTTACTACTTCTATGTTTTCTTTGCCGTGACTGTGACATCTGCCTTGGGTATTCGGCTCTTCTGGAGCAGAGGCTGTATTTTTCCCAGGAACTACACTCATTTCCTGATAGATTGGTTCTGGCAGCTCTCCCGTCTCCTCCTCTAACTCCTGCAAGATATGCGTCTCCCTTTTCCCACTATCCCCAAATACAATCCTAGACTCCAGCCAAAATCGTCTACTTGCAGTTCATTTATTCATGAATAACTATGGGGAATCAACCATATGACATTTGTTGGCAGGCAGAAAAGTAGTAGAGTAGTAATATGTCATGTCTGTCGAGCACTAGGCCTTGCCCACTTTTCTTAGTGTTTTATATGTATTTCACTAAGTTGTCCCAACTCTTTAAGGCATATACTGTTATTATTTCCATTTTACAGCTGAGGAGTACAAGTCTCTGAGAGGTTAGGCATCTTGCCAAAGTTACCGGGGCTAGAGCCATGATTCCAGCCCATCCAGTCCAGCTCCAAAACCCACACTCCTGATCTCCACACTGCCTCAGACCCCAAGAGGTTTGTCAAATTTCTACCGAAACTCGAGGGATTCTTAGGTAGAACTAAGTCAAATATGACTGATGTTAGGAAGCTACTGTCTACTTAAGTGTGTAGTGACTTCCCTGGGCGAGTGAGTTGGACAGCAATATTGTTTTGGTTGGCCTTCAGCACTCTACCATAGGGAAGCAGCCCTTCCTGGAGGCTTACGAGTTCCTTCTCCTCGGTGGTGTGTCCTTGCAGAGACGTTGGGTGAATAAAGTTATCAGAGTTTGAAATCACTTCCCCACAACATTCCACAACTTTTTCTGATCTCTCTTATTCCCACCAAGTAACCAACTTATTATTCCACGCACAGCACTTTACCATTTACCGACCTAAGGCTCTGCCCTCTGTCTCACTATGGGAGGCTATTGGACTTACAGGTACCACCAAGTACATTCTAGCATCTCATTGATTTCCAGTCAGAATATCAAGTGGAGAGAGTAATAACATCACGGAGCCATGGCTCCTGTCATGGTCAGGGAGAGGAAGCTGGGGGCCCCCCAAAGGGAAAGCAATGGCCCAGTACAGTGGTAGTCAGGGTGAGGGCAAAGGGGGAGCAGAAGCTGAGCAGACTGGAAAGGTCAAGCTGTGGGAAGAAAACAGCATGCAGGAATGAAGAGAGCAAAACCAGTGAATAGTCAAGGCCAGAATCCAATAGAATGAGAGCAGAACAATTTCAACACCCAAAAAGAGGTGACTGAAGTATCCAATTAAACAAGGGCGTTACCTCAGTCCTTTGAATAGGCACATGGGTCGACCCAATCTTTTGTTTCTGAACTTCTTTCGGAACCCCTATCTTTTCTGAAAGGAAGATACGGTATCATAATATCATTAGGGTAGAGGGGTGTTTTATGGAACCCAAGAGCATGAGGATAGCTGGGTCTCAGAAGCGTGCAAGGATGTGGAACCCTCAGAGGCCCTCTCTCTTCGCTGTCTCTGCATTTCTGCTTTATTCTTCACTCTCTGTTTCTATTGCTTTTTCTAGGACCACAGCGCTCCTTAACTTGGGTGTTAGAGGCCCATCCAGATTCTCTCTCTGGATTTCAGTTTTACATTTCAGGAAGAAAAGATTCTCTGATTGGCCTAGTCTGGTCAGGTACTACCCTTGGACTAAACAATTGTGCCTAGGTTTGGGGTCAAGTTGTAGTAGCATGGCTAGTGAGAACCTACTATGGGGGTTGGGCCCCTCCTTCAGTTTTACCATCTCCCAGGCCAGTCTGTGTTGCTGTAAGGATCAGATTAGAGAATATATATGAAAAGCTGCCATGAAAATGGAAAGTCCTGTTACAATGGCTGAAATGTGTAACCATAAGGAAATATTTGAAGCCCAAATTGCTTTTGTGGTAATATTATTAGTTTCCATGCATTATAAAGATACCCCAGATATATAGAGTCCTGTAAATTGGAATCAGTTTGCTTCTTCTGAGATTTTATTTTAAACCTTTTGCTTGCAAAGGATGTAGTGAGAGAAGGGCAGGCTTTCCAAGAACAGGTCTCCTGATTTATAGAGAAGAAAAGTCTAGAATCGGAGGGAGCAGGGAAAGACACAGAGACAGTCATTATTTGGCATCCAAAAAGTTAACAGAGGAAACTGTTAAGTGCCAATCAAGGATGTGTGAAGGGGAAAGTGGCTGGATTTTAAGTTTCCTCTATAGAATCTATCTTCCAGAAAAGAAGCCAGTTGTACACCCTGGAGAGGATGCTTTGTGTTGCTACTGATCATTATTCCTCATTAACTCGGCCATAAAGAAGCGGTGTGCTGTGCATAGAGGTAGATGTGGCTGCTTTCTTCTAGTTAAATGCTAATTATTTTAGACCATACGGTTCTTGGGCTGTAGATTTTTATTATTAAATTTCCTGACTCCTATTCCATTGTAAAAAGCAAACAAATAAACAAACAAAAGGTAACTCAAAAGAAAAATATCATAAGCTTTCATTTAAAAATGTGTTTCAGGGATTCTTACGCTTGAGATTACAGCATCTATTTTTAGCTGATAAAGCTTTAAATTCCATTCTATTTTACACTTAAAATTCAAAGGGCCAAGTAGATTGATTGTTTTACTTGTAACGCTGTGTTGCCCAGAGTAAATTGTTTAACTTCTTTGTGCTTTTTGAGGAGGAGAGGTAACATCTTACGTCTCGAGTGTCTCTAGGACTTTAAGCATAAAAACCATGCTAGAGCATAAAGTAGCTCATGACACAGTGTTTTTCTCTGCCTTAATGACAGTGCATCACAGAATTTTAATTATTAATGTGTTGTTCAGATGTGTCCAAATGCTTCCCTTTTAAAAGAAAAAGGCAATGGAAAATGGAGTAACCGGGATGACACTAGAAATTAAATATAGGGCCACCTTTCTGAGATCTGTAAGTAGTTCAGAATAGAGATGGAGGTGCTCAAGGAGGAAAGAACCAAGTAGGAATAATCAGGTTAAACAGTAAGAAGATCAAGAATAAATAAAAGGGACTTCCCTGGTGGCGCAGTGGATAAGAATCCGCCGGCCAACGCAGGGGACGTGGGTTTGATCCTTGGTCCGGGAAGATCTCACATGCTGTGGAACAACTAAGCCAACTACTGAGCCCACATGCCACAACTACTGAAGCCCACACAGCTAGAACCCATGCTCTGCAACAAGAGAAGCCACCACCACAATGAGAAGCCCACGCACCACAATGAAGAGTAACCCCAACTCACCGCAACTAGAGAAAGCCTGTGTGCGGCAAAAAAGACCCAACACAGCCAAAAATAAATGAAATTAAATCTAAAAACAAAAAAAGAATAAATAAAGGATGTTAAGAGAAGACGTGCAGGGGTGTGTGTGTGTGAGTGCGTGGACACACACGCACACACACCCTAAAGAACAAAAACTAAATAACATATTTGAACCTTAGAATTAAACAGAGAAAATTTCCCTGTGGATCTGTTGACATCTTCTACAGGAAAAAAAAAAATTACTTCTACCAGAATTTTTCAAGGAAGTGTATGCGGATGGATATTCTTGAACTGACAACCAGTCAGTTGGTCCACAAAAATGGATAACTTAGTCAGAGCCAGACAATGGCAGAGGAAATACACCCGGGGAAACAAGATAGACATGATCCCAATCCTTGAGGAGCTTCTTGTCCAAAGGAGAGAGATACATAAACAAAAATAGCAGTCAATGATAGGGCTACAGAGGAATAACACAGGGTACATCCAGGAGCTTATTAGAGGTGCACCTAACCTGGAGGGTGGGGGAGCCTGGGAAGGCAGAGAATTGCACGTTCAATGGCCCTAGGTGAGGAAATGTTACCGAATCCAAGCTTGCTCTGTTCGCCGCATGACAGGCCAATAATCAGAGACGAGGTGTTGAGGCAAGGAATACTACTTTATTCAGAAAGTTGGCAGACTGAGAAGATGGCAGACTAGTGTCTCAAAAGAACCATCTCCTTGGTGTCTGGATGCCAGTTTCTTTTATAGAACAGAGAGGGGAGGAAGTGAGGAAGTAAAGTAAAAAGACCATTTGTCTTGCAAAATATCTCCTGGAATGGCCAGCCTCGAGGAGGGGATATGTTAATTTCTTCTTTCCTGCAGGCATCCGCAGGTGGACAGGGTCTGATTGCCTCCCTGTAAGCTGAACAAAGGCACTTTAGTTTAACATTCAGGTGGAGGGGCAGGGTTCCCTGAGGCAGGCCATTATGTATGCCAATAGCTATCGACAATACCCTTTTAGTGATTATAGCAACAAAAAGCAATGAAGGGCAAAGGTTAAAGTCAAAGAAACAGATCCAACATGGAGTCAGATTTTCTTCCTCCCTGTTACAGAAAGGGAGCACGGCCTTCTGCCTTCCTGAGCTCCCCTAGACTGTCCACCAGTAACTGTGAGGGAAGTCCTCATTAGCAACTGTGGTTTAAAGGAAAATGTTTTGAACTTGAAGTCAGACCAGTTCTAGATCCACCATTAAAAGTTGTGAGATCCTGAGCTTCCTCATCTCAGTTTCCTTGTCTGTAAATTGGAAATAATAAAATATTTCCATGATTCTAAGTGACTGGAAGCTGCATTGTCAATTTAATAAGAAATTTTCAAGGTAAGCATGGAGAGAGAAGTCTGTGTCAATTGTAGTATACGTCCCAATTTCAGCAACATTAAAATGTAAAAACACGTACATCATAAAATTAAGAAAATGTGGTGATCTTCCAGAGTTGTTGTGAGGATTAAATGAGATTATATACAAGAATATAATTTCACACTGTGCTGTGGACTGAATGTCTGCATTCCCCAAAATTCATATGTAGAAATCCTAACCACCCATGTAATATATTAGGAAGGGGGGCCTTTGGGAGGTCCTTAGGTCATGAGGGTGGCTCCCTTGTGAGTGGGATTAGTGCCCTTGTAAGGAGAGACAGGAGGGCTTGCTCTGACCTCCCTCTCTCCATGTGAGGATACATAAAGAAGGTAGCTGTCTGGCATCGAGGAAGTGTGTTCTCACCAGACACCAGACCTGCCAGTGCCTTGATCATAGACTTCTCAGCCTCTAGAACTGTGAGAAGTAAATTCAGTTGTTTAAGCCACCCGGTCTATGACATTTTTGTTATAGCAGCCTGAACAGACGAGGACACACTGTCAAGTCCTACAGTGGAAGTATTATTACTTGCCTCACCATCTGCATGAGGCCCAGACTTTAATAAAATACTAATGACTTGAAAAAATGGATATGCCGTTCAATCTGGGGATCAAATTTCTTCGTAAGAGTCATTTTTATTAAGGAGGTTATATCATTCTTAACAACTAATATGAGGAGGCTTTTAGAACTAAAAGGAAATTTAAAGTTCAATGAATTCTATTCTTAAATTTTATAATAGTAAAAAACTGAGGATCAGAGAAGTAAGATTGCTTTTCTGTATACATATGGTACATGACTCCGTTGGGACAGAAAGAGGACTTTTTATAGACGATGTTGACAACCGTTAGTGATTATGGCTATGGTGAACTCTTGGAATCGCTGTGTAACCTCAGCTCCCACACAGCAGCTGAAGGATGCCAATCCCCCCAGTAAGCAATGCCTTAGCAACAGTGTGGTACAAGGTTAAGCTGATTTAGGGGGATCGGGGATGATTTAGGGGTATGGGATTGGGGGGGGAATGGGATGGGGGCAGGTGGGAAAGGCATAGGTGGAGAATTCTGAAGTATTAGATGAGCTTCCTCCCCATGGGAAACAAAATCATGCTCAGTCTGAGGGACAGAGTTGCTGGAATTGTCGGTCCTTCTGTACAGGGGGTGTTTCCATACCCCTCCAGGAGCCCTTCCCCCCCATCACCCCCCCCCACCCCCGCAAGCCGTCTGAAAATGACAAAGCCGAGATGGTCTCTCAGACACATGACCACTGGTTGGGGTGGGGAGTGAGGCATGTCTGTTCACACTAGAACCATAAGAGGTTATTATTTTCTTTGTAGTCACCAGGAAGGCTGAGTTGGGCTGGGGTGAGTGGTGACACTGCTAGCATCACAAGCAGTGCATTTGTGAATGATTCAAGCACACACCTACCTGCACCCATGTCCCCCCGCCCCGGCACCCCTCAGCAGTGTAGCAACGCTGTAGCAACTCTCTTATCAAAGCACTGCAGGCAGGACGCAGCGCTTTGTGGCTCTATCTATAGGAGGCAGATGAGGATGGGGTTGTCACCATCCCCCATCTGGGGATACTGACGCCTGGTTACATCATTGTTCTAAGCTCCCTGCAGATAACGAGAAGTCCAGTCTGTTGTTTTAACTCTGTGTTGCTCTATCTGGCAACTTCAAGACAAACTGGAAACAGGCTGCCCGACAGTGGGCAAAGCTGAACTGAAGAGTCACAGGATTTTACAGCAGGAAGTCGGGTATGCAATCCGTGTTTACCTACGACGACTTCGTTGAGTTCTCAACACAGAAGTATCATTGCAACCGTCGCTGACAAATGCAGGATCAGAGACTAGGAAAGCGTAGTCAGACCGCTCAGGGTGGGGGGAACTGGTTCGTAAAGGAGCTGAGATTCCCACCCGGGATCCTGACTCGCAGAGTTCTGTCCCCCCAGGGTTCCCCCTGCGCGCGGCCCCGTCCCCAGGCACCGGGCCTGCCCAGGGCTTCGGCTCCGCGCCCGGCGCTGCGGCGCCTCCCCGGCCTTTGTTTGAGTGCCGGAGAGCCCGGGAACAGAGAGAGGCGTGACTTCAATATTCCTGTGGTTTTTGAGCAAGCGATTGCCTAACCTGTGTCTGTCTCACGCCGGCGTGAAGCGTCCGTAGGCAGAGCCGGCTGCGCTGCGAGCGCTTCCCTGGGCGCGCGCGGCCTCCCCACCCATCCTTCCCCGTACACCAAGCAGCCAGGGCCGCGGGTGGGAGGCTCTCCTCGTGGCTGGCGTGGCGGAGCGTGGAGATCTTTTTCATTCATAAAACGAACATCCCCGCTCGCTGCCTTCCCGCCGGCCTCATGCCGCGCCATCCGCGGCCGGTCCGGCCTGGGTCCCGGGGAATCTGCTCCGAGGGCCAAGGGGCCTAAAGTGGCCCTTTGCGCGTTCCGCCGGGAAGCCCCATTTTATAAACCCCGTGTCGTGTCCTCCCTCTGCAGAGACGACTGACATGGATCGCGGAGGGACACTCGCGACTGAAGAGACGAGATGGCTTGTGGTTCAACTCACAAGTAAAACCTCACCCTTTGACTTCAGGCTGTCCGACATTTTGTGGCTTGCATTTTTTGGAGCGACGGTCAACTGGGCTACCACTCCATTTGTAAACAACCGGCTTTGTAGGTCCCGGTTGTCCCCCTTTTATGGCGGCAGGTGGGATCAGGGGAGTGGGCGGGAGGGATGCTGGCAGGGGCGGGGCGGGCCAGGTCGCTGCGCTAATTCAAGATGCGACCTCCATCCAGATAAGAGCTTGCTGTTAACAGCGGTTTTCTCTGCGAACCCTTAAAATTGCCCCAGGACTCCCCTAGCAGCGAGAGGCGAGCCCTCATTCGCCGAGCGGGCCCCCCTCGCCCCTCCTTTGCCCCCTCCCTGCCGCTCCTCTCGGCCCTGGAAATTACAACTCCTCGGCGCGCGGCGCCGGCAGGAGGCGGCGGCACGGAGACCGGAGGAGATTCCCGAGCCAGCCGGGCGCTCGCCCTCCACCCGCGGGCCGCCGCGTCGCACGGCCAAGGTCACAGGCGCCGCAGGAGCAGCGGCGGCGAACCGGAGCAGCGGGGCCGTGCTGGCCACGGAAAGGCGGCCCCGGGGCGCGTTCGGCCCGCGTCGGCAGCGGCCGCAGAAGGAGGCGAGAGAAGGTCTCCGGGCCGGCGGGGCCCCCCGAGGTGGTCGCGGGCGCAGAGGCCCGGCAGCTGAAGGCCCCCGGGTCGGCGAGAGCGGAGCTCGGGCTCCAGCGTCGGCTCCCGGGCGCTGTCCGCCGCCTCGTGGTGCTGAACCCAGCCGCGGGCCAAGAGGCCTGCTCGCCCGCCTTCTCACCTACAGATCGCCCGGACTGGCGGTGGCCACCGGCCAGGGCAAAAGGGGCCCCTGGGCAGCTGCCCACTGCACCCGAGGGGCTGAAACAGGAAAGCCAGCGAACCTTAGCCCGGCAGCCGGTCCTCATGTGGAGAGGAGACGCGCGCAGCCGCCGGCGGCGGCGCTGCTGCTGATTCATCCCCTAGAGCATCTCGCAGGCCACCGCGAGGGCAGCCGACCAGCTCCGGACTCTGGCCGCAGGTTGCAGCCGCTGGTGCAGGAGCCTCGCGGGCAGCAGGTGAGGACCCGCTCTCCTTCCTCTTGCCCCCAGTCGTCCGTGGGCGGTGGCCCCAGGACTGAGAGAGGGGCGTGCCCCCGGCTTGCAAAGCAGTCATGCCCGTGTGACGCGCCCGCCTCCCCCTCTCTGGTGCTAGCCACGCTTGCTCGCCTCTGCCCGTCTCCGGGGCTTGGGCCGTTCCACCCTCCGCGCCGAGCCGCTCTCTCCGCCGGCGCAGCGATGGAGGAGGAACTGAAGTGCCCCGTGTGCGGCTCGCTGTTTCGGGAGCCCATCATCTTGCCATGTTCCCACAACGTCTGCCTGCCTTGCGCCCGAACCATCGCGGTGCAGACCCCGGACGGCGAGCAGCACCTGCCCCCGCCGCTCCTGCACTCCCGGGGCTCAGGGCTGCCCGCAGGCGCCGCCGCCGCCGCCGCCGCGCCCCCTCCGGACCACGAGACGCCGGCTGGCCCGGCCTGCGGCGGCGGCGGCAGCGGGAGCGCGGCCGGCGGCGACCACGCGGACAAGCTGAGCTTGTACAGTGAGACAGACAGCGGTTACGGCTCTTACACCCCGAGCCTCAAGTCCCCCAACGGGGTTCGCGTGCTGCCCACGGTGCCTGCGCCGCCCGGCTCCTCGGCCGCCGCCGCCCGGGGCGCCGCCTGCTGCTCGCTGCCCTCGGCCTCCTCGAGCTCCATCACGTGCCCGCAGTGCCACCGCAGCGCCTCCCTGGACCACCGCGGCCTGCGCGGCTTCCGGCGCAACCGACTGCTAGAGGCCATCGTGCAGCGCCATCATCAGGGCCGCGGGGCCGCGCACGGGGCGTCCGCAGCCGCTGCCGTGGCCGTGTGCCAGTTGTGCGACCGCACCCCGCCCGAGCCGGCCGCCACGCTCTGCGAGCAGTGCGACGTGCTCTACTGCGCTGCCTGCCAGCTCAAGTGCCATCCATCCCGGGGACCCTTCGCCAAGCACCGCCTGGTGTCGCCGCCGCCGCCGCCGCCGCGCGCGCCCGCCGAGGCCGCCTCTGCGTCTCCAGGCGCCGCCCAGGGCGCCCCCAGCGCAGGCGGAAGCTGCAAGAGCCCGGGTGCCACAGGCGCCGGAGCGGCGGGGGGCGGCGCGGCCCGCAAGTACGCTACGTGCCCTGACCACGAAATGGAGAACTACAGCATGTATTGCGTGAGCTGCCGAGCTCCGGTGTGCTATCTGTGCCTGGAGGAGGGCCGGCACGGCCAGCACGAGGTGAAGCCGCTGGGGGCCATGTGGAAACAGCACAAGGTGAGCGCCCGCGGGGCAGGGCATGGGGCACGGACGCCAAGAAAAGGGCGCTCCCCTTCGTTAAATAAGCTCCAAGTACTCTGAGCTGAGTGTTGGAGATGGGAAGGGCATGGAAGGACGACACCCTAGGTCCCCTCGCGCCTGAGGCTTTATGATTCCACCCAAAAGTCGTCTAGAATGCAGAAGCAGGATTCGTTCACTCCCCAAATTGACTAATAAATTACCTTGATGGCCCCTCTGGGTTTATGACACCTAGGGCCCCCTTCCTCCCTCTAAAAAGTTCATATATATTTTTTTCTTTTCTTTTTTTCTTTCTTTTTATTTTAAGTACAAGTCTTACCACCTGCTTGCAGGAAAATGTCTGATGCCACCCGTGCTTGGTTAATCTTCTCTGAAGGCAGGAAGGATTCTATCCCAACTCTCAGTGAAGGGATACACTATCTCCCTTAGAGCAGAATTCCCATCAGCTTCTAGAGCAGAAAGTTTCCTACTCTCTCAGCTAGTCTCCAGCACTTTCTAACCCCAGAATGCCTCTCAGCTTAAAGGGAAGATGTAATTCTTCCTGCGCCTTATTTGAGACTTCGGGCGTGTGCCCTGTTAAGGAGGGAACCCACTGAGAGACCTTCTCTTCCTGGGACTCCAGGTGGCAGGAGTGCGGTGGAGTAAGCACTTAGTAGGACAGCCAGGCGCACTCATCTGCTGGCCGCTGAGGGCCATCTTTCCAGGGACTTTCCTGCAGGTGCCACCTCCCAAGTGGGAAGGAACAGCCGCTACAGGCAACTCGCACACACTCGTGGTGGCCAGTGTATCCTCATAGCTGACACCGAAGGAGAGAAGCCTTCAAACTCAGGGCAGGCCCTCGATCAGACCCCAAGGCAAGAGTGGGGTCAGCTTTTCTACCATTCACCTTAATTTCCTACTCAAAGGCCAGGCCGTGCAACTGGACTCACTGCCGAGGCCAGTGATCCGGGTCCTTTGTTCAAGGACTCCAACTGCAGATTTGGACGTTTATCACTCAGTATCCTCTTTCCAGTAAACTCTTACCCCACAAAGAGGCAGGAGATCTCCAAATAGCCCAACAGGAAGTATGTATTCTGACTGAGGAGGTAAAACACGGAAAAGTAAGGCAACTTGCTATGGTCCTCTCATATCATCCAACTGGAAATGGGCAAAAAGGGGAGCATAGATGGGAGGAGAAGAAGGGACCAACCATTCATACTATAGATTTATTACATACAGTTACTGTATAATTTCTGCTACAACATGCCTGTTACTGTAACTCAACATTTTCAAACAAAAAAATTAGGAAAGAACAAATGAGGAACACTTCAGAAATCCACCTCGGAAAGGGAAATTTGCATAGTAGTTCAGAAAAGGGCTATCTGGAGTCAAATCCCTAATTCTAGAGCAGCGGTTCTCATTTGGGAACAGTTTCACTCCCCCTCCAGGACATTGCCCATGTCTGGAGACAACTCTGGTTATCCCACTTAGGAGTTGCTACTGGCATCTAGGGGTAGAGGCCAAGGAGGCTGCTAAACAGGCTACAGGGCACAGAAAACCTCCGGCAAAACAATAACCCAGAAAAATATTAACAGTGCCTCTGAGAGAAACCCTGTTGTAAGTTACACAGACCCGGATCCAAATCTCAGCATTTGTAATTGACTTGCTACAAGCGTTTAGGCACAGTTTGAAGCCCACGGAATAATATCTAACTCAGATAATTGTTGTTGGGAGTAAGTATAATGCTGTGTGTTTAGCCTCTGGCACAGCACCCAACTCACAGTAGCCGACATATATTATTTATCAGTATTATTATTACAGTGTTAATACCACCAAACTTGCAGAAAGCTATAGGGCAGTAGCAAGGGGTACTTCTTTGACTTCAGTGACTTGGTAACCTGGTGAACACATGAGCTGGTAGTGTTTAGGTTGAGTCCTAAAATAGCTTGGAGCGAAATGAGAATGTCTGCTGAGTGAGTTATCATTCATATGACATTTTGTTGCATATTGCTTTAGGGTAATTGTAGCTGCCTTGCTTATTTCATCTTTCAAGTGAAGAGAGTCATTTTACAAATAAAGAACTCTTTTGCAAAGAGGCTGTGATCAATTACCAAGACAAGGTTCACATTCAGATTTTAGGAGCTGGTGAATTTTCGCAGCCTAGACGGCTAGAACTAATTCCGGGTGTTGTCAGCCAAACTTTTAGACTTAGTGAAGAGTGGAAACCAAAACGCGTTGAGATGAGTTTGCAGTCTTAAAAGAGATTAAGCCTTTTACCTGGAAAAGTGAGTTGGATAATGCCCAAATGGTTTCAAGAACCAAGATCATGCAGGGAAAACATTGGTCGTCCTTGATTTGGTGTCCACAGCAGTTTTATAACATTTCTATCTGAAGAAATATGGAAAGAATATGGGATATTTGCTCAATAGAGTGGGACAGTTATCTGTGGGAAACACAGCTAAGCAGAATCTAAATGTCTCAATTTAATGCCACGTCTTCAGGGAACTAAGACATCCTCTTAAGTCCAGAAGGAATTCTCTGAGATACTTTTGTGAAAAGCTGTTTTCAAGAATGAGAAGAAGTTCTGCTGTTCTCTTTCAGCAGGTGCTGTTTTTCTACAGAAAGGGAAATCATTCAGTGCTTCTTATGAGCATCTCAGCTAGGGGCTGGAGATCAAAAGATAACAGAGGGAGCCTTGATGGACCGTTTGGTCTTGCTTTGTGGGCAGGCGTCTAGACCACCATTGTGAGCTGTGAAGGTGATTACTTTTGAAAGATAAACTAGTGCACTCAATTTCACACTCCCACCAGGGCGGTTTAAGTTCTTTAGTAAAACTTAAAAGTCTCTGGATTTTGTTGTTCTTGTCATCGTCGTCGTCTAAAAATCCCAGGAGCCATGACAAAGCTTGGTACACTACCAGAACGAGAATCAGGACAGAAATATTTCCCTAACATCCCTATGACTGGAGAAGCCTTAAACAAAGCTTTAATTCCTCTCTAGCACGACTGGAGCTTGCCATCTCATTAGTGATTCTTAGGGAGAGAGACACGTAAGTGACACTGAAATCTACTTTGAAACAAGATTGATTATCACTTTTCAAAAAAAGTGTAACCGCACTGCTATATTTTAAATGGATAACCAACAAGGACCTACGGTACAGCAGAGGGAACTCTGCTCAATGTTATGGGGCAGCCTGGATGGGAGGGGAGTCTGGGGGAGAATGGATACATGTGTAGGTATGGCTGAGTCCCTTTGCTGTGCACCTGAAACTATCACAACATTGTTAATTAGCTGTACTCCAGTATAAAATAAAAAGTTAAAAGAAAAAACAACAGTGTAAACACTTTAGGTCTTGGCCAAACACATTTTTAGATGATTCTCCTGGAAGAGGATTAATAATTTCAAAGAACTTCTGATGTGAAGAAACCATACGTTGTGAAAGATAGGACAGGGAAGGGAAGCTTTCCATGAGTGCTTTTGTCTTTTTGCCTTTTGATTGTGGAATTCCAATTTTCCTGAAACCAGAAGGAGAGGGTCACTGTGGGATGTACCTCTTCCTAGTGTGACATGTCACAGAATGTCAGCAACCACTGTAATTCCTGCTGGGTGCAGGACTCTGAATTAAACATGGTTAAAAGTTGATTCTTGAACTGAGGAAGGGAACACTGGATAAGCCCTTCCTCAAGTCTTTTGAGAACCGTGGACAATAGAATAGAATAGAATCCAAACAAAAATCTCATTGTACCCCAGGATTACCGTTCCCAATGAGTCAAGCACTTCACAAGAGCAAAGGAGATAGTGAGGTCTAGAAATCACAGGAAAGCCAGGACTTCAGGTTACTCCCATGCCCCAAGGATCTGCCAGAGGATACTTGGCTTCTCAGAAGCCTGGGCCTACCTTATTTTATCAAAGAGATAAAGAAAGGCTTTTAGCCTTTAAAGCGTCAGAGGAAAGACTTCCTCCATTAAAAGAGATAACACATAAGTGCCCAAAGCAGAACGTGTAACCATAACTGTATATGATCATAAGTGTACTTATTCGAATATTTGTAGTACATCATAACACAGGGAATAGATGCGCTTTGTTAAGAATTACAGAGGTAGAGATGTAGAGATTAACCATCAACCCCAAATTCCAGTTTGCTGAGAAAAAACATTTCTAACATTTTGGAGTTTTTTCTTCTAGAATTCTATTGTATATTTATTTTGTAGCTGTCTTTTTTTGGTCTAATCATACCGTACAAATATCTTTCCTGTCAGTTAATGAACATCACTTTTCCGTTGTAAGGATTTATTATTTTGCTTGATCCACACCCTGATGCTGGGCTCATCTAGGTGTTTTCAGTCTTTTGCTGTTAGGAACATTTTTCAAGTTAAATCCATGCCTTTCTTCTTAATAATCTCCTCAGGTTAAGTTTCTAAATATGGAGTTACTGTAGCAAAGGAGAACTGTCTTCCAGACATCTGATTAACGTTGCCAAATTGCCTTGCAAAACGTTTATACCTGTTTTTTCTCCCAACAGCAAAATTATGTTAAAAATTCATGTAAACAGGGACCATTGGGGAAAACAATAAGGTGGATTGCCTTGTTTCTAGTAATAACTGTTGGCTACTTTCATTACATTATTGTTAGAACTATTTTTTAAAAGGGGATCACAAGTATCTAGATTTTTATATTTTTAACTACCAGTTAGTGATCTGCCTTCCGTCAAAAACTGCTTTAATAGGCGTAACTAGTGCCTGAATAGCCCCTTTTGGATTTTAAGGCCCCTGAAAAGACCAAGCCTTCAGGGCCCATCTAAGGCACTTTAAAAATAATTTTTTTATTTCTTTATTTTTATTTTTGGCTGCATTGGATCTTCATTGCTGCGCACAGGCTGTCTCTAGTTGCGTCGAGCAGGGGTGTGCGGGCTTCTCATTGCGGTGGCTTCTCTTGTTGCGGAGCACGGGCTCTAGGAGCGCGGGCTTCAGTAGGTGTGGCATGTGGACTCAGTAGTGGTGGCTCGTGGGCTCTAGAGCGCAGGCTCAGTAGTTGCGGCGTGTGGGCTTAGTTGCTCCTTGGCGTGTGGGATCTTCCCGGACCAGGGCTCGAACCCGTGTGCCCTGCATTGGCAGGCGGATTCGTAATCACTGCGCCACCAGGGAAGGCCCTAAGGCACTTTTGAGTGGGGTCTGAACAGGGAAAAAGAGGGTTAGGTAGAGAGAAATGCTTGGCAAAAATCTTCTGGGGGGTCTGAAGTCTCTATCTCTGTGGCTAATCGCTGCAAGCCGAGAGTTGCTAAACAAATCCATCAGGGCCCTCAGAGCATGCGTCTGAGTGGAAGCCTGGATTTTTTGAGATGTTGAATCCTTCACCAACTCTGAAGCTCTGGGAAATGAAGTGCATAGGCTGGCTTCTGTTCCATCTGCCGCAGACTGTCAGAACCAATGGCAAGTCTGCTTAGACCCCTGGAAACGTGAGCTGACGCCAATAAGTAGTGGCTGCCGCGTCTTCTGAAACCACCCTCTGTGTTAACATCACCACTGTCTTTAAAGCCACTGGGGCTGTAGCCTGCCTTGTGCTTGGATTTAATTCCAAGGAGCTCAGTAACTCAGGAGCAACTATTAGAAAGAACCCCTGTGTTACAAGCTTTGAAGTCCATGCTTTCCTCATCATTCCACACATCTGGAAAACAAAAAGTGGGTTTGACAGAAGGCAAGAACCCATAACTTGAATTGCTTTTCTCTTCTCTTTGAAGATTATTTATGGAGTATCAGGGTTCCGAATTGAGGAGGACCTTAGAAATTGTGAAAGGACAACCCCATGTGACTACTGAAAAATGTGTTTCGTACTGTACGCTCTGGTGGTCACTCCATGGCTAAGCTGTTCTATTTTTAGCCTGCAGTGGGAGGTCCTTTATCTGGGTCGAGATTCTTGGTGGATGGGACCTTACTTGTGGATGTCAGTGAAATGGACTGTCCTAGAGGAGAGGGATCTCTCAATCTCTGAGACTGCCTAGAGGGGTCAACAAGCTGGCACACCGCCTGCTTCTGTAAATAAAGTTTTACTGGAACACAGCCATCCTCCTTTGTTTACATTTTGCCCATGGCTGCTTTGGGCTATAACGGTTGCTTTTGGTAGAGTTGAGTACTTGTGACCAGAGATCGGCAGCCTGCAAAGCCGAAAATATTTACTCTCTGGTTCTTTATGGGGAAAAAAATAAAAATAAAAGCGCCGACTTCTAGACTAGGACCTCGTGACTCAAAGCGAGGTCCGAAGAGTAACAGAAGCAGAGCCGGGAGCTCGCTGCCGATGCGGACTCTTGAGACCCGCCACAGCCCTACCGACTCATGGTTTGAATTTAGCAAGATCCCTAGTTGATTCAGATGGACGTTCAAGTTTGAGAAACCTTGACGGGAATGCTTTGGGGGCTCCAGGGCGCTGGGCCCAACACTGTAACTGTGGAAGTCATCTCCAGCAGTGTGAAGTGGACTCTAGGGGGTCCCGGAGGTTTGAACCAGAGTCTTAATTACTCTGGGAATCTTCAGGTTCACCGAATTCTGGGTGCTGGGAGGCAATATGGTGCTCAAAGACCACCTGACCCAGAGGTGGGCGGGAACCTCTGAGGGGTGGTGGTGCTGTCTGAGCCCTCCTGGGCCAGAGCGTAGGTGACTCATGAGAAGGGAATTCTGGGCAGACGCTCTTTGCTGCTTCCCTGGGTTAGAACAGAAACGTATATACTGCTGTTTGTATCTCTGGGTTTCCTTTGGGTTTGTGTCTTCGTCGTTCTACAAAGGAGCAAAGCGGGTGCTCTGTCCACTCTTCAGGCAGTTTTAAAGGTCCTGGCCAGAGGGTGGAGGAGATTGGAACTCTCAGAGCCGTGAGGCCTGAAGGAGCAGGAGAGAAGCAGGCAGGTATTGCGGGGCTCTCATGAGTTCACCCCTCCCCGCTTGGCATTTCCCCTTCCTAGGGTAGCCCGTTTCCTAACAGAGACCATAAACCCCAGCATCCTCCTTTTGCAGCTGAGGAACGTGAGGCTGAGGGGCTTTCTACAGTTGCACAGCAGTTTATGAAATGATTCTGTAAAAACATGATCGATTCCTCCCTTGTACATTTTGATGAACTAAAAATAACAGGATGCTCTGTGTATCTGAACAAAAACAGGTGCCTAGAGCATTCCCTAAAGAGTAATGAGGTATGGAAAAAATACAGGGTTAGCAGACACCTAGTCTAGACAGTGGGGACAGAGCGTGGGGCAACAGCCCCTCCCTTATTCAACTGATACGGACAGCAGAAAAGGGAGATGAAAGGTTGAGGAGGACACAGTTCATCCTGTTCGGAGCAAAGAGGATAAAAGAACTTGAGTGCTGGAGGGAATCTCAAAGATCAGATGGCTCTGTCTCTTCATTTTTCATGTGGCTGTAGAGGGAAGAAGTGGTTTGCAGGGAAGAGTAGTCAAGGATCCACAAGGGACAGAAACAGATGAGAGAGTTGGAAGGGGTCTAAATGACAGATGTAACAGACGGGAACCTGGACCCCTCCAGCAGGAGAGTCTGGGCCTTGGTCACGTGTGCTCTGAAAAGTCTATCCAGACTGTGCATAGTTTAAAAAACACAGGTCAGGGTTGTGTTAGGAAAGTTTGGCAAATACTTGTACTTTTCCAATCTCCCAATTCTTCCTTATCGTTTGATTCTGGGTGATAATCCATAAAACCAAGAAACCAATAAAATATGAACAATCATAAATGACAGCCCTTTTTAAAACAGAGAGTTGTGGCTTACATCACTCCATAAATAACGTGTTACCAAATGTCTGGCTACCTGTCAGCTGAGCTGTGTACCCACAGGACTAAAAGTCAGCTCTAGCACTCACTGAGGATAACTTAAAAACTGGTGACGCCTCTTGACCTGTAAGTCGTTTCCCTGAGCTTATGCCGCTAATGAGTACTTATTCTTCAATCGACCTAATTCCTTATTCAGTCAACACTTAAGTCTTCAGTGCCGGTATCCTACCAGGCACCACCATAAGCACCAAGGCCATGGAAGGGCATGTTCTTTTCCCTCAAAGAACAGAGATCAAGTCACAGGAGAGAGAAAACCAACACATGCATAAACAAGTAAATAAATTGGAGAATTTCAGATAGTAGTAAGTACTACGATGGAAGTACAATAATGTGATAAAAAGCAGTTGGGCAGACTTCTTCAGGGGGAAGGTTGGAAAAGCAAGACTTGACGGTTGGCTAAGAAGTAACCAGCCCAGCACACTTCTGAAGGCAGCTCGCTTCACAGGGAGAGGAGGAGCCGAAGAACCGAGAACGGGAGTTGGGGGACCCCCACTGTGTTTGAAGGACAGAAACGTGCCTTTGCAATACAATGAAAAAGGTGGATAAGGTACAGGAGCAGAGACACAGGGAGGGCCCAGACGACGCAGGGCCTGGCAGCCCACAGGGAACAGATGGGATTTTATGGTAAATGCAAAGAGAGGTGACCAGAGGACTTTAACCTGGGGAGTGATGTTTATTTTTTTTAAATATATACGTATTTTAAATGTATTTATTTGGTTGCACTGGGTCTTAGTTGTGGCACGTGGGCTCCTTAGTTGTGGCACACAAACTCTTCATTGCAGCACGCACGTGGAATCTAGTTCCCTGACCAGGGATCGAACCTGGGCCCCCAGCATTGGGAGCGTGGAGTCTTAAGCACTGTGCAACCAGGGAAGTCCCCTATTTTTTAAAAGATCTTTCTGACTGCAGTTGGGAAATGTGTGGTAGGGGGACAAGAGTAGGGGAAGGAAGACCACTCCCTAGGCTCTGAGAGTCACTTGGGCTGTAAATATGGGGGCTTGAACTAGGAGGGAGGCAGCAGGAATGGAGAGAAGTGTATGCATTCACATGCTGCCTGGGGTTCTCTGAGCTTCTTGGACTCCTGGTCTGATGTCTTTTATTATTTTTGGAAACCTTTTGTCTGTTATCTCTTCGGATGATTCTTTTGCTCTGCCCTCCGTCTCTCATACTTCTGGGATTCCAATTACATGTATGTTACGTTGTTTGATACTGTTCCACGTTCTTGGATGCTCTGTTCTTTTTCCTGTAGTCATTCTTTCTGTCTGTTACAGTTTCATTCATTTCTATGGACCTGTCTTTAAGTTCACTGATTCTTTCCTAGGCTGTGTCAAGTCAACAGATTAGTCCCTTTCCATCTTCTCAGTTGTCCTGACCCTTCCCCAGCAATAGGAAGCCTTGAATGGTCTGGACCCAGGCCTGTTTCCTGCATCTTCTCCAGGAAGATTGGGTTTTTTCTTTTCCCTATCTCCAGCCACGTGGGGTCTTCACTTTGCTCAGGGGGGAGGGGAGGAGAGACAGGGTTTGCCGCTTGGCCCCAGTGGCTTAAGGTTTTTTTCTGGCGGGGATAAGGGTCCTGGTAGGGCTTTGTACTTTCCTGTGGTGACTGTCACATCTCTCCTTCAAACCAGCTCTGCGGTGCAAATGCTTCCCTTTTTTAATCTAGTAGGCACTTTAGATTGTGCAAATGGTCAGGTTCCACTTTTCTCTTTGGTCGCTAAAATGCTCAGAGCCAAATATTTTGTGTGTACACAATGGATGTAATTATGTTATAAATTTTGAGCCTCATTTCTGGCTCCATTTTATGCTCCCATCCTTGGTTTTCTTTCTTTTAAGTTATGCAGCCTTGAATTCTGTAGACCCTTGCAAGCTGCCTTAAATCCCTTCTGAACTAACTAGGTTAATAAATAAATGAGTCACCTGCTTGAATAAAACCACAGGGAGCAAGAAACTTCTGGAAAACCTCATTAAAGTGGTCCCCTACTGGGACTTCCACGTTGGCCCAGTGGGTAAGACTCTGTACTCCCAATGCAGGGGGCCCGGGTTTGATCCCTGGTTGAGGAACTAGATCCCACACGCATGCCGCAACTAAGAGTCCGCATGCTGCAACGAAAATCCTGAGTGCCGCAACTAAGACCCGGCGCAGCCAAAATAAATATTTAAAAAGAGGAAAAAAAAAAAAAGATAGTTCCCTGCTTCTGAGCAGTGCCCAGTCACTGTTACAAAAGCTAAATACTGTTTGAAATGCTCCGATCAATGAAACAGGGACTTTCCCAGTCACTGGGACACATGACTGTTCCCTTCTCCCTTTTAGTCCCTTGTAATAAAGAAACTCCAAAATGTGCCTGGTGTTGACAGCAGGATCATGTGTCCAGGTTCACCACATACCTCAGTTTGTTTTGAGGGTGTGATTATCACCTCTCAAACTGGCTTCCTGTACACGGATTTGCAGCTTATCACTGATGAATATTTGTCCTCCACACAGCCAGGCAGGGTTCCACCCCTCTAACTTGTTGGGAATATGAAGATGTTCAGAGGGGAAGTCAGGGCACATTAAGGCCAGAAGACCCTGCTGAGGGGTGTCAGGAACCACAAGAGCTTTGAGATTTTTGCCTGTGTACAAGCCAACACATGCTCTTGCCACAGTTCATGGATGTGGGCAGATGTGAGACTCCTGGGTCGGAGTTGGAGAACAGTCTTATCACTCAACGGCAGCAGCAGCAGTCAGAGAATTGGCATGTCTGTGCCGTTCCCCGGAGCCCAGTTCCCCCAGGGTGATGTGAAGCGAGCCAGATGACACCCACACACACAGTAGGTTGCATTACAGAAGAGGAACCTCAGCTCAGGGAGGCTGAATCTTCTGTAAAATGCAGTGAGCACCGAGCTCTTCGCTCCAGAGGGAGACAGCAAGTCTAGTTTCCAGAGTTGTTTCTGCAGACATCCCTGGAAAGATAGCCAGAACAAAGAACAATCAGTGCCTCGCTGACAACACTTGTAAAAACCCAAGAGAGCAAAGTTATCTCCCAACAGGAAGATTAAGTCAAAATGCAGGTAGTTCCTCAAGTGATTTCTGCTTGTATACATCATGGGTAACTTCTCCAAGCTCCTCTGGTTCTCCGAACTCCTTGCTTCGGTTGGGGTACCCAGACCTCGGGGTTTTTCTGGATGGTGTGATGTTGATGGTGGTGAGGAAGGTGGTGGAATGTCTGTGGTGTGGGCCACAGGAAGTCTGAGGACAGCTAAGGTGGCTTTCATTCCTGAGTCCATTTGTGTCTCCTCTAGCACATGAAGGACAGACAGCATCTCATGACTCTTTATGATGCAACTGAAACATTCCACTGGACAAGCATGCCTTGGGCACCTGCTGTAACCCACAGGCTGTGCCGAGGGCTGTGGATACACTTGAAACAGGCTGCAGGGAGCTCACAGACACCTGGAAGAGAGGATGATTTTACTCCAACCTAATGTTTGCACAAACAATATAAAAAAGTGGAATAAGTGCCGTATTTGTCACGTGAATAAACTGATGAGGGACGAGATGGGAGAAGGTAGTTAATTCCGCCTGGAGATTTGCAAGGGGAAGGGGAAAGGGTAGTGAGCGGGAGGTTAAGTAGAAGATCGTGTGTGAGCTGGGGTCGTGAATGATGGGTAGTTTTATTAGTTGGGAAAGAAAGGAGAGACTTAACTGTACAGCACTGTGTGAGATGTTAAAAAAGATACTGAAAATCGAGTTCCTACTTTGAAACAGCTCATTATCTGCTGGTCGAGCACCAGGGATGAACGTACATTCACACGAAGCCGAGGGACCTTGAGAACCACGACACCACTTCTGATAAAAGTGGGGGAACTTGAATTACCCATCCTTTAGCATCTGAGACTCACAGAAAACATTCGGGATCTGGAGAGAGTGGTGAGAGAACGATGGGAGAAACGGATTCCAGAAGCCACATGTAAAGGGACAGCTAGCTTGAGAACCTAAGAAAGATTTAAACGTTGGCTTCATTTAAATTTCAGGGAAGAACAGGGGTAGCCTGGCTATAATCCCTTTGAAGGTTCTTGCAAATTTGCTTTCTTCTCCCAGGTTGTTATATTTATCCTGTTTGCCAGTAAAACCTGGCAGCAAAACCCTTTTGAACATCTCGATTTGCTTTGCTAAGTTAAGAGGAGAAGGGGGCCAAAAAAGAAGTGAGGAAACTGTATGGGAAAAGAAGGAGTAAGGCAACGGCAGAAGGAACTTGGGAAAAGGTTGATAAAGACGGCGATCTTGCACTGGTCATTAGCTCTAGCCTTTTAGATGGACAGGAGGGCCCGTCTCTCCATTTCCTCACAAGAAATAAAGAACAGTACCAGAGCGCAGATAACTGGGGCTAAACCCTAAGTGTAAATGGGCGCAGGGCAGAGTCAGATCGATGGCAGGCTGCAGGGAAGGCTGTACGGAGGGGATTGGAGCTGAGCTGGGTTTCAAAGTGCTGGGAGGATTTGGAGAGGTGAAAGGAAGGAGGTATCCAGACAGGAAAGGAGAGTGTCCTTTTCTGTAATTCGATCATGGATAGAAAGCTCTAAGACACGTCCTCATGATCGTTGCAAAAACCATCCTATTATGGTTGCCGGTGACTGAAGTTGGCCTGATCCCAGTGAAGAGGCAGTTTGGGTTACGGGTGATAAAAAACATCACCTGGCTTTGCCCCGTGTATGGCCTTTGTACAAGTACAAAGTCAGGATTCTGGTCCGGGGACTTTGTGCGCCCACCGTCCTATCCCAGGCTGGTTTGCTACCACTGGAACATGGTCTGAATGACTCTTTTTTTTTTGCAAATACCTCTTTGAGATCCTGCTTTCAGTTTCTTTTTTTTAATAAATGTATTTTATTTATTTATTTTTGGCTGCGTTGGGTCTTCGTTGCCGCGCGCAGGCTTTCTCTAGTTGCGGCGAGCGGGGGTACTCTTCTTTGCGGTGCGTGGGCTTCTCATTGCGGTGGCTTCTCTTGTTGCGGAGCACGGGCTCTAGGCGTGTGGTCTTCAGTAGTTGTGGCTCACGGGCTCTAGAGCACAGGCTCAGTAGTTGTGGCACACGGGCTTATTTGCTCCGCGGCATGTGGGATCCTCCCGGACCAGGGCTCCAACCCACGTCCCCTGCGTTGGCAGGCGGATTCTTAACCACTGCGCCACCAAGGAAGCCTTTGTACTCCCAGTACCCAGCAGAGCAGCTGGCACCCAGTAAGCCACACGAAGCATCTATTTAATAAGTGAATGGTGACAACATGAAAATGTATTCTAATATCAACACTGTAAATGACTATTCCAGTGGGGTCCCTTTTAGCTTCATGGAACAGAGTGATTCATGCAGGAGGGGGCACTCCAGGGAACAGTGTGGAAAATGAGGGCAGGAGGAATTATGCATTTTTCTGGACCCCTTATTGAAGAGAGCCATTCACACTCGTTAGCATGGCACACCCCTCCCCCATTAGATGAGCTAACGGTTTTGGAAACAATCAGCTGATCTAGTGGGATGACAGAAGCCAGCTGGAAATACCGGTGGGATTTTTCCCAGATGTTAGCTGTTACATCTTGTCCAGAGAACAAACCAAGTCTCAGTTTACTAGACTGCCATTCCCGAACTCTTTAGTGCTCCAGAGGTAGCAGAATGCGTTGAATAAGAAAGTTCGTTTTAGAGACAGCTCTCCTAAAACTCTGCCACTTGCCAGGGAGTGAGATCACGCATTTTAAGAACTCATGACGGGGGACTTCCCTGGTGGCACAGTGGTTAAGACCCCGCGCTCCCAAGACAGGGGGCCCGGGTTCGATCCCTGGTCAGGGAACTAGATTCCACACGCATGCCGCAACCAAGAGTTTGCGTGACGAGGAAGCCCGCGAGCTGCAGCTGAGGAACCCACCTGCCACAGCTAAGACCCAGCGCAACCAAATAAGTAAATAAAAGGAACTCGTGGCAGTGCACACCACAGAGTAAGGGCTCGGTGAAAGAAAGCCAGAATCATAATCGGCCCCATCATCGTGATTATTGTGAGTGTCAAGGCCAAGCACGGTGGGAAAGAAGAGGCGACTGTTTCAGGGTCTGAGGTTGTTCCCAAGAGCCCTCTTGTGGGAGGGCTGAGACGCAGCCGTCACCCTAATGACGCAGTTGTCCCTTGGTGGGGCCTCTTCACCACACCACATGAACAGGTGCTAGAGAGATCTATCCTAAGACTGCCCGGACCAACCTTCTGGTCGTCACTGACTGATATCATGGGAAGGATCTGGATTGAAATCAAAAGCTCTGGGTTCAGTTTGGAGCTGTGTCTTGAGATAGGTCTCTTAATGTCTCTCAGCCTCGGTTTCCACACTTGAAAGGTATGAGGACGAAGCGAGAAGAAGTAAAGGTTCGCATGGTAGCTGCAGGGCACTCAGTTTATTGTAACCCCCGACCTCTTTCCTGAAGGTACAAGCAGCTTGGCCACGTCCCCTGTTCTCTAAAGAACCCAAAGCCCACTTTATGGTGTAGAGAAAGACTGTGTGTAATATGATTCCATTTAGTGAATATATATGAAAGAACATGCTTTAGAATAGGAATAAAAACAGCTGTGCATAGGGTACTAGTTTCCTGGGGCTGCTGTAACAAATTATCACAACCTGGGTGGCTTAAAGCAACCAAAATTTATTGGCTCACAGCTCTGGAGGCTGCAAGTCAGAGATCAAGGTGTCACAGGGCCATGCTGCCTCTGAAGGCTCTGGGAAGCCTTGATCCAGGCCTCTCTCCTGGCTTCAGGGGGTGCCTTGGCTTGTGGCCACATAACTCCAGTCTTGCCCCTGTGTGTGTGTGTCTGTGTCCAAATTTCCCTTTTTCTAAAAACATCAGTCATACTGGATGAGGGGCCAGTCTACCCCACTATGACCTCATCTTAGCTAACTACACCTGCAGTGACCCTGTAAGTCACATTCGGAGGCACTAAGGATCAAGACAGTGAAAGACAATCGCAAGTTACCAACCAGGCAGAGGAAGCCGGTTGTCTCCTCGTACCCTGTGAAAATGCTTGGCTGGACTGAATTTGAATTGTTTTCGAGCAGAGACTAGGCACTCTTAAGGCGAGTGGGAGTTCAGATTCCGGTCGTGGGTCTGGGAGAATGAAGGTTTTGAGGTGGGAGAGGGGCTGTGGTGTTGGGTGGGCAGCGAGGGCCCTGGAGACTCTGGGCGGAGAGCAGGAGAGGGGATGGAGGAGAGAGGGGGCTCTCAAAGGGAGCCTTGTCATCCTCGCGACTTTTCCCCGAGCCCTTATGAAGATCACCGCAGTCAATTATGTTGAAAATATTAGCCATCCAGGGTTATAATAAGAAACGGTATTTTTGCATCAAGACATTGTTCTGGAGTTCAAATGTCCTGCAGCAGAGGGCCTTTGGGGAAAAGAGCAAGTGACTGTTTTCAGTTGTCAAGTTGTTTAGCTGCCCAGGGTAGGAATTTCAAATGAGATCTTAGTAACAGATGAATTTTTTTAATGAAAGTAACTTTATTGTTTTGTCTAATTATAAAAGAATAATATGCATTATTTTTAGACATTCAGACAATACAGAGGACATGCAAAGAAAAATGTGAAAAATCACCTATACTCTTACAATTCTCACACGTGTGATACACACACACATTTATATAATTACCTTAATAGCGATCATATATATGCCACATATATATATATGTGTATATAATTTTTAAATAAATGAGCTCTTCTTACATGTGCTTTTGGTATAATGTTTTTCTTTCCGTTGAACAATCTGTTATGGAGATTGTTCTACATCGATATAGAAACATGTTGCCATTTTAATGGATGGTGGGTATTCATTTATGTGGATAAAACATCACTGATTTAATCATTATTCCTGAACATTTAAGATCACGTACAAATGTTTACTATTTTTAGTAATGCGATGACCGCTCTTGTACATACGTCTCTGGATGCTTATCCTATTATTCCCTTTAGGATAAAGTCCTATACAAACATTAAAACATTTTAGGGATTTATTTCTTACCTCTCCCTGAAATATGAAGCCAGGATCTTGTCTTTAAGAAGCAATTCTTGGGACTTTCCTGGTGGTCCAGTGGCTAGGACTCCACGCTCCCAATGCAGGGGGCCTGGGTTCGATCCCTGGTCAGGGAACCAGATCCCATATGCTGCAACTAAGAGTTCGCAAGTCGCAACTAAGAGTTCTCATGCCGCAACTGAAGATCCCAAGTGCCGCAAACTAAAGACCCAGAGCAGCCAAACGAATAAATAAGAAGCAATTCTCAACCGCTCCATGTCTCCCCGGGTGCCATCTTCCTCTCCCGCCCCTCTGGCAAACACTCTCCTGCCAAACCTATCGCACTGGTGTCGGCAGCAGGACGGAGAGAGAAGGCAATGGTAGAAGGAGAGGTTGGGTGACCCAGGGGAAGGAAGAAAAAAGTCACGTGTTTTAATGTGTTATTTGATTTTAATTGTCACAACTAAGTAGGTAGTATAATCCCCAGCATGTAGATTCTAATAAGAGAGTAAGAACTTGCCCAAGAGCACATGGCTAGTAAAGGAAAGCCAAAGTCTGCCTGACTCCAGAGACCGTTTTGCTAGATTTAATTATTTGTTCAAAATATTTTCTGCTCTCCTTGTGGGAAAGCTGTGCTGCTTTCTCCATTGATACAAGGCTGGGCCGTGTAACTTGCTCGGGCAAATGAATGATAGAGGAAGTGATGTGTGCTACCTCCCAGGAGAAGCTTTAACAGCTTTAAGGTGTGTTTCTGCCATAGCTCCTTCTCCTCTGCTATGAGACTAAGATGTCTCAAATATGGGATATGCTCCTTTAGCTTGGATCCTGAAACAAAAAGGGCATGTGACCTGCAATGCACATCCAGTGTGAGCAAGAAGTAAACCTTTGTTGTTGGAAGCTTCTGAGTTGGTAGGGGATGTTTGTTACTGCAGCTTACCAAGCTGAGGCTATCTAATACAACCACACTCTTTCCATTTCACTTTCTTGTGTCTCTTGCCCGAGCCAGGCCCTGGTTATTGGTCAAAATATTTCTATCTTTTCCTTTGGTTGCAGAAGAATGAGGAAACAGTTGTTTTTTTTTTTTAATTTATTTATCTTTGGCTGCTTTGGGTCTTTGTTGCTACACACGGGCTTTTGCTAGTTGCAGCGAGCGGGGTCTACTCTTTGTTGTGGTGCATGGGCTTCTCATTGTGGTGGCTTCTCTTGTTGCGGAGCCACAAGAGAAGGAGAGGAGGCTGCAAAGGCTTCTGGGGATGCCAACGTAGGGAGATTTCTGCAGACAGAGACAAGCAGAGGGAGCTGTGGGTCCCATGGAGCAGCCTTCTCCTTGTAAATATCCAGGAGAAAGCAACACCTAGAGAACAGCGATTTATAAGAAATAAAAGACCAGCGTGTCTTCTCTTTTTACAACCAGACCAACACTGCTGGCCTTGCTTTATACAACTTCCAGGAACCAAATAAATAGCTTTTGCATTTTTGGCCTCTTCATGGAGATTAAGGCAGATTGTCCCAGCCCTGATAGAAGATGGAGGCCAGGGCTGTGAGCTGAAGAAAGTAGCCCACCTGGAGGCAGGGAGAGGAGTGTCTTCCTGGGGACTGGGTAGGGGATGGGCATGGGGTGCGGTGCTTGTGGGCCGTGTTGTGGAGCCAAAGAATACTGGTTGGGAAGGACACCAAGTTCCTTTAGAGGATGCTGAAGGTCTCTGGGTCTCTTGGTCCATGGAGCAGACTTTTGGGAGGAATGTCTCAGAACTCACCTGGAGCAGCCCTGCCTGACGGACAGAGGAGGACTAGCCCTCACCATAAGCGCACAGGCTTCAGTAGTTGCAGCACACGGGCTCAGTAGTTGTGGCTCACGGGCTTAGTTGCTCCACGGCATGTGGGACCTTCCTGGACCAGGGCTCGAACCCGTGTCCCCTGCATTGGCAGGCGGATTCTTAACCACTGTGCCACCAAGGAAGTCCCGAAACACTTCTTTAAATTTAGCAGTGTTCTCTACTAGATCCATACCTAGACTTCTTTCATACTTGATTCTTATTTTTTAGTGTGGGCTTTTTTCCATGATCCCTCAACCATAGAGAGACAGGCGTTCCCTGTCACACATACAGCTCCTGGAATCGGGCATGCTGTCTGGAGGTGACTAAAGGATGCCTTTTTGATTACTTGGGTCTTCTCTGAACTTCTTGTCTTTACCCTGAACGTTTTTCTGGATAGTTTCATTTTGCTTAAAATCCATGTGTTCTCTTTTGAGAGAAACATAAATCTAGCACTTCCTGAGCAAGTTTGAAATGACAGTGTGAGACACGTAGTGTACCTCACAAGCTTCTTTTCCTCCTAATAGCTCTACAGGGTTAGTGACAAATGAGGGCTATCTAATCCTTTTTGATAGTAAGTTACCCCCAAAGTGTAAGGAGTGAAATTCCATGACCAGTCTAACGTTACATTTCATGTCGGATGCAAAGCAGAAATGGAGCTCTGGTACTTGGCTTCTGTTCCTTGGTTCATTTTATAAACTTCTCCGCCATATTGTCCAATAAAAAAATAACTAATTAATGCATCTGTTCAGCAAATACTTATTGACTATACACCGATAGCTCATACAGAGATGAAGCAGACCAGGGTACCCATCCTGTAAGACCACACAACTGAGCAGAAGAAAGGGTAAATGCATGATGACAGTCCAGTATAATGAGGTGTGGGGTGGCATGGGGGCCCAGAAAAGGAGCATCTCCACTGGCCTTGAGGGGGCGGCAGGGAGGGGAAGCAGCATGAGGGAGGGACGTCTGAGCTGAGTTTTGAATGATGACTTGTGGGTGCTGGCAAAGCAAGGGGGAGACCACACCAGGCAGGTGAACAGAGATGCAAGGGTGTCGAGGGATGGAGCAGACTGGCAGGTCGTGCCGAGGTGGCTTGTGTCTTGAAGGTGGTACAGGCTGCTGCCCTTGCCTGTTCACTCCGACAGGAACTGACAAGCCCACGCCCTAGGTGGCGGGGGGACATGGAATTTCCAATTATTCTGGGTCTGGTTCCTGCACATGTGAGCTCTTGAGGGTCATCTGTAAATTTATTTATTTATTTATTTTTGGCTGTGTTGGGTCTTCACTGCTGCACGCAGGCTTCTCATTGACGGGCTCTGGGAGCACAGGCTCAGTAGTTGTGGCTCACGGGCTCATTAGTTGTGGACACGGGCCTAGTTGCTCTGCGGCATGTGGGATCTTCCTGGACCAGGGCTCGAACCCGTGTCCCCTGCGTTGGCAGGCGGATTCTTAACCACTGTGCCACCAGGGAAGTCCCTCTTGAGGGTCATTTGGCACTAACTGACGCTCTTATCAGAATGGGATGCAACCGTGCGCACGTGGGTACATGCAGTGAGGTAGCCAGTTCCCTTCAGGCCTGCCTCATTTTTGACCTCAGCGTTAAGTCCTAACCAAGGAAGTTTGGTTGGTGGCTCTGAAAGATCAATACTGGCAGCTTAAAGGTCCCTGTTGACAAGCTGAACCGCTTCCCCTGCACACCTGGGGCAGGAGCTCACCGAGAACTCCTGAGCTGCCAGCATTTTGGGGAATCGGAGTCTGAAGCCGAGCTGTGGTCAGGGCGGAGGAGAGGCCTCTCGCCATCAACCGTCTCCAGAGGGACTGAGCTTACGCAGCTGCAGCATGAATCACTAATTACAACATAGATACCTTTGTGTTTGTTTAGCCTCCTAGCCGGTTAGAGCGAAAGAAACCAACTGTGGTTCACTTGAATTGAAGAAAATTTACTGGAAAAATAAAATGCTTGTTTCTAAGCATTTACAGAATCCGAGGGAGCTTTGAGAGCCATGTTCAAAATTACAACGGGGATCACATACAGCCCTGCATGGTTGCTAGCCTCTGTTCTCAGCACCTCACATGTAGCAACTCAATCCCACGATAACACCACAAGGTACCTCCTGCAGGAAGAGACTAAACAATTCACCCAAGGGCACAGAGGATGTGAGTTGGGATCCAAACCTGGCATTCAGGTTCCAAAGGCCTTCTCGAGCCCTAAGAAGCAGGAGCTACAAGAATGGTCTACTCCCAGGAGTCTGGTCAGGGACCTGTAGAACAAGTGCCTGTATTTCTGCGTTCCTTTGCCCCTTTCTCAGTTTTGAGTTCCAAAGAGCTGGCATACTCCCAGCTAGAGCAGGGCATGTGCCTGCCCCTTGTTGGGTGACGACAGTGGGACTGGGGCCATGATCCCAGTCCTACCAGATGGTACCTGGAGGGAAAGAGGCAATTTCTCAAGGCAAAACAAAAGTACCGTTAGGAAGGTTAACGGACGGCCAACAGCAGGGAAGCAGTGGTGCCTGCGATGGTCTGGAGAAGCCCTGTCTGGGATCTCATTATGCTCAGAACCCCCGTCACTAGAGTGCCAGTCCCTGAGCCCAGGGCTGTCCACGCAGGCTCTCTCTTAAACCTTGGAATAGCCCTTGGGGTGCACATCATTGCCCCCATTTCCAGTGAGGACACAAAGGCTCACAGAGAAACTTGGTCACATAGAACCAGACTTGGAGTTCAGCCCTTGACTCCATAGTCCAGTCCACACATGGCGAGGCTTCTGGGCACGTGGCTGGCAGGTCCAGGAGCTTAGTCCACTCTCCGGCCTGGTTAGTGCGAGGCTGAGCTGAGCTTCTGGGGAGCTTTGCCCCCGTCACCACCTCCCGTCCGCCAAAGCCTGAGCGGCTGGCTCGGCGGTGGGAACGGGGGATGTCAAACCAGCCACCTTGTAGTCACACCTCATCCACGCCTGGCCTTTTCCCCCGTTGTCAGGGTTCACAACTCTGTGATCTCAAACCTCTGTGAGGAAAGAGCCCTCCATCCCCTGGGCCACCCTGCATCCCACCCGCCACTTTGGGGGGACCGAGGGAGGAAAGTCAGAGGGTATCCAGCTCTATTTTTACTCAAGTCAAGTGGGGAAGGAGTGGTGCTCAGGAGATCCCACCAGGGCGGGCCCCCCAGGGAGAAGCCCCGGGAAGAGGCCCCGGGCCCAGCAGGATGGGCAGGACGGGCCAGGCGGTGAGGCGGGGTCGCCACAGGCGCCAGCCATCGGAGCCCCCAGAAGTCAACCTAGACGCCTCCCGCTGCACCCCGGGGCCCCGCCCGAGGGAGCCAAGACTCACCCCTGCTTCTCTGCTGCCCCAGAGCACACGGCACTAAACTCAGTCAATCCACAAGCCACGCGAGCGAGCGCCTGTTGTGTGCAGGCCCCGCACTGGGCACACGGATGAATTCACGTTTCACTGGAGGAGCCTCGCTCCACTGAGGGCCAGGGCACAAGTAACTAGATGCCAGACAGACGGTGACAAGGACTAAAATTGGGGGTAAGCAGGAGGCCAAGGGGGAGCAGAGGAGAGGAGGACCCCACAGATTCATGGAGTCCGGGAAGACTTCATGGAAAAGGAGAAGTGCACCTGGCCTTGGGCAGGCTGATCCAGGGCTCCAGGTGGGCGTTGTGAGGGCAAGTGACGGCTGGGACAAGGCTCACAACGCAGGGGGGGAAGCGAGGGGAGCGGATCTGCCGGAAGCCGGGGTCTGGGTTCAAAAGCCCCAGGGAGGGCGGAGGTGCTGACCGCCCCCCAGCACACCACTGGGCCTCCTCAGCTGTAGGTGGCCAACGGGTGCCTGTTGACGAATCAGCCAGTGGCTGGGTGAAGGTCTTGACGGCCAGGCTGCAGGGTTCCCACCTTGTTCAGCAAGAGCCACAGGAGAGGAGACCTTGAGCCCCAAGGGCCAGGAGGAGAGAAATTCCAGCAAAGACACCATTTCGTACTGAAGGAGGAGTGCATTTCCAGGCAGGACAGAACAGATCGGGGTCTACCCTGGTTTATGATTTAAGCAGGACAGCTGTGAACCTCCCACTTTAAACCCTTTTGTATTAGTGTGTGATACGAGTGTATCAAGGTACAGTTGCCCCGCTGTATCCGAGAAGTCAACCATCTATGGATCAGAATTAGTGAGGAAAAAAATTCCAGAAAGTTCCAAAAAGCAAAATTTGAATTAGCCCCATGTTGGCTAATAACATGTACATGGTATTAGGTATTTTAAGTAATCTAGAGATGATTTAAAGTATGTGAAAGGCTGTGTGTGGGTTACATGCAAATGCTACCCATTTTATGAGGGACAGTTCTGGAGGCCAAGTCTGAGATCAAGGTGTCACAGGGCCCTGAAGTCTCTAGGGAAGGATCTATTCCAGGCCTCTCTCCCAGCCTCTGGCAGTCCCTTGCTTTGTGGTAGCATAACTCCAGTCTCCACGTGGCACTTTCCCTCTGTGTACATCTGTCTCTGTGTCCACACTTCCCCTTTTTATAAGGACACCAGCCACACTGGATTAGGACCCACCCTAATGACCAAATTTTAACTTGCGTACCTCTGTAAAGACACCAGCTCCAGATAAGGTCACATTCTGAGGTCCTAAGAGTTGGGGCTCGGACACATCTTTTTAGGCGGCCATAATTCAACCCATAACGCCTCCCCTTGAGGCTGCCCAGGGTGCAGCCTTGAGTTGGGAAGGGCTGCATGATGGAAAGGTGGCGCTCTGGCCGTTTTGCTTCTCTCCTACTGCCAGAGGCCTGTACCTACACACGCCCATGAGGTCCATGTCTGCCGAATCCGCAAGGCCGATTGGGCTGCTCATCCTAACGGGCATATGAGTCTTAAACAGAAGATAAACCTAAGAGAGGAAAGTTCAGAAGCTCCCCGGGCAAGTGACAAGGCCAGGAGGTCACCACTGTGTTAGCTGTTGGTGTCCCAGGGGCTGGGTCCTTGGGACCCCTTGGCAGGAGGGAGCATTTGAGAGGATGCAGGGGAAATATCTGCCTCCATCGATTCAGGCTTCCCCAGCGGGGAGGGGGCCTTACCACGGGAGGGTGCAGTGCCACCTGCCTGGGCGGAAAGTCAGTGGCCACAAGTGCTCAAGCCTCTCAGGAGGGTGCTTCAGAGGTAGTTTCTCTGCTTATCCAGGAGCCCCTGACTTTTGATTTTCTGAAACGAGCTCTCCACATCACTCTTCTATTACTGCTGTTCTGTCAAAGGATTAGGACATTTTTAACTCATTTCAGGGATTATCGTCAGCCACGAATTTAAAAAGCCAGCACCTGTTAGTGAGTGGAGGAGGAAAAGGGGGGAGGAAACGCGCCTTGGCCCCATTTCACAGCCTCTTCCTCTGTGCTGAGTGAGCGTCCCAGACACTCGGTGAAAATTCGGCTGTCCTTGACCGTGTGCCCCGGGAGCGTGGGAGCAGGGCGGCGAGCTCTCCTAGCGCAGAGGCTCTGTGCCCAGTGGCTCCTAATCGCTCCCCCCAGAGCCCTGGGAAGGCAGTTAGGCTGAGGGCCAGGGAATCTAGCTTTAGGGACAGCGGAGTGAATCGCGGGACGTACCCTCCGCAGGTAAAAGCAAATCCTCCTTTTGTTCTCCCCCAGAGTGTAGCTGCTTACGTGTTCCCCCGACCTCTCCGTCCTTGCATTACACAGCCTCCCGGTGTAATAGTGTCATACTGTGATTTATAATAAAATATATATTTGGTCTTCATCTCGGTTCCTGGCACAGAGCTCCTACACGTCTAGGAATTTCCTAAGTGATGACAGTGGTAAAGTATCTTTCATGATGAGGTGATTGTTGGAAAGCCTCAGGTAACCGAAGGATGGACTGGTTGCCAGGGGAACGACCGTGTGAGTAGGGGCTGTAGCTGTCAATCCCCCACTCACCCCTCCTCTCAACCTCTGGGGAGGAGAGATGGGCTGGCACTTCAATCAATCACCGATGACCAACGACTTAATCAATCACGCCTGTGTAATGAAGCCTCCATAAAACCCCGAAAGGATGGGGTCCTGAGAGCTTCCGGGCTGGGAACACGCGGAGATGTGGGGAGAGGGCATTGAAGCTCTGTGCCCTTCCCCAGACCTTGCCCCCTGCATCTCCTCCGTCTGGTCGTTCCTAGTTACATCCTTTTATAATAAACTGGTGATCTAGTAAGTAAAGTGTTTCTGAGTTCTGGAAAAGTAATCAAACCCAAGGAGGAGGTGTGGGAACATCCTATCTCTGGGCACTCGGCGGGAAGCACAGGTGATAACCTGGAGTTGCGACTGGCTGAAGGGGAGACAGACCTGCGGGCTGAGCCCTTAACCTGCGGGATCTGACGCTCTTTGCAGATAGAAAGTGTCCGAGCTGAGTTGCATTGTGGGACAGCCAGCTGGCACTGGAGAATTGCTTGGTGTGGGGAAAGAACCCACACGTTGAAACTGGCGTCAGACTCATAAAGAGAAACGTCTGTTTGAGCGCTGTGTCCTGTGACTGTCCACATAAACCCCTTCCACCCTTCCCACCCCTCAACTGCGTCAGGACGCACCCTCCGCGTCCTGCGGTCCCCAGCTGGCTGCCTCTGCGCAGGGCTGGAGTGGGAGTCCTGACGGCACCGCCTGCTTGCGGGCAGGGGCGGGGCGCTACGCCTCACTGCTGTGCCGCCACGTCACCCAGGCTGAAGGGGGCCTGGCTTTGACACTTCGGAAGTTGCTCTGGTTCCCTAGGCAGCTGCACGTTTGAAACGTTAATGGAGGGGAGATGGCGAAAGTCACTCGACGGACAGGCAGCCCCACCTGAACAGGAAGAATGTGAGTAAAGATGCCACCAGGAGAGGACGGACTGTCCCTCCCCATCAGCCTGCCTACGGACGGTTTGGCTGGAAATCAGGGTTTCTCCTTCCTCTGTCTTGCTTGAGTATCTGAAAGGCAGCCCAGTGCTAGGAGCAATGGCTTTGGGTTCAGAGAAACCTTGGTCGGAGCCTTAGCTCCATCCACCAGCTTCTAGCTGTGTGACCTTGAGCCTCGGTCCCCTCTTCTGTAAAATGAGGAAAATGCTAGCAACCCCCCTGGTAGGTTGTGAGAAACCAACAAAATTAGACACGTTATTTGGTGTCGGCATTCAGTGAACGCTGTCTGCCGTCATCACCATAGCTACTGACCCGGGTCATGAGCATCAGAGAGCTCTACCGGGGCAAGAGAGGGGAGGCCACAATGCCAGGGGGCAGCCGGGGCCAGGCAGCCTGCGTTTTACCCTGTGGCACGAGAAGCACCCTCTTCTGGCCTTAGGGGAGGGTCTTCGTGGGGTAGATGTTAGTTCTCTGGGTGCGTCCTATCCTGATACCCGTCCTGCATCCTCAGTAAGGAGCTGAGGACCCAGGTGGGATCAGACCTTCAGAGGGGCGTGGCTTCTGGTCCCTCCGTGTGCTTGGCACCTGGCCCAAGCTGGGAATACAGCACTGCATACGTCCAATACGACTCCATCCAGCGCACAGGCCTCTGAAGTAGCAGACGTTGAACAGTTCATCTGTCACATGTGAAAGGAGACTAGTTGCCAGGTATGACAGGCTGAATAAAGGCCGCCAAGGATGTGCACGTCCCAACCTCCAGAATTTGTGACCATGTCACCTTACGTGGCAAAATGGACTCTGCAGGTGTAATTAGATTAAGGATCTTGAGGGGAGGAGCTTATCCTTAATTGCTCAGCTGGTTTAAGGTCATCACAGGGGCCCTTGTAAGAGGGAGACAGGAAGGCCATAGAGGAGATAGGAGGACAGAAGTGAGAGGCTGAGTGATGCAAGGAAGGGGCCACCAGCCAAGGGCTGTGGGTAACCTCTAGAAGACGGAAAAGACAAGAAAAAAGGTCTCTCGGGGTTTCCCTGGTGGTCCAGTGTGTAAGACTCCACACTTCCGATGGCAGGGGTGCCTGGGTTCAATCCCTGGTCGGGGACCTAGGATCCCCGCATGCAAGCCACAACTAGGAAGCCCACCTGCGGCAACAAAGATCCCACGTGCCGCAGCTGAGACCCGGTGGAGCCAAAATAAATAAATATTTTAAAAATAAATGAATAAATAAAGCCAAGGGCATGTTTTAAAAAAAAAGAAAGAAAGAAAAGGGGTCCCTCTCTAGAGCCTCCAGAAGGAAGCTGACAGCTTGATTTTGGCCTGTAAGACTCACTTCGGACTTCTGGCCTCCAGGGCTATAAAAGAATAAACCAGTGTTGCTTTAGGTCCCTGAGTTTATCGTAATTCTTGATAGCAGCAACAAGAAGCCAATATACCGTGAGAACCCACAATACGAGGAGCTGAATAAGTCTGCGAAGTCAAGGGAGGGTGGAGCCTCTCGGAGCATCAGGCCTGGGTGGGGACTGTCAGGGCCCGTGGAGTCTTCGTGGACAGTATGTCTCAGTGCTGACAGTCATGGTAGCAGCCTCCATATAGAGGTTCTGGGGGTCGGAGGTGGCTTCAGTGCACAGAACAGAGCACTGGATTAGCATCTGGAGACCCCCATTCAAAGCCACCTGTCGTTACTGCCTCAGTGGCCGGAAACACGGTGAGCCAGTGGGGACAGGAGCGGATCCTCTGAGCTGTTTTGCCTACGGGGACTCCCCCCCGAATCTGGGTCACATCCACTGAAGAGAGAGGCTGCCTGCGTCACCCCTGGAGCCTAGTTCTCCTGCCCAAAACCCTTTCTGCTTCTGGGGGACCCTCAGCCTGGGACCCACAGTCTACCGTGGAAGGGGCCTGCCACCCGGCAAATATTCATCTGATCGCTCTCTAGGTAGACTTCTACCCGAGGCCCACCCTGCTCCGCTGGACCCCTAGCATCAGTCCTTCACACCTGTGTGACACATCCTTTACAACCTGGACCCTTGGATGGGGGCAGGCTGGGAAGGGGGATCCTGTAGGGCTGGGGTCTCATGCACCCTGTATGGGTCGTGTCCTCACCCCCTCCAGAGCCTCCACGTGCCTGTCTCACCCACCTTCTCCTGTTCCCAGGTGTGGTCCCTGTGGGTGGGATAGTACCCTCTCATGCAGTCTCCAGCTTTGTCACTGCATCTGCTTCAGTAGTAAGGGCACCCAAGGCCCCCTGCCGTGTCACTGCACCTCTGTTTAGGCTGACCACCAGGGCAGTCATATTTATCTTGGTTGCTGCCCTCTTGGCGAAGGGCTTTTCCAGTGCTTCAGCGGGGCTTTTGCAGCCGTTTGTGGTAGCAGGTGGATCAGGAAAGGGGAAGCAGGCCTAGCTGGAACCCTCTGGTCTTCCAGAAGAGGCAGGGAGAGGGAGGGCGTCGGAGGTTCTGTCAAGTAGGACTAAACTGGGGCAGGATCCGTGCCAGCGGTTAACGAGAAACAGTTAATACCCAGAAGTCGTGAAAAGAGCTTTGATCCGCAGGGCAGGGTTGGGCTGCCAGTGCCCAGGACCAGATGGGGCTTCATACCCTAGAAATGGTGGGTCCAGAGTGGCCGCATGGCCGTTTTAATTAAGCCCAGCGTGTAAGAGAATTGAGACGTGACTAGCTCGGGGCAGCTAGTCAGACAAAATCTAGAACAGAATCCATCCACGGACTGGATCTCTGTGGAGCACATTCTAGGTGTGAGGCCCGTGCTGCCTGTGCAGAGGTGCACAGGACAAGCTTGCAGGGTGGCCGACAGGACAGGGGAGCGGACACATTTCCCCTGGGCGGCCCATCTCAAGGAGAGTGAGACACGCCCTGGAAGGAGCGCCAAGGGCACGTTCCATTTGGGGAGGGAAGCAAAGCATCAAGAGGAGGTGGCATTTGGCAGCCATCTCTAGATCCTCGGTGCCTAATTTCTGCACTTCTACTGGGTAATCCTGAGGTCAGAGAACAAAGACCAAGTTTAAAAGGAGGCAACTTGGGACTTGCCTGGTGGCGCAGTGGTTAAGAATCCGCCTGCCAACGCAGGGGACACGGGTTCGAGCCCTGGGCCGGGAAGATCCCACATGCCGCGGAGCAACGAAACCCGTGCGCCACAACTACTGAGCCTGCGCTCTAGAGCCCGCAAGCCACAACTACTGAGCCCGCGTGCCGCAGCTACTGAAGCCCGCGTGCCTAGAGCCCGTGCTCCACAACAAGAGAAGCCCACTCACTGCAACAAAGAGCAGACCCCGCTCGCCACAACTAGAGAAGGCCCGCACGCAGCAACCAAGACCCAACACAGCCACAGATTAATTAATTAAAAAGAATAAATAAAAGGAGACAACTTAGGGGCTTCTCCACAGAGTCTGTTTCAAACATGAGAATTATCTCTGAAAGGTCCTAGTTGGGTAATTTAGATAATTCGTGTCTTGGTCTGTTTGGGCTGCTATAAGCAAATCCCACAAAACAACAGATTTATTTCTCACAGTTCTGACAGCTGGACATCCAAGATCCGGCTGCCGGCCAGCTTACTTCCTGCTGAGGCTCTCTTCGGGCCTTTGCGGACAGCCATCTTCTCACTGTGTCCTCACATGGCCTTTCCTCAGTGCAGTGGGAGGAGAGGGGGAAAGCGCTCTCCCATGTCTTTTCTTTAAGGGCACTGATCCCGTCGTGGGGGCTCCACCTACGTGACCTTATGGCCTCCCAAAGGTCCCATCTCCTAATACCATCATACTGCAGGTTAAGGCTTCAACATATGGATTTTGGGAGGGCACATTCTGTCCGTAACAACCCATATATGATGGGTTGAACAGTTGAGAGGATTTCGGGAAAGCTTGGGCTATATATCTAAGCATAATAGTAAGAACTCGTATGAGGTAGGGGTTGTTATTCCCACCTTACCGGGGAGGACCCTATAGAACAAAGAGATGAAGAATCTTCCCAGGATGCACAGCTAATGAATGACAGCGCCAAGATTTGACTGTACTGGCCCAGAGTTCTCTTGCTTAATGCAGTTTGAGGCCCTCTAACACCATCCAGAATGGGAGGGAGAAGGCAGAAGGCTACCCCACGTACCTAGAAGCTACTCTTCCGGGATGCAGGCAAAGATGTGATGTTAGGCCAGGAAGCAGGTGGTTTGGCCCACTTGGAAATACATTTTTAAGCTGTCTGTCTAAACTTAGAGACTCTGCAGCAGTGTAGTTCTAACCTTAGAGGAATAAAAAGGCATAAAATACAATGTTTGATTCAAGTTAAAATCCATTCAGTCATTTTAAAAAGTTTATCTTCGGTCTGGATACCTCCTTTCTTCCCAAGAGGATAGTATAACCAACAGCCACAGAGACAGAACAATCCATTCTCATTTCTCAAGACGGCAGGCTCTTCTCTCAGACCAGAAAGACACAATTTTCAGTGTCCCCTGCTGGCCCCTAGGTAGTCCCTGTGGAAAAGAGGAAGAGCCTGTTTCAAAACACTGAAGCCAAATACGGTATGCTGTGAACCCATAACACGTTGACAATAAGTGAACCACTTGTCCCTTGAGAAATGGTTTCCACCTTCGCCGCCCAAACACCGACTCCTTTGCCACTAGAATAACCAGGTCCAGTTTCCACAGTGCTGTCACCTGGGCAAGGAGAGGTGTCTCGTGGCCACATCACACAGGAAGGAACTGGGGTCAAGAAAGGTTCAAGTGTGTGCTTGTCGGGACATCCCTCGACGGCGACCGGACCTCACATGGGTGTCCGGGCTCTTCCCGGAGACCAGCAGACCGGGCACAGGTCTCTGTGCAGGCGAGCACCCTGCTGGGCCGGGGCCAGACGGCGTCAAGAGAAAGCAGAGGGCATGTCTGGTGGGCCTGGAGCCGTGTCTACTGAGCTGTGAGATCATTCCCCTTTCAGCTGGGCATTTGCCTGCGGTCCCTGGAGGCCTTCAAAGATCACTCTGTTCTGGGCTCCTTGCCAAGGTCCTGGGTCTACTTGCCAAGCAGGAAGCAGGTCCACAGGCCCTGGGTTGGGACGGGCCGCGGGGAGGCCAGGGCTGGCGGGGACAGAGCCCCGCTGGCTCCAGTTCCCCGGGTGAAGGGAAGGGGACTCTCACTAATGCAGCCTCTCGCTGGAAAAGGTGGTCGCCGTGGTGATGGATCCACAGGGACCTGTCTTAGCTTAGCATCCGCTTCTAGTGGAGCAATTGCTTTGCTTTTTATTCAGCCAGTGAGCAGTTTTTGAGCCCCTGCTTTGTGCCAGTGCCTGGCTAGAAAGACAAAGACAAAAAACAAAGTCCCTGCCATGAAGGATTGTATAGGTTCCTGGGAATCGGTCCCTCCTTGGGGAGGGAAGGGGTGCAGCCTCAGTGGGCCCTCTGCTCTGTGTGACTGTGGTGGGGAGGGAGGTGCCACTCTTTTCTGGGCACTGATGATGGGCCTGAGTGATGCCGGCCTCTCCAGGTCCTGCTGGGCACGGTTATCAGGGACAGGCTGAGCTGCCCGAGGACCTGGACCCCTCTAAGGACGGGTGCAAAGATCTGTGCTACCCAGGGACTTCCCCGGTGGTCCGGTGGTTGAGAATCTGCCTCCCAGTGCAGGGGATGGGGGTTCGATCCCTGGTCAGGGAACTAAGATCCCACACGCCACAGGGCAACTGAGCCCACGCGCGGCAACTAAGACCCAACGCAGCCAAATAAATATTAAAGATAAAAATTAGGGCTTCCCTGGTGGCACAGTGGTTGAGAGTCCGCCTGCCGATGCAGGGGACGCGGATTCGTGCCCCGGTCCGAGAAGATCCCACATGCCGTGGAGCGGCTGGGCCCGTGAGCCGTGGCCGCTGAGCCTGCGCGTCCGGAGCCTGTGCTCCGCGACGGGAGAGGCCACAGCAGTGAGAGGCCCACGTACCGCAAAAAAAAAAAAAATTAAAATTAAAAAAAGATCTGTACTGCCCAGAACAGCAGCCACTGGCCAAACGTGGTGGCTGAAAACTTTAAATAAAATTTAAATCCAGTCCCTCAGTTACATTAGCCACCTTTCAAGTGCTCAGAGCCACCCATGCTGGTGGCAGCTGTATTAGAGCAGACACAGAACACGCTGCTGTTCCTGTAAGGTCTACTGGATATTCTTCCTGCGTGGATAATTGCAACAGAAAGTGGTCCACGCCGGGTGCCCGTGGAGGGAGGGGCCTACACCAGCTGAGGTGGGGGGCATGCGGAAGCCAGTGGAAGAAGGAAGAGCTTCTCCGGAAGCCGCCTCGCTGCTGAGCCACGCCTGAGGCTCCCAGCTGTCTCCCAGCAGGGCAGAGCCCAGACCTCACCTTGAACGTTGGTGACCCTGGTCTGAGGCCCCTTCCTTCTCCCTGTGTCTCCTCATCCACTCCGTGGCTATGTTTGTACCATCCAGTGGATCGCAAACTGCATCAGAAACCCCTGGAGAGCCTGTTAAAAGACAGATGCCTGGGCTTCACCCCCCGTTTCTGATCAGTAAGACAGGGGTGAGGCTGGAGAATTTGCGTTTCTAACAAATTCCTGGATGAGGCTGGTGCTGTCAGTCTGAGAACCACACTTTGAGAACCATGGATATGGTCCAAAGAATCACAGTCAGTGATTCAGTCATTCAACAAATATTTGTTCATGCTGCCATGGGCATGGTGCTCTTTCTGTATGTGAGCAACCGGGCAAGGGCCCTGTCCTGGGGAGCCTACATTTTCGGGAGGAGAGACAGACAGGAAGCAAACCTGTGTTGGGTGGTGATGAACGTTATGAAGAATAAAGAAGGGCAGAGGAAGAGGCCCCACTGACAGATCACATCTGAGCAGAGACCTAATGGAATATTACTCAGCCATAAAAAGGAACAAAATGGGGTCATTTGTAGAGATGTCGACGGACCTAGAGTCTGTCGTACAGCGTGAGGTAAGTCAGAAAGAGAAAAACAAATACTGAATATTAACGCATATACGTGGAATCTAGAAAAAGCGGTGCGGATGGACCTATTTGCAGGGCAGGAATAGAAATGCAGACGTAGTGAACGGATGTGTGGACACAGCCGGGGGAAGGGGAGGGTGGGCCGAATTGGGAGATGAGGTTTGACATGTGTAAAACAGATAGCTAGTGGGAACCTGCTGTATAGCTCAGGGAGCTCAGCTCCGTGCTCTGTGATGACCCAGATGGGTGGGATGCGGGGTGGGAGGGAGGGAAGTCCCTGAGGGAGGGGATATATGTATACATAGAGCTGATTCACTTCACTGTACAGCAGACACAACATTGTAAAGCTATTATGCTCCAATTTAAAAAAAAAAAAAAAAAAGAAAGTGGAGAGCAGGTATGACCCAGCCTTTCTGGCCCCGTTTTTGCTCTGCCCTCAGCTTTTTACTCGGAAACATGAGTCGTGTTAAAAATCCAGGGCACCAGTCTATTCAATAGCAAGATGTTGAAGACAAATTCGATGGTGTGTGTTTGTGTTTCATTCAAAAGAAGGCCGAGGCTAACAACTGGGCAGGGTAAGGAGTCCCTAGCGCTAAGGAGGAGGCCACCATCATCCCCTTCCACGTGATGTCTTGGGACCCCCAGTCCCTATGGCTCAGGCTCACTTCCAGTTCCTTTCCCCGCCCATCCCGCTCAGGCCAAAAGGCGCCTGTGCAGGGGTGGGGTGGGCAGAGCGTGGCCTGGGACCTGGGATTCCCTCACATAGGCGTCTGAGTTCCTACTGATGGGGGGGCACAACTGCTACAGCGGGGAGGGGGCCAGACCCGGCCCAGGCTCTACTTGCCTTCTTGTCCTGGGTTCCTGTCAGCCTGAACCAATTAGCTGAATGCTCCTTACTTCTCCCCAGCTTTGGGGTCCAGACAGAAGAGTGTCGGTCAACCAACACTTTATCAACCATTGCTGGAAAAATAAACACATGCAATAGAGTCCGGGAGTCAATAGCGGTCCCTTCATAAGTGAGGACGGTTCCTGGGTTCTACCCTCTTATAAACACAAGCCTTCATGATGAAGTGCAGACCAAGTGCCTTTAACACCTAATTTTCCTTTTCAACCTGTGATATCTTTTAGGCCCAACTGTCTCAGGCCTTAAATGGAGTTTCCGATAAGGCAAAAGAAGCCAAGGAGTTTCTAGTCCAGCTGAAGAACATTCTACAGCAGATCCAGGTGAGCATAGCTCTGGCTGGGAGGGGAGTCCCCGCAGGAGGTACGTGAAGCTTAGCAGAGGAGAGGAAAGGCCCCGTGGCAGGCGCTTTTCAGTGCTGAACATGAGAAGGCCTAATTGTCCCACCGCACAGCCTCAGATGTTGCGGACATCACCCACTCAATCCACTGACACCCCTATGACGTCTGATAGGAAAGGGATTTTGCATGAACTCAGAGGGAATCCTAGAAAGAGAACTGGGCAGAAATAATGCAGCTCTCTGCGTGGCCACGTAGCCCTAGGCGGTATCTGTATACGGTGCTTTTGTACCAACGCATCAAAATATAAAAGCATCATCTAGTAAACAAATGTATTTACTGAGCACCCGTGCTGTGTCACATACAGGCCCGACGCAGATCAATAAGGCACAGCCTCTGTCCCCAGGAGCTCTGTCTGTCGGGGAGACAGTGTATAAATAAATGCACGCGGGGAGGAACTTTCACACAGATCACGAACCGTAGAGCATTCCGGTGTCTGGATGAGAAAAAGGACTGAGGGCACTGAATTCCTAAGCGGCCAATAAAAACCATTCTTCCTAATAAGTGAAAGCACAGAATTCAGCTGCCAGGCATTTCCTGTCCTGGTTCTGATGTTTCAGGGACACCGGAGGTATCCGTCTGGTGGGGCAGCTGTAACAAGGTACCATCGATTGAGTGGCTTCAACAACAGTAACTTATTTTCTCATAGTTCTGGAGGCTGGAAGTCCAAGATCAAGGCGTCAGCAGGGATGGCTCCTCCCAGGGCCTCTCTCCTTGGTGTACAGATGGCCATCTTCTCCCTGTGTCCTCATACCGTCCTCCCTCTGTGTGTGTCTGTGTCCTGATCTCCTCCTCTTGTAAGGATGCCAGTCAGACTGGATCAGGGCCCAGCCTGATGACCTCATTTAACTTACTTCTTTCAAGGCGCTGTCTCCAAACACAGCCCCATTCTGAGGTCCTGGGGGTTAGGACTTCAAATAGGCACTTGGGGCAGGGGTGGGAGAGAACACCACCAGCCCATGACACGAGGTCTGAATCCAGGCTGACCTGAGTGATGTTGAAAGGTTTTTTTTGTTTTTTTTTTTTAAACTGAGAGAGTCCGATCCTACAGCAAGAACAGTGGGTTTTGTTTGTTTTACTGTTTTCTGATTAGAGAAAGCAAAAGTATGTTATAGAAATTTTGAAAAGTAGAGAATAACAGAAGTAAGAAAAGTTCACCAATATCTCAGCCCCTGAGGTGACGCCCTCGCCGTTTTGACACGTTGCTCCACTGCTTTACACACACACACGCACGTGCAGCTGCTCTTCTTCTTCTTCGGTCTCTCTCACGAGCTTTTCCCGTGGCACTGAAAACCCTCACAAACCCTCATGGTTTGGATGACTCTGAATATTCACTCCATCCTATAGATGTGCTGAGACTCACATGTGCACTGTTTCCGGTTCAATAACGGGACAGCTCACCCCGGGACGAGCTTGCTGGTGTGCCCCTGTGTCTCTCGTGCTGGCCACGTTTCCGAGTGTCTTCTCCCTAAAGCTCTGTGCATCCCGCAGGAGAACGGCCTGGACCACGAGGCCTGCCTGGTGGCTCAGTGTGACGCGCTGGTTGATGCTCTAACCCGGCAGAAAGCCAAGCTGCTTACCAAGATTACCAAAGAGAGGGAGAACAAGCTGAAGGTGGGTCCCCGGGTGGCCGATGCCCTCGGTCCCATCACGGCCTCCGAGCCGAGCTCGGGGGAGCGCGCAGTGTAGGCTCTGGGTCAGTGTTAGTTGAGTGAACAAACGAATGAACGAACGAACGAACGAACGAACGAATGAATGAATGGGGAGAGGAAGGGCTGAGCAAGTTGGCCCGGGACCTACGTACACTCGTGTCACTTTCCCTGAAGCAATCAGCACCCCTGCTCTCCCTCCAAAGCTTCTTCGGGCTTTCTGATGTCTGGTGCTCGCAGTGGTCAGCAGGGACACCACAGCCAGTGGCCACCGCGGCAGGGGGAGGCTTCCCCCCACTCGGCACTGGGTCCCCGGGCCAGGCAGGTGCCCCGTGAACACCCTGCCTTGACAGAAACTACTCACCTCATTGTCTGGGCTCGATCTATTCTACAGACATTTCCCAACTGAATCAGGAAATGTTACTTTCAAGGAAAGAAGGAGTGTGTGTTGGGGATGATCCATGGTTTACATGGAAAGCAGCCGAGCCCCTTGAGTTTCCACCCAACGAGTGAGACTGGGGCACCGGTCACTAGGAGGGTTTCAGAGGGTGCACGTTCTCTGCTTTTCTATCCAGAGTTCAGGAAGTTTGCTCTGTTGGGTGTGGCGACCCTGCTTGTTGGGAAGTGGGTCCATTTACCGCCCACGTAACGAGGGCACGTGGAGCTCAGGAACACAGCAGCAGCAGGAGAGGGTGCAAGGCAGCCGGGACCCATGCCGCTTGCCGCTGCAGCCGGGCTGCTGTTCCTCGATGAGACAGTTACTAGGGATACTTCTCGTGGCAGATGGTTTGGGACCAGATCAGTCACTGCACGCTGAAGCTGCGCCAGTCCACGGGGCTGATGGAGTACTGCCTAGAGGTGATCAAGGAGAACGACCCGTCCGGGTTTCTGCAGGTGAGCGGGCTGGGCATCGTTCCTCCAAATCCACTGCCATGCCCCAGACTAGCTGAGGTTCTAGGAAGGTCCCTCCCAGTGGCTTGGAGTGGAGCAGAATCTCCTGTGCTCAGCGATTCCAGAAGACCTAGGTTCTCTTCTTAGCTCTGCGTCTCACTAGCTGTGACCCTGGCTCTGTGTCATCCTTAAATGAGGAGATCAAACATCATAATCCCTAGGGCTGGAACGCCGTGCTTTCGTGCCTCGACTTGAAACCCCAGTTCAACATTTTCCCCACAGATGAGAAAAGACAGTCTTTGCCAATCAGGCTGGAAAGATTGCACAGGACGAAGTGAGTCAGAAGAATCCACATGACCCGTTCCCTCAGGATGCGGAGTCCTGCAGGTCTGGGCACGTGACCGCTGCCTGCAAAGCCAGTGCAGCCTTGCTGGGCATCCTTCCAGCAGCCAGTCTGACTCGGGGTCACGAGCACCTCTTGGGATCATGTGTGCGATTCAGACGGAAGCTCTGTCCTCCGTCTCTGGGGAACATGGTGAATCTCCTGGACTGGTCCCCAGCAAGGGTGCATGGGGTCATGGCTCTACAGGGACACGTGCAAATGTCTGAATGAGCAGGACTTGCCAGCAGAGGAGAACAGAGCTGTGGGTTTCATGCAGTGGGAGTTTGGAGCAGAAGCTGCAACACAACGTGGAGGAAACACAGTGGGAGGGAGGGAGCTTCACGCTCCTGGGGATGAAGGAGCTGCTTTCAGACCCTGGGACAAACCACTAGTATGTTTCAACTTGCAAAGTGCTAGATCTAGCAAAAGAGGTAGAGTGAAGACTGTTTTTGTATATTAAAAGTACTGGGCTTCCCTGGTGGCGCAGTGGTTGAGCGTCCGCCTGCCGTTGCAGGGGACGCGGGTTCGTGCCCCGGTCCGGGAAGATCCCACATTGCCGCGGAGCGGCTGGGCCCGTGAGCCATGGCCGCAGAGCCTGCGCGTCCGGAGCCTGTGCTCCGCAACGGGAGAGGCCACAGCAGTGAGAGGCCCGCGTACCGCAAAAAAAAACAAGTACTGGACTTCCCTAGCGGTCCGCTGGTTAGAACTCCGCGCTTCCACTGCAGGGGGCGTGGTTTTGATCCCTGGTCGGGAAAGACCACCATGACGTGCAGTGCGGCCAAAATAAATTTAAAAATTCTTTTAAAAAGTATCATTTGCTTCACAAAAGGGTTTAGCCTGAAACAGCAAGTGCTTCTTTACGTTTAACATGACTAAGCTGTTAAAAGATGATCTCTGCCAGGGCGTGAGTGGGCATGCTTAGCCACCGCAGCCCCCTGAGCCCACAAAGTCCCTGTCCCTTCCTTACCCCCTGCTACGCTATTTCCCCTTTGCACGTGGAAACCCTAAACTCTGTGCTTCCTTTAAGATCTCGGACGCCCTGATCAAGCGTGTCCAGGTGTCTCAAGAGCAGTGGGTCAAAGGTGCCCTGGAGCCGAAGGTGTCTGCAGAGTTTGAACTGACCTTGGACAGCGGGCCACTGCTGCAGGCCATCCACCAACTGGACTTCATTCAGATGAAATGTAGGGGTGAGCCGTGGTTGGCCCAGTTCAGGTGATGCTTCTTCTGGAAGAGGCGTCCACTCTGCAGTGCGGCTTAGTGCCATCAGGAGACTTGTGACACTGCTGTGACCCAGAGTGGGAGGGGGGGACGCCTGAGTCGCAGACCTGGGTTCAGATCCCAGCTCAGCGACCCTCGAGCTGGGTGACCTCTGTGGGTAGCACCCAGCCTGGGCCAACCTTTTCCCGTTGGTGAAAGAGGATCATTTGTTCATTCAGAGACACCTGTCGAGTGTCTCCCACGTGCCAGGCACCATCCCAGGTGCTCAGGACACAGCCGTGAGCAAGTGTACAGACTCCCTCACTAGACGGAGCTGATATTTAGAGAAAGAAATAGATAACACATCGATAATACAATACAACAGGTAGTGTAATGTAAACTGATAGTGGCAGGTGGGACAAACAAGGTGCCTTTTGAGAAGGGGGCATTAGTAGACATGGGTGTGGGGGGGAGATACTTTGAGGTGAGGAGGAAAGAGATGTAAGGTAAGGGAAGAACATTCCAGAAGGCCGAGGGGTGGTGAGTGCAAAGGCCCTGAGGCAGATATAAGTGTTCTGTGTTCCAAGAAGAGCGAGAAGGTCAGAGGTGAGAGCAGACGGGAGAAGGTGGTGGATCGTAGCGGTGAGTTCAGAGACCCACGGGGGACACGAGCTAAGGGTTAAGTAAAGTTTGCATAACTTTCCCCAGGTTACAAAATTAGCAAGTGACGTCCCCCTGCCTCTCCAGAGACGTTAAGGGTACATTCAGGAGGGGGAATGAAGCTCTTTGGTGTTTTTAGACCGATATATCCAAGGGCTGAGTGCCATACCTACAGAATCTGTGAACTCAGGAAAATCCTGACTTGCAAAACGTGTGGCCGTTTTTAAACCAGAGACACCCAGTCCCTTGTGCATCTCTGTGCTTTCTCCCGTACTCAGTTTGCACCTCCCGATCTCACCTTAATCGAACTTATGAAACACTTGACTCAAATCCCTAATTCCACGGGTTGACTGCCTGATACTGTAAGATGGCCTCTCCTTCCGGCATCTAGTTCCCTGGGCCTTTAAAATGCTTCCAGACAAAGGTTGCAGTGGGTCTTTGCATTTTGCCCTTCCCCGTCCCCGAGAGCATCTTCCGGGCCCCAGGTGTGAGCTGCTTGCTGCCCTGTGCAGAGGGTCTGCAGAGGCCGGGCGGCAAGTCCTCGCCAGCTGCTCATGGGGCTGAGTCAAAACCAGTGATTCTTAGTGGGCAGGTAGGCAAGGGGCAGCTCTTCCTCAGGGCTCCAGACCCAGAGGGGTGGAGGCACCTGCCAGGCCTCTCCCAGCCCCAGATCCCAGGACCCCCGTCCAGGGTTGAGAAGCACACTGAGCTGTGCCCACGAGCAGCCAGGAGTGACGCAGGGTGGCCACCTTTCCTCCTGGGGTGCGGCCGGGTCCACGCGGCCGCCCTGTGCCCTGCAGGGGTTTGTGCACTAAAGCCCACCTGTCCCCGTCACAGTGCCGCCCGTGCCCCTGCTGCAGCTGGAGAAGTGCTGCACCCGGAACAACAGCGTCACCCTGGCCTGGAGGACGCCGCCCTTCACCCACAGCACCGTGGACGGCTACATCCTGGAGCTGGACGACGGAGACGGGGGCCAGTTCCGGGTGAGGCCCCGCTGCTTGCCGGGGGGAACTTGCGCTGTCCCAGCCTCTGCACCAGCCCAGGGGGCTGCCCTTAGCGCTGATGCCACCAGCGAGGGCATCGGCCCCCAGGACGCAGAGCAAGTGGGCCCGGGCTCATGGGATGTGGGGCTTCTCTACCGAGGGCTGGGTCTGCGCAGGCAGAGGCGGCGGCCACAGAAAGTTCTGGATGGTTTTTCTGTGAAGACTGACACAGGTTGGAGGCCGAGGTAGAGCTCCGAAAAGGTGTCCCCCGCGGTACCCACTTCCCAGTCGGCCCAGCAGCGCAGTGGTATCTGGTCAATTCAGTGATTGCCTTGCCCAATTCAGTGATTAGTTCACCTGGCAAGGTGGGAAGACACCTGAGAAATGTTTGTTGGGTTGGGGTGACCGTCTACGTTCATGTCCCAAATGATGAAATCTGTGTGGACAGTAAATACGCTTAGCGAGTCACAAGTGCGTCTTCTAGTCTCAGCCCGTGGTAGCAAACCTGGACGGCTCCCACCCCAAGCCAGCGCCCTAACACATCTCTACCGCGAGACGGCACACAGTGAAGTTCAGGCTCCCGTCCAGTCGTTGTGTTGACAGGAACACCAGGGAGTACAAACTCTGGGTCTGCTGAGAGCTCCACCTTTCTGTCCCCGAGAGACTAAATAAAGACTCGTTCTAACAAACCAGCGCAGTCATAACAATTCTCATACTTATTCTCCTGGGAAGTGGCACCCATTCAACGTCTCTTGCCAACGGTCAATATTCTCTTTGTTTCCCTCAACTGGATTGATGCCTCTGTCTTGTCTTTTCTTGTTTCAAGAATTTCAGAGTTGGGGGAAATCACTGCAGTACTCCCTTGGGAATAATTGAGTCCCTGGGGATATGGGCTCTTTAGTGAGAAGCTGAGGTTGCTTTGGCCAGGAATAGTGGGTCATACACCGGGTCCAGAACCTCAGCCGTTCCGGTCGTGCAGATGAGCTAGGAACTGACAGAGCTCCCTGACTAACCAGAAACCGGGAGGAGAGCTTATGGTCTTGAAACGGGAAGAAAGAGGAGACTGTTTGAGATATTAAACGCAGCAGCCAGGACTTCCCTGGTGGCGCAGTGGTTAAGGATCCGCCTTCCAATGCAGGGGACACGGGTTTGAGCCCTGATCCGGGAAGATCCCACATGCCGCGGAGCAACTAAGCCCTCTAGAGCCCGCGAGCCACACTCCTGAGCCCGCGTGCCACAACTACTGAAGTCCGCACACCTAGAGCCTGTGCCCCACAATAAGAGAAGCCACTGCAATGAGAAGCCCGCGCACCGCAACGAAGAGTAGCCCCCGCTCGCCACAACTAGAGAAAGCCCGCACGCTGCAACGAAGACCCAATGCAGCCAAAACTAAATATAAAATAAATAAATCTTTAAAAAATAAAAATAAAAGAAGCAGCCACAGGGCTGAACTGAAGATGGCTTCTCCCCTTTGAAGCATGACCACTAACAAAAGCTCCACCCAAGGGCTAGAATTTATGAGAAACCATGTGTTATAGTGGGAAAAGCGTGGACGCTGAATGCAGACAGACCTGGATTTGAACGCTGGCTTCTAAATGGATTAACTGTGATCTTGGGCAAGTTGCCTACCTTCTCTGAGTATCCTTGTGAATAAAATAATGAAAATAATAGCAATGTCCCAGGGTAGTATGAGGATTAAGATGTCTTATACAGGGACTTTCCTGGCGGTCCAGTGGGTAAGACTCCGTGCTCCCAGTGCAGGGGTCCCGGGTTCAATCCTTAGATCCTGCATGCATGCCGCAACTAAGAAGTCCGCAGGCCGCAATGAAGGTCCTGCGTGCCGCAACTAAGACCCTGCTGCAGCCAGAATAATAATAACATAAATAAATAAACATTTTTTGAAAAGATGCCGTATACAATGCCTGGCACACAGCTACTATTATCAGTAACTTGGAAAAACAAATGAAGAGAAACACCCCTAAGTAATCAAGCAGATGTTTTAGACTAAGCTGAATGTAATGCCATAGGTGAGGTGTGAGGCTATGCATTTGGGGGAAGTTAATAGGACAGAGTAAGTTTGAAGTAAACGGGAAACAAAGTAAATGTTCTAGAAAAGGATCTTTGGGGGCCGATGCAGAAATGTCCCACCCTCTGGGGAGGCCAGGAAAAAAGCAGCAACTTGAACCACCTGCGCCTGGCCAACGCCCTTCCTCCATCTGCTTTTTCCCATCATGTGTGATGACCCTTCCCTTTCAAATATCTTTTGTTTTGTTTATTTAGATGCTCAGCCCATGTTTTTTCTAACCTAATTTCCCACTGGAAACCTCTCACTCCAATCGAGAAGGAAGTGGGGTTTTCAGCAGCCCCACTCCCGGGCTCCGGAGTTCTGTCCGTCCGGCCTCTCCTCTGCGGAGGCAGGACGGTCTCGGGCAGCATCCCGGCTACCGCGCCTCATACCTTCGCAGGAGAGGGCCCATCAGCCAATAGGAAGAGTTTGTGTCCAACTTGGACGTGGCCTGAGACTCGGCCACCACGTGTCCAAAATCTCCTTATTAATAACTCTTTGGGGATGCCAGCACTCTTGATGTCACCGTGCGGCTAAGAGAAATTTTCCACATAACGGAGGCGCCTGACGAGCCGTCTGGGTCTCTTCCAGGAGGTGTACGTCGGCAAGGAGACCCTGTGCACCATCGACGGCCTTCACTTCAACAGCACCTACAATGCCAGGGTCAAGGCTTTCAACTCCTCTGGCGTCGGGCCCTACAGTAAGACTGTCGTCCTGCAGACGTCCGACGGTGAGCCCTGGGGTGTCTCGGGGGAAACAGATTGAGGCCCAACCCACACAGACGGGCAGACAGACAAGGGAAATCTGTGAGCTGCTCATGAGGGAGCGTGAGGGAGTGGCGGAAACAGGTGAGTCTGTCTCTTCCAGCCCCGCCTCTGCTCCGCTCACCTGGCTCCATATGCCTCACCTCCCTGCCCCCCAGCCACGAAGGAAAGAGACACTCCTTCACCCCATTTGCTGGAGCTGGGAAGGGAAGCTAGGAGTTGAGAGGCACAGGGAGGCTAAACTCCCACTTTCGAGGGGCCGAGAGCGGGTAGGACGGTCCCAGAGAAGAGAAGGCATGCGGCTGCCAGAGAGGAACCTACCCCCTCGAATACCCAGCGCGAGAGCTCAGATCTGAGGCGGGCCCACGCGCTTCATCCTTTCAGGTTTCAGGCAACAAGAGCACGTCGGCGTTCCGCGGGATTTTGATCATCCGAGTCCTTGGCGTCGAGGGACGATGTAGGGGGTCCCAGGACGGTGCCAGCCCTGTGTTTAGTGTCATTGTTTATCCCAGCACGTCCTCTGGGGAACACGTGACAGCCTGGACTGTCTCCCAGGGACAGGAGCAGATGATGCTTTCCCCCCGCAGATGGGTTCACCAGCTGTGTGCCCACGGGGGCCCTCGCCTGCCAGCGGGCTGTGAAGTGGAGCCTGGAGCTCTGGGGCTTTGGTGACCTCACTTCACCTCTCTGCGTCTCAAATCCCCCTCCCACGAGGTGGGGTCTGGATATCTACTCCCCCTCACTCATAACAGTGCCCGAAGCTTGCAGAAGGGGCTTAGAAACCAAGATTCCACGAAAGCATTTAGACTGGGGGCCTGAATGTCTGTGTTCATGGGTTGGGTTCATGGGATTGGGATCTTGGATGAACACAGAGGAGAGAACGTGAGTGTGTGTGTGTGTGTGTGTGTGTGAATCGCACAGGGAAGAACATTCGACACCGGGTGCCCGCTTCCTGAGAGATGCCAGTGGGTCTGTGTCTCCGAGCCCAGGTCACAGGCTGCCACTCACCCTGCGCCTCTTGCCCCTTCCTTTGCAGTGGCCTGGTTCACGTTTGACCCCAACTCTGGGCACCGGGACATCATTTTATCCAACGACAACCAGACGGCCACCTGCAGCAGCTACGATGACCGGGTGGTGCTGGGCACGGCGGCCTTCTCCAAGGGCGTGCATTACTGGGAGCTGCACGTGGACCGCTACGACAACCACCCAGACCCCGCCTTCGGGGTGGCCAGGGCCAGTGTGGGCAAGGACATGATGCTGGGCAAGGACGACAAGGCCTGGGCCATGTACGTGGACAGCAACCGCAGCTGGTTCATGCACTGCAGCTCCCACACCAACAGGTGCGTGAGCGCCCGGCCTCCCTGTCGCCGGGCTTAGGGATGAGAGCCCTTCTGCTGTTCCCACGTTCTGGGGTCGGGAATGGCGGGTGGTGTTTTCGGCCACTTTGGCGTCCAGCTTCCAGGGAGAAGCGAGCGCTGGCCCGCAGCGCAGAGGGGGGACCGGACAGAGTCTAGAGCACAGCAGAGCCAGCGGGTGTGCAGGCCGCTCAGCGAGCCCCGCGCCTGGGTTCCGCCGCCCCTCCGCTCTGCTTTCCTCCACACCCGTCAGCCCAGCAGGGCTGTGAATCATCCCGGCGGGAGGTGCGGCACCCTTGGGGCGCTCCTTGCTGGTGGCTCTGTCCCGGGCACCCCCAGCACTGCCTCACCCTGAGCCCGGCCCTGGCAGTGGTGTCACCAGGCTGGACACGGGAAACTCCCATGCTGGGGGGACGGGCCCTCTGGGGCTGCCCTGGCCAAGGAACCCACAAATGGAGGGTTGTGACCCTCAGAGCTGCCTGCTTGCTGTGGGGTTTCCTTCCCAGTCTGCTGAGGGCCTTCTCCCCAGCGGGCAGAGGCGAGGGGCCCCGAGAGGCCGACCTCCCTGCACGCCAGCGCTGGGCAAGGTCAGCTCTGGGGGCTTTCGATGCTCTGGGCCCACCTGCAGCTCTGCAAATGGCCCCAGGGGTCCTGGTCTGGGGCAGGGACTTGCCTGAGGATCCTCGGGGTGGGGTTGGGGCCTTCCCACCTGCCTTTTCACTGGCCTTGACCGTCTCTCCAGAGGCAGCTCTGCGCGGGCGCTGCGGACTGCCTGCTCACAGACCGCGCAGGGGCCGAGTCTGGGCCCAGCAGCTCCGTCTCTACTTGCTTAGGCCACGCAGGCGCCCAGATACACTGGGACGGGCGTAACAAGAGAGAGCAGGTGCGGAGCTTTCTTTGTGCCCCATGCTGTGGGAAGCCCCTGGCTCCTGTGGTTCCATCTGGGCCCTGGGAAAGTGCGACTGTGATCGCCATTTTGCAGATTATGAGATTGGGGCGTAAGGCTGATGCTCAAGTCACAGGACTCACTAGAGGCGGTGTCAGGGTTTAACTCAGGATGCCGGCTCCAGTTCCGGGGGGCAGGGGCGGGGCGGAGCGGTCGGGGCTGGGCCGGGGGACCCTGGGGAAGGCTGCCGCTTGGGCGGGGTCATTACCGCCACCTGGTGGTCAGCATCTGAACAGCACCAACAGGCCCGCTGCCAGTTCCCTTCCCCACCGGCGGGCTCCTGCCCTGGGGGGCCCGGCTCACCCTCCGGGAAACCCGCCCTCTGAAAACACCCAGCGAGCGCTGCTCGCCGTTTCCCGTGCTCCCAGCCCACCATCAGCCTCCCAGTCAGGAAAGGACAAGGATGGTTTGGTGATCCGAGCAGAGCAGCCAGTGGCAAGGCCGGCCGACCTCAGCCCCAGCCAAGGGAGGGGACGGCCCGACGGCCTCGGCCCGCCCGCCCCGGTGCTGCCCGCCTAAGGACCGGCCCCGCCCGGTGGAGGCGAATCCCAGCCACCACGAAATGGAGCCTCGCAGCAGGTGTCAGGAGCGTCACGACGCACGCCCTGTGCCCCGCCGAAGGTCACCGTGGGATGGCCAGCGCCCTGCCCCGCCGCGAGGGCTGTGTTTTTAGGCGAGGGTACCCGGCGTGCGTCGTGACGCACGTGCGTCTGCCCCCCACCCCATATACCTCCCGTCCTCACCTACGTGTCGGGCTCCTCTTCCCAGGACGGAAGGCGGCGTGTGCAAGGGGGCCACCGTGGGCGTGCTACTGGACCTGAACGAGCACACCCTGACCTTCTTCATTAACGGGCAGCAGCAGGGCCCTACGGCCTTCAGCCACGTGGACGGCGTCTTCATGCCGGCCCTCAGCCTCAACCGCAACGTGCAGGTACCGCGTACCCTCCAGGTCAGGGCCCGTCTGCCGCCCCGGGCCCCGGCCCCGCTGCCCGTGGGCCTCCAAAGTGCGCCGGGCAGAGGGGGCTCTAAAGAAGCCGCCCGCGGTGCCGTCCAGGCAGGGAGCTTACCCACCGGCCCACCTGGGCATCCCCTGGAGACGCTCCTCTCCGGCATGATGTTTTCTTGCTTGTCCGCTTGAAAGGAGCAGAGGCTCTAAGTGGCGGCTTCGGGGAGGGGTGTGAAGGGGACGGGTGACAGGCAGGGTGGAGAGGGCCAGGGAGGGTGGAGGAGGGAGGCAAGTCCTTCTTCCATGTTCTGGGAGAGAGGAAGGTCGGTGCCCCTGCCCGGCGTGGGCCCTGATGGCCCGGGGTGTGCCGGGCCTCCACGTGGCTTTCCCCCGAGAGGAGAGACCGAACTGAGGCGGGACCTCTCCTAAGGGTTCCCTCTCACCCTCCCTGTCCCTCTGGCTCCTGCGTGAAGCAGGCAGCCCCTCAGGGCCAGGCCCAGTCCTGGGGGCTGCGGGGGTACCGCCGGCCCAGGAGGCCCGACACACCCAGAGGCAAAAATGGGAGCCCGGTGAGGGTGTGAGGGAAGCTTGGAGAGTAGCGTGGAGCAGGGTGCCAGCCTTTGTTCCTGGCACACTGCTCCTCCCCCCGGGAGGTATATGGGGTGGGGGGCAGAGGCCTGCTTTGCGGTGCCCACTGACCCTGAATATTGTCACTTACTGATTGATTTGTACCTCCAGTCCTTGCAAAAGGGCTTTGAGGCAGCCTGAAATATGGGCTGTTCTTCCACAGGGTTCATAGAACAGATATAGGAGAGGAAAGAGGGCCATGGAAAGAAAGCAGAAACGCATGTAATAAACCCAGAGCCCCAGTCCCCCGACTGTAAGAGAGCATCAGCCTTGCCGGGGCTCCTGGCAGTGGGGGCGGCATGAAAGAGGCAACGACCAGCTCCTGGGGCGGACGCCCGGGCCTGATGTCAGTGAGGCCGAGCATGATGAACAGCTGACTCCACAGCACAGAGAAGGCGGGCTGCTGCCCGTGGGGGTCCCGGAGCAGAGGGCGGCACAGCCGCTGAGCTGTCTGCGCTCAGGGCTCACGGGCAGCAGCTCCCGCCCTCGCTCACCGCATCTTCTTTTCCAGGTCACCCTGCACACGGGATTGGAAGTGCCAACCAACCTGGGACGGCCAAAGCTGCCGGGCAAGTAGCCTCCCAGGCCCTGCTCTGCACGGCTGTCCCTCACTGCACTCACATAACCCCGAGGGCAGCACAGCCACATCTTGGGTGCAACCCAGCAGCCACGGAGCATCTTAGAGACCCGCTTTCTTTGGGGGACGGAGGCCCCAGTCAGTGGTGAACACGGGAGTGTGTTTCCCCTCGTTCCACCGGCCGTTACAAATACGAAGAGGGACCTTTCTCAAGGGAGCAAGGAAGTGTTCGGGGTTTCATTTTGTTTCCTGCCTTCCGATTTAGAAGCTTGTCTTTTTGGGGGGCAAGAGGAGAGCAGGCTCTGAGACGTGAATCCTGAGAGCGGGAGGCGGCGGGCGGGGGGGGGGGGCGCTCGGGAATCTCGTGGCCTCAGTGTCAAGTCTTCGCCTTCAGAGAACCAAGGGTGCAGGTTCCCATCTTTGCCAGGAAACGTTGTTATCCTTTAGCTTTTCGGTTCTGGAGTCTTCAGTACGTTATGCCACTTGCAGACCTAATCCAGGATGGATAGAGAGGGATGTTAATCATTCATCATGATCTTTGCCGCTCTCGTTGAACTGTTGAGAACTTTTTTAAAATAGTTTCCTTAGGTCCTTCATTAGTCCACCAACCTCTCTCTCTTACACACACACACACACACACACCAGTCTGCTACAATTCACTCAGTTCTTAAACACAAAAGAAAACACTGGAATCTGAAGCACTGTGTGAAGAGTCTCCACCTGGTGATGGCTTTTTCGGGAGCTGGCCCCCCACGACGTTTGCTGCAAACCCGTTACTCTTCCGAGCTCAGAGGCTCTCAGACTCATGAGTGTATGAGATGGGAGTCCCTGGGGAAGTTTCTTATACTCAGCCCACCTTCACTTTGAGACCATCTACTGTCAACGTGAAAGCATCGCGAGAGCAAAAGGTGGCCCCGATGGCAGGGGAGGCTCTGCCCTGACGGGGCGGGCAGGGCTCTGCAGGAGGCAGGAAACAGAAGACGTCATGTTCCTGGTCTCCCTGCTTGCCCGCCAGCCCGGGTGTGCGGAGTCCACGTGGCCAGGGCGGGGCTCTGGGGTGAGCCCTTCCCTGCCTGCTGGGAACACTAACCTTCTCCCTTGAGTCTGCAGCCCGCTGCAGGGTCTGAGCCCGGAGCCGGCCGCCCGTCCTGGCCCCGGAGCCCTTCCCCCTCCTCCCGGGTCTCTTCTTCCTTGACCTCCACCGCCTCCATCTCCAACTGGTAGTACGCCGTTCTCTCTCCTTTTTAAAAGAATATATTTTATCAAGCATTCTTTTTGAGGTCGAGGGGTAACTTGTCTATTTGCTGGATTGGATTTTTATAAAACTTAGCCCGGAAACCGGCACCAACTGTGTTTACTCAGTTCACTCACTTCTACCTGCTTGTTTAGACGCTGCACTTGCTTTCTGAGTCAGCCCGGCCAGTGCTGTGTAAATCCTACCCTCTATTCAGCAGATCCGACAATCCTACCTCAAGCTCCCGCTCCCAGACGGGGGGTGGCCTGCGAGGCCGGCTGCCCCGCGTCTGCAGGGGCCGCCTGGTGCTGTATTCAAGCCCCCGCCGCCCAGGCCCTGGCAACCACCTGCTTGGTGGAGTCGAGGTCTTGCCCCGTCCTCATCGTCCGGCGAGTGGCTCCCAGGGCACTCCCGCATCCCGCCCCGAAGCCCTGGCCAGAGCCCAGCAGGTGATGCGCAGGGCCCGGCGCCCCGGCCGCCTGCCCCGTCTCTGCTTCCACTGCCCTTCCGTCTCACTCCTGGGCCACGGCCCCGGCAGCCTCGGCTTGGAGGGTATGGAAAGTTCCTGAAGGTTGGAGGAACCGGAGGAGGCACAGCCTTCCCGGGGCCAAGGGAGCCGTGGCCATTAGGGCCAGAGGCGTCGGCTTTGGGATGTGTCTTTTGGGAAAGATGAGCTCGTCGGTCCCGAGGTGGGCCGGGCCGGTGGAATTGGCTCTTTTCGGTGGAGTCTGAGTGAAAGGCTGGGGAGCTCCCAGGATCATGGAAGCCGTGTGACCATGTGGCCCTGGCCCTGCGTCTTCGGGGAGCTCCTGGGCATCAGCCTGGACTTGGTACCAGCCTTCGGAGAGCCAGCACCTCGGTCAGAGGGAGATGGGAAAGGGAGAAGGGAGGCCTCTTTAGGGAGAACATGACCTGCGGCTCAGAGAGAAGCCACCGGGACTCTCTCCCCACGGCCGCGGCGGCCAGAGGGGCTGTGAGTGGGGAGCCGGTGAACACGTGCCTTTCCCAACTCCTCCAGGGGCCCAGAAGCAATACGGCGGATACTGGGGACCGCGTCAGGCTGTCCTACAGCCACCTCTCCTGTCCTCAGCACAAAACACCTTCTAGGAACCGGAACGGACCTCGGGGAGAAGGCAGGTCCGTGCGGCACACCCGTGTTCTTGAGGAACCAGCAGACTGAACAAGGGACCCGTCAACAACTCATGGCCTTGGGTCACCCTCTCGAGAAGCCTGGGATTCAGAGTAGAAGTGACAGGTCACGGGCTTCTCATCTGCCATTGAATTTTCTGTTCCTTTACAATGCAGTGACATGTTTGTACATAAAAAACGATATCAAGATGATGCTTTGGTCGGGCTGGCTGACGGATGACTTGGTATTCGTCTATCAAGCAGTTTCAGTGAGAAAGGAATTCAAAGTGTCAAGTTCCATTATATTGTAAATAACGCCCCCCCCCCCCCCCCCCCCCCCCCCGCCCCCAAGCACCGTAGTTCTGCAGTTTGTTCTTTGCTAGTGAGCCAGTTTGGTCCAAGTGTATGCCTTTCCTTTTAGAATTAATCTCTTTAAAAATTGTCCAATAGCATTTCACTGCATAGCATCCTAGCTCCTAATTCAAAGCAAGGTAAGACATTACACACAGCCCGGCTTCCCCCTCTGTCCTGTTTGGGAAAATAACGATTCCAATTAAAGTGGGCATCAGTCATCCTGACCCACAAAGGGACTCACCTAAAAACTATAAAACTGTAGACAGTTATAGGCCGAGTCTTCAGCCCTATACGTACGTATCTGTAGTTTCGACAGCAACCTCAGGCACCCTGTGGCCCACCAACACTGGGGAGGGTCATGCGTACGGCGCAAGCCTGGGCAGAACAGGGGTTCAGAGAGCGATGGGGACAGGCCCATCCTCCTTGCTCTTAGCGCCCAGGACTGCCCCGTCTCTGGTGCCCCTGCCCTCTGCCTACCAGAGCACTCTCAGGAAAGGACCAGGATGCAGGATCTATGTGTACTTCTTCCAGGGATATTTGCTTTTAAGCCTTAATTCTAGTTGCAACTGAAAGGCTTGGTCCCCTGAGAAGGCGGGTTTCAGAGCAGGTGAGCAGGCCGCTTGTACAGGAAGCTGCTGCTGGTCCCAGGGCGCCTGCTAGCTGTGAGGTCGGGAGGGTGGATACAGCCCCAAGGCACTCAGCCTGTGAATGCTGAAAAACACTATCACGAGACCCCGGGCGATGCCAGGAGTTCTCAGCCTCGGCACTACTGACATTTGGCACGGTGGGCGAGAGCGGGAGGGGTATTTCTCTGTTGTGGGATCCCGCCCTGTGCACTACAGGATGTTGAGAAGCGTCCCTGACTCACTAGATGCCAGTAGCGCCCCAAATCAGTTGTGACAGGTAGAAGTGTCTGCAGACTCCCTGGCCGAGAACCACCGGGTTCTGCCGGCAGTCTGTCACGTGTCCATACGTACCGTGATGCGTGAGGCGTCCACGCTGTGGTCCCCCGAAAGCCTGCACCGCGAGGCTGCGGGCTTCATCTTGACACCCACGAGCAGGCTTTCCCAGGTCTGCGGTGTCCTGCCAGATGGGGCAGGTCGGTAAAATGAGGGGAGCCTCTCACAGAAGCCAATCCGTCAGGTCTCACTCTGTACTCCCCAAATGTCCCCAACCCACCCCCATTCCTAGAAAGCAAAACTCCTTACCCATGTTTTTGCCTGCCCACTTTTTGCCTTCCACTTTTGACTGGAAGCAACAGGAACTTCTTCGGAGGGGTGTGGCCTTCAGCTGGTCAAAGAAATCTAATCAGGTATCATCAAAAAGCTATTCAAGGCCTCTGCGGATCCTGGGAAATCTCGGCTTTCCTTTTGCAAGTGAGCCAGGAGCTATTCATGGGTCACATTCCTTGATCCACGGCTTTAACTTTAAATGGACTGTAAGACAGTGAAGAGTAGGTTTGGGGCAGGAGACCAGGCTCAGCCCCCAGAAACGCCTCTCCTTGAACCTGGTACCGGTGCGGCCAAATCTCTTCAGTGTTTCCGTGCCTCAGTCTCCCCGCCTAAACGTGGGAGCGGCCACACTAACCTACCTCGTCTGGTGTGCTGTGAGGAACACAGGATAACACTCCTTAGAGAAGAAAGTGGCGCATTTCATCTACGGAGGTCCAGGCTAACAGCTCACATTCAGAGGACGTGCGGTGACCTTCCCAAGCATTCTCTGACCAGTGTCTTCCATCCAAGCCTCTTGCGACCAGGAGCACGTGCTGACTACACAGCTGCCTGGCCGCGAGGGGGCAAAACCGGCTTCACGTGAGCACAGAGGCCAACACAGCAGCTGTTCCCGCTGTCAGAGCAGAAGAGCCATCAGCAGGCTACGCGTCAGTGTTCCCAAAGGCGTCCGCGGGCAGAAACCCCCTTGAAACACGGAAGGAGAGTGACCGCCTTCCTGCCTCCTTGGTTATCTTAGTTCTAGTATCTAAGGGGTCCCCGAGCCGATGATGTGTCTCCTCTGTTTCCAAAGATCTCAGCAGAGGGAGCGGCTTTGAAAACCAGCGTCTAAGTGTGGAAGGCGGGTTAGGTGGAGGGGCTGCTCACACACAGGCACTACCTGGTAAGGGGGGGCTCCTGGCTTTCGCGATGAACCATGCCGACTTGAGTCAGGAGGTGGGAGCTGAGGGTCCAGGCAAACCTCTAAGCCGCGGGAGGCATCGCCTTCTCTCAAAGGGCGCGGCTCTCAAAGGGCGCAGCTCCCACAGGGCGGGGGCTGCCTGCCTGGGTCCCGGGAGACCCAGGGGACTCTCGGGCCAGCAAGGTGGGCGCTGGTCCCCAGGCCAGGCCCTCAGGAAGCCTCTGAGGAGAGTCCAAGACAGGCTTCAGGTGTGGAAAAGTGACTGCTTACGGCTGTGGACGCAGGAGCGTGGCGGATGCCTCCTGGGGGAGGCTGCAGCCTGGGGAGGGCCTTTCCGACTCCTCACCTGGTGGCCCGACGGCCCAGACCCCCGGGGTTGCTCAGCACCAACACGAGGTGCAGAGTAAGCAAAGCAGGAAACGTGAAATGCATGATGTAGAAGTGCTGCTTTCACACTAAACTGTTGTATCAAGCATGAGAGATGTGTGTGTAACGTTGGCAAAGGAATTGTAAGAGTAACAAAAATCTTTGTGTCCTTGTTTCGGCTGTCGACAGAACCTCCATCTTCCTGTCTTTCTTTGCCCCGCTTTCTCCCTCCCCCCATCCCTCCCCCAGCGCATCCACTTTCTGTTGGGAGCTGTTGGCATTTGGTGGCAGCTCTTGGTCCCGTCGGCGTTCACGTTGCACTGGAACACGGAGGAGGGAAGTGGGGGGAAGGTATGCAACCTTTTTCTAATTTTTGTATTATCCCAAGCGTTTGTATTTTTCGAATTGCAGACACTGTGTCTTCTGGTCCTTGGGGGTTGGTTGAACTTCGTGTATTGCCTTTTGGAAAACCTGAGTTTTACCACAGTCTTAAGCAGATTTGAAATAAATTCTTTTGACACTGCCAACAGCTGAAAGACAAGGTATGGTCTGTGATTACTGCTCAGCGGCAAGGTCTGCCTCTCTTCAAAGCGGCCTAAATGCCAGCTGGATGGGGCAGAGACTGTGGGGCGGGGTGGAGGGACCCCAAGGTCAATGTGCTTCTGCGGCGTGCGCCCGGGAAATCGTGAAGTGATCACATTTGACTCTCTTCTATAAGGTACCATCTCAAGCAGTCCATGGAATTCATTTTTGCAAGAGGTAATAAGGCTGGAAATTGATAACTGTTAACATATGGTTAAAGATAAATTCACATATGAAAAATCGATCATGGGTTACAGTGGAAGGTTAGACTTGGGGGAAACGTCCTAAGTGACCTGGGAGCATGAAGGAGACTGACCGGCCCCTTCACCCAGACCGAGCCTGGTGTCTGACTGAAAACTCTGTGCCCCCTTCACTTCCCTCGAATTATGCTCTCGCCATCTCCAGCGCCCCCCCAGCCCAGGACCTGGCCTCAGCCCTCAGTCACCTGCCAGACCACCAAGTGGTTCAGCAGGGTCGGGGGCAGTCGCAGACTCTGAGAGCGGCGGGCAGGACGTCCCTTAGAGAGAGCTCTTGGCATCAACACAAAGAGAAGGAAGCAGAATCAGGCCAAGGGAGACTCAGCGAGGGCCTCACACCTCAACTGGAGTCATCCAGAGCTGGGATGACAAGTCCCTCACATCAGGACTTCCCTGGTGGCCCAGTGGCTAGGACTCTGCGCTCCCAAGGCAGGGGAGCCCGGTTCAATCCCTGGTCGGGGAACTAGATCCCACAGGCATGCCGCAACTAGGAGTCTGCATGCCGCAACGAAGACCCCATGCAGCCAAATAAATAAAAACTAAATATTTAAAAATAAGAAAAAATAATACCCTCAGGTCAATTATCGCTGCCTGTGGCCAGCACGGGAAGGGGGCGGGCAGTCCCCGAAGAGCGCTGACCGCTGAAGGCTGTGTGCTTGTGCTCGGCAGCAGAGGGACCAAGTCCTTATTCCAGACGGGGGATCTGTGAGGGACATCGCAGGGCCCACCGGTCCACCCCCGTGCCACACATCTGTGCCTCCCTGAGGTTTGGGGAGAAGCTCTTCCAGAGTCCCAGTGAGGGGAGCTGAGCTGAGGAAGGCTCGCTGGGCCTGGCGCTGCCCAGACACTCACCATTAGCACCCTTTCCTCCTTACCCTAGACTCCCTCCACTGTCACCCAGCACCTGATTCAAACCCTCATCTCCTGCAGGCGGGCGGGCGGTGGGGAGGATCTGAGCCTCAGCTCCCCAGGCCCTTCGCAGTCCAGGGTTCCGGCACTTGTGTGTTTGCCACCCACACTGGGGACAGGGAGTACGAGAGACACCTGGGTGACCACCTGGGCGCAGACAGACCCCTCCCTGGCCCCTGGGTGCCGGCAGCCCCACCGGCTCTTGCTGGTCAGGCTCAATCACCCCTGCGGGGTGGTGTCTCTTCTCATGCGGGCAACAGCCTCGGTTCAGTGGGACACAGCTGTGCTCTCTGCTTCCCTCTTTGCAAAGTAGGGGCGCTAGGTCCACAAGGCCAAGAGTTTTGGGGATGGGAACCTCGAGTTCCCTAAGCGGGTCACCGGGAGCAAGGGCAGGTGGGAGTGTCGCGTGGCACCAGGACCGATCCACGCGATGTGTCCACGACCGGGGAGACGCTCTGCGACGGGGGTAGGGCGGTGAGTATGGAAGAGACCGCGAGGAAGCTCTTACCCAGCGCACCCAGGCCAGGGCTCCTCCCTCTGTGGCTGCTGCCAGACGACCCTTGTCTTCCACGAAGAACCGTTTTCCATTGTCACTTCTCTCTGCTGCTAACCTTGCTGGAAGGAGCCTCACCAACAGGGAGATAAAAGCACAGTCTTATGCGTGATCATCAGTCCTTACCGTGCAGGTCGCTTGTAGCCTCTAGACCTCTGAGTGGTTCCAGAGCACCCAGTGGTCACAGAAGTGCTCTGTATTTAAGAAGTGAGACAAAAACAAGGTAAGCAATTTGCATGCTTTTCCAGAATTGACTAGCCTGGGGCTATGGCCCTGAGTCGGGCCAAGTGCTCAGTTACCTGAGCCACTGAAGCTCATGGGCGGTGACGTGAGGTGGAGCCGCTAGGTTTCCCGGCTCCCTGCAGAGAAAGAGAGGGCGTTAAACTGGGCCGGTGCCCACTCCACTAGGTTATTTCCAGCTCCTGAGATTTTTCCTAGGGCTTCTGCCATATTTGGGATCTTCTACACCTTCTTAAAAAGTCCCTCTTGGGCTTCCCTGGTGGCGCAGTGGTTAAGAATCCGCCTGCCGATGCAGGGGACACGGGTTGGAGCCCTGGTCCGGGAAGATCCCACATGCTGCGGAGCGACGAGGCCCATGAGCCACAACTACTGAGCCTGCGCGTCTGGAGCCTGTGCTCCGCAACAAGAGAGGCCGCGATAGTGAGAGGCCCGCGTACCACGATGAAGAGGGGCCCCCGCGTGCCACAACTAGAGAAAGCCCTCGCACAGAAACGAAGACCCAACACGGCAAAAATAAATATAAATTAAAAAAAAAAGTCCCTCTTAAAAACTGCCAGAATATACACCCTAACGAACACTGCCTTTCAAAGTGAACCTGAAAAATAAAAGTTAGTGTTTTCACTTAATAAAACATTTCCAATCTTGCTTCAATTCAAAGCATATTGTGAACAATGGCAATGCCTTCAGAGTCAATGTATGAGTCGCTTAAGAAAGTCAGCCAGCAGTGAAAAGTACCCCTCTGTTTTCACCAAAACTTTATTATTTGTTAGGCTTGGATCTCAATTTTTGTCACTGAAAACAAAAAAAATTGAAGACCTTTTTTTTTTAAGTTCCACAAGCTTTGAGAAGTTCCAGACACTTTCAACAAGGGCAATATTATTTTAAAATATATGTATGATTACCCCAGGTGATGACTTAGAAGGAGATAACATTTGCTTAACTCATCTGTTGTGTTATTTAATAGTCATGGTCATTTTTACCACAAAAGTTGTATTTTATTTATACAAGTTCTTACAAAGTAGAGTTTATACACTTTGGCTGAAAATCGAAAATGCCTTTCCCACAAAACAACTGACAAATGATCACATTCTTAGTTCTTTCATGATATAGTAACATTAAATCATTTTTAGAAAGTTAAAAAGCAATTTTAAGCTAATTATTAGCATCTACAAATCCGTAAAATTATGAAATATCTACAAGCAAATGCACAAAACACCAGTGAAAGTGAAACTCGAGTGAACCTCGATGGAGAATATTAAAACATTCTTCTCAATTAGTTTTGAAACAGGAGGGAAGGAGGCAGGGCACAACCTTTGAAAGAATGACATAGCCCGAGGACACCACATAAACTGATTAGAACCAAATGGGTCCAAGATGGCGGACGAGTCGACTTCCACTAGACCTTGAGCCCCAGTATACGCTCACAGTAACACATCAGCAAGCTAAATGACACACCCACAGGCGCCATGACAGTTCCAAGAGCGACCACAAGGGTCAAAAAGAGGGCGGCGGCCCAGTTCCTGGAAATCCCCGCCCCTTCCCCAAACAGCTGGACTACTCTCACCACTCATTAGCCTGTGAAATGACCCACCCCTATAAAAACAGACAACCCCAGACCCTGGTGCCACTCTCGCCTTCTGAGATGGCCCACACTGTCTGTGGAGTGTGTGTCTCTCTAAATAAATCCACTTCTTACCTATCTATCACTTTGTCTCTCGCTGAATTCTTTCTGCGATGAGACATCAAGAACCTGAGCTTCATGAAGTCCTGAGACCAGGTGTGTGACCTCAGCTGGAAGCCTGTGGGTTCAAGTCCCAGTCTGAGTTACATGGTTTCAGTTTTACTTCAGATCCACATTGCAGATGTGGCCCAACATGGTTATCACCAAAAAAAAAAATCAGACACTTCAGCAGACAGAAATTTTATTATTTCAATTTGATTTTGTTCCCTAAAATAAAAGAGCAGTCTATGAAATATGAAATAAATAAGAATAATCTGGAAGTCTTGTAGGGGTCCAGTTTCAGTACACTGGCACTTTCCCATTTCTCTCTTTATTTTATAAAGTACTTCATTTAGCCACTCTGGAAGAATTTATTTTTTTGATATCAACTTGGCTCAGAATCAGTGTCCCATTTTTGAATTTTCCAACCTGTCCAATCCGTCCGCTTGACAAAATACTGGGAGCCGATTTCTTCTTTTTGGATTTCCTACGTTTAAAGTGAGAGGAAGGTACTATAGTTAAGCTTATACAAAAGGATTTCAGCACCACCAACCAGGCCACTGAGGTCTGGTCCTGCAACCTCCTGGCCCCTCCCATGCAAGGCTCCCGCCCCACTGCAGCACCACTAGCTTCCTGCGTCCCCGAACATGCCAACTGCCTCCTGCCCCAGGGCCTTTGCACTGGTTTCTTCCACGTTGAATATTCTGCTACCAGATCTTTCCGGATCTTCCCCACTCAGTTCTCGACTCAGATGTGGCCTCCTTAGAACGACATACCAGCCCACCCTCAGTGACGTTCTCTCACGATGCACTATTTCAACCTCCTCACAAAACCTGCCAGGACCTGACATGCCCTTACTTATCTGTTTAGATGTTTTGGTGTTTCCCTCCCTAAAATATAAGCTCCTCCAGGGCGGGGACTCTCAGTGTGATCATGGCTGTACGCCCAACACGTAGACACCTACGTGCCCGGCGCACAGTGGGCCCTTGACAGACCACACAACCAGAAGAGATGACCACCTTCCAGTATGTGCAAGCTCACTAGGGGTCCAAGAAAAAGCTCAAGACAAAAGTAGATTTTGAAACAGTAATTTGAGGAGAGAGGGAAAGGTACTTGAACGAAAGCTAAGAAGCAAGCAGAACAGCACAAAAGCAATGCTCCGTTACTCAAGCCACGGCGCTCTGCCTCGTGTGGTCGCGCAGGTGCGGGCAGCGCAGTCTCTCTCAGGAGCGGACAGAGGTCTTGTCGGAAATGTTAGCCTCAGCTTTTCCACTAGTCACTGCACATGTCTGGTCTTTGAAAATGGGAGACTGGTTCCTAGTTCAATCCTGAGGGAGTTGTCTGATCTTGGACAATTTACTGAATCCTGTCTCCCCCCTCAAGGGCTTGACTTAGGATCAGGACAGACAGTGCACCACTGTATCAGGCTAGAAACACCACATCTATTTAAGGTATTATGTTCAGAACTAACCAATGGATTTATCCAAATCATTCCACCCGAGTACCTGATGGTATCACTCACCTGTCTTCCTGTCCTTTCCTCTTCTTTTTCTTGAAAATATCTGTGTCCTGGGCCTGATTTCACAAGTAAAGAAAACATATGTATCAGTAATGGATAACAGAGATTCAAAAAAAAGGCAAGAGGTTTGTGACCAAAAGCCACAGAGGTATCATTTATTTTTAATATTTTTTTCAAGTAGCATGTTAATTATACAAAGTTTCATCCTAAAACCCTTTCAAGACTGTGAAAGGCCATTCAGAGAAAACAGACAGGAGAAATGTCAAATCTTCCATTTTAGGCGAAAGGGAGGGAGCGTAACATCTATTCCCCTTGTGGTTTTTCAGAAGCCCGTGTGTTCTATACAATGTAAAAGGCAAAAAAAAAAAAAAAAAAATGACTGCATATAGGGAAAAGGTCAAAGTAGCTCCCCAGTACCTGAACAGGAGTTTGCTATTTCAAAGCAAACCTTTCAGGTAAATAAGTCAGGTTATGTGGCTGGTATCACAAAATGTAGCTGACTTGAAGAGAGGGTAAGAACAGTCATCTAACTCTAGATTTGTTGCTGTCTAGACTGCTTTCCAAGCAGCAGGGTCCAGCAGATTGCAACCACCTTTCTGTTCTAGTTTAAGAAAAGGCTATATATCACACCTACCATTCTCTTTACTTTTTCCTTTGCAGACTTTTTTTCTTTGATTTGCTCCTGCAAAACCTTGTAATTCACATAACTATTTTTGGGAGGCTGAAATGAGAAAGGACACCAAGCATCATTTCTGACTTTGCCTTTGCCCCCGCCCTGCCCTGCCCGGGGCGCCCCCCTTTGCTGTGCCCCGTCTGCGGTGGGAGGCAGAAGCAGCCCTCACCTTAGCGCCCAGCATAATGGCGCGTCCCTGCTCCAGGACTCTCTCCTTTCCTTTTCCATAACCTGTGATCCCAAACCGGTGCACTTCCAAACGAGCCTGCAGACACAAAGCACAGTCAGGCCCAAATGCCTTCCAGAAACTCCACAGAGGAAACACAGCCCTAGGAGTGCTGCCTGCCAGACACGATGGGCTACATGCCCAGCACTTTTATGGAGGACCTGCAGGGGCTACACCTCGCAAGAGTGCTGTCACGGTGTGGTTTAAGCAGCTTTGTGGAGTCTCTCACAAAGGTCCATAACCTCCCCACGCCATTCTCCCACACTGAATGCAGGCAGTCGAAGCAAAGACTTATCTCCACACAAATCAGTGACAAAACGAGGGTGACCCGCAGAGCTCTGCCGTACTTTAGGATGTGCCCTAAAACAAGCTACTACCCATAAAGGCAACAACTAAAAGTACCTTCCCAAATACATCTACTCACACGTGGAAACCCTTTATCACAGCAGCTTCAAACACAGGTCCATGTTCTTTCTTTAAAAACATATTGTAGAAGAGAAAACGTCACCAATACCCACTCTTGGCAGCTGAATTACTTCCTGTCTTTTTTCTCACACATTATCTTTAAATCTTTTATTATTATTATTTGTTTATTTATGTATTATTTTGGCTGCGCCAGGTCTTAGTTGCGGCCCGTGGGACCTTCATTGCGGCACGTGGGACCTTCACTGCAGCACATGGACTCTTAACTTGTGAAATGCATGTGGGATCTAGTTCCCCGACCAGGGATCGAACCCGGGCTCCCTGCATTGGGAGGGTGGAGTCTTAACCACTGGACCACCAGGGAAGTCTCTCTCACACGTTTTTAAAACCTAGTTACAACCACAGAACACATACATCCTTGCTTTTCCTACTTACCATTGTATCATTGACACTGTAGTCACAAAACCGACATGTTTTAAACGACTGCACAATGTTCAATCAAGTAAATGTAGTGTGGTCTCCTTCACCATTTCCCCAACCATTGGACAACACGTAAACATATGCATTTTTGTTACAAAGCTGAAAAAATTAAGAATTTCAAAGCACGTACCTTTTCTAAGTTAAATTCTTGTACATCCACATCTTTCTCGAGGATACTAGTTTTGGTCTGAAAAGGAAAAGAAAACATTCTTATTAAGGTCATCTGTTCCTTATAACATCCATCACACCAAGAGTATACTCATGTTTTTAAAAGCCTTGAAACTGGCCCAGATGCCTAAATAACAAACAATAATACATGCTTGTTGCACAGAAGCCTAATTAACAGCTAATGGAAGACAAATGGAGAAAATAAATTTAAGGTTTCAAAGTTTAAGACTGACGAGAAACTAAAAAAGAAAAGAGAGTAAGAGAGAGACCAATGTCTGTATCTCACACACCAAATGTGGGAAACTCTGTATGGTGGGGGGTTTAGAAAAGGATAACTGAGCAGAATTTTAGAGGGTAAAAAGGTCATATTTAAATAATTCTCAGGAATTCCCTGGTGGTCCAGTGGTTAGGACTTGGCGCTTTCACTGCCGTGGCCCAGGTTCAATCCCTGGTCGGAGAATTAAGATCCCACAAGCCGGGAGGGGAAGGGAGGAAGGGAGGGAGGGAGGGAGGGAGGGAGGGAGGGAGGGAGGGAGGGAAAAAGAATTCCCTCTTTTCTTCCCTCCTATCCAGCCATTGGAATGATGGCTAACTCTCTTAAACTCTCTTGAGTTGAAAATTTCTTTCAGGAACATCAGATTTCTAGAAATGATGGAGACTGGGTTTATAATTCCCCACAGAAAATAATGATACTGGAAATGCCATCAAAATATGTGACTCTTTACATCAGTATATCCCCTGGCTGTGGTTACCAATCCATAGAATTGACCAGAAGTTTGAGACTTCAAGGAAACTATTGTCAAATCTGGCCAAGGACAGCGGTCTCTACTCAACCTCAGGCCATCCCAGCCGTGCAGCATCTGGAAAAGCAGTCCTGGCCTCTGGCTCAGCGGGGCAGGGTCTGTGCGGAGAGCAACGGGCAGGAGAATGGCTTGTTAAAACCCTTCTGCTTGTAACCTGCCTTCACTGGTCAAGCTCGCTTTAGTTATTTTGTTCTTTCCTTTCCCCTCTCTTTAACTGCATACCTACTCAGCTTCTCGTAGCCCAGTTGTTTTGCAGGAATTTGGAGTCAGCTCCTGCCCCATGCGAGCTGGCTAAGGCTGGCCGGGTCATCAGCCCTAAAGCTAGGTCTGCGCAGGTGTCCGAGGAAGGGCCTTTAGAGGTCAGGGGCCAGAAAGCTCCAATCACGCTGAGCACCTCCATTCTGAACACAGACGCCTGTAACCCAGATACGCCCGCACAGAGCACCGATTACCTCACCTTTTCCCCTTCCTCCAATCACCCTTCCCCACTCCTAAGACCACCGTGCTTATCCCATAAAGACCCCAGCCCCCTCGCTGTTGCGAGGCGGATCTCAGACTTGTTCTCCCATCTCCTCACTTGGCTGCCTCGTGAATAAACTGTAAACCTCGGCACCTTGGCATCTGGCTTGCTGCACGTCGGGCAAATGGACCTGGTTCGGTAACAGATCCTTCTTCATAGAAAAAAATTCCTGGCTAATTATCACGATGCTGAGTCTATCAGCATGACCCCCACCACTACCTTAACTTTAATTTCTACTTTCAGCTTTAAAACCACTTTAGTACATTATTCACAATGCAGCACCTGCATTTAGAAATAATCAGTGGTCTCCCCTGTCTTCTTTCCCCTACCCTCACTGTGGTAGGGGCACTACTGCCTACAGGCAATACTGGGTCCTCCTCCACTTCTAGGCTCACAGGAGAACTGGGCTTTGCTGCCTACCTGAAGTTTCTCAGAAAACTATAAAACGATGATGAAAGAAATCAAAGATGACACAAATAGATGGAGAGATATACCATGCCCCTGGATTGGAAGAATTGAGACCGTGAAAATGACTATACTACCCAAAGCAGTCTACAGGTTCAATGCAATCCCTATCAAATTACCAATGGCATTTTTCACAGAATCAGAACAAAAAATTATACAATTTGTGTGGCAACACAAAAGACCCCCAACAGCCAAAGCAATGTTGAGAAAGAAAAACAGAGCTGGAAAAATCAAGCTCCTCAACTTCAGACTATACTACAAAGCTACAGTAATCAAGACAGTATGGTACTGGCACAAAAAGAGAAATATAGATCAATGGTACAGGACAGAAGGCCCAGAGATAAACCCACGCACCTATGGTCACCTAATCTATGACAAAGGGATATACAATGGAGACAAGACAGTCTCTTCAATAAATGGTGCTGGGAAAACTGGACAACTACGTGTAAAAGAATGAAATTAGAACACTACCTAACACCATACACAAAAATAAACTCAAAATGGATTAAAGACCTAAATGTAAGACTGGACACTATGAAACCCTTAGAGGAAAACATAGGAAACACACTCTTTGACATAAATCACAGCAAGATCTTTTATAACCCACCTCCTAGAGTACTGAAAATAAAAACAAAAATAAGCAAATGGGACCTAATTAAACTTAAAAGCTTTTGCACAGCAAAGGAAACCATAAACAAGATGAAAAGACAACCCACGGAATGGGAGAAAATATTTGCAAATCAAGCAACAGACAAAGGATTAATCTCCAAAATATACAAACAGCTCATGCAGCTCAATATCAAAGAACCCAATCAAAAAATGGGTGGAGGGCTTCCCTGGTGGCGCAGGGGTTGAGAGTCCGCCTGCCGATGCAGGAGACACGGGTTCGTGCCCTGGTCCGGGAGGATCCCACATGCCGCGGAGCGACTGGGCCCGTGAGCCATGGCCGCTCAGCCTACGCGTCCGGAGCCTGTGCTCCGCAATGGGAGAGGCCACGACAGTGAGAGGCCCGTGTAACGCAAAAAAAAAAAAAAAAAAAAAAAAATGGTTGGAAGATCTAAATAGACATTTCAGCAAAGAAGACATACAGATGGTCAAGAGGCACATGAAAAGATGCTCAACATCCCTAATTATTAGAGAAATGCAAATCAAAACTCCAATGAGGTATCACCTCACACCGGTCAGAATGACCATCATCAAGAAATATACAAGCAACAAATGCTGGAGAGGGTGTGGAGAAAAGGGAACCCTCTTGCACTGTTGGAAATGTAAATTGATACAGCCACTGTGGAGAACAGTATGGAGGTTCCTTAAGAAACTAAAAATAGAACTAGCATATGACCTAGCAATCCCACTACTGAGAAACCGTAATTCAAAAAGACACATGTAGGGGCTTCCCTGGTGGCACGGTGGTTGGGAGTCCACCTGCCGATGTGGGCGACAAGGGTTCGTGCCCCGGTCCGGGAAGATCCCACATGCCGCGGCGCGGCTGGGCCCGTGAGCCATGGCCGCTGAGCCTGCACGTCCAGAGCCTGTGCTCCACAATGGGAGAGGCCACAACAGTGAGAGGCCTGCGTACCACAAAAAAAAAAAAAAAAAAAGACACATGTACCCCCATGTTCACTGCAGCACTATTTACAACAGCCAGGACATGGAAACAACCTAAGTGTCCATCGACAGATGAATGGATAAAGAAGATGTGGTACATGTATACAATGGAATATTACTCAGCCATAAAAAGAAATGAAATTGGGTCATTTGTAGAGCTGTGGATGGACCTAGTGTCTGTTATACAGAGTGAAGTTAAGTCAGAAAGAGAAAAACAAATACCATATATTAATGCATATATGTGGAATCTAGAAAAATGGTACAGACGAGCCTAATTGCAGGGCAGGAATAGAAAGGGAGACATAGAGAATGGACGTGTGGACATATGGGGGGAAAGAGATGGTGGGACGAATCGGGAGATTAGGTTTGACAATAAATACACTACCACGTGTAAAATAGCTAGCTAGTGGGAACCTGCTGTAAGGCCCTGGGAGCTCAGACCGGTGCTCTGTGATGGCCTAGTGCGGTGGGATGGCTGGGGGGAGGAGGTCCGAGAGGCAGGGGATGTGTGTATGCGTATGGCTGATCCACTTGGCTGTGCAGCAGGAACTAACACAACATTGTAAAGCAATCACACTCCCATTAAAAAAAAAGAAAAGAAAGAAAGAAAGAAAGAAAAGGGGAGAACCGCCAAGGAAGCTAAAAATTTCATCAAGTTGAGTAAGTCCAAAATGTAAAACGAGTTGAGGTTCCTGAGAAAAGCCAACTACAATGAAAAGGGATTCTTTGGAGCATAAAGAAGAATAACAGCCTGCTACACATGTTCCATTATTAAGAGATAGGGAGATGCAGACTCATTCAATGCCAACTTTTTTATCCTTTCTATTAGAAAGAAAACTCTCTATTCCAGAAAGATGAACACGAGTGAGTCTAAGAAGAAACTGAAGACCGACACCTTTGAGGAAACAAAGGTGTCGGTCTTTACGTCAGTTAAATTCTCCAAACACATAATTGTGTTGCACAACAGTGCTTTCCAACCTTCTTCACATCATGGCACACAGAGAAAATACTAATATACGTCTGGCTCACTGTGGTACTCTGTGGTAATACCAGTCTTTTTGGAAGCTCCCTGGCTGGCCGGCTTGGGGGCTCTGGCCGCAAGGGCCAAAGGAATCCATTTCTTGGTCTGCCTGTAACAGTTCCCGTTGCCCCAGTATTTGGATACTATAAGAATTGGAAAGCTGACCTAGAATCCTAAAATAAAGGTAGATATGGTTACAGAATGCATTAATAATCTTTGAGAAAGAGATGCTGGTGAGCTTGACATAAAGTACTAACTAAATTCTAGAAAAGATGTGGTAAACACCAGTCACTAGCACATGTTCACACGTTCATCAAGAATACGCAAGCCTAACTGTCTTTGTAGTGGGTTGAATCGTGGTCTCCAAAAAGAAATGTCCATGCACTAATCCCCAGGAATCTGCAAATGTGACCTTATTTGGAAAAAGCATCTTTGGAGTGTAATTAAGTTAAGGATCTCACGGTAAGATCCATCCTAGATTTAGGGTGGCCCTAAATCCAATGACGGGTGTCCTTCTAAGAGAAAGGCAGGAGAGTTGAGACTCAGACACCAGGAAGAAGTCCATGTGAAGACAGAGGAAGAGCCCAGAGCTCTGCAGCCACCAGAAGCTGGAAGAAGCAAGGAAGGACCCTCCCCCAGCAGAGGGAGCGTGGCCCAGCCAACATGATTTGGACTTCTGGCCTCCAGAACTGTGAAAGAATACATTTCTGTACAGGAGCCCCAGGAAACTAAGACAATCCTCTTTCTTTTTATGACAGACAAAAGTGTACAGGACGTGGGGAAAGCAACAGATATGTGACGTCTGGATTTTTGCAATGAATTGGACAAAAACTTGTGAAAAGTTTGGATAAGCACCCACGCCTCTCTCATAGACTGAATTCCGAGTCAGACTTACAGATTCAGCCTGAGATTGCTGCTCAGCAAAGTCACACTGCTTCCCATCAGAATGTAAGTTCCTTGAGAGAAAGCAGTTTTTGCCTCTTGTTCCCAGGGCCTAGAACAGTGGCAGGACAACATCAGGGTTTTCACCACAAACGCCAGTTCATTACCTTTGTGTTCTCGTCTTGATCGGGCTTCTGTTTTCTTTTTCTACTTCTGCTGTGAAATTCCACCACTTCTACTGGTTCCCTGTCGTTCCTCAGGGGAGAGGGGGCTACTGCAGAACTAGAGACTACAGGTCCTGAAGGGAAACCACTAGGGGTCACGGCGGGAACACCCTGCAGCTCTTCCTGGAGTTTCTGGAAGAAGCTGGAAGCACTCTTCCTCTGGCCTCTGACAAGAGATCCAGGTTGGAGATCTGGCTCTGCAACCAAGGCCCCTGGGGTCCCCATATCTCTTTTCTTCTCTCTTTTCTTTCTGATCCTTTTCTGCTCTGCTTCATCTTCCGTCTCTCCTGTTTGTTCAAACACAAAAGGAAAAATAAACATTTTGTGTTTTAGCCATCACTAATACCAAATCACGCGAACGCACGTGTACATGTGCCACAGCTATAAACAAGCAGAAATACACACAAAGACAAAAACTATTTTTCTTCCAAGAGGGTCATATTTGCACAATTTATAGAACCCAAAGTGCACAGTCATCTTTTCCCAGGTAACTATATTTACGTCTTTGACTCTTACTAGAACAATTACTTTAGTCCTCACCTTGGTCCTGACTGTAAGTGTCATCATCGCAATACCCCAGAAACTGGTAATCCCCGTTGGCTCACACTTTGTAATAAAAATGTTAGTTACATCTGCCACTGCAGCCAGTGTTTCTTTTTTCTTTTTTTGCGGTACGCGGGCCTCTCACTGTTGTGGCCTCTCCCGTTGTGGAGCACAGGCTCCGGACGCGCAGGCTCAGCGGCCATGGCTCACGGGCCCAGCCGCTCCGCGGCATGTGGGATCTTCCCAGACCGGGGCACAAACCCGTGTCCCCTGCGTCGGCAGGCGGACTCTCAACCACTGCGCCACCAGGGAAGCCCCAGTGTTTCTTTTTAACACTTTCTAGGGTTACAGGTGGGGACCACGGTCTTCCTATTTCCTTTCACGGTTATGAATTAAGATGAACCTAAGACAACTGGCTTAATTTGAATGCCTTTATTTTCAACTAAATCTCCACACCTCCCCTTTGTTTCAGCTGCTCAAACTCTGACCAGTCACCTGAAGGTTCTGACAAGAACTCTAGGCCTAACGACTCACCGACAGTATGACTATTACAGAGCTCTCCAAACATTAGCTAATTATGTTTGCTTCTATTTTCTCAGTCTTTTATTCAGTAAATATGTATTAAGAGTCGACTAACCTTTGGCATTAGGCATATACAAATGAGTAGATACAGCCCATGCCTTCAGAGCTCCAAGCATAATTTCCAGGCTGTGTTAACACGAACTATATTTAGGATTTTGCAGAATAGTCCTTTCCTCTAGGACTTCTCAAGGTCAGAGGCTAAGTCTTCTCTGTCTTCCGACAATCCCAAGGGCACAGAGATGCCCTGTCCACGGTTCAAGTCGATAACAAGTGCAGGGGTTGGAGCCAGAGAGTGTAGGGCTTGGAACCCAAGTTCTGAAAATTACTAACTGGGTGAACTTCAAGTTTTTTAACCTTTAGTGCTTGTTTCTACAAGAATGGGATCTGTCTTGTAATAATGGTATCAATGACAACATCTATTTCATAGGATTGTTGTGAAAATTAAACGAGTATATACCTGTAAAGCATGGAGTGTATGGTAAGTTCTCAATACGATTTTAGCTATTATTTTTACTGTGTAATGAGCTTAGAATTTTGAGCAATGGCTCCAAAATAAAATAGCAACATCACGCTACAAATTTAAGAAATACGTTTGGCCTTTAAAGGCACTAATGCCTAACGATTATCTTTGGTGCATGAACAAAGGATGTCACCTTCCCAGGGGCAAATTCTTCAGAGTGTGTGTAACGGTCTCCCTACTGAAGTGCCAGGACTTGCCGATCTTTAACGATAAGCTCTTTTATCTTCCTCTTCCCCAGTCAAGATAAAGGAAGGAGAACGTAAGTCAGCCAACTTAGGGATGACAGGTCATGAAGAGCTTCCTGTGAAACCGCCCCCCGAAGTCCTTGGCAGGGGACACACTGAAGGATGAGATCCCCACATGACAAGGTGGTACCAATGCCCGAGGGTCAGGCGGGTCTGGGGGGTGCGTGGGGAAAGGGGGCTTCCCGGAGGAAAGCGATTCGGGGAAAAGGGGTGCTATTTCGAGAGCCCGAGGTCCTGCGAACACCTCCCCGGTAAGTCTGAAAGCCTTGTTGCTTCCGACACGCAAGCCGGTCCCCACCGAGGGACGAGCTAGGAGGTTTAATTCATAAAAAACGCTCAACAGACTCCGGTCGCGGGGGAGGGTGATCTCCGACAGAAGCGAGTGGGGGACTCACTGTCAGAACCGGGTCGGAAGAGCTGAGAGGTGCTCGACATTCAAGAACCTTTAGCCGCGGAGGTCGGCCCAGTTCCGGGCTGCTCAAGTCCGCTCTCCACGTGGGCTCCGGAGACCCGTACTCACCAAAGTCGTAGAGTTTCTGGAGCAGAACATCCAGAAGGGCCTGAGAACCGGGAGGCGCGGAGGCGGCTAGCGCTGGCTCCTGCGCCATCGTGAGGCCCGGCCGGTCGTCGCGGGACAGCGCAGAGCGCGCGGGACTCCGGAGGCCCGGCGCCCGCTTCCGGGTTCCGACATGCTGCGCACGCGCGCGCTGCAGGTCCCCGCGCGGCTTCCGTCCTGGTTAAGATGGCGACGCCCGGGGTCCTGCGGAGGGGCCGCAGATGGTGCTGCCGCCCTAGGAGAGGTCGGGCCGCCCCGCGCGGAAGAACCGCCCCCAGCAGCACCCCAACCACCGCTTAGCTAAGAATCCCAGGCCACGCCCGGGACAGCGGCCGCAGCATGGATTCTTCCAGTTCGTCTAGCTCTTGCTTCTCCGTCGGCTCCACCAGTCCCGGCGCTGTCGTGCTCCTCTACTCGGTATGCGCCCGGGGGAGCGAAGCCGGGGCGGGGCCGCGGGAGAGGACCCCCTTCTCCTGGTCCCGGCTTCCTCCGGGCCGCGACCCAGGGCCCAGAAGAGTGGGTCCGAGCCTCCTCCCCACCCCCGCAGGAGGGATTAGGTGCTTGATTTGGTTTCTAGGGCAACGGTGTATCGCAGCGTGTGGGAATGTCCGTGTGCTTTTAGAAGTTTCTCCTGGTGATGGTTCCGCTGGTTCCCTCCCGCTCGTTCCTTCCCTTCCCCTCCACCAGGCGTTGGGCCTTCAGAACGCCCCTGACACGGGAACGAGGCGGGGAGAATTGGAGTCTCTCCATCTCTTGCGAGGCGTGTCGGGCTACCTTTCGGTCGAACCCGAGGAACCTGCGGTCTGACTCAGCTTGAGGTAGCCCGTGGCTCCCCACCCCGCTCTTTTGCAGCTGTGATATTCCCGAGAGAAAAAGTATTTGGCTTGTCTGTGGGCATTGAGTTTCTAAGGCTTTACGTTTTTCATCTAAGAAGATTTGGAGTTCTGGCAATTTGCATTGTGTTTCTGCCCTCTGCCCATCATTGTACTTTTTCCACAAGTCATTTTGGAAGAGAGCTTATGCCCCCCGGCCTCTCTCCAGTTCACCCCCCAACCGCCTCTTCTGATTTTAACCGGTCTTTTTTGCCGACGGAATGTTGGTCACTCAGAATTGTCATGAAGAAATTACGAGGTGGAAACTTTGTAGCTCTCAGTATTTCACAACCCTGGGGCAATTGACTTTTTTTTTTTTTAAACCAAATTAAGTTTTATCCACCTTAGGAGGAAATAAAAGAATGCATTTTAAAGTCATGTTACCAGTGTTCTGGCTTAAATATAATGTTAATTTATGTAGGAGGGTCATAACAGGGAAAACACAAGAGCAAGATAAACAAAAAGCTCAGTTTCAGAAAAGAATGTATATACCTATGGCTACCTTCAAATTGGGAGACCAGTGGAGCATGGGGAAACTTCTGTTCCCTTGCTGTCAAGAGCTCTGGGCTTATGATGGCTGCTAATTGCCCACTTTCCCAAGGTTTATCACTTGGACCTCTCTCTTCGTTGACTTAACCGCACAGTGCAGTGGTGAAATAGTTCAACCTCAAAACGTAGGGAGAGAGGGTTGCTGTGTAGCTCTGACTTCCCGTGGGTAGTTTTTTTCAGCCCTCAAGTGGTTTGTGAATTACAGCAATTTTCCACGTGTGTATTAAAGGAAAGAGTTGGTTTTTTATTGCCCCATTCACCAATGATAAGACTTTGGTCACCTTTTTCACGTGAAAAACTAAAGCAGTTAATTGCATGTAAGCCGTTACTGCTTCTGAAGCTGGACAGCCGCCCTCACTCCTCTTGTGATGGCAGTCTTTTAACTTTCATGTTAACCTGAACTTTTTCTTACTGTTTCAGACTGTCCTTATTTCATTCCTCGGCCACACTCTTTTTGTGCAATGCTCTAACTAGTCTTGGAGATATTTAAGATACTGCTCATTGCAGGTACTTACAGTGTTCAGTAGTCAGTATTCTCAGTGTGTAAGATATGGAGGTTAAAGATCCAGCCCTTGCCTTTAAGGACCTCAAAGGATGTCATGAGAATAAAGGAGTCATCGCAGCTAAGTGAGATAAGCCCAGTGATTGAAGCGTGCACAGTATATTGTGGGAGGGCTGAGAAGGAGCGCCTGACCTGCCTGGGGACTTGGAGAAGGCTTCTCAGAGAATGTGACACCTGAGTTGAGATTTTGAGGTATGAATGGGAGGTGAGGGAGAGGAAGACTGTCGTAGGCATCAGTGTAAGAAGACCACTCCTTGGCATGTGTGGGGGAACCAAGATAGGGAAGCGTAGAATAAAGGGGACGTGAGAAACGAAACTAAGGAAGTAGGCAGAGGATATTTCCTAAAGCAATTTTATATGTTTAAACGTCCTTCAGGATAAACTCTTCATTCTCTGGGACACCATTTAAGGATGATCAGATTTGTATTTTTGAAAGTGTAAGAAGACTACTAGGTTTCTGGCATGATTATGTGGGTAACCTCTATTATTGATCCTTAAGCAGAGGCTGTAGAAAGGGAATTCGTTGGAGAAAGGAATCTGATACCGGAGGAATCTGAAGCGTGGAGGTCAGTTAGGACGCTGTTGCAGTAATCCAGGGAGGTGACGAAAGCCTGCAGTGAGGCAGTGGCCGTGAGTCTGGGGAGGAGGGAGAGGGGTGAGTTTGTGTGGTATTCAGGACAGTTGAATGTGGTAGCTAAGGAAGAGGCCGCAGTCTGAAGTTGACTCCCGTCTCTGCGATCTGGCAACTGGGCGGATGCCTTTCGCTGATAAAGAGGAAGAGGAGGGGCTTCCCTGGTGGCGCAGTGGTTGAGAGTCCGCCTGCCGATGTCGGGGACGCGGGTTCGTGCCCCGGTCCGGGAGGATCCCACGTGCCGCGGAGCGGCTGGGCCCGTGAGCCATGGCCGCTGAGCCTGCGCGTCCGGAGCCTGTGCTCCGCAACGGGAGAGGCCACAACAGTGAGAGGCCTGCATACCGCAAAAAAAAAAAAAAGAATACTCAGAACTCAGCACTTCCTAATTATTTTACTAAATTTTCCTGTTACCCATGCTCTTGAAGTTATTTCCATCTGTCACGCTGTAAGGTGGAAATCCTAGAGAACGGTGGCTCCTTGCATCTCCTCCCAGCTCCACATTCAGTGAGGTCGTATTGGTAGCTTGAAATCTGCCACGGTGGGAGCGTGTATACCCCAGAAACTGGCAGATGCTATAAATCAGGGCTCTCCCGTAGTTGCACATTACCGGCATGCTACTGGTGGCATCCCTAAGTGAACTTACCTTGTTTATTTGTTGTCCGTCTTTCCTTCAGCTCCCTCAGGGTTCCTTGTCCACCTTGTTCATGCTGTGTTCTTAGCCTGTAGAACAGTGCCTGGTACGTTTGGGGCTGTCAGTAACTGTTGAATGAATGGATCCACCAGAGCAGTTGAAAGGGAGGTACAAGGAGAGGCCTGTTTAACTAGCAATAAGGAGAGGCCCACTCTGCAAAGTAAGATAGGGGGAAAATCCTTCACGCCATTCTTCTCACTTGGCCTCCTCATTGTATCGTGCTCCTGGGTGAGTATTTATTTTATGATGGTAAATACTTCTCCAGCATGGCGTAGGGAATGCCAGTTAATGAGCAGTAACGCTCAACCCTGGCTGCATGTAGGAATCACTTAGAGTACTTTCAAAAATACTTTTGATAACCCAGGTACCACTCCCAGACCAAATTAATCAAGAATCTTTAGGGGGGCCTGGGCATCAATATTTTAAGTTCCCCAAGTTATTTTAACGTGAAGCCTGGGTTAAAAACCACTGGATTAGACATTGAGTTAGACCAGATTGGAAGAAGTTTGAGCTTTAGACTGTGAATATTGGAGAGCTGTCATCAACAGGGCTCAAGAAGTGGCTTCATTTAGTAATTTATTTTTTCATTCCACAAACAATGATTGAAGGACTGGGAATACAAAAATGTATAAGATACATGACAGGAAGCTCACAATCTTGTAGGGGAGACACCAAAGACAAGTTTATTGAAGTATTCTAGATGAAAATGTAATGAGGATTCCCTGAAGACTTAGCGGAGAAGATGACCGTTTTGGTCCTGCGTTAAAGGGAGAATCTGGACATGGTACACAGAGGAGGTGTACAGAAGCAGTGGTTGATGGCCGAGGGTTTTCCAGGTGAACGGTGGCGAACGGCCATTTGTAAGTGCCCTGTCTCAACAACTGGTACCACCATGCACAGGGTTACGGACAAAAGAGGCTGTATCTGTCTTGGTTAGACGAGGCATATCCCCAACACATACCACAATAGCACGCATGTAACAGATGCTCCGGTGTTTGATAGGAATGCCATTCTTAGAGGTGACTTGAACAAAGCTGCGGGAGCCATGAGATGTCATAGCTTGTTGAGGCAACTAGGTCTTTGTATAGCTGGCTCGTGTGTTGAGAAGTGTGGGCTTGATCGTGCAGTTAACAGAACCGTGGAAGGATTGCAGATGATCACAGCTGGCAAGGTTTTCAAAGGATACATACGTGCTGCTCTGCCTTGCAGGTTCTTGTTCTGAGGACGCCCTCCCTCCCCTCTCCCCCTTTCCTCTTTCCTCTCCTTCTGCTCTCTCTTTCTCTCCCCCCGCACCCGCTCCACACCACAGACACCTCCCCAGCTGATTCTGATCCTTTTCTGTTCCCACACCCAGGACGGCTAAATGAGAAGTCTCTGAGATCTTTTTTGTCCCTAAAATTATATCATTTATAATGGTAATTTGTGGCATTCTACCAAGTCTGAGCCTGTGTAACTTACGCTATTACTTCATTAATGAGAACTGTGAAATTTGAGGTTCTTCAGCCTTATAAGCAGGAGGATGCGATATGTTATAGCGACTGCAGTTTTACACCAGAATTCCAAGCTCGAATATTTTCCCCTCATATATTCTCTATACTTATATATGTAGGCATAAAAATGTTCACGTTCACGTATTTCACACGTTTTACATGCTACCCTTTTATACTTACGCTCCCTATAAATGTTCTTTGCTTCTATCTGTATTCTCGTTGTGCCCTAATGGTGGTCTCAGTTTTTTCTGGGTTTTTTTTATTACCTTAACATTTAATCGGTCAGTTATTGCTCAATTGTGCTATATTGCAAACACAGCTAGATGATGGAAATACAAAGAGGACACAAACCGTCCTGCCCTCAAGGTAATTGCATTTTAGTAGGGAGACAGACATGCAAACGATTACATGTTACGGGACACATACCACAATAGATGTATGTAGAAGGTAACGAAGTCCTGATGAGGAAGGGAGAGTAATTCCATCAGGGGAACTCAAGGAGAGCTGTCCCAGCAGAGTGATGCCAAGGCAAGGGTGACAGGAACAGAAGGGCATTCCAGGCATAGATGGACACGTGCAAAGGCCCAAAGGCATATCAACGAGGGACTGTGTTGGGGAAATCAAATCACTCACTGTTGAGTGGACCATGAGTGTGGTGGGAAGGAAAAGCCAGATCATAGAGGTTCTCATATGACGCCAGAGTGGCTTAGATCTTGTTCTGAAGGAGGTGAGGGGTGTCATGTAAATATTTTAAGCCAGAATTGTGTTTTTAAAAGGGCACATGGTGGCATGGAAGACTGATTCAAAGGGACAAAACATAGGCAGGGAGACCAGTGAGGAGGCTGTCGTGATAAAGAGCACAGGCTGGACATGTGAACAAGGAGTAGACACGATGGATCCTTAAAGGCCGTGTTAGCAGGATGGAACGGATTGCACGTAAGGGGTGAGGGAGGAAAGGTCTAGAATGATGTAAGCACAGGGATGTAGATGGTGTGGGGTTATTGACTGAGATTTCAGGAAAGTAATCAGCTTGTAGGATTGTGCAGAGGAGAGATGAGTTCAGTTTTGGATAAGCTGGATGCGAGAGGAGGACAGGGCAAGGGATTCAGAAGCATAAATATTTGAAACCAGTTGAGTAGGTGAGAGTACTCAGCACTGTGATGGAGATGTTAACATATACTAAAGGAAGCGGGAGGAAAGAAGACATATTTGTAATTGGGGGAGGAAAATTTCCCCCAGGTTGAGAATCTCTGGATTAGAGAAACGAGGTGGGTTTTTTGCTGTGACAGAGTCACGAATTAAAAACCACAGTAGGAACATTTCAGAATAGTTGTAGGTAATGAAAGGAGGGAGTGCTTGAGAATGGTGTCCCACGGTGCGGAGGTCTAGGAGGAACGAAGACTTGAAAGAGGCCAGGGTCTAATGATTAGATTTGAAAGAAATATTAATGTCTGTTACGCTTTTTATAGTAGCAATGAATGAAAAAAAGAGTCCAAACATCCAACATTAAAAGTAATATTGTGGGAGAAACTTAAATGACATGGAGGAGTGTTTATAACATTAAGTAAAAAGAAAATCAGGAGACAAATCAAAATGTACGTGTGGTGAGGGAGGGACTTTTCACAGGCACAGAAAAAAGCATTCACTGAAATGGTCTCTGGCTCATTGGGAGACAGTTGATTTTAATTTTCTTCTTTGTGCTTTTCTGTATCTCCTCAATTTTTATAATGAACATGTATCACTTTGGTAATTAAAACATTACATTAAGCAATTAGGGAATACAGAGGTGACAGTGCAGCCACTAAAATATTTTAAAACAATATTTAATATAGGGAAGTTTTCAGAATACAGTTGATAAGGCAAGATAAACTATATTTCCTAGGGTCCATGTTTTAAATTTAAAAATATGTATTTTTATATCTATGAATGGAAAAAAGGGAACTAGTAAGTGTTAAGAGTACTTATTCCCAGGGTGTAACACTGTGGGCAGTTTATCTTTGCTTGTATGTTTCCACGTTTCCAAATCTTCCATAATTAGCATGCTGAGTAGTATAGGGTAGTGGTTAGGAACAGAGTCTGTGAAGCGATAAGGCTCCAGCTTGAATCTTGTCTCTGTCCCCTGAGAGCTGTGGGACCTTGGCTGAGTTATTTCACTCCTCTGTGCCCTGGTCTCCCCACTGTGAAACGCGGTAGTGATGATAACTCCCTCACAGGTTTGTTGTGAGGATTGCCCCTGCGTATAGGTAAAGTTCTTAGGACAGTGCCTGACGCTTAGGAAGCAACGACGCATGTTAGCTGTACTTATTATTACTACTATTACTTTTATCATCAGAAAAACAAACTTTTAAGAATTAAGAATTCAGAAGTTGTTGGTAGCCTAATAACGAGCAGTTTCAGGGGCTGGTTGGATAGAAGCTGAATTTCAGTCGGTTGAAAGGAGAAAAGAAAGTAACACAGCAAAATACAGACTGCACCATAGTAGCTTATATGGGAGCACTTTGGTCTTGGGTTTGCACCCATGTAGTTTTATTTGATTTGACATAATCTTGATTCTGATGTACTCTTTATTTTTTAAAACTAAGTGAGAGAGGCAGACAGAACAAGTTTATTGGTGTGATTGACGAAACCTGTAAAGTTGATCAGATTACTCTAGAGCCTAATGTCCCACCTTTGCTATGTTTGTTAACTTTCATAAAGGGGCAGTGGCTTTATAAAGATAGCAATCAGAAATATGATAATAAAATATTATAATTCAACATCAATTCATTGATCCTAATAATAGCTACATTTCTTTTTCTTTTGGTAATTTTATTCTTTTTTTTTTTTAATTTTTATTTTTGGCTGCGTTGGGTCTTCGTTGCTGCGCACGGGCTTTCTCTAGTTGTGGCGAGTGGCAGGCTCCTCTTCGTTGCGGTGCGCGGGCTTCTCTTGTTGCGGAGCACGGGCTCTAGAGCGCAGCCTCAGTAGTTGTGGCGCGCGGGCTTAGTTGCTCCGCGGCATGTGGGATCTTCCCGGACCAGGGATCGAACCGGTGTCCCCTGCATTGGCAGGCAGATTCTCAACCACCGGGCAAATCCAATAGCTACATTTCTTTTTCTTACTATGTGAAAACCTAACATCAGAACACTCTGCTCTTGTTCTATGTCATAAAATAAAAATTTTGGCTAAGATGAAACCTTACCAAGGTAGTTTTACAGCATGTGCATTACTTTCTTTCATTTGCCTCATCCACAGAAGGAACTCAAAAAGTGGGATCAGTTTGAAGATGTTTTGGAGGAGAGGAGGCATGTCAGTGACCTGAAATTTGCCATGAAATGCTACACACCTCTTGTCTACAAGGGAATTACTCCTTGCAAGCCAAGTGAGATTAAATGTAGTGTTCTCAATTCTGAAGAGATTCATTATGTCATTAAACAGGTAAGTGATTCCCTCTTCAGCCATAGCCAGATTTGTTCATTGTCAGCAAGTTCTCTTCTTGAGTCTATGAATTTATTTTGCTATTTTTAATGTATCTTTTTAGATTTTGCTGTATTCAGCACATTCATCAAATGTTTATTGTACCCATAATGCATCTTAGCCCCTTTGCTAGACATGCTGCCTAATAGCTAGTTGAGCAGCGTTCTTGACCTCATAAGTGTATAGTCTAATAGGGAATGATGACAGTTGTGCCGGCAATTACAGTGAAATATGATACAAGACATGCTAATGGGAGGCCAGTGTACAGGGGCATTAATTAGTTATAAGAGCAACTAATTTTGTGTAGGGAGTTAGAGAAGTGATTTTATAAATGAGGCCTGAAAGATGTTTGGGGGTTTTCCAGGTGAAGTGGGTGAAGAAGAGTGTTCCTAGCAGGGCAAATAACTTTTTCCCTGTGGTTTTCAAACCTCGTGGCACATTAAAATTATTCGGGGAGGGGCTTCCCTGGTGGCACAGTGGTTAAGAATCCGCCTGCCAATGCAGGGGACACGGGTTTGAGCCCTGGTCTGGGAAGATCCCACATGCCACGAAGCAGCTGGGCCGGTGCACTACAGCTAGTGAGCCTGCGAGCCACAACTACTGAGCCCGCGTGCCACAACTACTGAAGCCCGCGCACCTAGAGCCCGTGCTCCACAACAAGAGAAGCCACCGCAATGAGACGCCCGTGCACCGCAGCGAAGGGTAGCCCCCACTCACCGCAACTAGAGAAAGCCCGCACACAGCAATGAAGACCCAACACAGCCAAAAATAAAATAAATAGATTTTTTTAAAAAAAGAACGTTTAAAAAAAAAATTATTCTGGGAGCTTTTAAAAATCCCTGTGCCTACGTCTCACCCTCATACCAATTAAATCATAATGTCAGGAGTGAGAAACCAAGCATCCGAAGTTTTTTAAAAGCCCAGTCAATTCCAAAGTGTGGTGAGATTTGGGAACCACCAGCTTATTTTAAGGCGAAGAGCGCATGTGTGTTCGTGGTATTGAGAGGTGTTCAGTGGAACCAAGACTGAAGAGAGCAGAGGAGGGTGATGACAGGAACTGGGCTGGAGAGGAGAGCAGGCCACGTCGCGAAGGGCTTTGTGAACCGTCTGAAGGAATTGGATTTATCCTACACACAGTGCAAAGCCCTGGAAGGGGTTCAGGTCGCGGTGTGACGTGATCAGTTTATGTTTTAGAAACACCGTTGTGCTGAAGGAGGCGGGAAGGCTGTGTGGCGCTCCTGCAGCAATCCCTTTGTAGGCTCGTAGCTGCCTGGACTGGTAAGTGCTTATAGAAACAGAGAAACGGTCAGATTTAAGAAATGACCAGTTGGGTGAATGAAGTGAAGGAAAGGAAGAATCAAGGCTGATAGAGCCATTCACTGAGATGGGGACTTAGAAGAGGGCTTAGGAGAGAAGCCGTGCTCTGTTTTGCACACGTCATTTGAGGACATCCAGATAGAGGTCCTTGGCAGGCATGACCGGAGCTCCCCGACGGCGGGCTCTTCTATCATATCGTGCTCCTGTGCCTTGAGGTTCACAGAGAGATCCTGCTTCTTTGACTTTTCACTGGAGGTTAGTCAGGTTTGTGGCCTTGGGAAGATTCTTCATTTTGCAGCGGCACTGGCGTTGGGGGCTGCGTCGCACGGCTTGCGGGATATTAGTTCCCTGACCAGGGATGGAACCCAGGCCCAGACAGTGACAGCGTGGTGTCCTAGCCACTGGACAGGGATGGAACCCGGGCCCAGACAGTGACAGCGTGGTGTCCTAGCCACTGGACAGGGATGGAACCCGGGCCCAGACACTGACAGCGCGGTGTCCTCGCCACTGGAACAGGGATGGAACCCGGGCCCCAGACACCGACAGCGTGGTGTCCTAGCCGCTGGACCAGGGACGGAACCCGGGCCCAGACACTGACAGTGCGGAGCCCTAGCCACTGGACCACCGGGGAGCTCCCAGGAAAATTATGTGTTATCTTTATTATTTGCTGTCTCTTTTATTCTGATTCGGACATATGACCTATGCTCTTATTCGTAGTGTTGTGATCTATCTTGGGGAATCTATTAATCTTGTCTGACTGAACTTATTTAATAAGTGAAGTCAAGTTCTCTCTCTCTCTTTTTTAAATTGCTGTATTTCTGGTGCCTAGCACATAGTACATATTCAATAAATATTTCTTGAATTAATGAATGGAAAAAAAATACTTTGGTCCTATCCCCAGAGATTCTGGTGTAATTGGTCTAGGTTAGGACCCAGGCATTTCTCTTTTCTTCTTCTTCTTTTTTTTTTGTTTCCCCATGTAATTCTAATGCACAGCCAGGTTAAGGGTGACTGATTTAAGCCAGTGTTTTTCAGACCTGAACGTACTGTTGAGAAAAATCATATAATCAAGGTAGATGGGAGTTATTATAAATGCTTGATTACACAGCACACCTGGGCCCTCTTTGTTACCCAGTCATCGATTGTTTCCCTAGGAAACTCCCGTTCTCCAAAATGGCAGTTTCAGTTGCCCCATTCTCCTTGAACCTCCAACCCTACCTTCTCCACTTACTCTGAACAGCTGACTTTTCTTCCTACTTCACAAAGAAAATTTAAGCCATTATATAAGTGAGAGCTGTTTCAGCTCTCTGAGATCAGGCTCCTAATTTACCTGCTTCTAACACCCGTGATTTTCTTCTTCCCTCCTACTAGAATGGAACAGGGATCCCCTTCTGTTCGAGTTTAATCCCTACCCTACTCCTTTGCTCCGAATTCCACCTCCCCCCTCCTCCTCGGGAACTTTGCCTGTCGTCTGTCCCCTCAGTTGTCTCAACTTCTTCCTGTTATCAGCTCTTTACCATCAGCATTTAACATGCTCACTTCTCTTCCTACTTAATTAGACTTGCTTTGACCACATTCCTTCTCTACTTACTAAGCATCTCTTCCTTTCCCACTTCTGCTCTGCTCTTTGAAGAAGTTGGCTGTGTTTTCTATGCTTGTTGCCCTACTTTCTCACCCTTCATGTACCGCTCAGCTCACTGGAATCTGATTTCCAAGCCCCTGTAGGAGCTCTTCCCAAGATGGTGAATGACCTCCTTCTTCCTCGTGGCAGAAATCAACCTCATTCAAATCCTGGATAGCTTTTGGTACACGCGCTCTCCTTTCCAGGACACCACACTCTCCCACTTACCCACCACATCTTTTTGATTATTTCCCAGTTGTCTTCATGGGCTTCTCTTCCTTTTCTGTCTCTTTAAATGCTGCAGTTCCTCAAGATTTTGTTCTAGCCCCTTCTTACCTACCCACTCACTGGGAGTTTTATTTATTGCCAGAATTTTAAGTACCTTCCTTATGCTAATATCTCCGTATTATAATATTACTATATAAAAATAATATATTACCATAAGTAATATAGATAATTAGTATCTATTGCTTCAGCCCAGATCTCTTTTGAGTTTCATACATATATTTTTACAGTTTATTGGGTATCCACTTGGAAATTCCAGAAGCACTCCGAAAGCATTCAAGATGTCTACATCAAAGTCTTGGATCCACCGCACCCCTGTACTGTGTGTATTCCCCCCTCCCACCCAGATTGTCCTGTCTCCAAGAATGCCCCCCCGACATATGCTAGTTGCTCAAACCAAAAATCTGGATGCCGTCTTCAGCTTCTTACTTTCCTCTCACACGCTCCCAGGCACTAAGAGCTACTGACGTGCTCTGCTGCAAATGATGTACCCTCCTAAAATAGCACTGGTCTACCTCTGTCCATCCCTGCCGCCACTTCTCCAGCTGAGGCTGCCTTTATCTCGCAGAGTGCAGTAGCAGCCATTGAAGGGGCTTTAGCCAAGGAAGGATGTGATGACTTCTGCGTTTAAGAGACTGCTCAGGCTTGTGACATGGAGAAGAGACTGAAGAGGGACATCACTGGGGACAAGGAGTTGTAAGACCGCTGCTTCTCTCAGGTTTCCAGGGAGAGGGGTCTATAGGGACAGCACATCAGTCGGGCAAATGAGAAGCCCAGGTGCACAGAATAAGAGGCCAGGCCATTGTCTTCTTCTCTGCTTTCCTCCAGTGCCTTCTGAACAAACCGGCCTTTTCGCCTGTGTTCTTCACCTGTCCAAGTCCTTCCTGTCCCCAGGGGTCTTGGCTTTCCCACTCCGCAGCCTTCTCAACTGGCTCCAACTGGCATGAGCATTTTCTGTCTCGAGGAGGGTCCTCTCCTGGCAATGTATTCTTTCTTTTTAATGCTCCAGTTCTCTCTTTCCCTTCTGATCCTGATTCCTCAGATGTATAGGCTGTGCGACTTCCCTGGTGGTGCAGTGGTGAAGAATCTGCCTGCCAATGCAGGGGACACAGGTTTGATCCCTGCTCAGAGAAGATCTCACATGCTGCAGAGCAACTAAGCCTGTGCGCCACAACTACTGAGCCTGCACTGTGGACCCCGCGAGCCACAACTACTGAGCCTGCGTGCCTAGAGCCCATGCTCCGCAACAAGAGAAGCCACCGCAATGAGAAGCCCGTGCACCGCAAGAACGAGCAGCCCCCGCTCGCCACAACTAGAGAAAGCCCGTGCGCAGCAACGAAGACCCAACGCAGCCAAAAATCAATCAGTCAAATAAATAAATTAAAAAAAAAAACAGCTGCAACAATGTACTGAAAGTAACTAATAAGTGTATGCTCTCAGACACTAGATCTTGAGCAACAACTTATTTTAGAGAATTTGGATGTAAGCTTAAACTATATCAATTTAAATTAAGAAGAGAACATACCATTTTGAGTTATATAATAACATCGGTCCATTTGGAACTGGTCCTACTGATTTGAGCAAAAAGAATTTTGACTTTTTTTTTTTCCAGAAATTTATCCCTGCTTTCCCTTTTCTTGTAGCTTTCCAGGGAGTCCCTTCAATCTGCCGAGGTCCTGCGAGAGGAAGCCTGTGGCATCCTGGATGAAATGAACCACAAACTGCGTCTGGGAGCCATTCGGTTCTGTGCCTTTGCCCTGAGTAAAATATTTAAACAAATTTTCTCGAAAGTGTGTGTAAATGAAGAAGGTATTCAGAAAGTGAGTATTGCTTGTAGAAAAGCAATCTCTTCTTCAATCCCTCACAATTTATTCAACTCAAAGGCATCCCGCTTTGCACTAGAGGAGCGGGCCCTGGTTAGCAGGTGGCATCCAGCCTGAGCAGAAAAGACTCCGCCTCTCTGCAGGGTGTTTTTTCCTTTTACCTTCAGATCTGCAGGCTTCAGACAAACTAACTTAGTCACTTAGTTACAGACTTTACAGACTAAGCTAATGTCAGATGTTCATAGAGTTACAGAAGTCGTACAAAGAAGTTCTATATATTCTTCACCAAGACTCCCCTACAGCATGTTCTCTTTCCTTTCCTCACACACCTTTCTGGTGTGTTTTCCCTATAAACAAGGACATTCTCTTATGGTGTAATTATCAAAATAAGCAAATTAACATTGACACAGTGCTGGTAATACAGATGTTATTCATGTTTCACCAGCTGTCCCAGCTGTGTCCTGTATCGGCAAAAGAAAGTCCTGCATCATGTGTTTCAGTCAGCTCCCATATCTCTTTAGACTCTTTTAATCTAGAACAATTACTTAGGCCTTGTTTGTGTTTCATGATATTACTTTTGAAGAAATCAGGCCAGTTATATTCTAGTGTCCCTTGATTTGGGTTTGAGATGTTTTCTCGATTAGGCTCAGGTTGTGTCCTTGTCAGTGTATCAGCCCAGAAGCACGTGGCCTCCGTTTGCCTGTTCCTGGTGATGGTCACGTTCGTCACTTGGCTGCCGTGCTCTTCGCCAGGCTCTTCGCCCCTGTAGAGTTACTCTTTGTGCCCCTGTAATTAATAAGTATCTTGGGACAAGAGACTTGAAGGATGCTTCAGTACCCTGTTTTTCATCATACTTTCCTCCACGTGTTTTTACAGCCACTGATGTTTTTTGCTTGAATCAGTTATTACTCTTATGATTGCCAAATGATTTTTCTAATTCTGTCACTCCTGTCATTTAATTGTTTACTTTTTTCTGAAAGTAAGAGCTTTCCCTATGAAGATTATTTTTATTCATTTGTTTTTAATATCTTTTTTCTCTTACTAGGAAGCTCTTACCTTCACCGGCCTTCCTCCTCATACCTTTTAATGCTTTGTTTTTATTCAGTCATTTACTTTGCGTCCAAGTATTTCTTCCTGCTGTGACTGATTTCTAGATTGCTGACTTACGTCTGCATCTCTGTCGGAGAACGTTTGATACAGTGTTGGGAACGGGGGATGTTGCTGGCTATGTCTTGTTTGTCGGTAGGTTATGTATTTAGATTTCAGGAAAACAGACACACGTTGACACAGTGGGTATTTTTGAAACTGACAGCCCGAGGAATGGATCGGGAAGCTCGGATGCATCCCTCCCTGCTACAAGGCGCCCACTCTCCCTGACAGTGAACCTAGTGCATAAATAGAGAAATACCATTCCTTTCCTTGGTCCTAACAATTTGTAATTTTTTTTTAATCTCCCTGAGAGAAGTTTTGTTTTCTCTTCCTACAAACTACCAGTCAGTCTAGCGCAGTGGCTGACAGTTGACTTTTTAATTCAGACCGACAGATCCAGTCCTAGCTCCACCGTGTATTAGAGGCATGACTATGTCACAAATGAGGAAGTTAAGGCTTAGGCCTTATGTACAAATACGTGGTATTAAACAATGCATGTAAAATGCTTAATATTGCTTCTCAGCTAATGCGTGTTAGTGATCATCACCATTATTATTATGATCCGTAAAATTTATTTTTGCTGTCCTTGCGTTATGGGAGATTGTTTAACTAGAACTCTGAAATAAGTTCTGTGCACGTGGTCGGGAGACAGAAAAGCATTACTCGCATTCCCTCCATGCATACGCACATTCTTCCGTTTTCTGATTTAAGACACGATTTTAATAATACGAAAGCTGAAATTATTCAAAGTGTAACATTTGTTTTAAAGCTACAGCGAGCCATCCAGGAGCATCCTGTTGTTCTGTTGCCCAGTCATCGAAGTTACATTGACTTTCTGATGCTGTCTTTTCTCTTATACAACTACGACTTACCTGTGCCGGTCATAGCAGCAGGAATGGGTATGCATTGGTTTTCTCCCTTTTTTTGATTATAAAAATTAAGGCATTCACGGGAATGATTTTAACAGTGCCGAGGTTATTTGAAGAAAATGATGAGAATAGCTTCTCCCTTCTTTCTTTCTTTCTTTTATTTATTTATTTATTTATTTATTTATTTTTGGCTGTGTTGGGTCTTGGTTGCTGTGCGCGGGCTTTCTCTAGTTGGGGTGAGTGGGGGCTGCTCTTTGTTGCGGTGCGCAGGCTTCTCATGGCGGTGGCTTCTCTTGTTGCAGGGCACAGGCTGTAGGCACGCGAGCTTCAGTAGTTGTGGCAGGCAGGCTCAGTAGTTGTGGCGCACGGGCTTAGCTGCTCCGCGGCACGTGGGATCTTCCCAGACAAGGGCTCCAACCCATGTCCCCTGCATTGGCAGGTGGATTCCCAACCACTGTGCCACCAGGGAAGTCCCTCTCCCTTCTTTCTGCAAGTCCCAGTGTTTAATAGGTTGGATTCTGTCCTCTGCACGGTGCTTTACTGTGCCTACCCAGACATCAGCAAGCATATATGCACATAGGGTTTTTGGTTCAGGTTGAAAAATGAGATTATACGACCTGGATGTATTACCTGCTGTTGTTATTTTTATTTGGTAATATATCAGTGGCTATCTCTGTAGGTCAATAAATAGATCTAAATTCTTATAATGTGTTTTTCAATTGTGGTAAAATGCACAAAACATAAAATTTACCATCTTCAGCAGTTTTTAGTGCACATTCAGTAGAATTAAGTTCACATTGTTGTACTGTCATCCATCCACAGAAGTCTTTTCACCTTGCAAAACTGAAATTCTGTCCCCATTAAACACTTAACTCCTCATTCTGTTCTCCCTCCAGCCCCTGGCACCCAGCACTCTCCTTTCTATTTCTGTGAGTCTGACGGCTCCAGATACCTCTGTAAATGGAGTCAAACAGGATTTGTCCTTCTGTTGCTGGCTTATTTCACTCAGCGTAACGTCCTCAGGGTTCATCCATATTGTAGTGTCTGTTGGAATTTTCCCTTTTTTAAGGCTGACTAATATTCCACTGTGTGTATATACCATATTTTGTTGATGCATTGATCCATCCCTGGACACCTGGGTTGCTTCCACTTTCTGGCTCTTGTGATTAGTGCTGCAGTGAGCATAGGTGAACAAATACCTGTTTGAGTCTCTGCTTTCAGTTCTTCCAGGTATACACCCAGAAGTAGAATTGCTGGGTTAGATGGTAATTTTATTTTTAATTTTTTGAGGAACTGCCATACTGTTTTCCACACGCAGTCACTGCACCATGTCACACTCCCACCAGCAGGGCACAAGGGTTCAGTTTCTCCACATCCTCTCCAACACTTGTTATTTTCTGTTTTTTTTTAGGTTTTTTGTTTTTCTGTTTTTAATAATAGCCACCCTAATGGGTGTGAAGTGGCAGCTCATCGTACGCTTGATTTGCATTTCCCTGGTGATTAGTGATGTTGAGCATCTTTTCATGTGCTTGTTGGCCAATTCTATATCTCCTTCAGAGGAGTATTCAAGTCCTTTTGGTTGTTTGTTTTCTTTGTTGTTGAATTGAAGGAGTTCTTTATATGTTCTGGATATTAACCCCTTATCAGATATGTGATTTGTAAATATTGTCTCCCACTTCACTCTGTTGATTGTATCATTTGATGAGCAGAAGTTTTTAATTTTGGTATACAGTAGGCCCTCTGTATCCACGGGTTCCGCATGGATTCAAGCAACCATTGATCAAAAATATTCAGGAAAAAAAACTCCAGAAAGTTCCAAAAAGCAATACTTGAATTTGCCATTCACAGGAAACTATTTACATAGCAGTTACATTGTATTTACAACTGTTTACATAGCAATTGTATTAGGAATTATAAGTAATCTGGAGATGATTTAACGTGTATGAGGATGTGCTAGGTGATATACAAATACACTGCCCTTTTATATAAAGGACTCGAACATCCAGGTGTTTTGGTCCATGGAGAGTCCTGGAACTAATGCCCCACAGACTTCCCCCCAACCCCAGGGACAGCTGTAGTCCAGTTTATCTGTTGTTTCTTTTATCTTCTGTGCTTTCGGTGTCATATCCAAGAAATTATTGCCAAATCCAGTGTCATGAAGTTTTTCCCCTATATTTTCTTCTAAGAGTTTTATTGTCTTGGGTCTTATATTTAGGTCCTTGATCCATTTTGAGTTAATCTTTGTATGTGGTGTGATTTTTTTTTGGTAAGGTTCCAACTTCATGTCTAACATTTTTACTGCTATATGATATTCAGGAGTGTATATCATAATGTGGTAGTTTTGCTGTTACAAACAAGCTTTCAATATATTTTCATATTAGTGCTTTTATTTCTGTAGGATTGATTCCAAAAAAGTAGGATTGCTAAGGCAAATAAGTTGTTTATCACCTCCTTTATAAGCTAGACAGGAAAGCTGGGGTTCAAGCCTGCACCTTTGCTAATGGACACAGTAAACAGTAAAGTAGAAACTGCCGGGACCTTAAGCACTTTGAAAGCATTTCCATCTATATAGACGCGTGAGGAAGTTATTTGAAAATTAGGGAAAAATGGAAAGAACTGTTTTAAAACAGATAGTAGAACTCTTTCTCTCATTCTGGACTTGCTTTTCTTTTCTAATCTGTGCCACTAAAAGAAGAGTGGTATTTTCACCTGATGGTTAAAAAGGAAAGGTGAGAGCTAGTTTGGCCTGACTGTGCAGAGCAGGGAGGATATATGTTGATCTGTCACTGAGGTCAGCGGCACTGCTGACTAGGGAAGTTGGCATGATGGCATAGTTGAGGCTGTCCCATTGCCTGCTGCTGCCCCACCTCTAGCTGCTCTGGTTGTAAATGCAGAGGTGCATGGGGAGTGGGGTGCACAAGGTAACCTCCCAGCCAGCACCTGCCGACAGAGTCCCTTCTTTCCTTAATTCCATTAGATGCTTCTTCTTAAGATTAGGGGTGTCTTACTTACATGAAATCTATCTTAATAGAATCTGAGTTGAGATATTCATAGAAAGCTTCAAGGTCTGCAAATCAACATTAACCGTTGTTTCTTTCGTAGACTTCCTAGGAATGAAGATGGTTGGTGAGCTGCTGCGAATGTCGGGGGCGTTCTTCATGCGGCGGACCTTCGGTGGCGATCAGCTCTACTGGGCGGTGTTCTCTGAATATGTGAAAACTATGTTACGGGTAATGCAAATAATTACCGACTACTTGCAAGCTGTGTTTTCTTTTCACTGAAGTTTGCTCTAAGATCTTACTTAAATTCGTGACTTTTTCTTCTTTTTTTGTTTTTTCTTTCGTTGCAATAGAGACTTTTTTAATATAAATTTATTTAGTTAGTTATTTTTGGCTGCGTTGGGTTTTCGTTGCTGCGCCTGGGCCTTCTTTTTAGTTGCGGCGAGCGGGGGCTGCTCTTCGTTGCGGTGCGCGGGCTTCTCGTTGCAGTGGCTTCTCTCATCGCAGAGCACGGGCTGTAGGCGTGCGGGCTTCAGTAGTTGTGCCTCACGGGCTGTAGAGCGCAGGCTCAGTAGTTACAGCACACGGGCTTAGTTGCTGCGCGGCATGTGGGATCTTCCCGGACCAGGGCTCGAACCTGTGTCCCCTGCATTGGCAGGCGGATTCTTATCCACTGCGCCACCAGGGAAGCCCTAAATTCGTAACTTCTGAATGGACTGCTTAGCTGGTTTCTCCCCCTCGAGGAATGTGCATAACCTCCGCAATCTGTTTCCTCTCTGTGACTCTCTTGTCTAAGTTTCACTGTGAGCAGTGTTTGCTCGGAGGGCTGGGGAGGGAACTCAGGAAAAGGAATCAAAAGAAGCATTTATCACTTTGAGAGTAGGCAATGGGTTTTGTGTTTGTTTTGTTGGTTTGTGTTTTCTCTTTACAGAATGGTTATGCTCCTGTTGAATTTTTCCTCGAAGGGACAAGAAGCCGCTCCGCCAAGACACTGACTCCAAAATTTGGTAGGTTCCTTACAGACTGAAGGAAAAACACAAACCCAGAGGCTTCAGGCGTGGTGTCATCGTAGCTGCTAAATAGAACTTGACACGTTTTTTGCAAGATGTTCTTTACTTCATAAGTGTAACTGTTTCTTTAAGGTCAACTGTTTATATTTATGGGCTTGGTGTATAATGTATACTTCTGGTATCTTCCTGCGGCCTTGTTTGCTTTCCTTTTCAGTATGTTTGAACGGTCATTTCTCCGCACGTTTACAGGTCTTCTGAATATTGTGATGGAACCGTTTTTTAAAAGAGAAGTTTTTGATACCTACCTTGTTCCAATCAGCATCAGTTACGATAGGATATTGGAAGAAACTCTGTATGCGTATGAGCTCCTAGGGGTTCCTAAGCCGAAAGAATCTACAACTGTACGTAAAGGAGAGCCAAGCTTGATCGTACTGGAATTTAAAGAAATTAAATTTCTTTAAATTTATATTTATTTATGATGTACTTTATACACCAACTGATTTCTGAATGTATTCCTGTTTTCTTTTCCCCTGTTGTGATACTCTCAGGGATTGTTGAAAGCCAGGAGGATTCTCTCTGAAAAGTTTGGAAACATTCATGTGTACTTCGGAGACCCTGTGTCACTTCGATCTCTGGCAGCTGGGAGGATGGGTCGGAGCCCATATAACTTGGTTCCAAGGTGCAAGGCCTGTGTTTTCATAACTGACGTAGAAACAAGGATGAATATCTGAAAGTGTAAACTGTGATTCTTGAGTTGACCACTTCTAGTACTGAAACTTGGTTATCTGAGATCACACCCCGGAGAAGCAGAAAGCTTCAATTAATATGTTCGCCGGACACTTAACTGCAGGCTATATACATTAAACGTGCAAAGCCAGACAGTGCTCAAACAAACAAAACAAAACACAGAACCCATTGCCTGCTCTCAAAGTAATAGATGCTTCTTTTGATTCCTTCTCCCCAGGCTCCCTCCCTAGTACCCTGCTGACTTAAAAGTGTGAAGAAGTAAGCCGTTGTTAACAAGTGCGTGTATGGGAATTGTTGAGCACTATTGGTAGGCCAGCCAAAGTATCTACTAAGTATTGTTTTTGATCCTAGAAAGGATTGCTTAATAATAACGAATGGGAGTGAGTCCCTGTTCTCAAGAAGGTTATAGTTTTGTGGGCAAGGAAATGTGTTAGCTTCTTTCAGCATGCAGGTACAGATACACATTTGGGTTTTCTTAATGTAGAGAAATACACCCGCAGGAGTAAAGGAGACGAATCGCCTGCCCAGCCAGGCTTCCGTGACTGCAGCATCGTTCATAATTTATCTGTAGCGCCAGTGGTCCCACGGCAGCCGGCAGCCTCGCTCGCAGCTTCATCAGCTGTCAGAGGCAGATGTTAGCTTTCTGCAGCCACAAGCTTTCACTTGGTCCATCTCGAATTGGCCAGTTGTATCCATTACCAGGGAGTCCTCATTGGCTACAGCTTTCACGCTAAGCCACCTTACGTGCCTGCTGTTAGGTCCTATGCATATATCCTTGCTCCAGCCAGCTCTGGGTAGGTTCTGGATATCATCTGACTCAACGCTGGGTGATCCACGCATGAGGACTCTGTCGGGTAAGGACCGAGACAGTGCCTAGCAGGTGCCCTGAAGCTTCTCAGAAGGGCGGTGTAGCAGTCAGGCCAACGGTACAGCCTGTCGGTACAGGCATGAGCAGTTGCCATACATATCATATCATCACCTGTTAGGTGTGTTCTACAAGAGACATGTTCAAAGTCCTGTGGATTCTCAGGAAACAGAGCAGTTCAGTCCGCGGGAGGGGGCATCGGTTTTCACAGAAGAAGCGATATAGCCCACTGACAAAGCAGCAGCAACTGTTTTTTGTCTGTTTGCTTTGGCCTGGAACCAGGGATAATAGAACCAACCCTCTTGCCTTGAGTATTTTTAATCACCTCAGAGCATAGCCCAGAGACGAATGGACAGATCCCACTCTAGTAAAGTGAAAGTATATTTTTGCAGCGTGACCTGAGAGAGTTCAGTTGGCAGAAAGTATGAGAAACCTTCTAAAGGGTCTGTCTTCTCCCATTCCCTTCTCCACTCACATTGTCTAAGTAGCAGAACTGTAATTGGTTGTTCTGTATTCTTCCTTTTAGATATATTCCTCAGAAACAGTCGGAGGACATGCATGCCTTTGTCACTGAAGTTGCCTACAAAATGCAACTCCTGCAAATTCAAAACCTGGTTCTGAGCCCGTGGCCACTAATAGTTGCTGTTCTGCTTCAGAACCGGCCATCCATGGACTTTGATGCCCTATTGGAAAAGACTTTATGGCTGAAAGGCTTAGCCCAGGCCTTCGGGGGGTTTCTCACTTGGCCTGGTATGTATGTGGGACATATGTGGTGATAATGCTTGCTTTTTTTATTTCTTAATTTGGAAAAGTTGTAGCCTAGACGTGAAAAAAAACCCATATAAAACTTTAAGCAAAGCGTTGCTCAGGGAAAGCAAGCCTAATCTGTTTTTATCACTCTAGGACATTGAACGTAGCATATCAATTATTTGAGAATAATTGTTTACACGTCATTTCTCCCTAGGAGGCTCTGAGTAGACAGAGGACCAGAACACCCTCCCTTGCTTCCTAGCAGAGTGGAGAATAAATAATGACTCTCTGTGCTCCACATATTCTTCCCTCTACACCCACCTCTTTCATTTTTTTCTTTTAAATTTTTTTTTTAATTTTTATTTATTTTATTTTTGGCTGCGTTGGGTCTTCGTTGCTGCATGCGGGCTTTCTCTGGTTGCGGCGAGCGGAGGCTACCCTTCGTTGTGTGTGGGCTTCTCATTCTGGTGGCTTCTCTTGTTGCGGAGCACGGGCTCTAAACTCGCGGGCTTTAGAGCGCAGGCTCAGTAGTTGTGGCGCACGGGCTTAGTCACTCCACGGCGTGTGGGATCTTCCCGGACCAGAGCTCAAACCTGTGTCCCCTGCATTGGCAGGTGGATTCTCAACCACTGTGCCACCAGGGAAGCCCCTACACCCACCTCTTTCTACCATATTATATTTGCAACCCATTTGCCTCACTGGATTATAAGAATTAAAGGGCTGGTCTTGGAGAACTGTATACAATTCTCTGATAATAACAACTTTGTAGAAACCTCATTGGAGTTATGAAGACTATGCCGGGAGTTTGGGATGTATATGACAATAGCTTAAGTTGTTTTCAATCTCTGATTTAAAATTGTAGACACTACAATTGGAAATGCAGTCTTTTTAAGACCGGATAATTATTTATAGTCAAGTATTTACTGTCCACTCATTAAACCCATACTGAGTACCTAGTGGGTGCTGGGAGCTCCCAGGGGTACAAAGATGAACTAGATGCAACCCTTGTTCTGGAGGTTCTGCTGGTGTGTAGAAGACAGGGTGGGTAGTAATGTGTAAACTAGTAGAGAGGGCTCAGTGACTTAAAGACAAAGAGCTACGGACAGATTGCTGGGGCTTACTGAGACTGCTGTGTAGGAAAGGGCCCACACGCAGGGAAGATTTCATAGAAGTTACTTGAGCCCATCTTGGTGGGATGGTAGGAGCTCTTCAGGAAGACAGATGGGAGAGGAGCGTTGTTAATGTAAGGATCAAGAAACATGCGATGGTGGGTGTGACAGCCCCGGGCATCCCTTGACCTGCTGGCGGTTGGTAACATTGGCTCTGGGAAGGGAGTGATGTAGGTGGAGATGTGGACAGAGGCTGGATCATAGAGGCCCGCTGCCTGGGGATCTAGACTGGAGTCTGTAGGTCACAGGACGCAGACGTGGGTTTTAGGCAGGGAAGTGTGAGGGATTGGCCTTTAGCAAGCAGCCCGGTGTCACGTTTTTTGTTTTTTTTTTAATAGGGTGGTATGTTTTTGTTCTTTTATTTTGGCTGCACTGAGTCTTAGTTGCGGCATGCAGGGTCTTAGTTGCGGCTCCCGTGCTCGGTAGTTGTGGCGCACGGGCTTAGTTTCCCCGTGGCATGCGGGATCTGGTTCCCCGACCGGGAATCGGACCCAGGGCCCCTGCATTGGGAGCATGGAGTTTTACCCACTGGACCCCCAGGGAAGCCCCCTGATGTCAGTTTTAAAGATGGACCACAGTGGGGAGAAACTGGAGGCAGGGAGACAATCGAGCAGGTTGCCGTGCGTAGATAAGAACTCAGGAAGCCAAGGCAGGCAGCGGCAGAGGGCGGTGTGGCTGAGAGAGGCCGGGAGGAATTGCCAACAGGAGTGCCGGCCAGTTGAGTGTTGGTCACCGGGAGGGAAGTAAAGATGAATCCGAATCCCAGTATTGTTAACGGTCTGATGGGAAGCAAAGGACATGTGGACTGCAATACAAGGCAGAAAGGCGTGAAAGACGAATGTTTGGCCCAGAACCGTGTGAAAGCAGAGGCACCTGTCTTTCTAAGGTGTTGGTTTTTCAAGAGGGGATAACTGTGTGGCCAGTTCACAGCGAAAAGTACGTGTGCAGCTGCCACGACAACTCCAGTCGTTACAAAGTGAGAGCCGCTTGGTATCCAAGTACCAGAAGTCATGTAGTTATCGAACACTATTCCTAATCTAGCACATGGCATGTATATTCGGTTCCTTTTTGCTTTTTTACCCAGATGATCCCATATATTCTTAAGCATTCTGTCTAGGCCTTTTTGTGATACACATATCATTATATTGTACGGGTAAGATAAACCATCTTGTATTACATGTACGATGTCATGTGCTGCATCCTTACCTCGAGCAAGCTGAGACAAGGCAGATTAGCCCAGAGCGGATGTGATGAGTCCGAAAGGAGAACCGCAGCTCCCCCATGTCCCTTCATGACACACGAGCAGCGCCCCTGCCTGACACGCCGGTCAGCCAGCTCTTGGGCTCGGGCGAACAATACAAGTATTTCCCGTATCGAGAATGTTGTTAAATATCACCGTCTCTTTATTAGACTTGTCATTCTAACTCCTTGGCTATCTCTAGGCCAGTGTAGTGTCAGGTGATGACTTACCGGGAACTGTTACGAGCCTGCCTCTTCAGTTATCTTGGATGTAGGAAAACCAGAAGAATCTCCTCAGCGTCCCTCTGTGCTCAGAGAGACCTGAAGCTAGGAGAGTGCCTCTCTCGGCTGCCCTCGGGTTTACCTGCAAAGTTGTAAAGTGATATCCTTGCCGTCTCAGAATTGGTCTAAGCGAGGTGTGTGTATGTGTGTATGAAGCATGTCTTCTTGTCCTAGTATTCTTTTTTTTTTTTTTTTTGCTGTACGCGGGCCTCTCACTGTTGTGGCCTCTCCCGTTGCGGAGCCCAGGCTCCGGACGCGCAGGCTCAGCGGCCATGGCTCACGGGCCCAGCCGCTCCACGGCATGTGGGATCTTCCCGAGCCGGGGCACGAACCCGTGTCCCCTGCATTGGCAGGCGGACTCTCAACCACTGCGCCACCAGGGAAGCCCCCCTAGTATTCTTAAATTCCCATATATGTGAATTTCTTGTCCTGTAACTTGCAATTACAAAACCTTGGTTCCTGAGGAAGTGTTGATTTTCAGAGTGGGAATTGTGCATTTCAGAATGGCTGACAGATTGGGGGTAGATAAGAAAGCATGTTACATGTCCTCAGAGAGGGTTGATTTATGAAAGAGTGCTTTTAAAATATCCTTCACATATGGTATCATTAGCCGAATTGGTGGAGCCTAAAACCCGTACCTGGCACTTGAAAATAAACGTGTCGGGTCACTAGCGTTGATTCGTACCGAGCCTAAGACTCCCAGCAGTAACCATCCCATTTCTTGGCCATTTGCCTGAATGAATTGTCTGTGTATGTGTGTAGATAATGAACTTGCTGAGGAAGTGGTCCAGTCCAGCCTTCTTCTGCATTCCAACATCGTCAGCCTCGTCAAAGACCGGGTGACTCTGAAAGTGGACTCTGGAGGCCCAGAAGTGGTCGATGGGCTTGTTTTCCAGCACATCACTCTCCTCGTGTGCTCGGCTTACAGGAACCAGCTGCTCAACATTTTTGTCCGTCCTTCCTTAGTAGCTGTGGCATTGCAGATGACGCCTGGGTTCAGGAAAGGTAACCTTCGGGAAGGTGGTCTTGAGTCTTGGAAGAGACCTGGCCGTTGAGTTCCATATAGAGAGCAACGTTTGAAGCCTTCTGTTATAATGCTCTGCCACATGCCTGCAGCCCACACACCAGCAAGGGATGGACCTCTTCTCAGAGCTCATTAGGTTTTTTTTCCCCTACATACCTGGCCATAGAATTTGGGAATTGCAAGGGACCTAAGAAATCATCTCATCTCAACCTCTCCTTTTATAAATAAGGAGAATGAGGCCAGAGATTCCTGATCCTTTAAGGATCTGGGACTAGAGCACAGCTCCCCCTTTGCTGGTCTGATGCTCTTTTTCTGACATCACTTCCCTCTGACAGAAGCAGACAGGGCGGGTAAACGGTCCAGCGGTGTGTGAGTGCTCAGCACACGGTAGCATTCTGGTCGCACCGGGGAGTATGATAAGGAGTAAAACTGTTTTTCACAGAAGCCTGTAGTCAAGACCAGGGGTTTTCTACACGGGCTGCGCCTTAGAACTCTTGGGGGCTGAGTCCCATCCCCGAAGGTTTCTGATGCAACTGGCTGGGGTGTGGGCCAGAAATCGATGTTTTTGTTTTTGGCTTTTCAAAGCTCTGTAGATAATTATAAGGAAAAGCCAGAGTAGAGAAACACTGAGCTCAGCCACAGACCTTTAGCCTTGGAAGGAACCTCAGAGGTCCGGCGTTCATGCCCTCATTTTGTGAATGAGGAAACTGGGTCCCAGAGAGGTCAGACAGCTTAGTTCAGGACACAGAAAACTCAAAGCTTGATCTTAGTTCTGTCTGAGGCTTCTTACGTTGGGATTTGTCCACAACTGTGGGGCACATACGTGGTCTTCTAGAGTGTTTCAGTGTGAACACCCTGAAATTGGAGGCAACCGTTTGTGTCCATATGGATGTATATTTTTCTAATGAGAAAATTCACGTCAGAAAGATGGTCTATAGGCAGACCTCCATGCCCGAGGGATAAGACAGTAGTCTCTATGATTGTGTGCCAGTGTGTCCTGGCGCTAAAGGTACAGTAGAGACATCAGCAGGTATGAGCGTGGAAGGGAATGAAGGAAGCCATTCCTTTCCTTCTCTGCTAGGGAACCACGTACAGGGGAAATGAAGTGCCCTGGTTTCTGCGGATTGTGGCCTCTCGCTCGTTACCAGACTGACTGGTTAGAGACCTGGTTGTAATTCAGTCTCAACCATTGAAACTATGCTAGCCTGTAGTTTCTCTGTAGGTAAAATTTGGATTGGTTATAGCTTCCTTTGGGGGCCTTAATTCTTGTCCCTGGTATATGAGTAATATGCCTTTAAAATACTGCATTTTGGAGTATCATGGACTTCTTGGTACTCCCTGAATGTTTAAAAAGCAGAGTTGTAATTTTATGTAATGAATTTATTTCCAGAGGATGTCTACAGTTGCTTTCGCTTCCTATGCAATGTGTTTTCAGATGAGTTCATCTTTCTTCCAGGAAATGCGCTAAAGGTAAATCCTTCCTGCCAAAGAGCAGGTGTGTTTGCGGTATGAGTTCTGGAAACGTTAGGCTTGGATTCACAGGGGTGTCTTCCCTGCCTTCAAGGCTACATGCAGCAGAACAGAAGAGAAACATGGACACTCACAGTTCAACAAACTCTGTTTTAATTCTTGGTCAGGTTTAATCAATAATTTAGGGATTATTTGGTGAGAGGAACCAAATCTTTGAACCATTAGCGCAGCCACTGTAAATAAACCAACTCTGTTTTGTTAGAAATTTTAGCAACCGGCACACATTTTCCGGCACCACTTGTTAGAATGATTAGGGCCTTTTGCTTTGCGATTAGAGAACAGTGTCCCGCCTGGTGGTGTAGACAGCAAGGGAAGGATCAGGCTCCCAGAGCTGGACTTCTGGCTTGCTGGGCTGGGGGCAGTGCCAGCATTGACAAGTGGGTTAAGTGTCTGTCCGTTAGGCTGAGGGCCACAGGTTTTATTCAGTAGGAAATGAGGGCAGCCGTTCTCAGCATAACATGATTCTCAGTACTTTTTGGACTTGCTACATGCACTTCTATTCAAGAGCAAGGAGTATGGCTCGTCAGTGCAAAGCGAAGGAAAATCTGTGGCCCAGGTGATGATTTCTGAGGCTCATCAGTTTTTGGTGTTTGCTGTATTTGAGGTTCAGCGTTGTGAGTGTCGGAGCACTGCTGCTCTGGCGCCTGTCTGACAGCCACAGCAGTCCGGGAAGGCTTGCAGAATTAGCTGGTATTTCCCTTGTTTTGAGGGCACGGGGCTGCACGTGCTGAGCCCAGCAGTGGATCGTTGACCTAAGTTACAAATTAGAGGGTGCATTCTGTCTTCTCCCCTCCCCTTGCAGGACTTCGAAGAAGGCTGTTACCTGCTTTGTAAGAGTGAGGCCACACAGGTGACAACAAGGGACATCCTAGTTACAGAAAAAGGAAATACTGTGCTAGAGTTTTTAATAGGACTCTTTAAACCTTTTGTGGAATCTTACCAGGTGTGTAAATCTTTCGCAAGTTCTCTTTCATCCTCCCATAGCAAATATAACTAAGACTTTCCCTTTCCTACCCTGTACTTGTTTCTGGTCTGAAGAGCAAGTGTCTTGCCCAGGTGAAAGGTAGAACTTTTTTTGGTCGGGATCAGGGGGAGGTCTTGATTCTGCTCTAATATAAAGTATCGTTCTGTTAAGAGCGGCAGGTGTAAAGTTATTTACTCTTCTCCGGTATTTGGCTGCTCTGTTTCACTTTCTGTTCCTCTCATCCTCCCTCTTAAAAATCAGATAATTTGCAAATACCTCTTGAACGAAGAAGAAGGCTACTTCACTGAGAAACAGTACTTGGTGAACGTTAGAAAATTCACAGGTCAGCTTCTCCATCAAGGTGAGTCACACCTCTGTGGGTGGTAACTTCTGTTAGTTGAGCACAGAAAGTAAGCCACTAACTCTCCCTTTCCCTCTCTTTTAGGTGCCTCACAGTGTTACGATGTATTATCCTCCGATGTACAAAAAAATGCCTTAGCAGCTTTTGTGAGGCTCGGTGTGGTGGAGAAGAAGAAGGTGTAAGTAACTGTGCACGATGCCCAGGGTGAGCTCAGGGGGCAGCGACAGCTCAGAACAGTTGAGCGCCAAGTCGAGAGAGAGATGTGGAAATGCAGGATCTAGGAAGCATTACATCATGCTTCACTTATCCATGCCCTGATTAGCTAAGTCACTCTGAGTTACCATGCGAATTTTATTGTGGGTGTGAATAAAAACCATATTGAAGCAAAGAAAGAAAGTGCTTTAGGCCAGCATTTTAGCTTCGACCTAATATGGAAATTTATAGGTTAATTATAAGAAAAATTGAGGGGCGGGGCATGTTGTGTGTGTGTGTGTGTGTGTGTGTGTGTGTATTCTTACATATATATACACACAACTTTCAACTATTTAAAACTAGCCCTGAGGAAGACTGTTTAAAAGTAGTCTTACTATATAAATAATGAATGTTGTCTTTTCCTCCTGGTTTATGCAATAAGAAAGCTTGTTACTTTTCCTCCTAGAAATAATGATTATATATTTACTGTGAATGAACCTGCCACAACAAAGTTAGAAGAAATGCTTGGTAAGTGCTGCTTAATAAAAATATGATGGGTTTGCACATTGCATTTATCAACATATAGTAAAACAAGAAAGTATGGCACTAAACGCTTTATCAAAATGAACAGCAGTAGAGTTTTAGTATACGCAGAGAACTATTTCTGTCATCTAGAATTTTCTCAAGGACACTAAGGAGAAAACTAACAGAGAAGACACAGCAGGCATAAAATAGGCGGTCTTATACAACATAAAAATGATCAGCTCCTGACATAACTCATCAGGGTCCAAGATCTAGACCTTTCCATCTAGTCCTAGTGAGCATCAAGAAAATTGCTCTCGTTTTGGTCCTTGGATTCACTTGCTCCCTCTCCACCCTCAGATCTCTTCTTTCCCGTGTGAGGGTCGGGATCAATGTCCACATCATATATAGACTCTGAACTTGAAATTGGGGGCTGATAGCACATCCTTAGGAGAATAATCCAATCCAGACTCTTCTGCAGATCCTATCAGCTTATAAAGAAATAGTCCAGTCCCAAAAGGCGAGGCCATTTGTTTATGGTATACAGTAAGAGTCAAGACTTTTGATATAAACAGATTTGCAAGGTTAGAGGAGGTAGAGAACACTTCTCATAGGAATGATGGGGTGACTTTCGAAGGGGAGGGTGTTAGCTTCTGAAAAAACTAATTGCTGATTATATTGAAAAAGCACTAGCTCACTGAGTGGATATTCTTACAAGTAGTATTTTTGTACCTAATCGTAACTCAGTACACTTGTCAAACCTGTATAGAAGAGCTTTAGATAGATGTCTGCTGGGATTAGGGGAAAACCAGGGCAGGCGTATGGTTAAAGGAGAGTCATTGAAGAAAAAAGTACAGAGGGCAAAGGTATGGTTGACAGAGAGAGGGAAGGTGAAAATGCTAATTTCTTGTTGAAGAAAATACGTAGGTTGAAATCCCAGTCTTTTTTCTTTTTTTTTGGCCGCGCCGCGACTTGTAAGATCTTAGCTCCCTGACCAGGGAATGAACCTGGGCCCTCGGCAGTGAAAGCACAGAGTCCTAACCACTGGACCTCCAGGGAATTTCCCCCCAGTCTTCTATTTATAGTATGTCTGAACTTTCAGAATACGTGACCCTGAAACTCGATTTTGAATTTGGTGAGAGGGGCATAAACTAAAACAAACCCCGAAGCCCTCGTCGTGAGGACGACAGGATTGAGTTCTTCCTCTCAGAAGGCAGATACGTGAGTGTGAACGTACTAGACCACGCTAGACGTGAAGTTCAGGAAACATGGCTGTGGGGCTGGCCATGCCCATCGCCTCTGAGACACCACTGCTTCTCCAGCGAAGGGCGCTGCTTGTCTCCATTGGTGCTTTGTCAGTCTGTAAAACTCTGCACAAGTGGCATGTGTTTCTCTTTTGCCAGTGCCTAAACAGTTGTACAAGGAAGGGCAAACTCAATATCATTTCATGAGCCGTCTCTGTCTTTCTCCCTTAGGTGGTAAGACACCAGTAGGAAAACCGGCAACTGCAAAGCTTTAATGATTGCCAAACGGTTACGGGAAAATTGGTCATATAATTACTGTCACCCAAGGACTCGTATTACAACAAAGAGGGAAGCAAAGGAAGAGACCCATCTTCTCGTCCTTCATAAGGCGTCAAGAACGGCGGGCTCAGTAGAGAGGAAGAGTGACCGATTTAAGCAATCCGTGAAATCTCCACGTTGGTTAAAAAGGCATTTGTGTCCAACTCCGTGTGTGTTTTAAAATAAAACAGGCTTTCGGAAACATGTTTGGAAAAACAAAACCCAGCTCCTATTTCACTAATACTTTTTAACTTACTACATGTATTAAACTGTTACATTGACTTCTGAATTAAAGTGCAGCATCGAGTCTAAAGGCTCTGGCTATCAAAAGAAAACTACTAGAAGGGGCATATCTGAGACTTCTCCTGGCTTCCTTTAATTAAAGTTGCCTCAAACAAGTGCACATTTGACAGAGATCTGTAATATGGTAGCTAGCTTACAGTAAATTTTGTCACCCAAGGGCCTTAATCAATAAAACTGAATTAGAGAAAGTACATGGAACAAAGAGAAGTATCATAAATAGGCTTAACAATTCAAGGGAAGAAAAGTTTGAAATAAGGTGGGTGAACAGCAAAAACCTTGACAGCTGGCCACTACTGGAAGTGACATTTAAGCTGAGAATTAGGGTGAGAGGAGCCAGTCCTCGAAGCGTGGGGTTGAGGTGACAGGAGGTACGGGGGTGGGTGTGCAGAAAGAATAGTGATTGAAAGGTCTCGGGATTGGTTCCAAAGGACCTGAAATGTGGCTGAAACAAGAGTCATGGGAAGTGAAATTAAAAAGGAAGGCAGGTGTATTTGTCTGCTTGGGCTGCCATATGAAATGCTCCAGAGTGGGCGGCTTAAACAGCAGAAATCTGTTTTCTCACCGTTCTGGAGGCTGGAAGTCCAAGACCAAGGTGCCAGCAAGGTAGGTTTCATTATGAAGCCTCTGTTCTGGGCTTGTAGGAGGCCACCGCCTTGCTGTGTGTTCACATTACCTCTTTGTGCACCTGGAGACAGAACAGTCTTCTCTGCTCTCTATTCTTAGAAGGGCACTAACCCTGTCAGATGAGGGCCGCACCCCCATTTACCCCATCTAGCCCTAATTTCTTCCCAAAGGCTCATCTCCAGATACTGTCACACTGGGGATTAGGGCTTCAATATCTGAATTTGGGGGCCACCATTGCATCCATAGCAGCAGGGCTCAACATCTGTAGCGGCTTAGAGACTCTTGTAAAACATTTGAACAGGAACATAAGTGCCATGGGAAATGCTGAACAGTTTCTCGACATGTGGTGGTTTCTGCTGCATATTCAGATTGGAGAGCCATTGCTCTAGTCTGGGGGGGGGGGGGGGCAGAGGGGCCCTCCGTGTGGCTCTGCTTGTTTCGGGAGCCAGAGAAGACTGGCGTGTGTTGAGGCTGCATAAGAGCTGAGGAGTCAATTGGGCTGTTCCTGGCTGAGGGCTGTATGGCACGCCAGCCGAATGGCACTGAGCTGCTGCCCTCCAGGGAGACCAGAGCAGTGGGGAGGCGGGGTCCTGGCCAATCCTAGCTGCGTAGGCATGCCTTAGAAAGAATCCCTGTACACCCGGTTTGGTTACTTGTTCTCTTCTCATGCCATGAATATATGTGATGAAGACTAAGGTGACTTTTATCTACTTTGAGACCTGTTTGTAATGCATTTCAGGTTTGGGGACAAAGACCTTGGAGTTTGGGGTGCACGTGGCTATAGACTTGTCTCCTGGCCAGCTCTGGCATCAGAACCACACAAGCAAGCAGACAGGAGAGGTAGGAAAACGGGGTACAGCCCAAACCAAATGAGGCCTTGCAGCAGAGGGAGACAGCTGTGGGAGGTGGCAGGGGGCACTTTTCCCCTCAGTCTCCTCAGACCCTCCCAAGTCACCCAAGTCAACCGAAAGTCTTAGTCAAAGAACAGCACGCTTCATATGCTGTCAGAGCTTCAAAGCGTGTATCCTGTACCCTGCCACACACGAGCTCCGCACGCACCGCAGTTACAAGCCACACTGCTGTCCCTAAGGCCTTCCCCTCCACACCCCGCCCGACCTATAAATTCTGGAGCTGCCCCTGCTTTGAAGTAAGTAAAAAGAAAGACCCTTAGCATCTGGTTTTCCAGGACAGTCTCCCATCCAAACAGTATAATGTAGCAGCTAAGAATGCAGGGTCCAAAGCCCAACTGGCTATGAAATCCAACTCTGCCGTGCAGTAGCCCTGTGTTATGTGTGATTTGCTTAAACTCTCAGAGCCCCGGTTTCCTTCTGCATAAAATGGGGATGATGCTAATACCTCTTGAGTTGTGAGAAACGTGTGTCAGTGAAATGTTTCAAAGAGTCCTTGGCAGTAAGTGTAACCTGTTATTACTGCTACTCCTGACTGGGACAAGCCCTCCTTGGCTTTTCAGAGTAAATGAGATTGGGTGCTTCTGGAGTGGTCATTATGGCCTTAGGCACTCGCATCCCTGACTTAGAGCAGGTCTCAGCCCAGCTGTTCAGCCCAACAGCATTATGGGGTGGTGCATTGCTCCATCTCTCTCTCTCCTCTCTCTCTCTCCTCTCTCTCTCTCCTCTCTCTCTCTCCTCTCTCTCTCCTCTCTCTCTCTCCCTTCTTTCTCCTCTCTCTCTCTCTCTCTCTCTCTCTCTCTCTCTCTCTCTCTCTCTCGTTCTTTATTTAAAATGACCATCCTGGTGAGACCCAGTATATATATGTGCTATATACACATGTGGTTGAATATTTCTTGATGTTTTAGTTTTTCTCCTTATGTGTTTTTCTTTTCCTTTTTCACCGCTCAAATAATCAAGCTTCATTTTCCTTGTTTGGGGGGAAGTTAGCAGCGGGGTGGAAGGCAAAAACATCACCCACAAAATGTCTCCCTCTTAGGCTTTTTGGCTTTTGTTTTCACTGATTTAAACCCAAGGCAGAAAATGGGATTTTCAGGAAGAAGCAGGGCCCCAGGAAAGGAGCAGGGGGGAGAGATGCCTGCTTCCTGCCCACTGCCTCTCGCCTCCTGCACCTGGCCCTGAAGTTCTTCAGAAAGAAAGAAGGTCTTGGGGCCGGGGGAGTTGGGAGCGGTTTGTCCTGCGGGACTCCATCTACTGTTGAGTCCAGAAATCGACGCTGGGTAGGGGCGAGGGCGGCAGGCGGGGTAGGGTTGGGAGAGCCAGCATGGAGAACCCAGCCCCTGGGGTGTGCCCGAGGGCCACCTTCATAGTGACAACAAGGAAACCACATATTCTTAATAGCCTCCACGTGATAAAAGATACTCTGTAAAGGGGACAGTCAGACAAAAAGAGAGCTCAGGGAAAATAAACATGAAAACAGGAAATGAAAAACTCAGTAGAAGGTTGGAAGATGAAGACATTTCTCACAAATTAGGGCAAAAATAGATGCTGAGATTCATTTGATAATTCAACATGCATTCCTGACCTAAAAAAATTAAAACCACAACTCTTAGTTAACTGGAGGAGATGATCACTTCCTTAACATAACGATCAAAAGCCAACATCAGGCTCTGAGGGAAAAAAAACAGGGAAAACACTTCTAGTAGACACATATCTGGTATAATTTCTAACTCCTTGATATTAATATCAAGCAAAATCTATGATTTAACATAGTTTTGGATGTTCAACTTAATATAGGATATTAAGAGAACTCCATAAGATGTATAAAAATTTAAGAGGCAAAATTATCCTTATTTGGGTGATGTGATTATATCCTGGAAAACTCTTAAAGATTTCATTCACAAAAGCATTACAGATGAAGTACCAAGGAATAAACTCACCAAGAAACGTGCAAGATCTACCTGAAGAAAATTTGAAAATGCTGCTGAAATATGGAAGTACACTTGCATAAATAAATAAGATTCAAAATTATAAAGATGTCAAATTTCCTTAAATTAATCTACATTCGATATGATTTCAATCAAAATGCCAACTCTTTTGGAGGATGGTAAGGAGTGTCATTAAATTATTCAAAAGGCAATTTGAATAATAAACATGTAAGAATACTTAGGAAAAAACTGAAACAGCAGAAGAATGAGACCAGTCCTACCAGTTATTAAATTATAAATCTGCAATTAAAACAGGTTGATAATGGCACTGAAATCAAAATATCGGTGAAACAGAACATAGAGCCAAAAATGCACCCAGATACACATCTAGTACAACTATAATAAATTATTAAAATGGCATTTCAAGTAAGGGGGGGGAAAGAAGGATGATTCAAAATTACTACAGCAATTTGCTAATTATTGATAGTTGTGGGAAAATGGGATACTTACATCATTCTTTAATACAAATTACAGATGGAGCAGATTTTCAAATACTACAATATACTAAATTGCTAGAAAAAAGCATGAATGTTTTTGGAATCAAAGTGAGTAAGGCCTTTCAAAGTCTGACCGAAAACATAGGAATCACACAGAAAAAACTCAGATAAGTCTGGCTTCATAACAGATTAACATATACTGTACTCCAAAAATAAATAAATAAATAGATAAATGAATAAATGACAAACGAGGGGGAAAATACCTGTAACACTTAGTATACATGAAAACTTAATTTCCTAAATATACTATAAACTACAAAATCATAAGACCAAGATCATCTAAGAAAAGAATGGCAAAGGACAGATGTAGGGAGCTTAATAAAAAAAGAAATACAAGGTTGCTGAATGTCACGCATAAAAATTACAAGCAAAACTTGGTAAGTTTTTTTCACAGATGAGTAAATCTTACCACAATCGGAATACTCTGGAGGCCGCAGTCCCGGTCCTGGGTCCTGGCTTCGGGCCCAGCGCCACCATGAGGACGCTCGCTGAACTGCTGGCCGCCCTCCCGGCCACGGCCTCAGGCTACGTCGTCAGCATCGGCGGGCATGCCAAGGAGTGCTTCTTCCAGCGGGTCACCTCGGGCACCGAGATGGGCCTCATCTTGGAGGTGGCCAAGGGCAGCTTCCTGGACATCGACGTGGAGATTACAGGGCCTGATAATACAGGAATTTATAAAGGAGACCGGGAGTCCAGTGGGGAAATACACATTTGCTGCTCACATGGATGGAACATAATAAGTTTTGTTTTAGCAATAGGATGTCCACCATGACCCCCAAGACAAAGTGATATTCACAGTGATAGTGGGGAGGCTCCAAAAGGACAGGACATGGAAACAGAAGCTCAACAGAACAAGGTAGATGAAATCATTAATGAGCTCACAGCGGCGGTGATGGCTGTAAAGCGTGAACAGGAATACGTGGAAGTTTGGGAGAGAATACACAGAGCGATCAATGACAACACAGAGAGCAGAATGGTCCTTTGGTCCCTCTTTGAAGTTCTTGTTCTAGTTGCTATGACAGTGGGACAGATCTGCTACCTGAAGAGATTTTCTGAAGTCCAGAGGGTTGTTTAAAAAGCCTTTTCCTGAAGATCCCAAATTCATAATTCACTGTTTACCAAACATCCTGGTCATGATAATGTCATTAGTTTCTCCATTTTTATTTTCTGAACTGTACATTCACAGCTTCTGTTTCTTTGTGATTAACAGATATTGAGGGAAAACACTTCTTTGAGAAAGTTATAGTGAAAATTTGACGTGTGATTGGCATAATTTCACATTTGAATTCTTCCTTCATCATACAGGTCCTTCCAGAACTCAAACACTGTGAGTGGAATATAGGTGTATAGTCTTTACTATATCTTCTTTCCTCTTGTTTTCATCATAAAATGCAGTTTGTTCAGGATAGTACTTTACTGATAGCACTTTACTAAAAATGACTACATTCTTGGGATCCCTTTTATCCTGCAGTTCAAGTCATTAAAGATTCCTTTTGTTGAGTCCTTACCAGAAACAACAATCTGAATCTTGACATTTTCTATCCAGCCTAACCTTTTTCCCCTTTAAAGTTTTACTTTGAACCTTAGAACTCAATCACCTCCACTCAAAATTGTTGACACAAGCAGCTAATAACCATTTTTTGGTTTCTGCCTAACCTTGTGAGAAGTCTCTGTTAAAGCCAATTCTCTGGGTGGTGCAGTGAACGGTGGTTCTTTTTCTTTCTATGCCGGTACATACACTTTCTCTATTCTTGGCACGTAGGAGGTACGCATTCACATAACTGGAAAAATCTGGATTTCTGATGCCAAAGGGTTAAAAGCCTCTTGGATTTCTTTGCAGTGATATACGGCCACTATTTTATTTTTGATCGGTGGCGTTTTGGCCACTAATTAGTGTACTGAACGTTACTGTCAGTACTAGGGGTTTTGTTTCTGTTTCTGTTTTTTTTTCTTTTTCGGCACATGTGAATTTTGTTTTGTATAAAACGAAATGATGTTCTCTTGGTCTCTGATGATGGGTTTAAAATTAAAGGAGCATCCAGTTTTGGTATGGGGTGATCCAGGACCATGTTGTGACTGATGTATATTAGTTATTTGGACATTTTCTTTTTGGATCTTTGCAAGGGGAAAACTACAAGTAACGAGTTTTATATAATTAATTTAAATTTGTTACAGGTTTTCACGTTCAGGATAAACAATTTTTCAACCTTGGGTGAAAATACTTGCAACAGTTTTAAGGTGACTGTGTTTTACCTTGGGACAACTGTTGCATGCCAATTTGTGTGCGCGTGTGTGTGCGTGTGTGTGTGTGTGTGTGTGAAAACACTTCAAAATTGAGTTAAAAGATGTAAATTATTTGCTCCGAGGCATGTGGGATCTTCCTGGACCAGGGCTCTAACCCGTGTCCCCTGCATTGACAGGCAGATTCTTAACCACTGCACCACCAGGGAAGTCCCATTTACCTAAATTTAAAATGTACGGTTTGGCCGAGCAATTTCTAGAAATGTGTCCTAAGACACAGTCGCACAGGTAAGCAAAGATACGTGCACAGAGAGCTTTTTTCAGGATTTTTGGCAATCCTGAAAAAAACCTGAAGACAGCAAAGTAATTGGAAAGCGCGCAATCCTGACAGATCCATTCATTGTGATTGAGTGCTGTTCAATCACAGAAAAATCCAGCCCGGTGAGGTACTGACGTGAGCAGTTCTGAGAAATATTGAACTGGTGGCACTCGAGTGGGAGCAAGAGGCTCAACAGTAGGTGCCGAACAGTCCAATTTCTGGGGAAAAGATGTATGAGAAACTCTTACAAGTGGCACCTATGCTGAGGGGGGTCACCGGGGGCTCGGGCAGGATGACGTGGACTTTTTACCTCCTACCCTCTGCATGATGGAAGCTTCCTTAGTAGGGATGAGTTACAGACACAGCGTTCCTCTCCTCAAATCTCTAGCACACCTACAACGGCGCTGTGACAGTGACGTTACTTCACAAGACTGTCCCAAGCACGCACGCGCTCCTGCTGCATGTCTTTGCTCACACTTGCACGCCCATCTTCCTTGCACACCTAAATCTCGTCCCCTCTTCCAGGACCTGCTCCAAGGCCAACAATTCCACGAGGCCTTTCCAAACTCAGAATAACACTGCTCTCATCCTTCTCAGCATTCCCATGGCACTTATACTGCGACACGCAGGTTTTTTGGTCTTGTTGTTTTCTTTTTCCCAACACGGTTTGCAATTATTCAAATTGATAAACGAATTAATTTTGCCGAATTTAATTTGCAACAGTTTTGCCTTTAATTTGCTAATTTATTTTCCAAGTTTTTCTCTATTTTCACCAATTTTTAAGCATATTACGTGAAAGCATGCTTAACTGTATTTTGTCCTCCCCACCCGCATTTTAGTCAATGTGAGGCATAGCATTCGTTAAATACTGTTAAATCAATTATACGTGATAGTTCCCGCAATATCCACGTATTATTAAAAAAAAAAAAAAGGAGATCCTTGTCATTTATGATCCTAGTTCCTAGGTCATATAGCCCACATTATATTTTCTTCACTTAAAGATGTGCAGATGGTATGAAACCCACTTTTTATATTTATATTTTTACTTATTTATTTATTTTTGGCTACGCCCCGTGGCATGCGGGATCTCAGTTCCTTGACCAAGGATCAAATCCACGCCCCCCGCATTGGAAGCGTGGAGTCTTAACCACTGGACCGCCAGGGAAGTCCCTAACACCCAGTTTTTAGAGTAAATTCACATTCTGTACATCTGAAATCTCCCGCTCAAGGGAATCCTAAAAAGTTGCCATCTGACTTAATTCACTTAATTCTGATAGTAGCAGAACACTTACTTAAATAAGCTAACAGTTTTGTACCTATTACTCCTCATATAGAAAAACAAAGACTGGAAAACAACCTAGACTTTTAAAACATTTCAGTAACATGAACATAACAATATTAAATCCTCATTAAAGAAAATAAATATAACATTGTAATATCAATCGATTTTATCCAGTGTAAGAAAAATTTTCAGCTTTATTTTGGTAAAACATTTCCGATTCCCTCAGATCACAGCATACCAATAAGCAAAATGTACACATACTGATTTTACAGTACACGTCAAGTCCCGAGTTCCCAATCCCAGGAAAGCGAGTTGCAAAGTACAAGTGCTGATGACAACGATAGGTAGTGTTTTAAACAAAAATAAGTGAGTTTTCCGCACTTCAGTGAAATGAGGCTTTTATCAAAAACAGACAATTCCACAGGGCATCTTTCTTCAACACTAATTAATTCAATCAAGTCTGATTTCAAGCTCAAGTGACAGTGTTATCTTCAAAGCAACCGAGACAAGGCAATCAACACTTAAGTGGTATAATACCGTATGTACGATATTTTGGGGCAATCTCTAACCGCATTCCATTTTCAGACCTTGTTTTGGTGTCTAACTAAACAGAACTAGAGAGAAGAGCTCTGACCTCACTTGGAGGAAATGCAGCGAAATGCTCTGTCCTGGCACAAAGGCACGTTGCAACATTGATGGTCTTTAATCAACTTCCCACACGAACTGATTCACCAACAGCTTAATTCCTCCCGCTACAACTCTGATTAAGGAACACACAACTTTTAACAGAAGAAAGTTCTGTACTTCCAGTTTTAAAAAGCAGACAGTTCTGTGAAAAGGCTACCATTTAAATAGCATCTGAGAGCATACGCACTGAGGTTTTTAACACTTCATGCCATAAGAGAAGTTTTCATTTCAGAAGTATCATTTCATGGACCCAGCATCAAATATTGACACAATACATGTTTCATACAATGTAATTTTGGAAACTTTAAGTGGCACAAAATAATCATAAAATTTTTATCAAATTCAAGTTTCCAGTGATCTTAAAAAACAAAAAGGCAGATTATATCTGTTTTTGTTCAACTGAGATATCCAGTTACGGTTATTATCTAGCAAATGCTAAAGTTATGTGAAAAAAAGGTCAAAGAAAATCTTTAACTTTGATAATTTTCAACCTTTTAGATATGCATAGCTAAATATAAAATGAGAGGCTCGTCTGGCATATGAGTAATTAAGTCAAGGAGCTTTACAACCCTAGCCTGCTATTAGAAGCTATTTTAGGTTTTACATAATTCCCACAGTCTTAATACCACTATTTTCCTTCAGATAAAAGAAACGACCTTTTGAAGTCATCGGCATCAGAAATGACACTTAGGGACAAGAATCACAACCAGAGTTAGGGGAAAAATGGGTCTTAGCAGTTTCTCTCCAAGTATGAGGAAGGCCAGATAATCAAGATACAATGAATGCAAGTTTAGAAACCTAGGGAAGCTCAAATTTCTTTAGTTATTTTTGTTTACTAAACAATCTGAAGTAAGCATTATATTCAGTTTGAAAAACAAGTAAAATTTAAAAATAAAACAAGAAAAATGCAGCCTGGAGCATTTTAGGAGTCACCAAAGGTTTTTCCCCTCCTTCCTTTGAGCACACTGTCTCACTTTTCTGTGAGATGAGAAAACACCCTTAGCCACGAAAAGCTATCCACTTAGCCACGAAAAAACAAAAACAAATCTCTGCTCAAAGCAGTCATACTTAAGAACACCGTGGGGTCTGCATAGGATTTTCTCTAATTTCCCACCCACCCAGACCCTGAAATCTGAACTTTTCTTCCACTTGCATGAAGTCTGAGCCACTATGTGTAACCCACACCAAAAGCGCTGTCAGGTTCTTCAATGTGTCTTGTTTTTTATTTTTTTTAATATGATAAAAGGGAACTTCAGACAACTCAAAAATATGTTAAAAAAAATTTGATGATAGTTAAGATTTTCAAGTAAATGCTCCCAAATCAAGTGTTATCAAGCTGCTAATTGGCAGCTAAAAATGCTGAATCGTTTAAATTACGTTGGAACTGTGTTTATGACAGCTTCCTCTTGTGCTCTATAAGGATTGGAGTGCTCAAGTCCACACACTAGCTACCTTCATGAAGGAATTCTTTTGACCAAAGTTTATCCTAAAACCAATTTCCTCAACTCCTTTCTTTCCCCCAAATTGTTCAAACACATGTTAAGGTGTGTACGTATAGGGCACAGGGTGTTTTATATGGCACAGTACCCTTTAAGAAACCTAACATTTTTGTGAACGGGGAGACATTCACAGCATACTTAAACTCTGTATTTACAGAAACTGTTTATTGGCGCTGCATAACCTGCACTGTGAGAACGTGTGTCGTGAGTCAAAGGATAAGCTGAAGTGCTACAGTGTGACGATATATGCATTAGAGAGCTGCATAATTTAAAAGGAAAGCATATTATATATTTTAATAATTCCAATGTTTTGGTCATATGGCCTTAGTTTAACATTTTTTTTCTTTCTCCTTGTGATTTTGCACTTCTATCCGAGAGGGCATCTTTTATTTTTAAGACATGTTTGAGACTATAAAGAATATGCTACTGCAACTTAATATAAATAATCCATAAGCAATATACACGGATACACATAAACAGGTCCAGGCCTCAGACCACTGACGTTGTACTTTCGGGATTCACACGCATCAGTCTCGATGCATTTCTCAGGTCCTGGAGTTGCTTGGCGGGTTTCCCCACACCCTCCTCAAACCTTTTCTCCACCACGGGGAGGACAGTTTCATACAGAAAGGATGCATTCTGCCTGATAAAAGCCTTCTTCTCTGGATCCTGCTCACATCGAAGACTGTAATCCACGTGCTGAACGGCAACCAAAATGATTTCCACCAGGCTCTCCAAAAGCACCATGTGCAGCTCCGGGAAATACAGCTTCAGTGCCTCTTCCAAGAAGCCCATGGTCTGTTTGGTGAAAGCAACCACCGTGTAACTGAGGTTCACCCAGCAGTCATCCCCCGTGTACTGCTCGAAGTTACCCACTCCACAGCTCTTCATCTCCTCTTTGAGTTTCCCCAGGGCCTCTGGAGTCATCAAGTTCATCCTCCTCCACATCTCCTCGGAGTTGCGATGCTTCGTGGCTTCGATGATGATTTCTTTGTAACTGTGTAGGGCCCCTTGGATGTCTTTCACCAGGAGGGCGTGGATGATGAAGGTGAGGTCTAGTCCGATGTCGCCCAGCTGCTGACAATGCTCCTTTGCCACTTTTACACACTCAGCCGCCGTGGAGAGGCTCTCCTTACTATCAAACACCTGCTTGCTAAAAGCATCCACAAACATGCCCATGGCTGACCTCGCCCAGACCACAAAGGCAGAGTAGCAGCCGCTGTCGGTGCCCGCAAAGTCCGTCTCAAATTCCCTGGCGGTCTCCAGAAGGCTGGTAAAGAAGACGTGGCAGAGCTTATGAATGTAGAGTAAAGTGGCACCTTCAATGCGAAGCTGGCGTATTGCAGTATGCACAGCTGCTGCCCTGTTTCTCAAAAACAGCTCACAAGCCTTCGTGCACTGGCCAAGCCGGATGAGCTGAGAAACCGCCCGGCGGGTAGCCTTGGGACCACCTCTCAGGGACCGATCCGGGGAGAGTTCAAACACTAGCACCTCAGTGAGCTGGCGGACACGCTCATCCACTCTGGCCCTTAGTTCTTTCACAGGAGGTGGGCTGGGCTTATCTTCCAGGTAACGGTTCAATTTATCCAGCAGGTCGACGGCCCCTTCAAAGTCCCTCTGGGCAATACAGACATCCAGGTCTTCAGGCAATTCCTGGATCCATTCCACTGAGAGGTCCACCTTCTCTTCTTCTGCCTCGGGAACAGCTGGTTCGCCGTCGTCTTCGTCCTCAAATGGGTTGCCAGCCTTGGAAGTCACCTGGGGTGGCCCTCGAGGGGCAGCTGCCTCCTCCTGCCCCCTGCGTCTTTTTTCACTGAGGGCCCTCTTGGTTTCCTCCAGCACTTCCAGCCACTCTCGTTTGATTTTTGCGTTTTCCGCTTGAAAAATACGGCTCTCGGGAAACATGAGCAGCTTGAACATGTCCTTCATGGGCGGGTTGTCCTTGACATTGACCACGGCCAAACCATCCAGGGGATAGAGGGCGTTGTAGCGATACATCCCCCGCCGCTGTGGCAGCCAGGTGGCCACCAGCAAACAGTCGTTCATGAGAAAGCCGTGCACCCGCTGCAGCTGGGCCATGTGGTCCGCCTCGTATTCCACCAGGTCCCCGTTGTACACCAGGTACTGTCCCGGCGTCTCCAGCAGGTGCCTGCAGCCTTCCACCTTCTCAAGCAGGGTGGTGAGAGTGCGCTGCTTTCCTTCCTCGCCTGGCCCAGAACTGTCGCGGGAGGCGCCCCCGGGGCTGGGGAAAAAGCCAGCCTGGCCCCGGAGGTGGTCGCGGACCCCCGCACCGCCTCCCCCCTCCTCCCCTCCGGAGGCGGCGGCGGCCCCCGCGGCGGCGGCAGCTGGCAGCAGCGTAAGCGGGATGCTCTCCAGGCTGCTCTTCTGCTCGGTCAGCAGGTGACTGAGCTGATACATCTCGCTCTCCAGGTAGGAGATCTCGCGGGCCGTCTCTATGAACTGCCGGTAGTTCTGGTAGACGTTGCGCTTCAGGTTCTGCGCCGTCTCCTCCGCCAGCGCCTGGATGCGCTGCCGGTGCTCCTGCAGGTCTCGGTCTCCGTCCGACTGCTGCGAGAGCTGCTTCACGTACAGCCGCGCCTCGAAGCCGCCCGACTCCAGCTGCCGCCGCAGGCGGCTCGCCCCGCTGTCTGACATCGCCATCGCCATTTCCGTCCGGACTCACGCAGTCCCTGTCACTATCGCCGTCGCCCGTGCTGCCGCTGTCGAGGCCCACCCAAGCCGGGTCCAACTCCAGGGCTGCGGAAGCAGGCTGGAAGAGAGACGAGTACGCCTGCGCCCGGGTATGAACTTCAGGCACTGCGCCTACGCAAGAGGCCGGGCGCAGGCGGTGCGCCTGCGCAGCAGCGCTAGCGGCCTAGGGCGCATGCGCCGGAGAAGCTATTGCGGAAGCGCGTGGAGGGCGGGGCAGAGAGACGTAGGTACTGCGCGAGAACCGAGCGTAACGTTGGTGTTTGTCGTTACTCGCGAATCGAGAAGGCGGTAACCAGGTTTCTGAAACCTGCCTCCGGCTCAAGCCCTGGGAACCCAAGTTTTGAGCCCACTGGGAGGTGCTGTCATGGTGAGTTCTTTTTTTTTTTGAGTCCCAGAAGCTTTACTTCGGCGTCTGGGACAAGTTCCGTTCTCGTTGTCGAGGCAGTTTATCTGAGTCTCGCGAGATCGGTGGGCTGACCCGTGGGCCGGTATCTCCTAGGAGGAGTTCGACCCGGCCGTCCGAGGCTCCGGTACGTGGAGTCCCCCGGCAGCCATGGATGAGGACCTGGTTTTGGCGCTGCGGCTTCAGGAGGAGTGGAACTTGCAGGTCTCGGAGCGCGATCCGGCCCAGGAGCCCCTGTCTCTGGTGGACGCCTCCTGGGAGCTGGTGGACCCCACCCCCGATTTGCAGGCCCTGTTTATGCTGTTCAACGACCGTTTCTTCTGGGGCCATCTGGAGGCGGTCGAGGTGAAGTGGAGCATGCGAATGACGCTGTGAGTCCCGAGCCGCGCCGCGGGCGTGGGGCGCCGGCGGCCTCAGCCCGGGCTCTGGAGCTGGGGGCAGGCGGCCCCTCGGTCCTGTGTCCCTTCCCTGCCCTTCTCTGTCCCGCCCAGACAGCGTCAGGGGAGCCCTGTGGCCCACCCCGCGGCGGTTTGGCTGGTAAGGGGACGTTCCTTGGCGTTAGAACGATGAGCTGACCGTTTTCTGATGGGGCTTACGGGAGCGCTTTAGGACCCAGGCGGGAGAAGCAGCCGGAAGCTGACCCCGAGAAAGGAGGCCGGGGCCGCGGCTTGCTTTCTTCCCCGGGACGCGTGCAGTCTCTGCCGGGCTCGGCGGGTACCGCCGTTGGGCCGCGAGCTCGCGGGTCAGGGTGGGGAAGGGGCGGCGTTTCCCTACTACTGGGTCCAGGGGATCTTCGGGGGGGGGGCGGCGGGGTGCGTCTCAAAGCAGCCCTTTCCGGCACGCCGAGTCCGGGAAATGCCGGCTCCAGGTAACCTGCTGCTGCGTACGAACGGAGTTGAGAAGTTGACAGTGCGGTTCGAGGTCTTGGATGGAGGCGAAGCGCCCTGAAGTAAGAGATGATGGTACGACACGGAAGTGTGTTTCTAGTGCCATGCTGCTGCGTATGTGGGTTTCCTCGACACTTCTAGACACAGGCTGCTGGAGACCTGGCCGTTACCGCCACCGACGACTGACCGACAGTGGCGTGTAGGGAGGAGGCAGGGAGCGGCAGAACGGGACGGCCTTCTTCGAGCTCTTACGGCCCGGCTGGGGTTCGGGGAGTCCCTGCTGCTCACGTGCCTCCCTAACTGTCGCGAAAGGCAGGGGCCGCCCCCTCCGAGCGGCTGCGCGTGCGCTCTCGAGAGAAAGCCCCGCCCCAGAGCCCTCGCAGTCCGGACCGTTGGAGAAGGAACCGGCGGTTGCCCTTTCCCGTCCGCTTCCCTTTCGCGTACCTTTGCTAAGCGACCGTTAAGCGACCGTTTTGTGGTGGTTGTTTTCCAGGTGCGCTGGGATATGCAGCTACGAAGGCAGGGGCGGAATGTGTTCCATCCGCCTCAGTGAACCCCTCTTAAAGTTGAGACCAAGAAAGGATCTGGTGGAGGTATTCTTTGCGTGAACCCGATGCTAGCTCAGTAACTGAGAAACGCTTGTTACTGGTGTAGACTGCTGTTAATTTGTGCACGTGAAGAAGAAAAAACCCGTTTTCCCTCACTGCGAACGTGTATTGTGGGGTAAATAATAGTGATTACCTTATATTCTTATCGTGTTTCGAAAGTAGAGGCTTTCAGGTAAGTCACCCAGTGTGATATTTATGGTAATCCTGTTTATGTTCACGGTGTGTTCTCATTTTTATAAATGAGATAATCAAGGTTCAGAGAGGCAAAGTGGTTGGTTTAGAAGCAGAGAAAAACTTAGGGTCCAGATCTTTGTATTGAGACACACAGATTCTCCTGTGTTCAGCCACCATGGTGCCCTCCCAGGACGTGTAGCTGAGCTGGCAGAACAAAGCAGCGTGAGGGCACACTGCGTATCTAGAGCTAGTGGTCACTCCTGCTAGCAAAACGGAGCCGTGGGAGCTGTCAGAGTACGTTTAGTGGAGTCGAATAGTTGCCTGAAGATCTCCAAGATACAGCCAGTGTGAGTGGTCTTGCCGCAATTATATCACCTGCAACATATGCACTAGAGAGCATAGGTGGCAGAGAAATACCACCTGTGGTATAGGTGGATGGGAAATAAGTTAAAACATGCTTGGGAATGTGTTTTTAAGGGTAATAAAAGGTAATGGGTTTCACAACAATGTGAATGTACTTAGCACTACTGAACCGTACACTTAAAATGGTTAAGGTGGTAAATTTTATGTTACTTTTTTTTTTTACCAGAGTTTTAAAAAGGTAAATAGCCACTAAATGTAAAATGGTACAACAGAAATAACCCAATTAATAAGAAAGAAAGGAACAAAGCCCAGATCAAATAAAGAGAAAGGTGGACATAAAAACAGCAGTTATTATGTTAAATGTAAATGGACTAAACACTCCAGTTAAAAACATGAAATGACATCCTAGATTAACAGAGACGTGCTTAAGATAAAGACACACATGTTAAATATAAAAGGATGAGAAAAAGCATATCATCTAAATACTAGACAACAGAAAGCTGCTATGGCTTTATTAGTATTAGTTTAAAGATTTTAAGGGAGGGAGTTTTACTAGAAAAAAGGGAGACATTTTATAATGATAGAATAAATATTAAATAAAAACACATAATGACCCTAAAAGTAATAACATAGCTTTAAACGACATGAAGCATCAGTTAGCAGAAACAAAAAGAGAAATAATCAATCCACATAGTTGCAGGTGTTAACACAACTCCGTTGGTAATTAAATGAATAAGCAGAAAAAAAGATAGTAAAAATGAAAAAACAAAAGTTGAACAATATGATTAACCAGATCAACCTTACCAGGAGCCCTAATTGGAACAGCCCTAACTGAAAACTGCTTAATGAATATTTGTTGCATAAATGATTAAATTAACACGTGAACAGTTTTTATCTTCTTAAGGTAATGGGCAAGGAGAAAATGGGAAATAGGTGCTAATGCTTCAAGTGAGCGTTTGCTGTTGGCAGAAAGTTCTAACATCAGATCAGGAAGGTGGACAGAGGAAGAATAGGGGGACTCTGGCCTGTATTGAAAGTAGCTGCCTAAATTATAATCAGTAGGATTCAGAAAAGGAAAAGACTTAAACTGGTTGAGGAGGTCAAGAAAAGCTTCAGAGATGTGGATTTTATTACTAGTAACATCACCACGCCTACTGCGTGCCGGACTACCCTGGTTATTGTAGTGTTTGCCTTTACCACAGCCCTGCAAGATTAGGGTATCTCCATTTTAAGGGTGAGGGGCAAGTTGTAACTTGTGCAGGGTCACGTGGATCATGAATACCAGATCCTCGCTTTAGGCTCTGGTTTCCCCGGCCCTAAAGCTCTTGTCCTGTCCCCTTAGAACTGTTATAACCACTGCAAACTAAAACATGGGTGTGAGCCTGACAGGACAGATTGGATTCTCACACGTACACATAGTAGAGGAGACTATCTTGACAGAAGGAACGGGAGTGCTGTGAACAGAAGCGAGGCCACTAAACTTACGGCATGTTTAGGAGCAGAAGTACTTGTTTTTGGCCAGATATAGAACAGTGGTGGGAAATAGAGGTATTTGGGGACCATGTTGTGTAGAGCCTAAATGTGGAAAATGGTAGATATATAAAAATAGAAGTGTTCAGTACAATGCCATGTCCCATTTTCGAGATGTGTTTAAATTGGACCAAAAATCAGGAACTTTCTGAGAATAGTTATCATTATTTTAGAATGTTGAGAGACATCTGAAATGTAGAATGGCCTTTGACTCTCAGTCTCAGTAGAGTGGCATTTTCTGGAAAAGATAGAGTTGATAATTTTAAAAGGGATGGTTTCATAATGACCAAGTTAAAATGTTTGATTCTCCCATTTTGCTGTTCAGCATGATTTTGTAAGACCAAAGCTCATTCATGCCAGTCTAGTTCTTCTGATGGAAATTATTTTTTTCACAAAACTATGGAGGATTATGAAAAAGGTATGCTTTTGAAGACCTTTATGATTTTCACTTTTTGTATTCACTTTTTTTTAGAATAAAGTATGAAATAGCAGCCTTAAGTGCTTTTGTTAACTTTGCACCTAAACTGCTGCATCCTTGGTGTGGTATGAGCAGGTTTTACTGTTTGTTTTAAATTTTTACATGATTCAGAATCCCAAAACTATAGAAAGCTGTACACAAAGAAGTCTTGATCTCCCCCATTCCTCTATTCTGAACTCTCTACCTACTAAAGGATACTGTTATTAGTTTCTTTTTTCTATCGTTGTTCTGTTTTGCCAATATTTATATCCACTCTTACGCCCTCCCCACCACATAGCATACTTCTTATACAAAATTCTGTGTATACTCTTCTGTACTTTGCCTTTTTTCATTACAATGATACAGTCTGTAGCATCCTCCAGATCATTTCATAGAGAAATTTTTCTTTCTTTTTTATGGCTGCATGGAATTCCATTATGTGGCTCTTCTTTCAACAAGGCCCCTATTGCTAAACACTGTTCTCACTCTTGCTTTTGTAAGCAGTGCCACCGAGAAAATACCTCATATGTACGGCCTTTCATTTTAGTCTGGGTATTGCTGAGTTCAACAATAAATGGATTTGTAATTTTGTTAGATGTTATCAAATTCTCCTCCCCAGGGAGAGGAGAATTTGTACCATTTTGCACTCCTACCAGTGATATATGGGAGTGCTTATTTTCCCTTAGCTTTACTAATGGTGTCAAACTTTAGGAGTTTTACCAGTCTTGATAAGCAAGAAGTGGTATACTAATGTATTAATTTGCATTTCTGTTTTTATAAATGACGTTGAACGTTTTTCACATGTTTGTGGATCATATATGTTTCATTTTCTCTGACCTGTCCGTGACATTTGCCTATTTTAAAATTGTATTGTTGGTCATTTCCCTGTGGACTTTTAGGAGTTCTTTATATTTTAGGAATTAATAGGCTGTGAGATGGTTGCACATATATTTTTCTGAGTTTCTTTTTTCGCTTTACTTATAAAATTTTTTCTCCGTACCGAATTTTTAAATTTTCATGTAGTTGGATTTGTCAGTCTTTTCTACTGGATTTTGATTAATAATTAAAAAGGCTTTCTTGGAACAAGAGTTCTTAGCCTGGGACCTACAGAGCTTTGGATATTATAGAGGCAAAGTTTTGTGAATGGGTGCTTATGTAAGTTTTCTAGAAAGATCGTTCATGACTTCGTTCAGTATCTGAACGGAGCCTGTGATCCAAAGAAGGTTAAGACCCCAGGTAGAGTAAGAAAATGCATTTTTATGTTCAAAAGCACCATAACTAATTTGACTGTTCTCTGTTTCAGACCCTCTTGCATGAAATGATACATGCCTATTTATTTGTCACGAATAACGATAAAGATCGGGAAGGGCACGGCCCAGAGTTTTGTAAACATATGCATCGCATCAATCGCCTGACGGGAGCCAATATAACGGTATATAAAGCCACACACATTTATGATATTCAGCAGTTATTTATTCAGTACTTCCTGAAAATAGAGAACTGGGTAGAAACGAATACTATGTTTGAGGATTTTCCACAGCAAGTGAGAGGCCCAGAGAAGCTGCCTGGCTTGTCGAGGACCACATAGGCGAAGGGCGGCCGCACCAGCGGTACCCTGGTGCCTCCAGCCACAACGAGGGCAGCACGTTGCACGGGGTTACTGCAGGCCTGCGTACCTCTCTTCTGGACTACTACAGTCCGCTCCTGATTTTGTTGCCTCGTCGTGTCCTCCTCCAGTCTGTCCCACGTTCTGCCACCATTTCATATGTCATTCCCTTCTTCAGAAGTCTTTGATTCGTGTTTCTGCATGATATTGTAGGAGATGGCAGAGCCTGGGGTCAAAAAAGCAGGAAGAGTCAGGTTGCTTGCGTCCAGACGCTGGCGCCACTGATTCACTGTGGGACCCGCTGATTTCTTCTGCGCTTCAGTTTACTCACGTGAAAGGAGGGTAATGGCAGCACCTACCTGTTGGGTCCTGTGAGGCTTAGAGGAAGTACATGCAAAACGTTTTAGCACAGTTTGAGTACTCATTAAATATTAGTTGTTTTTGTTACTACTGATTCATTTTTTCAGATAACCTTGCTCTTCCCTTTCTCTTACCTTCTGCAGCCCCCCTGCTTATGTCTTAACGTTTCTAAGTGGACTTTGCACCTCCGTGCCTGTCCTCATATACCCTTTTCCTAAAATATGCCACTTCTCCTATTTTCTGTCAAAATGATCTCCATCTTTACAGTGAGATACAGCTTCTCCCTCCTTGGAACCTGCTCGGCAGATATTTAACCTTTTACACTATTTTATTCTGCTTTCATACCTCTCACGGGGCGGCTCTTGCCTATCCTTACATACCTCTGCATGAGATGTGTAGTGCAGTGTCTCTGCAGGCGCTTAGCAAATATGGAATTGAATGGAACCAAACAGAAATATTAATTCCTACAAAGATTAAATGCCTTGGTGTGTTTAGATATTTCCTTCCTTTAAAAGGCAACAAAGGCCAGTGTGATGGAAAGCGAGAAGTGCTGACCCTCCGTGTATTATTCTCTAGCCGTCAGTTTAATTTTCTAGAGAGCTCATTTAATTACCGGACAGAGTTCCTTCAGCATCAGGGAAGTGGCTTGCATTAACACAATCACATAAAATCCAGATTAGCACAAGAATTATGGAGTTGCTAGTGTAAAAGACTTAGTTTCTTCATCAGAATTCACACTTTAAGCAAAATCCTAGTATACTTCCTGTTGTTCAGTTGGAAGAGGATATGCCCTTTTATCTTGGATGTCTGTGTGTTTTCATCTAGGAGGCTTTATCAGGTGGACACCCCTTGCTTTCACGGGTTACATCACGTTATAGCACACTCCACAGGGCATCCACATTGAGAACAATTTTATTTTAGTGACTACATTGTTAAAAAGTTACATCCCCAGGCTATAGGAATTACAGAAGCTGGAAGCAAAACAGATCCAGTTCGCTGTGGTCTTTGCCGCTGAATTGTTAAGCGGAGTGTTCTCAACACGAGAGAGCGGGCAGGGTCTTACAGGCCTCCTCGCTCCCAGACCCTCTCTCCTCCAGTCTCTTCTGCACCTACCATAATTTGCGTTGTTGGCGTGCTTGCCAAATAATAGAGTTTGTTTGCTTATGATGGAGAGATGGTGATTATGAAACTATTTATCTGTAGAGTTATAGAAAGCTTAGCATTCTTTCCCACAAGGGGACTTTACTAAAGAGCTAAATGCCTTGGTTTAAACAAACAAAACAAAACTCATATGCTGTGCTCCTTATATAAACAGTAACGTTTCACTGAGAGGACAGGAGGAGAAGGTGCTCAGTCCTTCAGGAGTATCCGTTTCAGATGGTGCCCTGCCGTCCTCAGTACTCGAGGTGGGGGGGTCTATAGCGTTCCTGTCTGTCTCCTGCTTAGGTTCTAAGTAAGATTTCATCTAGAGGGTGAAACAGACGGATCCTGTCGAAGGACTGAAAAGCACATTTACAGAGAATTTTATTTGACTCGAAGCTTTTCACTCAGTCAGCAAACACTGAGCACCTTCCCTGTGCCAGGCCGGTAATAGCCACTAGGGGTACAGGCTGAGAACTTTCAAGTCCTGGAGAGCTTTTCACCTATAATCAGATAAAATGATAGCCCGAAGCCTTATTATGAAGAAATGGGCGGAGCCGGGTGCATGTGCGGGGCGGGTTTGACAGACGCTGCACGAGGTTTGGGTCCAGCATTTACCGGAAACGGTCCTCAAGACCCTTTGTTTACTTACAGGGGAAGATTTCAGCTTGGCGGTGGGAACAGTTCTTACTTATTACAGCATTATATAAAGTCTTGTCTTTATCCTAGTTTTTCATCGTTTGGAAATAGGGTTTCTAAAACTTTTAGCATTTATAGAAGCTTTTTGGTTTTTTTAACTTTCTTGTCTTCTAGTCTCACCTTTTTCGATCTTTACACAGTTTATGAAGCACTGAGTTAAGTGCTGCTGTTTCCCATTAAGATGAACTTTTGAAGAGAAGCTAAATATCGTTACTGTCTTTCCCAAAACACAACTTCAGAGAGCTCTGGGAAACTGGAAAGTTGAAAAAGGGGGCGGGGGGCTGCTTATATATTGCGTGTATGTTCATTCTCTTACCCTTGTTAACCTGCCTGCTTAACGCTGACAACTTCGTCTCGACCCAGGTGTACCATACTTTCCACGACGAGGTGGATGAGTACCGGCGACACTGGTGGCGCTGCAATGGGCCGTGTCAGCACAAGAAGCCATATTACGGCTACGTGAAACGCGCCACCAACAGGGCACCCTCTGCCCATGACTACTGGTGGGCTGAGCACCAGAAAACCTGTGGAGGCACCTACATAAAAATCAAAGAACCAGAGAGCTACTCAAAAAAAGGCAAAGGAAAGACAAAACTAGGAAAGCAGCCAGTATCAGAAGCAGAAAATAAAGGTAACTCTGCTTATATTCTCCCAACTTTTCCACGGCTGTGGCTGTAACGCAGACAGTACTGTCCATCAGGGAACTGGCATTAGGTAAGCTTAAGGGTTGTTTCTAGTGTAGACGGTTTCAAGTGTGGACTCAAGGGAAAAAAAAAAATCCCGCTGTCCATGACATGGTGGGAGAAAACTATCCTCTGCTGTACACACAAGTGAGTAGAAGCAGAAGTAGTTTCCACTGCTGAAATTCGAGGGTGAAGCCCCTTTCCCTGTCCTGACTCACTGGGTCATAAGGAGAGAAACAGAAGGCAAAGACTGTCCGAATGAAAACAGTAATTGAGATAACAATGCCCGGAATGGAAGTCCTAGCTACACCCCTTCCTATCAGTTGGAGTCTATCCAGGTGACTTCTGTTGAGGTATGTATTTTCACGGGGAGAATGGGAAAAGGATGTGACACGTATTACGCTAGTACTTCATCTTCAGGATTTATCCCTTTCCTGTGCGGTCCACAGTTACTGCCTTTTTTTTTTTTAACTTTTTTTTTAGCTCTGTAATCTCACTTTTTTTAAAAAAGTCTTTATTGAATTTGTTACAATATTGTTTCTGTTTTGTTTTGGTTTTTTGACCTGGAGGCATGTGGGACGTTAGCTCCTTGACCAGGGATCGAACCTGCACCTCTTGCATTGGAAGGCGAAGTCTTAACCACTGGACCGCCAGGGAAGCCCCTAGAGTAACTGCCTTTTGAAGGGGTAACAAGGTTACTAAAGTTAATGCTAGGGAAGTTGTGGATTTGATGTGATAAGGACTCCAGACATAAGCTATATTTCTCATATCTGAAGTGTTTATTAGTAAGTTGAGAAGCTGCAGAAGAACTTATGTGGAGGGATTTTATGCCTCAGTCTTGTGAGTTGGGGAGATAAGAACGTGGTAGCAGACCTTTCGCTTCTGGACCGACACTTAGGAACTAAAAGCAATTTTCAAGGAGAAGTTACTTTGCTATTGACGGTTGTGTGATAGAACTGCTTATCTAAACACGAGAGGGTGTTTTTGTCCTTTATGTTTTCTCAGTACTGCAGCTTTCGGACTGCTGGGGATTGTCCGTCTACCGTCAGTAGATAATTACAACGTAGTTCTAATGCAGAACAGAAGTGGTATTTCTTCATTTGGAAAAGCTGTCCATTAGCTTAATATTTGTCATGGTGTTGATTTTGAGCCAAGGAAGAATCTTATTTGCTTCTTTTGCAGGTAAACCGAACAGAGGGGAGACACAGTTGTTAATCCCTTTCAGTGGGAAAGGGTATGTTCTAGGGGGAACCAGCAATTCGCCTTCATCTGGGAAATGTCTCACTTCACATGCTGTTAAAACCCAGGATCTTTTAAATCAGGACCATTCAGCAAATGCCTTAAGACCCAATTCGAAACCTGAGGTGACATTTGAACAGAACGGCTCAAGTGGGAAAACTTCCTTAGTCTCCGCTGCTCTCAGTTCCAGTCACCAAAGTGTTTTAAGCAACTACTTCTCTAGAGTATCGGTCTCCAAGCACAAGGCTTTCAGCAGTGTGAGTGGGTCTCCGATGAAAAGCCTCACGGTTGGTGACATCACTAAAAACTCGGTCTCTTCTAGTTCTCAAAGGAGGGTGACATCTTCTAAGATATCCCTAAGAAATCCTCTAAAAGCAGTGGAATCGACATCTGTGACTGCACCCCAGGTTGCAGGTGGGCCTGAAGATCAATTCCCAAGTAAACGCCCCAGGCTCGAAGACAGGACTGTTTTCGACAACTTTTTTATCGCGAAAGAGCAAACACAGAGTGGTGGTAACGATCCAAAGTGTGGTTCACGTCCTATAGCTGCAACGCAGAATGCCAGCAGTTCATCTAGTCAGAGCAAAATGGTTCACTGTCCTGTTTGTCAGAGTGAAGTTTTGGAGTCTCAGATTAATGAGCACTTGGACTGGTGCCTTGCAGGTGATAGCCTCTAAGTCAAAAGCTGAAAGAAATCTCTGAAAAATGAATGGGTCTCACATGTCCCGCCCGTATTACCTCATAGCACAGTGTCAGCCGCTCAGGAATTCCTGGTTAGTGCTAAGATTTGCAGATTATAACCTAGTTCACCCATATTAAATGTTCTATTTTATATATACATATATGAGATTGTAACTTAAACTATTTTATGTCTGAAGGTGCTATGTTCACTCGTAGGTGTACTGTAGCCCAGAGTTGCTTCTGGGTGCGTACACGTATAATTTTTAGATACTTTTGTTCTTTCTTTTAAAAGTATTTAAAGCTGTTAATCTTTTTAACTTGCATATTTTCCTTAAAATAGTCAGTGAGGAATCCTGTCAGGTGTTTGGTTAAATTCCTTTATTAATATTAAAACTCATTCCCAGAACTGGTAATATTCATAGTATCGGACATATTGACCAAAAATACAACCTAGTTGTTTTCCGGTACTCGAGGCTTTTGGTTTTTCTTTTTTTTTTCTTCAAAATTTTAACAGGAAATACATTTCCTATATTACAAAGATTTTTATTTCTCTGTTTCACTAAAAGGTGGCAGCAGGTTTGAGGTTAAAGTAGATAAGCAGAGTAAAATAAATTCCTTTTGGAATATTGCTGGTAACAAATAGCCACTGTAATTCTGTAGGCCAGGGTTGAGCTGTTCTCTCAGCGCTTTAGCAAAATGACTGGTTAAAACTCAGTACTAAGTAACCGGCACATATAACATGACCAAGTTGCCTAGTTTATGTACAAGTGGACCATCATCTGGAAACAGTATTATGAACCTTAAGCCAAAGTTGAAACCATTTAGGAATACCATTTGTGTATGTAAAAAATTATATTTCTTTTAAACAACATTCCTTTCCACGTCCCAGCAAAGGGACAGAGATAGTTTGGTCAGTTTACTTTGTCTCATGGCTCTACCGCCAGTGTGTTGGCATATTTTCAGGGCCTTAGTTCGCAGGTTTTCTTTTTCTTAACTTTGTTGCAACACGCCTTTACATCCATAAGGTACAGCTGGGTTCCCCGCTGAGTGACCACTACACAGGTGCAGTTAGAGAGCATTTCAGTTGCCATGGATGTCCTTATGGGCAACTCTTGCCAGCCAACACCCACCGCCCCAGAGTAACCAATGTTTTCATCTGTCCCCACGGTTAGTTTAGCTTGTTTTTAAACACTATGAAGTAGCACCTTTGTTGCTGTGGGTAGCAGAAGCTCAGTCTTTTCCTTGCTCTGTAGTACTTGTATGAATGTGCCCGAGTTTATCGTTCTGATGTTAATGGACATTGGAATTGTCTCCAGTTTGGGGCTGGCCGTTCTGCATAGCGCTGCTAAGAACATTCTTACTCATTTCTGCTGAGTGCATCCCCGGGCTGGAATGCAGGGTCACCAGGGGCGTTGTGTTTAGCTTTAGTGGATGCTGCCAGTTTACAGCCCTGCCAGCAGCGTATGAGAGCTTGTCGCTCAGCGGTCTTAACGCTGTTGTCAGTCCTTTTCTTTTGCGCCTGTCTGGTTGAGTGTTTACGAGTTCTGATATTTCTTAAGCAAGAAGCTAAACAATAGTATTTAATAAATATTTATAGGTAAATGACTTAAGATGTGTATTATGTCGAACATATACCGTTACACTTTCATAGAGGATCATTTTCTCTACTTCAATTTAACACATTTTGTGCACTTTAACACCTTCTGGGGGCGGAGGGGTGCAAAGCCGTACAAGGTTCTGGGGCTGTGAAGTAAGTAAGAGCCCGAGTCCTCAAGGAGCTTTACAGCCTAGTCGGGGAGTGAGACAAGCAGATGGTTTCAGCGCAGTAAGTGCTCTGACGGGCTTCTGCCGGCGCTGCGGGAACTTAAAGACAACCAGCAGAATAGCGCAGGGCTTCAGGGGACGGAGGGACAAGTTCTACATCCGGCTGAGTCTCCTAGGGCCAGTCAGGGTCGCCTGGGGTCGGGGTGGGGGATAGAAAGGGCCTTGCGGAGAAGGAACACGAAGGCTTGGAAACAGACCGTGGCACGTTCGACTGGGAGAACTAAGCTGTTCCGAGTGGACGGAGCATATGTAAGATGTGAGGGGTAAGATGGCAGGAGAAGGACTGCAGACAGGACAGGTGTACGCAGAGCCTGAGGGCAGAAAGACCCATCCGTCCGTCACGTTCTGCGCTTTACATCCAGTTTGTATGGCCCCTGTTCATAACACATCTGCCGATTCGGGTGGGGCTGGTGCAGGGGGGGTTGGGAAGGCTTGTAAGCCAGCCAAGAACATTCGAGAAGTGTTTTGACCAGTTCTCCGGGGGGCAGCAGAGACAGGAGGAAGAAAGGGGGGCAGTGGCAGGGAAGGAGAGAGGATGGGTTCGAGAAATACTCAGGTTGTAAAATCAAGAGCTGGTCAGTTTTAAGGGATGATGGGAATGTTAGTTGGCAAGAAAAGTTAATTTTAAATTTGGGAGTAAATAAGCCTTCGCGTCAATCGCTCAGAATTCTGATACTCCCCAATCTGTCATTTATATTAGAAAAATAGTTTTCTGTTTTGTTGGTTTGTTTTTCCCTTTTAAAGCGTTTCCTATCCTGATAACAGTAATTTGGGGTCAACCTTTAAATGTTGTTGCCCTTCATGTTGGAGAGATGGGGTGGGAGAAGGGGAGCAGACCTGACTTCTATAAAAATTCGGTGTTTTTTAAAGTCAAGATTATACAATATCTAGCAAAGCAACTTTAGACTTAGAAAGTATAGTCGATTTTCACAGTAGACTATAAATGCGTATCCTAACTGGAAATTCTAAGGTGGGTGGGAAAATGGGACAGAAATCTCGCAGAGTATCCCGTTGTCCTAAAGCTCTGAGCTTGTAGTTTTTTTGTTTTTTTCCCCAAAGCTTAGAGGAGTTTTAAGTAAATTAGAATGTCAAAGTGAAAGAGGCGCTGCATCTTCCTGCAGATTCAGTACCCAGCTGGGATCCCGTGCCTGGGGCACACGCGGTATCTCCTCTCACTGGGCTGCTTGGTGAAAAAGCGGAGCTCTTTGCAGTTAGTCCTTATTGAGGGGCAGTGGCTTCCTGCTGTTCTTTGTCTCAATTTTTTGTCCTTGAGGCTATTGGTGCCTTCTTAGCAATTTGTTGTGTTTGTTGTTGACTAAGTAGCATATCCACCAAATGAAGTGAAACTATCGGACAATTATTATTGCAGGTTAAATTGCCTGGGGAGTTGAAATTAACAGAAAAGGATGCAATGTGGAGATCAGCTCTGGTTTTCCTTTATTTTTCTAACATTCCACTAGAATGTTAGAAGTTATATAATTCCGTACACATCATCACACACCTTTTGATATGAAAAGTGAAAGACTTGATCTTCTTAAGTGACTCAGGAATCATCTCAATATTAAAATTTACACCGTTGTAGACTGTAAAGAAACAAGCCGCTGTTTGCTTTCTTCAGTTCTGGTGTTCATAAACCTACCAAAAGATTTATACCCTCTGGCTTAACTGAACACCAGATGGCGCTCTTAGTAAATTAAATTTCTCTGAAAAACCGAAGGCAAAAAGCAAAGCCAAAAGGATATAAGGGAGAAGCTTCAACGGGCATAGTAATTGCTAATTTTGACTCATAAAGGGAAACGGTAGGTTAGGATCTCAAGTCCTGAGAGAGGAGGGGACACAGCATGGCCAAGAGTGTGTGCTTGTTCAAACAAACGAGGACTGATCTACAGGGCACCATAATCTCCCTAGACTCGTTTTCATTTCACCTTCCACGCTGAACACTTAACATGGCAAAACATGGTACTCCCCAACAGAATGTCTTCCAGACACGGTAGGACCTATACTTTCTACTGCTTTCAAAATCACAGTACTCTTCCTTTGAATGTCTGGCACTTCTTATTTTGTTGTGTATCATCTAGGTTAGTCTGAAAGCTTCCTAGGACAGAATGTCCTTTGCCCCTGTATCAGAGGTCTAGAAGAAAGAAGAGGGGCCTGTTGTTAAATTCTTGGCGTTTCTCAACTTCCATTGTTACCTGCTTTTGCAAAAACATCTTAATGTAACACTGACTCTTCCCCATACTTCCCTGAAGAATCAAAGTTTGTATTTTCAAGATAGGATATTCTTAAGACCCAAATCATTCCAGGTTATAAGCATGCCTTGCAAACTAAATACATGAAAATCTGCATCTGCGTGAAAGGAACCTGGATTTTTTTTAACAAAAGATTCCTCGCAGGATTCCTTTATGTATTTGTATACATTTAAAATAATTCCATAGGTAAGGTAAGATGCACCCAGACACCTTTTCAGTAGCATCTTAACATCAGATACTCAAATAGCCACCTCCATCCATAGGATCCCCGAAGGGAGGATGCAGTCTAGCTTCTTGGCGTGTCTGCGAGAGCCACCGTGGTGGTGATTTGTAGACTGTTCATTCTCATTGGTATAGCAGGCGTGTATGTGTCCATCCTGCTTTCCAACTCTTTGTGCCTATTTTATTCTGTACTTTGGGCTGCTTTCCTTTTTTTTTTTTTAATGACCTTCATTATATATTCAGTTGAATCTATTCTTCCTGGGGTACCTCACAATTTAATCTTTTTAATTTTGTCATTTTCAATTTCTCTACTGAGTTACATCAGCTCTTGTCTCACAGCTTCCTGAGGAGTCTTTTGGACCACTTTTGTTCTGAGATTTTGAATTTCGAATTTCAGGTGTTAATTTTTATTTCCTGCCAAGTTCTGTTGGAGGATATTTAATTCACACCGAATATTGTTGCAGTTTTCTGCCTTATGGTTGAGGGGAGAATTTTCAGCAGCTCTACTTCTCGTCTTTTTTCTTCTTTTTTTTTTTTTTTTTTTTTTTTTTGCGGTACACGGGCCCCTCACTGTTGTGGCCTCTCCCGTTGTGGAGCACAGGCCCCGGACGCGCAGGCTCAGCGGCCATGGCTCACGGGCCCAGCCGCTCCGCGGCATGTGGGATCCTCCCGGACCGGGGCACGAACCCGTGTCCCCTGCATCGGCAGGCGGACGCTCAACCACTGCGCCACCAGGGAAGCCCGTCTTTTTTCTTCTTATAGATAGTAGTGTTTGTAGATATTTTCTTCCCTTTTCGGCTCATTTTGAAAGGTATCCTTTTCCTTAACTTGCAGAAAGTTGGTTCAATGTAGGCAAGGATGAGGGGTTTCTGATTCAAGAGTGTTTTCTTCTGTTGGAACAGTGAAATATGGTATTTCGCAGAGATGACACTTTTCTTTGTGAGGTGGTAGGGGCTTGGAGTCTCACCTGATTCTGTAATTTTACTTTTCTAAGACCCTTACTTCCTTCTTTCATTTTATCATCGAGCCTCCAGGAAACATCTCCCCCTGTCCCAGACACGGTACATTCCTCACACAGCCCCCTTCAATCTCATTCAGACTTCCCCTTGATGATCCCGTGGGCAGCGCTGCGATGCACTGGGGTGAGGCGTCAGTATCCCCATCACTCATGCTGGGGGCCCTGTGTTCTTGCCCTGTGTACTGCCACAGCTAGGCCCCCTGCCCTTGTCCCTTTACCATATAGTTTCCACCTGACTCTGCCTTCACAGGAATTCTGATGCCGGCTCTAGTTTCCCATGAGCTGAACTTTTTTCTGTGTCTCACGGTTATGCTGCAGGTACAGGTTATAGGTGACTTTGTTGGGAAGATAGTGAAAGAGATTCAGATTTAGGCAGCAACTACTATTCCTTGGAAAACCAGAAGCTCAAGTACTCCCCCCCTTAAATATGAACACACAAGCAAGAACTATCAGACCTGGAAGGAAAGCTTCTAACCTGACAGACAAAAATGAAATCAAACAGAAAACAACGTTCAATCCTGTATCTGTTCAACAGAATAGGTTTTTCTACATTTAAAAAATTTAGAGAACATAAAAGAGAGCTCTTGAAAATTAAAAACGTGAGAGCAGACATGAAACCCTTGCGGGCAGAACTGAAAAAGACACGTCTCCTCGGTAAAGGACAAAGACGCAGAGGAAGCAGACGACAGCAGCTGGCTCAAACCTGAGGTGCACTGTCTGAACGACACGGGTTCAGAAAGAGCAGAGAGGGTGGAGGGGAGAAACAATTTAAGAAAATGTCCCCGAATGTACGGCACGGATTTACAGTTTGCAAACCTAGCGTATTGGTGGAGAACGGGTGACTGTAAAACGGTGGAGCCCTGGGGACAAAGAATTATTCCGTGAGCGTCCACAGAGGAAAAGCAGATGACATGTAAAGAGTTAGAAACAGGAACGGCTTCAGATTTCTCAGCATCCACACTGCAACTTAGAACCTGGAGAGTGCCTTCAAAATTCTGAAGGATAATTATTTCCAAGCTAGATTTCTAAACTCAGGCAAGTTACCAATTAAATGTGAGGGTCAAGAAAAAAAAAAGACATTGGTCTCAGGAAACTGAGCTCTCACATACTCTTTCACAGAACGCGTTGAAGCCCAGGCCCACCAGATTGAGGAAGTAAACCAAGACGGAGGAAGACATGGGACCCAGGAAATGGGAGACCCAACGGAGAGTGGTGATAGGATCTCCAGAACAAGGTGGAAGGAGGTCTAGGGAAGGCAGCTGTGCGCCAGGTACAAAGGGCAACCACTCCGGGTTCCTGCAGCTTAGACGCCACAGGGGAAAACAAAAGATCAAGCAAGACATAAAGAAAAAAGTAAACTGGGAAAGTCATCATGGTTTATTCTGCGTCTCACCTTTGAATTAGCACAAATATATATATATATATATATATATTTATATATTTATATATATATTTCCCCCCCCCCCGCGGCTGCGCCGCGCGGCATGCAGGATCCTAGTTCCCCAACCAGGCATCGAACCCGTGCCCCCTGCAGTGGAAGCGCAGAGTCCTAACCACTGGATCACCAGGGAAGGACCGCCAGGGAAGTCCCAGATAGTCTAACATTAATGTGACCTAAGTTACAATGTAATTATGTAAGAAGATCGGGGAGGTGTGGCAGGGGCAGTGGAGGAGGGCTGGAGAGACACCTGTATTACCTTCCATGTGGGGAAGTTAGGAGATAAATGTCGGGCAATGAAGAATCAAGAATGTAGCGACGCGGCCTTCCCTGATGGCGCAGTGGTTGAGAGTCCGCCTGCCGATGCAGGGGACGCGGGTTCGTGCCCCGGTCCGTGAAGATCCCACATGCCGCGGAGCGGCTGGGCCCGTGAGCCATGGCCGCTGGGCCTGCGCGTCCGGAGCCTGTGCTCCGCAACGGGAGAGGCCACGACAGTGAGAGGCCCGTGTACCGCAAAAAAAAAAAAAAACAAGAATGTAGCGATGCAACTGTATTAAGAACCGGGCACACACCCAAAGAATCACTTAGAAGAGGTGAAATCTTTTCTCAGGAGGACACAAGGGGCTGTTTTCCTTAACAACCCCTACAGAACAAGCTGACTTAGCTACGTGTGCATTTATACCTTTGACTTAGTAAACTGTAAAGGCATTTTATAGAAAAGCATAGAAATGTAACAATTTTGGCAGAAGAAGGCCTAATCTCAATGAAAGAGAGGTCTCATCCAGTAACTCCCTATCCAGTAACCTCTACAACACCTGTTCAGAGCGCAGAAATTATCCATTTGATAAGAAGAGCTTTAGCCGCCTGCAGCTGTGTAGGCTCTCCCTGTCTTATGAACTGGTTTATATTTAAGTGTTTTCTACTTGTAAAACTCTTCCCGGCTCATGAGGCCCCGCCCTTTATACATATCATTGGTCCAATGGTCCGTCCTTGAGCACTGCCATGTTTCAGGTGAAATTTACTTGCTGGTCAACATCATGAGAAGACTCTGCCTTAAAATCAACGGCAGAATCTGGAGAACGCATTCCTGGCATTAAGACGTCTGAAAACCTATTCTTGAAGCAGTGGAGACTGGGTACTTCTGAAAGTCCATGTACAATTATATTATCAAATATATGGTATAAATACATATAATTGCCATCCACAACCGAGATACGCTCTCATCCTTGAACCCTGTGTGTCTTGGGAATAATGTGTGTTTCATTTAGGTCACACACGACTCTTAAGACTGGAGCTACTGTGCTTGTTTTCAGGTGAAAAGGGCTCCGAAGATCACGCAACTAAGTGGCTGAGCCAGAACTAAGCAGATTTGTCAATCCCGGCTGTGCTCTTTTACCACACTACCAAATTGAATTAAGTCTTCGTCCCTAGCTCATCTGCCCTCTCCTTTAATCCACGCAGCTATATTTCAGCACAACCGTCCAAATGCCCTAGGATAGGTTGGGATATAACAAAAACACCATACCGAAAGATATTTTAAATAAGAGATACATGAACTTGCATATTGACCTCATACTGTGAGAGCTCGTCAGTTTCTTGCATACACACATAGGACACCTGTGACGGTCAGCGATAGAACCTAGTGGCCCTTCCTTTTTGCAGCAGAGGGGCGACACAGATATGCTCGACAGCGTAAAAATCCTAGTAAAAGGGCAAGAATCCAAATGTTGAGAATCCAGCCAGAGGTCACGGAGCCCGTGGACCCAGTTCAGCTACTCCCAGGATGTTGCTGAAATTGTCTGACGCCCGTGTTTACTGTTCTCTCTCTTCCCCCTGTTATCATGTATAAAAAGCAATACCAAACGCTCTGGACCGAACCAGGGATGTGTGATAGAAAAGCACATTATCTGACGGAAGGGCCCATTAAGAAAGTCAGTGTATGATAAAGGATTAAAAAAAAAACAAGACAGGCGGAAATAAGCATAATTTTTTCAAGAACATTTATACATCTTTTTAATTAGATTAGCTTTACAAGCATCTTGAGAGCTTTTTCATAATGAAACGCCGCTTCTCAAATTACATGACTTTATAGTCTATCTGTAGATGAATCCTCAAATTCTTTGCCTGCTGTGGATAAAGGTCTGTGTTTTAATGGCTGGTTAATATGGTGAATGAAAACAGCATTAGAAGCTTTATCTTTAACCAGGATTAAACACATATAGGCCACAAAAAGTTTTAAGTTTTGTTTTATATAGAGTCCTGCTTGGTGACAAGTTAACGGTCCCACTAACATGAAATGAACAGATTTTAAATGGATATTAAAGGAATGGCTATCCCGATTTCTCAATCCTTTCACAACAATCTCCAAGAACTTATATAAACTTTTCCAAAAACAAAAAAACACAAAAAACCAAAACTTAAAACCTGTCTGGTGAGCAAAACCCACAGGTAGTAGAATCTGACACTTTGCACAACTGCAGAGAAACACATCTGAATGACACAGGGGCTCCCAGATTAAAAGGCTGTTGCTGTACACCTTCACAGACAAGCCTCCCATCCACATCATACGATTTCTACTAGACCTAAAAATAACAGCGCTTTTTGAGTTGTGGCCTCAGGCAGCGCACTGCACCGCAGGCCAGGTGGCAAAGACAACTTGCGCTCGGGGAGTGTGGAGGGCAGGGGGCAGAGGCACTTACTGTCGAGACGCTCCGCTGTATTCTATGGAACTAGGAGAGGAAGCGGAACGAAACTGCATGCGGGCGAGGAAAAACAACAGTCAACTGTAATTGTCTCCTGCAAGTTCTCCGGAAGTGAGATCACAATACTGACTATTCAATCCCACCCTAAGTCCACACTGTCAGTTCACTAAACAATTTTTTTTTCATGTTTTACATGAACAATAGCAATCTTTTAATAAAAATTACTGAGCTTTCCATAGAAAAGGTCTCTAATTGAGTACAAACTATACAGATGCTAAAACTGTCATAGGTTGAAATATACAGAAATATTTCTGTACACTCACATTATTTTGGCAAAGAAAATTAAGGATAGAGATAGAAAACTGAAGTGGGCAAAGGTCTTGCACCCATAATTCACGCAAAATACAGATACCACCCTTAGGGCTTTGCTGAAGAGCCTGGGAAACTGAAGTCTAAGACCCCATCCTAATTCAGGTGTTAAATAACAGAAGTCTGGGAGGCCTTGTGTGATTTTGTAGTATTCCCTCTTTTTTTCCTGAAAAGTGAAAAAGCAAACTCATGAAACGTAGAAGTATCTGTTTTTCTGCTTTTTTGTGTTTGTAAACTAAACATCCATCTTTCGGTGCTGACGAAGAGCGTCATGTCTGGGGAGTGTGTCAGCAGTGGTCTGAGGCGTCACTCACATTAAGTCTCTACCAACACCGTTCAGTCTGAATGCGCACAGTCTCCCCTTGACGCTACCCAACAGGAACGAGGTGCTGATCTGCTGACCAGATGGGCACAGGAGTAGGAAGAAAACGTTAACAGCAAAATTGAAAGTACAATCAACTTGACGGGAAGCAAAAGGAAAAGTCTTAGGAAAGGGGACAGTATCTTCTACATCTATAGGATATATATACCTGAAAGCATAAGAAAGCCCTTCATCTTGGGAACTTGATGCTGAGGATAACCTCAAGTTCATTTAGTGCCAGTCACTTTAGTTTTTTTTAAATGTAACTTAAAAGATAAAACCTTTTTACTGTGTATTTTTTTCTTATAAAGCATGAACTAAAAGTTATTGGTAGTAAACGGTGATGGTTTTACTGTTATGTTTCACTACTAACAATGTCAGGAAAACAACAGCAGCAATTTTTAAGAGTCCAAATTAGTGTAAGACAGGACACAGAACAATCGGATTTTTCAGCTGGTGATTAAAGTGCTCCTTTTCTTATTTTAAGTAAAAAGAAAATTAAAGTAATCATTAGTCACTGGCAACAATCATTATAAGAGGCCTCTTAGGGCAAAATTTAATAGTACGAAGAGGTTTACAAAAATAGATTGATGCTATTTTGGGGAATAATACTGTAATTTTTTTCTCAATTCAGTTTTGATAAATTGTACCTGATCATATAAAAAATTACTTCAAATTCAAACTTGACTATATAAAAAAGGGAGAGATGAAATGAAGTCAGCTAGATGACAGATCTGGCAAAATATAAGAATGAAAAAATTCTACCTAGGGCACTTATTTCATGTCCAGATGTAAATACCACTTTCAGCTGATAACTTATATTCCTCCCAATCACAGGTTTGGAGTCAATCATGCAGTACAAAGCCACACAGTCAAAATCTTCATTTTGATGCAACACAAAAAAGTTGTTTGTTTCCTTAAATTGCCAACTGGTGGTCTATTTTCTTTGTCCCATTTATTCGTATTCACAAGTTAACAAACAGCGTCAATAATTACTGCAGATGAAGTGGGGTATTGCTGGATCAAAGGCTCTATAAGACGTCTTTACTGATTGAATCGGAAGGTTTATTGAGTTCAACCCTCACACCTTTTTCACCTGCAAGGTAAAAAAAAACATTCATTCATTCAGTAAGCACCAGAGTACTGCTTCCCACTAAGTTCCTCACAGTACGCACAGCGTTTCAGCTTTGCAAACACACATCATCTGAAAATGATCACGCTTGCACTTCCAAAAGTTACCCTCGGGACTGTATTACGAGGCATGCACAGACGCTGAACTAGTAAACCCTCAAAGGGAAAAATCATTCTCTACACAGAGAGAATGATTTTTGTCTCCTTTTATTTGAAAAGCAAATCAAACTGCTGTAAGAGCACAGCGTGTTCAGCATCACTGAAAGCACACTACTAGGCTTCTGTCACAAATAAAATTTTAAAAATACACAGAAAAGGCGTGAACATTCACCTTTCAGAGTTTTATAAAAGGCTGATGTGGGATTATCAACGGGCTCATGAATATACAGCTAGTTAGATCAGTAATATGAACGCACTTGAGCAGGTTTGTGGAGATACAAGGTAGGGTTAAAGACAAGACAGGTCAGTGGTCCATCCGATGGAAACCTCAGACCCAACGGCTCCAGGAGATAACCCGTAACCGGGGGTGACCTATGGACGCCACTGGCAGACGTGGACTCCACATGCCTGTCTGCTTTACTGATTTCAGCATGTCAATTCATCCCCTTTGTATTAATTTTCTTCATGTCCACATTTTACACGGCAGACCTGGAGTACTCTTCAGAGCACGTACATCTAACACGGAAAGGATATTATTACCTTTCCTCTGCGGGGAGAATGAGAGGAAGCCAGCCTGTGACTGAAAAGGATTATCACAGAAAAACTCAGCTTGGACTCAAATGATTTTCCCAGACCTCTTTGTCTCAAACTTTCCTCATCTTTGGGCAATTGTGACGGTTCAAGATAACAATGAAGATGACTTAAGAGCCGCCCTCTTAAATAGGGGAATTAAGAATCAGACGGAAACAAGGAGCCAGTCTTCTGGCTCACGGAAAGCCCTGCCTGGCTGCGGGGTCTCTTCCTTCCGGTGTACCCTGGCCCCAGATGTTTACCTGTTAGATATTTTACTTTAGCTCGTGCTCTCTCATCTGCATCAAAATACCAAACAGTTATTGCGTACCTAAAAGAAAATTCAGAATAGGGTAAGAATGATCACACTGGGGAAAACAAAGCGTATTCTGTTGCAAAGGTCTACTAAAACTTGTAACGCCAAAATAATGCCTAACTTGGGGTGACATCAGATGATAAGGGAGCGGAGCAACAACCCACTCACTTAACCAGTAGTCCCAGTGCTCAGGAGTATGGCAGAGAGCCAGGAGTTGCTAAAATTTATGTTGCAGAGTTGACGAGTTTTTATGACTTTCTTAACACCTACTTAACCTACTTGATTATCTGTTTTGCAAGCCCACAGCAGATCAGAAACAGACAGTAAGAAGGTAAGAGTGGCTGTTACAGAAAAAGCACGCTATCAATAGCACAAGTTCTAAAAGAAAAGCAGAGAAACAGAGAAGGACTCAAGGCCAGGGGCCCTGTAGAGCAAGGGAGGGCTAAGTCTCCACCACTTCTGAGGACATCACTACACACATACCGGCAAAGAATCGTGATGGGGGTTTACAATTTTACAACCTGGAGTCATCAAGAAACTTAAATTATGCTAAGAATGTTTTAGGATTTTTATCAAAGCAATTATACTACGTTTTGTTTCATTTTTCTGAAAATTTCATCACTCACTTGGAGTATCTCATTTCACAAATACTGAAGAATCTCTGGTTTATTAAATACCACTTAGTTACAGCTTTCGGTACCAATAACGTGGGAAATGTGCACACACCACAGGACGTGGAAGCACGCTGCACGTGACCAGCGCCTGAGTAGGACGCAGCCATCGATCGGTCAGAGTGTCCTGCGGCTTCTGGCCAGTGTTCGCTGGGGGCAAAGCAACACTGATCAAATGAGGAGCCAGCAAACGTGGCAGAACTAAATCCTGTAACGCGGTGGAAGCAACGAGTCAAAGGCAGAGGAGAGTGGAGGCTGGGAGTCTGGGCAGCGGGGGAGGCCGAAGCCCCAGGCCACTCAGCTGCAGCTCCGGGTCTGGCCTCCCGGCTTCCAGAGCTCCAGCCCCTCCCCTACCACGCAGCCTCTTCTGTCCTGTCGGCGGCCGTGGCAACAGGGAAGGTGCACAGACAAACACTTTGGTACGTCTTCCACACCTGCCCTACACTTTCAGTTACTTAGTCATCAGAGTTCTAACACCTGCCCCAAGGCCTTCCCAGAAGACAGCTGTAGAGTAGCAGGCGTGGCTCTGCCTCCCCTGCCTCTCCCTCCAGCCATCTGTTTAGAGGCCCCTCGTCCCCACGTCCCCCTCTGCTGGGACTTCCACAGTCGCCCCCGCTCCCGGCAGAGGCCGACGCTGCCCTACTCCCCGCTCCCCTCACTCCAGGCCCAGTGGCGATTCCAATTCAACAGCCCTGTCTCCCTCCTGCAAACCCCTGGAGCACTCCCTAATCGTCTTGGCATCTATTTACCACCTAAAATGTCGGTTCTGTCTTCATCTAGAAAGGCTACAGCCACACCGTATTCGAGATTCCATAAAAAGCAAGGTCTGTGAAGCGGTCTCTAGGGCAGAGACGGGCACCGGGGGGACGGGAGGCGAGGCGGGGATTCAGGACGGCGTGCCGTGTGATGTGACGGGACCCCCGGCCTCCACCCAGGGATTCTTTTGGCCGCTAGCCACACCGCTCAGCCGGCACTCGCTATGATGAATTACGGCTGAGGCAACATGGCTCGGAGAGAAGCCAGAAGGAGGGACAGGTGACAAAGTCTTCAGAGCTTGAACCTCATCAAATGCTGGCCCGTCTCTAACATCATTATCAAGAGGCAGCTCTTCTCCCAGTGTATCTAAGGGATCTAGGCAAATGCATGCCAGTGATTCACTACTGTAAGGTTCAAAGTCCCTTCTATAATGAAAAATAGGTATTTAAAAAGTAGCACTTTTTCCCCCAAATATTCATTTTGATAACAATGTCTGTAACATCTTCCATTTTAATAGTCTAAACATTTTAATTGGGTCATGGTTAATGGTAAAAAGAAATGTTTTTAAGAATACGTTAAACATAATAGGTTTAGAAAACTAAACTTTGTAGGAAGAGAGTGTAACGTAGAAAATAACGCAGAGGAGCGCGTAACAAGCCTAACAGACGCTTACTGTTAAAGCTGAAGGGTGATCTTTCTAACATTAACTCCCAAATACCTCTTCTCCACTTGTCTTTGCTCTACTCTTCTTCCTCTGTATTTCTGCTCTCTGGTTATGTGTTTTTCTCTCTTCTGTATCGTTTTTCTACGTCATCCCTCTGCCCCCCACCCCTGCCGGACCACCTTTAACAAAGTTGCCCTTTCCCTTCTCTATCTAATCTTTATTCCCCAAGTGAATACTCTCACCAGATCCGAGAACAGATCACAGTTAAGGGAAGACGGGAGCCCCGTGCTCCCCTGACTGACCCCAGACATGGAGTGGCTGTGCAAAGAGACTCACAAGCGCTTGGTACCAACTGTGAATCAATCTTACAGAATTATTCCAATTAAACAGTTACGACCGAGGCCCTCTGGTAAAGGCAGGTGAAGAGCAGGAAAGTACGCGTTAGAAAATGTCCATGTTCACCCCAGCCACCCCCTCCCATCCTACATGCTCTTGACCACTTCTTCCCGAAGGGGAGGAGTACTACCTTGTAGCGTATGCTGGCTGCACTTCATGAGGGTTGCGACGGTCGGACCAGAAAAACAGCAGTCTATCAAACCTGGGTTCAATGTCGGCAAACTGGGCCTTGCCTTCCGGGAAAATTCGAAGTATACCTCCACTTACCTAGGAAAAGGGCCAAATGTGTAAGCGTGAGTGACCAAGAATGCTACAAAATTAAATTTAGGGGGGGAAAGACCAATTCAGGATATCCGAAGTCTTAAATCAATTATTCACAAACATATCTCGGCTAACGAGGTGGGAAGGTGAGCCGAGATTTCAAGTACATGCGCCAATCAATACAAGGAAACATTCGTTCCTTCTTTTAGAGAATTTTGTAGATACTTGATGAGACAGATGTATATGATCTGAACTCAAAAGTCTTAAAATGACACCTGAAAGCCTGAAAAAGTAGTAAGCATTTCTTATTTATGTATGGTGATGACCTGCTTACCCTACTCTTAAAAATGTATCCGTATCTAGTCATGTTGACTAAATTACTACAAATGGTTTAAGTATGTCAAAGAACTAGCTCTTTGCCCTTGCCAAATCTAATGCCTCTTATTTAAGGAACTCACTAAATCAGTAGCAAGTGTCATTTATCATCAGCGCTGCAGTCATTATTAGAAACTGTAGCTCTCCCTCCCCAGACTGGGCCTGACACATCGATGACTCCCTGCCTATACAACTGGACTCCCTTCACAAAGGATCATTACTATTTACCCCAGCAAAGATCCTTCTCTGTTTGGACCAGATGGACTCACCTATTCATTCCAATACTGACTGGATGTCTATTGTTCTGGGCCCTGTCCTGGGCCCTGGGTGCAGAGTAGGAAATAATTCAGACAGATGTGGTCCTTGTGGTAATTATAATCTGGGTCGGGGGGAGTAAAGCGAGGTAAACCCGACCCAAGTGAGTAGCTCTTCACCCTTGGAAAACTCAACTCCTAACAGGTAGACTCTTAAACTGAAAGGCACATTGATACTTGATCAAGACACCGTGGAGGCTGGGCCTATTCCTCGGTTCCACTACAGCCAGAGAAGCTGTTTACAGGCTCACTGTCAAGTAAGGTAGATTCAAGCTACCCGGTTCCCTTGCCTTCCTTCCTCAGGTTCCAGCATTGTTCCGAGCGACTGCCAAAGCACTCATGCAGACATCTTTTAAAGGAGCTCTAGACTGTGACCGAGAACATGCCTCTTTTCTCTCCCCCTGCCCTCCGCCCTTTCACTGGAGTCACCGGGAATACCACAGGCCATCTGCTGAAAATGTTCAGAAACATGTAGTTGAAGCTACCAGTCTTCCTCTGGGAAACTTTCCCTGATCCCTGAATTAGGCGGGCTCCCACGTGCTCCCACAGCAATCTGTCCTGCACTTGGCAGCGCCAACTGTAATCGTCCGTCTACTGATCTGTACCCTCCACTCCAGCCCAAGCTCTAGGAGGGATAGTTCTATTCCTGCTGTTTCCAGCACCCAGAACAACTTCTGCCACAGCGTACATATTCAGTGCAATCTTGCAGTGAAAGTTTTCAGTTTTACATATAAAAATACTGAAGATTTTTTTCTGCTTATACGCTAATTTAAAAACAACGTATTAATGACCTTGGACAGGTCATATAAAAATTATAAGATCAGCCTAGAAAGAACCTAGATTCTAACAAAATGTAAAATTTAAGAGTTGATCAAACATATTCCTAGTTTTCTAGATACAAAATCGGAAAAAAAATTTAAATTCTAACCAAATTTATAGCAATTTGTTTTGTGCATTGGGCTCAAGGTGAATTACCAAATTTATGTCTCTATTTCAAACTTTAAAAGCTATAACAAAAAACCATGTTTGTTGACATAATGCCTCAAAATATACTTAGCAGTAAAACTTACCTCTACTTTGAACTTGGAGTAGAACAGAGGAAATTCTTTTTTTCTTCCCAGAAAAGTAACATTTTTTACTTTTAACTACTTGTCACACTTCTATAATACTTTCTATTCTTGCATTTGTTTTGTTACTTGCTCTTTTTTTTTTAATTCTAAACTTTATTCATTTTATTGAGGTATAGTTGATTTACAATATTGTGTTAGTTTTAGATGTACAGCAGAGTGATTCGGTTATACACATGTGTGCATATCTATATTCTTTCTTAAAAATTCTTGCCGATTATAGTTTATTACAAGATATCGGATACGGTTCCCTGTGCTATATAGTAAATCCTTGTTTCCCTATTCTATATACAGCAGTGTGCACCTGTTAATCCCATACTCCCAATTTATCCCTCCCCCCTTCCCCTTTGGTAACCATAAGTTTGTTTTCTATGTCTGAGTCTGTTTCTATTTTGTAAATAAGTTCATTTGTAATATTCTTTAGATTCTACATGTAAGTGATACCATATAATATTTGTCTTTCTCTGTCTGACTTACTTCACTTAGCATGATAATCTCTAGGTCCATCCATGTGGCTGCCAATGGCATTATTTTGTTCTTTTTTGTACCTGAGTAGTATTCCATTGTCTATAGGTACTGCATCTTCTTTATCCACTCCTCTGTTGATAGACCCTTAGGTTGCTTCCATGCCTTGGCTATTGTAAGTAGTGCCGCTATGAACACTGGGGTGCATGTATCTTTTTGAATTACAGCTTTCGTCTTTTCCAGATACCTGCCCAGGAGTGGGATTGCTGGATCATATGGTAACTCTTTTTAATTTTTTAAGGAACCTCCATACTGTTCTCCATAGTGGCTGCACCAATTTACATTCCCACCAACAGTGCAAGAGGGTTCCCTTTTCTCCACACCCTCTCCAGCATTTATTATTTGTAGACTTTATGATGATGGCCATTCTGACCGTTCTGTGAGGTGTTACCTCATTGTACTTTTGACTTGCGTTTCTCTGATAATTAGTAATGTTGAGCATCTTTTCCTGTGTCTGTTGGCCATCTGCATGTCTTCTTTGGAGAAATGTCTACTTAGTTCTTCTGCCATTTTCTGGTTGGGTTGTTTGTTTGTTTTGTTATTGAATTGTATGAGCTGTTTGTACATTCTGGAAATTAAGCCTTTGTCGGTCGCACTGTTTGCAAATATTTTCTCCCAGCGCACAGGCTGTCTTTTCTTTTTGTTTATGGTTTCCCTTGCTGTGCAAAAGCTTTTAAGTTTGATTAGGTCCCATTTGTTTATTTTTGCTTTTGTTTCTATTGCCTTGGGAGACCGACCTAAGAAAAACATTGGTACGATTTATGTCGGAGGATGTTTTGCCTGTGTTCTCTTCTTGGAGTTTTATGCTGTCATGTCTTATATTTAAGTCTTTAAGCCATTTTGAGTCTATTTTTGCGCATGGTGTGAAGGTGTGTTCTAACTTCACTGATTTACACGCGGCTGTCCAACTTTCCCAGCACCACGTGCTAAAGAGACTGTCTTTTCTCCACTGCATATTCTTGCCTGCTCTGTCAAAGATTAACTGACCGTAGATGTGTGGGTTTGTTTCTGGGCTCTCTATTCTGTTTCACCAATCCATATGTCTGTTTCTGTGCCAACACCACGCTCTTTTGAGTACCCTAGCTTTGGAGTATAGTCTGAAGTCTGGGAGGGCTGTGCCTCCAGCTTTGTTCTTTTTCCTCAGGATCACTTTGGCAATTCTGGTTTTTTTGTGATTCTATATGAATTTTAGGATGATCTGTTCTAGTTATGTGAAAAATGTCATGGCTAATCTGATGGGGATTTCATTAAATCTGTAGACTGCTTTGGGTTATATGGCCATATTTTAACTATATTAATTCTTCCAATCCAAAAGCATGGAATATCTTCCCTTTTCCTTGCATCACCTTTGATTTCCTTTATCAGTGTCTTATAGTTCTCAGCATATAAGACCTTTACCTCCTTGGTTAGATTTATTCCTAGATATATTCTTTTTATGATGTGATTTTAAACAGAATATTTTTTACTTTCTCTTTCTGGTATTTCATTGTTAGTGTAAAGAAATGCAACAGATTTTTGTATATTAATCTTGTATCCTGCTACCTTGCTGAATTCATTTATCAGTTCTAACAGTTTCTGTGTGGAATCTTTAGGGTTTTCTACATAGAGTATCAAGGACAGAGGAAATTCCTTAAATCAGTATATGATATGGAAAGATGACTGGATCACCGTGAGCATACTCTAAGTTTTAGGATTTGCTTTTAGAACAGGACTAAGTTTTTGTACATTTAAGACCTCGTGATTTCCATTTATGTGTGTATGCGTGTGGTGGAAGAAGGTGTTTTAAAGGTTATTTGATTTTTTTTAAATTACCTTGGCTACACAAGTGTGTTCACTCTCTGAAAATCCACTGGGCTATACATTATGTTCACTTTTCTATTTAAATATTTTGCTTCATTACATGTAGGTAAAAAGAGATTTTTTACAAAAATCAACCAAAAATTAGTTTATACAACCTCCAGTGCAATAATACATGACACACTTCTAAAGTTTAAATCACTTAAACTTAAGTGAAACTCAGGCTGACGTTAAGGGAATAAATATTTGCAACATGAGAAATTGGATACGCTACACATTCTAACTGGTTTTACAGGATTTTTCAGTACCGATAAACTAGCTTTTCATAATCCGGGGACAAAGAAATCCTGCCTCCAATATCCCATAGCCCAGTGCCAGACAACACCTCTGCAACAATGCAAAGCACGAAATGCAGGCGCTAAAGAGCAAGTAACTCTTCATAATCATAATACATAATCTCCCGCAAAAGTCATGATAAAACGAACACTCTCAGAAGTGTTTTTATAGAAACTACTAGAAGGGATATTATTTTAATAAAAGATACTTTTGTTAAAGTTAGATTTTGGATATGAATGTTTCAACATCCGAAATAAAGGAATCTACTTTTTGAGCTCTATTAGGATCTGTTTCATGTTAACGAAGATCCACTCCTAATACCTGAGTGAAACATACCTAAGGAGAGATGTTTAACTGTTCCACGTTTTAAAGACAGTCTCACCTATGAGGAGTATGAATCTTAACACTACTTGTGAGGAAAAAATACCTGTAAGAAAAAAAAAATGCTCAATGAGGTGGCATACCTTGGCATCCCAGTCTTTATTAAGATAATATATACATGTCACACATCTTCCATCTCCATTTGGATTATCGACATGACGTACATAACCCGTTCCGTTGCCTGGATAACAAGCAACCATGGCCTGTAATAATAATAATAATAATAATAATAATAAATTTTAAAGTCCACGTATGAATAAAAAGGGAAAACAGCTTACAGCAAAGATCTCTGATTTTTGGCTACTCTGACTTAAGCTTAAATTCTTTCTCTAATAAAAATCATGTTTGTAAATAGAAGAGGTAAAAATCTTCTATGTTGACATTAAGAAAAAACACAGGGTAGGCTGGTGAACAATGCAAAGTGTGGTGAATTCTGCCTCACAGTGATGGGAAAAGCTGATGTGGAAGGATCGGAAAGCCTGCAGGACCCTCTTTCGTGATCCGTCACTCATGCCGATAATCAAGATCAGGTGGGCTTTGTCCTGCTCCATGGGAGATGGCCACCCTCCCTGAGCTCGCCACAGAACACCTGCGTTACCGTCCGACAGTCACACACATCCTCTGATACCATCTCTGAGTGGTACCAATTTGGATAGGCACAATTTAGAAGATCAACTCCAAACACTAACTCATTTAATGTCAGTGATTTTTTAAAAAAGGCTAAATGACAAATTAGCATGTGACGAACCCCTCTTCAAATCAGAAAGTCATTTTTTCACTCAGATTATAACAAGATGTAGTTCAGAAGACGATTGGGTTTAAGCATGAAGGCGTAAGAGAGGCTCAAAATAAAAAGCACCAAATAACTTGCATGTCCTAGAAATGTAGTGCATTATAATGAAGTGAAATCAGTAAGGGTAATTTTTTTAAAATCTCAGGAATTACGAAGAAAACAAAAACAAAGATGCTCAAGATTACCAGTTATTCTTGAAATTCTTTATTTCTCTAATTTCTCCACGTGTTAAAGTTAATGGGTAAGTATTAATGTCAATGAATTAGTATAGTCATCAAACAGTAATTAAATTACATCATTATTTAAGATAAATGGCAAATGCTAATTTTTAAAATTCCTAAGTGAACAAATAACTCTGTTCTATCTCTGAGGGACTAGAAAGCATTTTAAACCTGAATGCTTAAAAAAAAAAAAATCACATTTTCATAGACACCTGGACCTACTGCTCTTTATAAGAAGAATTTTTGGTGAAGATTACTTATGTCTCTATTTTTCGTAATTCTAGACAGACTTTAAACCCCTCTTCTTGTGACCTGAGGTTGTAATAAGAGGGAGAATGACATGTTTCTTGCATTTAATAATGCTCAATAAAAGATAAACCCAATTTCCTTGTCATTAGCTGCAAAGGAAAGGCATATGTAGCGGACCTTGAACATTAACTATAAAAAGGTACTAATTTAATAATGCAACTAATCCATATATGATTAATCGAGACAATTATGGTAAATTACTTGATACATTCTTATCAACAAAAAAGAAGGAAAAAAAAAGAAAAGAGAAGAAAAATCAACCTGAACTCTTCCCTAAGGAGTTCTCATCTCAAGAAAGTTTACTCAGGCCTCCCTCTGACTATCTGGTTTTTAACCTCAGCATTTCTCGTGTAAGAACAAACGGGAAAATCTTTCTTCGATCATCCACCCCACCCCACCCCACCCCACCCCTCCATTTAACAAACACCTCTTGAGCACCTACTATGTACATGAAAGGGCCTGGGGCTAAAATGATGAACAAAGTCTCTTGCTTTCATTTATTATGGAACTCAGCATAGTGGGGTAAATAATCAACAAACAAACATATATAACGTGATGTTAGGTAGCGATGATTTTCTTCATACCTTATGAAAAGATAACACATTATTGACTGGGGGATTTTTGCAGAAACTAACGTCTGTGGCGTTAATACATCTCCGGTCAATAATGTGTTAAGTTGAAGGATACAGAAAATGACAGAACGATACTCTGACCGCTCTGAGGATCTAACACTGAGCAGAGATGAAAGGAAGGGAGTGGCGAGTCGCGTGTCCGTGTGCGGGGTGAGCACGTCCGGCAGAGGGCCCACGGGCACGGAGGCAGCAGTGGCGTGGCAGGCGGAGGGCAGCAGCAGGACAGCTGCAGGAAAAGGAGCGAGGGCAGAGGATGGTCGGAGGGGGTCCAGCAGGCCATGGTGAGGACTCTGGATACTGCTCTAAAAGTGACAGGAGGCCAATGGAGGACACATCTGATTAATGTGTGAAGGTGGTCAGTTTAGACTCTGTATGAATAAAAAATAACAACTGCAATACCCTCAACGTCACCCACTACCTAACATTCACTGGACGTTTACTATTTGCCAAGCGGTACTCTAAGTAATTTACGTATAATAACTTATCTGACACAACTGTATGAGGTAACTAGTACCGTCCTCCTCCTCGTCATTTACCTGTTAAGGAAACTGAGGCCCAGAAAGGTTAACTCATGTTCTTAATGACATACGACAGCTGACCCAGGTATGAATGCAGGCAGTCTGGTTTAAGAACCCGTGTAACTGACCACTGTACTAGACTGTGGTGTGTGTGCTGGGGGACTGGGGGTGGATAGTGAAAAAGAAGACTGCTAATTGGCTACTGCAGTTTGTTTCTAGGAGAAAAACAAAAAAGAAGCTGACCAGGGTGGCAAGGTGGGATGTATTCTGAAGACAGAAAAGCAACATGATGTGCTCAGGGACCGGAAGCGGAGAGTAGGGAAGAGACAAGGATGACTGCAGGTTTCGTTTCAGCCTGTGTAACTGAATGAATGGAGCTAACTATTTACCAAGACGGAAACACTAGGTGAAAGAGTGGTTTTAGTAACATGCACAGGGTAGGAAAGGAGTTTCTCAGCAACAGTCACGATGAGCCAGACATCCCAGAGTGGAACAGAATTGAAGACACCAGGATTATGCCTCAAGATGGGACCTGTTTGTGTCAGTCACTTCTACTCCGCTTTCCTTAGGGTTACTGGAGGTACCTGGGGGTGGCCCCCGGTAGCGGGGGGTCCAGTGAAATGAGAAGAGGCCAAACATTTGTTTGGTCTTGCCCCAGCCTTCAACTAAGGGCAGCATTTATCTGTGTCCTTTGAATTCCAAGTGAGACTTTTGGAAAAAATAAAAGATGCAATAAAAGCTTTAAACAATTGTATTAATTAAATTTTGCAATCCCTGATATAGCTCACTCACGCCCACCTAAATGTATTATCTGAGGTGCCATTACCACTTTAGCCTGGCCTGCTGTTCCCTAGATCCCTTTAGCTCTGCTCTGGTGGCAGGGACGCTACCAAATGTAGAGAAAGGAAGGAAGGAGAAGGGGATCAGTGATACACAGGGCCTGCATTTTATCTGCCAGCTTGACCTGTCAATACCAGCCGCAGGAAAGGCAGTAGTACGTTAGGACAACTGTAAAAGGATAAAATGCAAACCACCAGCGTAACCCAGCGAACTAGACGGCCTATCAATAATTACAGCTAACTGCGGGTGGCTATAAAATAAGAGTGATGTGTGAAGGAGAAGGAAGCAAGGCGACCCTGACCCCAGAGCACAGACAAGCCGTTCCGTGCCTATAACTAGAGACTCTAAGAGGAAAAGGGAGAGCCAAGCATACCCAGAAAGAGCAGATCGCCACGGAAAAACCTGAGACCCGAAAGAGCCACACTCCTAGAGGTTCTGGGGAAAGATAAATTTTGTAGGAAACATGCAAAGATTTGGAAGGGTCATAAATTCATTCAAGTATCTGTGTGGCCTAAAAATGACACAGTGAAACAGCACTTAGCAATTCATGTGTGTCCTGAGACTCCTCCCCACTTGGATTTTAGAAAACATAAAAAGGTATTTCTATAACATCTCATGAAATCTGGAAGCTGTTATCTTTAAAGTAAGTATTCATATTTAAATAAAGTTATCCTTAGCTATGGTTTGGATTATCAAAATTTAAAGTTCCTTAAATGTAACATAGTGCTTCCAGGTTTGAAATAATATTTACACTTTACGTCTTAACTGGTAATTTTGTTTTCCTGGTATATATATATATATATTTTAATTTAAAAAAAAATTTATTTATTCATTTTTGGCTGCGTTGGGTCTTCGCTGTGATGCCTGGGCTTCTCACTGCGGTGGCTTCTCTTGTTGCGGAGCACAGGCTCTAGGCACGCGGGCTTCAGTAGCTGTGGCTCGTGGGCTCTAGAGCGCAGGCTCAGTAGTTGTGGCTAGTTGTGGTTAGGTGCTCCACAGCATGTGGGATCTTCCCGGACCAGGGACCGAACCCGTGTCCCCTGCACTGGCAGGCGGATTCTTAACCACTGAGCCACCAGGGAAGCCCCTTCCTGGTATATTTTACCTGTATTTGTGTAAAAAATACTCTTGATATTTTGCTGCTCTTGTTTTGTTTTTAATATGCAGATTCTTATTCACAATACTTTTAATAAATTCAATTTATTTTCTCTTACTCTCTTGATAAAGCAACTAATAACAACTCATTCGACACCTGATTTCACCTGCTTGAGCATGTTATTAGTCTAGAAGTCATTAGCAGTATCAAAAAATATTTATGGAATACCTACCATATCACACTACAAAAAGGGTCAGTGTGATATCTGTCTGAAAGGACTTAACTGGAAAGAAAGAAAACACCAGGCACTTACAAATCAACAGATAAAACTGAGTAGTGCAAATAATAAACAGGAAAATAATTCCGAAAAAAAGGAATTATTCATGTGGGATAAAATAAAGGGACAAGGCTCTGAGCTACACATGATCCCAGCTTATCTTTAAAGGACAGATGTGATTTGGAAAGGTGAAGGGATAAAAAGCAAACAGTATAAGCATGGCAAATATAGGAAACAGCTGAGGGGACAGTGGGGTATTTTTATAACGTCTGCTCTGTCACTTAATTACTTAAGTAGTAAAGTTAATTTGGTAAAAGGAGGATGAAAGTTTGAAAATTCAGCAAGGGAAGAAGGACACGAAAGGTCAGCAGCAGTGAGTCACTGTGGTCCTTGGGTGGCGATGGCCACAGCAAATGCTTTTAAGAAGGCAGCTTCCGTATTCTGGGATTTATATGAAAGATTATTGTAAGATAATGCACACTGCTATGGTCTGAATGTTTGTGTCCCTTCCTAAATTCACATGTTGAAATTCTAACCCCCAAAGACTTAGGAGGTGGGACTTTTGGGAGGTGCTGAGGTCACAAAGGGGAAGCCCTCATGAATGCAACAGTGCTCTTACAAAGGGGCTCTGGAGGTAACCCTGCCCCTTCCACCATGTGAGGACACAACCAGAAGTCGCTGGCTACGAACCAGTAAAGGGCCCTCACCAGACAGTGACCCGCATGGTCGCCTTGATTTCGGACTTTCCAGTCCCTAGGGCTGTGAGCAATACATTTCTGTGTTAATAAGCTACCCAGTCTGTGGTATTTTGTTATAGCAGCCCACAGGGAGTAAGAAACACCTATGAAGGATAAAACTGTTCCAAGAGATTTACACTGTATGTACTGGTCCTAAGGATAAGGAAAGGCATTAAAGTCTACGAAGAAAAACTGAAGTATCTCTATCCCTAGAGATTTGTTGGGGATTTTGGAGCGATACTCCCTGGTCATCCTTCTGTCCTTTCTGAGGAGCAGCAGACACGACCTCACACTCCTATAAGGGTTGGGCTGGAAGACAGTGGAAGAGTCTAGACATTAGCCTGAAAAAGAAACAATGCAATTGCCTACTATATCATTCTGAGGTACATTCCTAATCTGACATCTCTTTGAGACATCAAGTTGAAATATTTCAGTTTCCCATTAGGAAAAGTCTATTTAAACATAAGCAAAACAATTAAATACTATTTTTTTCCTTTTTGATATGAAAATATACACGATTGAGGACGTTCTTAAGATAAGAAACACCATAAATTTGTTTTTTACTCTAAGAATAAAAGGAAGGAAGAGGTTTGCGATACCTCTTTGGAATCTGAAGACATTTATTTCTGGCACTGGAAGGCTTGTATTCAATATGAAGTTGAACCAGGAAACTTTTTTCCTTTTTCCTTTTTGAACTGAATTGTTTTAAAACATTGATTCAAAGGTAAGAAAAGTAAAACTTTACGGCTATCAAAGTACTATATTTACCCTGAATGGGGGGAGAAGCTTTACTATCTGAAAATGTATTCTATTAAACTATATTGCCCCAGGGTCGCCAGCCCTCTGCCCTTTGTAGATGTTGACAGTTAACATTCAGTAAGCACTTACCTTGAGCCAGGCAAGGATTACCGTCTCACCGTGTCTTCACAAGTTTATGAGGTTAGGTACAATTAATGTATCCATTTTGAAGATCAGAAAACTGAACTATAATGAGAACAGAAAGCCTGCCAAAGGCCCCAGAGACCCTGAGGGGCCCAGAGGGAAAACCGGCGGCTCTGCAGCCTCCCCAGTTCCTGGCTCCAGTGAGGTCCTGTTCGGCCTGACCGCCCACCTGACACAGCGATACGCACGTGCGTAAGGCTCGGTCCTCCCACGTCCAGATGTGCTGCAGAAGGTTTCCTCCAGCCCTGCAGTTACAGCTTTTAAGTCTCTTCCTCCTTCATTCCCAAAGCACACGCACCCACCACTATTCACTACCTCTGGGGTCCACAAAATCTAGCTCAAATACGGGGAAAACAGGTCATCAAGAGAACTAGACTAACAGCAAGTTGGTTTTTACTATAAGAATAATCTAGTTTTTAAAACTGCAGATTTCAATTACACCTGCTTAGTTAATCTCGTTTCCTAAAAGAGACAATTAAAAACTTCATAAAGTTATGAATTTGGTTCACTGCATTAATTAGCATGTTAATAGGGGTAATGAGGAAGGGCAATCCACAGGCATTTAAAATTTTAAGTCTCTTCACTTATTTGCTAAACTTTAATGTTATAAATAACATATCTCACCATAAATAAACTTAGACTTTGCGTTTGGGGAGGTGAATTTTTTAAATCTATATCATGGAAAAAATAAAACTAGCACAGAGAAAAAGGATAATAGCAATAAGAACCAGGGCAGTCTCTCTTGGTACAAGCCTCTAGTCCACACAGGGCAATAAACACCATTCAGAAGATCAGTACTGGATAAAACTCACTCAACTAATTCCAGGTAGAAAGAGAAGATTGTAAAAGGAGGTACCGAGACAGTATTAGGACAGATCATGGCAGACTTTAGGGAAGAGGAGGGCACTTCAATTCACAGAGTGAATTAACTAAGGGAAGGTTTAAATGAGAAAATAAAGAACATTACTCAGATTTGCTGAAGCCCAGGGTTCATGAGAAGGGGGAAGAAAACGGAAAAGGTAAGATGGGCCAGACTCAGGAATAAGGGACCTTTATACTACAGGTAGAGGGAAGCCATCATTTTGGGGCAAGGCAGCAACATGATCAGAGGACTGTGCTTCAGAAACATGACAAGAAGAATACAGGGTGGATTTGGGAAAGGGGGCAGGAAGAAAAACGACACTGAGGAGACCAGTCAGATCACAACTGCAACAGACAAAGAAAAGCAAGGAGAGCCTGACAGAGAGGAGGGGGCTGGTGAAGGGTGGGGAAAGAGGGAGCAGGACAAAGGATCAACAGCATGGGGAGGGGTAGAGACTGAGGAAAGTGAGAGGCCTTAGTATGTGCTCTCACCGATAGAGCAAGGGACAGGCTGGAATCAAAGACGGTTTAAGAGAGTTTGTGTCTGGTTGAGATGAACAGACCACTACTGGAAGTAGGAAATATGGGTTTGGGAAAGATGAGTTCCTTTTTGTGGACATACTGAGTCTGCCATGCTGCTAGGCCATCTGGGTGGAGATGTTCAAAAGGCAGTTGGGAATGCGAGTCTGGAACGCCAAAAAGAGGTCATGGCTGGAGATGCGGGTTAGGCGCCATCTTCACAGGGGACAGGGGAAGCGACGCGGCTGCCACTGAGTGCCACGGAAGGAAGAGCGTGTAGGGAGAAGAGAAGGAACAGAGGACACGTTCTTATGGAATAAGCTCATTTAGAGTAAGAACTCATTAAGCTTTGTTGCTGTCCTCATCACAGGAAAATGGTTCAATAACTAGCCAAAGGTTGACCAATTGCAAATGAATTTTGACTAATTATTTCACTTATTCTTTTTTGACTAACTGTAAATGATTAAAGATATATTATAAAACAGGACATATAAGGGCATTTATGTTGTTTCCTTCAAACGTGTTTAAAAACTTTTTGTTATTATGAACAATACTGTGATTGAGAACAGTTTTGGAGCTCTAATCACTGTAAACATCCTCAATAACGCCCTAAAATCAAATTCCTGGAAGTGAAAATATAAATCTTTAAAAACTTTTATTGCCAAAATATCCTTCAGAATCCTATACTTTGTATGAGTACATATATATTCCCACCCATTTGCCAACCCCGGCTGTTAAGTTTCATTCTTTTAAAATAGGTAAAAACTTACATTATTAATGCTTTAATCACATCTCAATTTATGCGTAAACATTTTTCACATTTTTACTTGCTATTTAATTCTTTTGTTGACTGCTTACTCACATCCTTTATTCACTTTCCTATTGGGTCACTCATCATTTCTCTACTGATTTTTGAGAGCTCTTTATTAATCTTCTATCATATAATACAAGAACAATTACAACATTTTTACTATGCTCCTATAGAATACTTTAATACAAGCTAGTTATAATTTGTGTAGTAAGGCAGAGTATAAACATAATAATTACTAATATAAGTTTTAAAAAGTCCAAGAGACTCTCTTCTCTCCATACTCACAGGAATGAAAAATGCAGAAAAAAAAAAAGGAAACATAATCAATAGTATTGCTCCAAATTACTCCTCAAATGGCCCAACAATGATGGACTGTTTAATCCAACACCAGACACACTACTTTCCTTATTGGGCCCTAATTCTAGCCCCAAAGAAAAAAAACTTCAATATACATTTAAAAATCAACCTGCTTAAGAGCAATGTCCCAACAGGCAGTGTAATCTAGAGATATATAATGATGCCTTACTGCACTCCTTTTCCCTTTTAGCAAGAATTGATAAAGTCCTACTGTACAAATCAGGAATCGGTCTGGGGAAGCAGTTCATATTTGAGCTGCCTGGCTCTGCTGTCAGAGGAGACCTATAATTTGTTAGCCTCGGCTGCAAGCTCACCAGCTCTGCACAGCCCTTCCTCAGGTTCCTAAGCTGGGCTCTGTTTATGGCAGTCACCTGCAGCACCCCAAGATGAAACCTGAGGAGGACAGAGCAGCCTCTCTGCACAAGGAGGTGGGGATCCCCGGCAGGCCTCAGCTGGATCTCCGGGAGCGACGAGACTGCACTGCGTTCCAGCCCGTGCAAGGCGGTGCACAGGTAAGACACGGTCTCTGACAGCTATGGCAAACCTGTTTTATTATTGACAGAATTCTCCGGCAGAGTTTGCAGTTTAGCGTTCACACAGACAGACAAAACCCCCAGCTGCTTGACCTTACCAACGTTCACTTCGGCACCTCGCTAGGCCTGGGGACACAGAGACCAAAGTTCAACACCTGCTTCCTGAAATTCCAGAGTCTGGAAGAGAGGTGTGATTTAAACTATTTAAATTACTTCAGCACAGAGAGTGCTTATTTGTTTTAACGGACTGGAGGGCTTGGATTAGAGGGTCCTGATATTCATCCTGGATTGTCAGTTAACATTTGCAAAGCCACTCCCGGATAGACACAGTCATTGGTTAATGCTGAAAGCTTCTAATCAGAAACCTCAGGTAAGCCCAGGATCCTTCTCCCTCTTCAAATCCAGAGAGTTTGGTGATTAGCACAATAGATATTAGAAATGACTACAGTATTAGAAAAGAGTGGTGAGTAAGCTATGTGGTTTGGCTAGATGTCAAACAGGGACCACTGCTCTTACATGAGCACGTACATAGAAGTCTAGTGAACCAACCCAGTGGCCTATACTCTTTGGGATGGTACCCTAGGCCTTAAGGTTCCCGCTGGTTCTGCGATTAGTCCCCTCTAAGGGAATTCTGTTGTCTGATCTCATCTAGGTTAAAATGAATACTAAAAGCATATTAGCACTTCTGCCTGGAATAAACCTTTCATAAAAGGTGCTTGTCAGAGTTTCTAAATGAATGGAGAGTAGAGATTCCATCCAGTTTAGAAAACAGTCTCTAAGACTATCTGTGTGTGTGTGTGGCAGAGCTCAGGCTGAGTTTTGTTTTCTTTTTTTTAAACATCTTTATTGGGGTATAATTGCTTTACAATGGTGTGTTAGTTTCTGCTTTACAACAAAGTGAATCAGCTATACATATACATATGTTCCCATATGTCTTCCCTCTTGCGTCTCCCTCCCTCCCACTCTCCCCATCCCACCCTTCCAGGCTGTCACAAAGCACTGAGCTAATATCCCTGTGCCTTGCGGCTGCTTCCCCCCAGCTATCTACCTTACTACGTTTGTTAGTGTGTATATGTCCATGACTCTCTCTCGCCCTGTCAAAACTCACCCTTCCCCCTCCCCATATCCTTAAGTCCGTTCTCCAGTAGGTCTGCGTCTTTATTCCTATCTTACCCCTAGGTTTTTCATGACATTTTTTTCCCTTAAATTCCATATATATGTGTTAGCATACGGTATTTGTCTTTTTCTTTCTGACTTACTTCACTCTGTATGACAGATTCTAGGTCTATCCATCTCATTACAAATAGCTCAATTTCATTTCTTTTTAAGGCTGAGTAATATTCCATTGTGTATATGTGCCACATCTTCTTCATCCATTCATCCGATGATGGGCGCTTAGGTTGTTTCCATGTCCTGGCTATTGTAAATAGAGCTGCAATGAACATTTTGGTACATGACTCTCTTTGAATTTTGGTTTTCTCAGGGTATATGCCAAGTAGTGGGATTGCTGGGTCATATGGTAATTCTATTTGTAGTTTTTTAAGGAACCTCCATACTGTTCTCCACAGTGGCTGAACCAATTCACATTCCCACCAGCAGTGCAAGAGTGTCCCCTTTTCTCCACACCCTCTCCAGCATTTATTGTTTCTTGATTTTTTGATGATGGCCATTCTGACTGGTGTGAGATGATATCTCATTGTAGTTTTGATTTGCATTTCTCTAATGATTAATGATGTTGAGCATTCTTTCATGTGTTTGTTGGCATTCTGTATATCTTCTTTGGAGAAATGTCTATTTAGGTCGTCTGCCCATGTTTGGATGGGGTTGTTTGTTTTTTTGTTATTGAGCTGCATGAGCTGCTTGTAAATTTTGGAGATTAATCCTTTGTCAGTTGCTTCATTTGCAAATGTTTTCTCCCATTCTGAGGGTTGTCTTTTGGTCTTGGTTATGGTTTCCTTTGCTGTGCAAAAGCTTTGAAGTTTCATTAGGTCTCATTTGTTTATTTTTGTTTTTATTTCCATTACTCTAGGAGGTGGGTCAGAAAGGATCTTGCTGTGATTTATGTCATAGAGTGTTCTTCCTATGTTTTCTTCTAAGAGTTTGATAGTTTCTGGCCTTACATTTAGGTCTTTAATCCATTTTGAGCTTATTTTTGTGTATGGTGTTAGGGAGTGATCTAATCTCATACTTTTACATGTACCTGTCCAGTTTTCCCAGCACCATTTATTGAAGAGGCTGTCCTTTCTCCACTGTACATTCCTGCCTCCTTTGAGTTTTGTTTTCATAGTAACATGCCATCTGGAAGCTCAGTTTTGGGGGAGCAGATCAACAGTACTCACTTATCTGTAGCTGCAAAAGTAAGCAGTGTCTCTCAGAAAGAGCCTAACACCTAAACAACTGAATTGGCTCAGGTGGGTCATAACAGGGAGACAGTCACACAAAGGCATCCGGGACGGCGTACTGAACAAAACAGAGCCTTATACAAGGCATCCAGACAGCAAAGATGATCCATGCGCTCATGGGAATGGGGCGGCAGAAAATACTGAATGGAGAAAGTGAGAAATGAGCAGAAATTTGAAGGATAAAAACAGAACTTTTCCAGAGTAGGGGGAGATTCTGAGTAGAGGAAACACAATATTTGGAAAAGGCGGCACCCTGAGAGGGCCACAAACAGGCGAGCACCGCTGGAACATGAAGTGGCGGGGCGGGGCGGGGCGGGGCGGGGGGGAGATGAGGCAGGATAGACGGGCAGGGGCCGGCAGAAAGGCTCTCAACGACTTGCTCAGGAGTTTGTTTTGCAAGCCAGTGAAGCCAAATGTGTTCAGTAAGAACCATTTGGTCTACTTCTTAAAATATGGTTCCAAACCCCATACTTGAAATCTTGATTTAGTAAGCATGGGATGAGGCCTACGATCTCAGAATTTTAAACAAGCACTCAAGAGGATTCTGATTATCACAGGGCCAAATGTCAAATCATAGTAGCAAAAGAATCATATTTCAACTTCCCAAGCATCACTCAGGCTACTCATAGGGGATGGAGTGGAGGACCTGGGATTAGAGGTTACTGACATGCACGCGAGAGACGCGAGCCCGGATGAAGGGCCACAGGACTGGTGAGGACAGGAAAACTGAGGCAAAATTAAGACTGTGAAACAGACAGGATTTGGTGCAGTGACAGAGAAGGAAGAACGCGATACAACAACAACAACCTTAAAAATATCCACTGTTTGTTCATTCATTCAACAACTATTTTCTGAGCATTTACTATACGTCAGACACTGTTCTAGATCTTGGGGGTACAATAATGGACAGACAGATTTAAAAAGTGACTGCCTTCAGGGAACATATTCTGTTAGGAGGAGAAAGGACAAACAAAATAATTAAGTCAACACAGAGCACAATAAATAGTACGTGAGAAGATAAGCACTGTGAAAAAAAAAAACAGGAATGGGGAATACAACGCTGGGCTTATAATTATTAATGGGGTGGTCAGGCAGACCTCTCTGAGAAGCTGACGTCTGAGCAAATCTGAAAGAGATGAAGAACTGAATGTTCCAGGCACAGTGTGCCTGGCCTGTCGGAGGGAAAGGAGCGTCAGTGTGCCTGGAGAGGAGAGAGCAAAGCAGGCGACAGTGGGAGATGAGGTCAGAGGTGAAGAGCTGGGGGCTGTAGACATCACTGAAAGGACTAACTAAGAGAGAGGTCGCTGGAGGGCTTTGAGCAATCTGGCTGCCATGTGGAGCAATGGCTGGAAAACTACCGCCCACTGCCCGTTTCTGTTAGTCAAGTTTTATTGGAACACTCATTTGTTTACGTATTACCATCTATGGCTGTTTTCATGCCACGACAGGACTGAGTCGCTGCGACAAAGACTGTTTGGTCCACAAAGCCTAAAACGTTTACCATCTGGCCCTTTGCAGAAAGTCTGCAACCCCTGATGTGGAAAACAGACTGAAGGCTGGCAAGAGTGGAGGGCAGGAGGTGAGTTCTAAGGCTACTGCAGTAACAGGTGAAGTGCGCCGACGGCCTGGATCACGGTGCTAAGAAGTGGCTGGACTCTCCTTCTGTTTTGAAGGCAGCACAAGCAGAATCCCCAGAGGGACTGGTACGGGGTAGAGCATGACTCTAAGGTTCTGGCTTGAGAAGCTGGAAAACTGTAACTACCCTAAATGAACGGAGACAACAGGTGGCACGGGCTTAGGGCAGGGGCTGCGGGAGATGAGGAGGCCAATTTTGGACACGCTGAGACTTAGGGTTCACGAGACGCTGGTAGAAAGACAGTCCCTGCTCCTGAAGAACTTGCAGTCCAGAGGAATGGAAAGGAAAACTAATCATTTCAACACAACCAACAATTAAAATGACCAGACTAGGCACTGAGCATTATCCCACTGGGGGGAAGTTGGGATCAGGGAAAGCTTCTTGATAAATGCGTCTTGAAAGAAGAATACAAATTAGCTAGGCAAAGAGGAGAGGGAGAACATTCCAGGAAAAGAAAAAGTCACAAACAAAGACAAAGAACAGCACAGTATTATGGGCTCAGGCGTGTGCTGTGTGTAAACTGCAAGCGGGGGAGCCAAAGTGTGAGCACGAGGCTGGACACGTGCAAAGCCCCTTCCTGGAAAGTCAGTGCTCCTTGATAATGAACTTGATTTTATCTGGTGGGTAATAGGGAGCCACCGAAGAGCTCTGAGCTAGGAAGTGATACAATCAGCTCTGAGTTTTCATTCACTTGAGTAGGTGATAGAGTAGCACCAAAGCATAGCTGCAAAGTAATGAGTCTCTGCTTTTCTTACTGGAGCTGGCAAACAGCTAGCTGTTTCCTCTTTTGGGTCACTCTATAGAGGAAAAAATGTTGGGTGTTCTTTTTTTTCCTTTGGCTGCGTTGGGTCTTCCTTGCTGCGCGCGGGCTTTCTCTAGTTGCGGCGAACAGGGGCTACTCTTCATTGTGGTGCGCGGGCTTCTCATCGCGGTGGCTTTTCTCATTGTGGAGCACGGGCTCTAGGCGCGGGGGCTTCAGTAGTTGTGGCACGTGGGCTCAGTAGTTGTGGCTCGTGGGCTCTAGAGCGCAGGCTCAGTAGTTGTGGTGCACGGGCTTAGTTGCTCCGCGGCATGTGGGATCTTCCCGGACCAGGGCTTGAACCTGTGTCCCCTGCATTGGCAGGCGGATTCTTAACCACCGTGCCACCAGGCGAGTCCCTGGGTTGTTTTTTCTGTTTTGTTTTGTTTTGCGATTCCAAATCCTGTGTTTTTTTTTAATTGAAGTGTAGTTGATTTACAATGTTGTGCCCATCTCTGCTGTACAGCAGTGACTCAGTTATACACGTATAGACATTCTTTTTTTATATTTTCCATAATGGTTTATGAAAATGCTTGTTTTTTATTTTTAATTCTCTTGATGTAGAATCAATGCAACAGTAACAACAAAAGTCATATTTTTAAAAATATTCCCAAAATGAATGGGTTCAAATGCATTGCTTAAAAGTTTAAACTTAGCCCTAGCCTCAATGCTTGGAGAGAAATTCAGTAGTCACTAAAATGCTTTTTTCATTTTAAGATTTAATAGACAAAGCACTCTTTCGTAGTTCAGAAGAACATATAACTCATGGTCATATAACTCAAGACTCTTAAGAAATCAATAATTCCAATAATGAGCTGATTCTTTTTTTTCCCAATAATAATAGCACAACTCTCTTTGTAGGCAGAGAACCAAGCACTTCTGAAAAGCTTTTGTGGCGTGACTGACAGAGATTCAAGTCGCAGCGTTTGTGAGAGGACGAGTTCGCTGGGAGAGAGCTCCAGTTTACAGGACTTGCTTACAGTGCCTCTCATTTCAGTCCCGCAACGGCTCCATGAGTCATGCAGGAAAGCGACTATCTACATTTTACAAATAAACCTATCTGAGCCTTGTTTTAAGTGCTGAAGGGTTTAATGTGCCTCTCCATACCACTGCACGGGAATGTAATCAATCTTATAAGAGCCAGATCTGGTCTTAGAAAATAATTATGGCCCGGTTCAAATAAAGTTAACCTCTACTCTACTTTTATCACTCTGAGTGAGTTTAATGCGCTTTTAACGTTCTTTGCTTTTCACATCATCCTTAAGATACTTGCTTAACTATTTATAAATTGCCATATCTAGACGCCTTTATAATACTTATTTTATGGGTTTTCCGATCAGATTTTGGACTCCTACAGGGCATGAACCAGGCTTTAGTAATCTGTGCCAAACACAAGTGCTCAACTATGTGCTGAATAAATCAATTAATGACTAAGGGGGGAGGCTGGGAATAATGTAAACAACTTTAATACATTTAAAATAGACGTTGAGTTTTACTGAAGGTTGACAGAAGTATTATTAGGTCATAAGAAATAAATCTGAAGTTCAACAGCTTTCTACTTGCAAGGGATGACAAAAATAACATACACACCACACACACACACACACACACACACACACACACACACACACACACACACACACACAGAGGCAGGGTTACTAAATTAAGCCTACAGACTGGTTTTCATTCAGTACCATGGGACTTTATTTTGGCCCTAGGCGTAGCTTATTTTTAAGAATGTTCAAGTGTACCTAGCGAGTGGTTTAGAAAAACGGTCTAAAAGGAATACAAGATTTCCATAACAACTATTAAGAACTCAAGTTCTCTAAACCCTTACGCCTAGTGACTTCCAGGCATATTGCCAGGAACTAAGTACTGACATCCAGAATTTCCAGCCCTTGTTCCCAGTGCCCTCCAGAACAAGCATCTGTGCCGCTCTGCTGCTTCTCCCCTGTTCCTCAGAGCCACCTATTTCTCTGAGCCACAGTTTTCTGCTGGCCCAGGTTAATCTTTATGTCACAATGTTTACTGAATCCTGTTAATAACAGATCTATCCAGCTCATCTGATCAACATCATTATGTGTAAATCTACTGTAGGCAGAATTTTACCAACTGTTATTCAATATTATCTCTACATATGCTGCTGACGAAACAGGAAGTTTTGTTTTGGTTCTGGAGGGTGATGGGGCCCAGTGACTCTAACCAAAGTGACTGATGGGCTATGAGATGGGCCACTGCTATAAGGATGTGATTAATGTGCAGAGAATGTTGCAAGAAGTCTTAAGGTGAGGCTCCACTTTTGTATACAATTTGAGAGAATTTTAAGTAAATTAATTATGAAGAACCAACCAGATACACCTTGAAAACATTCTCATATATTTGACTGATAAGATGGTGAAACAAGAGCTGGACAAACTAACAGGTTGCTTCTCTATAAATCCCACATCTGGCCCCTGTCTGCCTGGAGATTCTATTCTGTCTTTAGCCTCTACCTAATCTACCTTTTCATCAATTTTTTTTTTTTTGGTGTAAACATCTCATATCTTAAAAGGCTTTGCAGAGGATAGTATTGCAACCATACAAACTTTTCTTCTCCCAAACACTTAACATGCAAACCAAACCACAATGGTTAAAATTACCTAACAGAATTTTAAACAAACAGCAGAAGCGTGAGAGTAGTTTATATGATTCTCAAATGTTACTTCCCACTCTACAACCCTTCCCTAAACTTAACTTCAATTACATTTATTTCTACCCAAATGTAGCCACTCGGCATCCTGACCACAAACTTTGATCACTATCAATGATCTTGAATCACAAAAATAGAAGAATCTATCAGTGTAACTTTTCTGAAGGGGAAGAGTTTAGATAAATAAATATAACAGGAAAACAACCACCATTTATTGAGGTATTACTACGTGCCAGTCACTGTGGCAAGAACTTTATACTCATTCTTTCATTTAATTCTCACAACTCCTGGGGGGCAGAGTAAACTATAAAACGGGGATAAGACAGTTTAGAGAACAGATATCTTAAAAAACAAAAAACTCCCCAAATCTAGGAGTTTGGGTTGACCATAAACTTAAACAAGCCACTGTGTTACTAAAAAGCTACTGCGACATTAAGCAACATTAAACAGTTCATAGATTCTGTACTACTCAGGCCATACCTGAAGCCTGTATCCATTTCTGGGGACACATTAGAGGAAGAATACTGACAAGCTGGAGTATTTATTAAGAAAAAAAAAATGGCCAAACAACGTCCAGTAAGTAACAGTGGTAGAAGTGAGCAGGTTTAGCATGGAGAAGACACATCCCCAGTGGACTGTCATCTCCAGAGTGCAGGGCCCAAGTCAGATAAAATAGCACCCCACCTTACGTAGTGCTTTCCAGTTTGCAACATGGCTTTTACATCCCCAAAAGGCCACATGAAATAACGGAAGGACACAGACACTGCCTGCACTGTATGTGCTGGGTCACTGGGGAGGTTATTTAACTTTGCTGTGCCTGATTTCTCCTGTCTGTAAAGTGAAAATAACAACAGTATACCTGACCTGCATGGCAAATAAGATAGGACACAAAAAGTGCTTAAAACACAGCCTGGGAAACAGAGAGCGTTAGCCGTGTTAGCTACTACCGACAGCTACGGGGCGTGGGAGAAGTCCCAAACCTTCAGAGCTGTCTCCTCATTTGAGAAATTAGAATTAGCACTATTTCACACGAGGATGTGAGCTAAACAAGACAACAAAGGAAAGAGTCCTGTACATCTTAATTCCTTTCTTCCTTCATGAACACCTTCATTATAATCTCTACAAGAGCCTACTATGCACCAGGCACCTTGCGAAGTATTGATATAATCTTTATTATCTCATTTAATCCTTACAACAGTTGTATAGAATGCTAATGTCCTCATTTTACAGACAAGGCCACTGAGATCTGGAATGGCTAACTTACCTGAGGCCACAGAACTAAGCAGCCGGCTAGACTGTGAACCCAGGTTTGCTGGACTCCACAGCCCAGTTTTGAGACTCCACACTATGTGGCTTTTCATGCACATTCCCTCGTTTATGCATCTTGGCAGCTAGCAACATGCCTAATAAAATGTTTCTTTAATCAAATAAACGCACGCTAGCTGTGCTCCCCTTGGCACAACTGTTCTGAGGAAAGAGGAGTGCAGAGCAGCAGAGGCAGAAACCCCCCTTCCCTGCTGCATCTGCCGCTGAGTGGCGGAGCTCATGGACCACGTTGTCTAGCCACCTTTCTCTGGCTCTGAAACGAGGAACCTGGACTACATAACCTTCCAATCTAGCTCGAAGACTATACGTTCCATCTGGCAGTACTTCAGATACAGCAGAAATTGAAAGTAGAAACTCTAGAATTTTAAAACTGGAAGAGACCATAAAGGTCTGGCCCAAACTCTTCAGTTAAGAGACCCCTCTAACTAGAGATCCAAAGGACAAAAATCTGGGTCTCCCAATTTCTAATCCTACACTGCTTCCTTTATAATGACACAGAGCAGACATTTCAAACCGACAGGATTAGAAGAAATATAACTGGCGTCACAACGCATGTAATAACGGACGCCAAAATTAAACAGTACTTGTTAACTTTTATTGGTCTAAAAACTCAAACTTTATTAGTCAGCCCAGAACACTCACTGCTTAAAATGAACATCTCAAATGAGGACACATTAAGATATCGGCTCAGTTTTGTGAATATCCAATTCTAATAAATAAACGGGGTGACCTCAATAAATTACTCTGATGACAAAAGCCTTGCAGAAGCACTATTAGCTTTATTTTGTATTGTTTTCTTGAAAAAAAACATTTACAGAAATACTGGGTAAGATTCTGAAACTACTGTTATAAAGGCTCAACCAAGATTAACAAAAAAATTTTCATAATCTCTAGAGACACACTAAAATGCAACAATTCAACTAGAATTTTACATATTCAAGGATGGTATAAAAAGTATTAGAAAAAAAGAAAGTGTTCTGTGGCTAAATATAAAAAGCCACTTGTGAGATTAAAATATAAAGCACAGGGAATTCCCTGGCAGTCCAGTGGTTAGGACTCTGCGCTTTCACTGCCGAGGGCCTGGGTTCAATACCTGGTTGGGGAACTAAGATTCCACAAGCTGCGCGGCATAGCCCAAATAAATAAATAAATAAATGGCACAAAACATTTAAAAGGAGAAAAATGAGAATTTAATTTTTAAAATAACAAAGAATTTCCACTATAACATTTAAGGTAAATGTTATTTAAGTCACATTTACAAATGTTTATTAAAAGCATATTATATAGAACAAATGGTAACCTAGGTCTGATTCACTATGCTCTAAACTGCTGTAACTCCCCAACTATAATAGACAAACTGTGAAAAATACAATGAAAAAAACACAAATAAAATGTTACGGCGGAAAAAAAAAAAAAAAAATGTTACGGCAGGTACCTCCCTGCTGGTGCAGTGGTTAAGAATCTGCCTGCCAATGCAGGGGACACGGGTTCGGTCCCTGGTCTGGGAAGATCCCACATGCCGCGGAGCAGCTGGGCCCGTGAGCCATGGCCGCTGAGCCTGCGCTCTGGAACCTGCAAGCCACAACTGCTGAGCCCGCGCGCCTGGAGCCCGTGCTCCGCAATGGGAGAGGCTGCCGCAATGAGAAGCCCACGCACCGCAGCGAAGAGTAGCCCCCACTCGCCACAACTAGAGAAAGCCTGCGCACAGCAACGAAGACCCAAAGCAGCCAAAAATAAGATAAATAAAATAAAAATAAATAAATAAAAGGCCCTTTAAAAAATGTTATGGTAGAATTGAAATGTTATGGTGGTACAGAGGAGATAAAGCAACTTATAGTACAATGGTTAAGTGAGTATATTAAGATTTGCAGCTGGCCAGCCTGGATTATAATTTCAGCTCTGCTACTTACTAGCTACGTGTGGGGATACCTACAGTACAGCTGTCCCTCAGTATCCACGGGGATTTGTTCCTTGGATACCAAAATCCATGGATGCTCAAGTTCCTTATATAAAATAGCACAGTATGTGCTAATAACCTACACACATTCTCCATATATTTAAAATCATCTCTAGATTACTTATAATACCTAATACAATGTAAATGCTATGTGAATATAGCTGACCCCTGAACAGGAGTTAGGGGTACTGACCTGCCACGCAGCCAAACACCTGAGTATAACTTATAGTTGGCCCTCTGTATCTGAAGTTCCTTCAGATCTGTAGTTCCGCGTCCACAGATTCAACCAACTGCCGATAGTATAGTACTGCAGTATTTGCTAATGAAAAAAATGTGCATATAAGTGGACCTGTGTTGTTCAACTTGTATTGTTTGAGGGTCAACTGTAGCTGCCAGCATTGCAGCAAATTTAAGTTTTGCTTTTTGGAACTTCCTGAATATTTTCCCAATATTTCTGATCCACAGTTGGTTGAATCCATGTATGCGGAATCCATGGATAAGGAGGGTGGACTGTATGTATCTCAAAGGGCTACTGTGAGGATTAAAAAGAGAATGCATATAAAGGGCTAGCATGGCACGTGGTACCCAGTAAGCATCCAATTAATGTTAGCTATTATCATCATTCCTGGTACACTCCTCACACAGTCACAGGGGGACTGCATCCCTGCCCGTGTGTGGACATCTGCTTTGGTTTGCGCAGCATCCATTCCCCCTTTTCTCGTTCCAGCAGCCTCATTTCCTAGGGCAATGCTGATCTGTCATCCTCAGTGCCTATGTCTGGGTGAGGCTCACTCTTTACCCTCCAGGTTCAGCACATGGTTCAAGCCTGGCCAGAGATTGGTTCACAAATAAGCACAGAGCCCAAGCCAATTTCTGTCAGAGCCCCTGGTAAACAGAAGCTCTCTTTCTATGTACAGCTGACCCTTGAACAATGCCAGGGTTAGGGACAACACCCCTCCGAGCAATCAAAAATCCAAGTATAAATTATAGTCTGTCCTTTGTATACACAGTTCCTTCATATCTGTGGTTCAGCATCTGGGGATTCAACCAACAGCAGATCATGCTGTATTTACGTTGAAAAAAATCCTGTAAGTGGACCCCCCTGCAGTTCAAACCCCTGCTGTTCAAGGGTCAACTGTGTATCTCCAGGATGTAAAGCTGAAACTACTGGCGAGAGAAGAGGACGAAGAGAGCTTACAAGAGAATAACTAATATAGAAAACAAGGGCTGAGAGATCAAGTTTTGATGATACTGCTTGTGCCCTTGGTTCCAACTGTGTGCCAGAAGGTCAATTACTAGACCTATAGTTCTGGGAAGCAATTCATTTCTTTTTTGGCTTGCTTAAGCCCATTTGAGGAAGTTTTCATTTTCTTTTGTCATTTACACCTGAGAAGACCTAATACACCTGGTATCAATCACCTCCCAGAATGTAGTAGAAGGGCGTGGATTTGGTTCTACCACTTACTAGCTGTGTGACCATGGACAATTTGTGTAAGCCTACTTGATGAGAGGGTAAATGTGATAATGCATATAAACCGCTCAGTCTTCTGCCTAACAGTGAGTAAACACTCAATTAGTAGAAGCTATTATTATACCACTGACTCCCAAATTGACCTTCATACTTGACCTCTCTTGAGTAGCATGTCTATATTACCAGTGGGCTAGCCATCTCCACCTAGATAGTCCCCTATCCAGCCTCAAATTTGACATTTCCAAATCAGATCTTACCCTGCCTCCACACTTCCCATCTACAACAAAACAAAACCCCCACAGGAGATCAATTCCTCACTGATTAATAATGTACTCTAAGCAGTCTCTAAAACCAGAATTCTAGGAGTCATTCTAGACTGAGCCTTCTTCCCTGTTAGCCAATCAATCACTAAGTCCTGATAAATCTCTACAGCCTGACAAAAAAGAATTTTCCTCTTCCTGGTAGATAAGAACAAGGGCAGAACTCCTCCAAATCCAGGATGTGTGACCTCACAGGCTTTCAAGAAGACCGCCAATCCTTCTACCCCTCCTTCTCATATTCCTCCTTGTGGCTTCATTTCTTTCTTTAACCAGGATAGAGTTTTTGTTAGCCCTCTCATTTTCCCTTAACCTCACCCTGCAAACTAACAAATTTACACCCAAGCTACTCAGCACTGCTGGAAAAAGTTATTACCATGCAGACCAACACCTGAACAACTGAAAGTGGTCTCTGACCTCAGCCGGAACTTCAGATTTGCTTGGCAATTTCATCCTAGTCAATTTATTTGTACTCCTCAAAACGATTATTCCAAACCTCCATCACTCACCTCTTCCAGCCATTATTTCAGCTCCAACTCTTTGATTCAATAGATGGAGATGTTTCCTACTTCTCTGAGGTAATTAAGGCAATCAGGTAGAAACATCTTCAACTTCTTACTCTCAGAACTCTTAATGTGTCTAATCTATAGGCCTCATCACCGCATTTCCCTCAATCAGAACGGCTGGCATGTACAATATTACACAACACAGTGATGGAATAAACAAAAGGGGCATTCTTTCTCCTATGGAGGGATAACCCTGCCTATACAGTGCTTCTGAAATTTTAACACACATGTATAATCACCTGGGAATCTTACTGACAATCCATATTCTGATTCAGGAGGTCTGCAGTGGATGTGAGATTCTGCACTTCTTCCAGCAAACCAATGCTGCAGGTTTGCTGCAAGGTTTGGAAAAGCAGGGTCTAGATTCCATCCTGTCTCATCTCCTCAGAGACCTTTCACTCTAAGTCAACACGTTTATCTGCCATATCTTCACATCTGTTTCTCTCTCAGCTGTTCCCGCCCCCAGCATGTAACATACCTGTCTTTTCTACTTTAAAATAAGCCCTTTCTCAGTTACCATCCAATCTTCTCGGCCGCTTCGCTCCACAGGTAAGTTTCTATGAAGAACAGTTATGCCAATGGTTCCCAGACTTTCTTGGTTCACACAGTAATTAGTGTCACAGTAATTTTTTCATGGCACTCCTAGCCCAAAAGAAATACCTGATTGTTCACTTTATTAAGTCGTATGGGCCAAACCACTTGGCAAGTATTTAAATCCTAATAATTTAGCGTCTGTTGGGCACTGCATAACTTTTCAAACCTTGGAATCAGCCTCATTTCTGTTTCACACTGATTTTTAGGAAGTACTTGCTTTTTTTTTTTTTTTTTTTTTTTTTGCAGTACGCAAGCCTCTCACTGTTGTGGCCTCTCCCGTTGTGGAGCACAGGCTCCGGACGCGCAGGCTCAGCGGCCACGGCTCACGGGCCCAGCCGCTCCGCGGCATGTGGGATCTTCCCGGACCGGGGCACGAACCCGTGTCCCCTGCATCGGCAGGCGGACTCTCAACAACTGCGCCACCAGGGAAGCCCGGTACTTGCTTTTCTCAAAAAATCAGAGTAAGCACTGAAAACCCAGCTCCACAAAGGTATGACATCACCAAAAGGAATACAGTGACCTAATGGTGTGGTGTCCAAGAGATGTTGCTGTATTTTCCTTGAAATTTAAAAAATATTCATGGCACCCCTGTGAGTTTGCTACAGTGCCCAGGGCTGCCTTAACGCACAATTTGATAACTGTGGGTGGTCTACGTAGTTCTCAGAATAGCAGCGATTGCTGCTCTGAAGGTTGTTGGAAATGCAGAATCTTGGAATTCACCCCAGGCTTACTGATTCAGAATCTCTACTTTAACAAGATCTTCAAATGACTCCTAGATACCATTAAAGTTTGGGCAAAGTCCCAAACTATGCCCGCCCCACCTTTTTTTTTTTTGCGGTATGCGGGCCTCTCACTGTTGCGGCCTCTCCCGTTGTGGAGCACAGGCTCTGGACGCGCAGGCTCAGCAGCCATGACTCACGGGCCCCACTGCTCCGCGGCATGTGGGATCTTCCCGGACCGGGGCACGAACCCGCGTCCCCTGCATCAGCAGGCGGCCTCTCAACCACTGCGCCACCAGGGAAGCCCCGCCCCACCTTTTTAATAAAAGCAATATGTGTCTCAAGTTCTAATCCTAATTAACCCTCTCTGCTGTGGTTGATACTATTGATCTTCTTGCACCTCTATTCTCCTTGGTTAAAACACCACTGTCCTTTGGTTTCCTTCTTTTTCTTTCAATATGCTTTCCTCCCATGCCCTTTCTCCACCGATGAAGTTTTCCTTCCCACAGGGCTTCTGTAATCAGCACTACCGTTGCTATGTAAAATTCCTTCTCCAGGTGACGGCACTCAATCCTGTGGCTTCAGCTATGACCTATATGCTGACCATCATAGTCCAGATGGCTCTCTGCAGCCTTAGACCTATAAAACCAATTTCCACTTGTACATACACAGGCATATTAAACTCAACGATTCCACAACAACTTATTTGCCTGTCATCCCTGGTCTTCAAGTTGCTGTTCTTCATATATTCTTTCCTTTACCAAGTGGCAACCTTGGTCAATTTCCCTAGAGAAGCTTAGAAATCATCCTCGACTTACCCTTCTCCACTTCCCTTGCCCTATACAATCAATCAGATCAAATATCCCTTGCTATGTATGCCTGGATCTCTACAGCGCTAGTACTTCTATCTTAAAAGAGGTCCTTATCTTTTCCTTGGATTCCTAGTAACAGCCTCCTGACCCCTCTCTCTGCCTCCAGGACTGCCATGCCCTGCTCCAAACCATTCTCTGTACTCCATCCAAGTTAACTTTCTAAAATCAAAATCTGATGTCCCTGCCTTCCTCTAATCCTTCAATGGCTCCAAACACCTAGCAGTGCTTTTCAAAGTTTTCCAGCAAACAGTAGAAGGGTCTGCAGATACACATCTAAGAAGCTCGCTATAAACACGACATTTCTTGCAAGGCTCAGTTTTATCTTAAATAGTCATTTCAATTTTACATTCTATTCCATGGTTAGCCACTGATGTTATGGCAGATTCGAGTAGTTGCAACAGAGACCACGTAGCCCACAAAGTCTAAAATAACTACTATCTGGCCCTTTGGGGAAAAGTCTGCTGACCCCTGCATTACACCACGAGTACTGTTAAGGCTAGGATTGTGTTTTACTTGTCTTTACATCCCCAGCACACGCCTAGAGAAAGTACTAAAAATTATTAACTTAAGGAATTACAATGTTGCTAGGAAGAGCTCCAAGGGCTCATAAGGGAGCTCCAAGGGGCTCACGTGTCCACCAGGTTGATACAGAATGCCCCCAAGCCCTAAGGAAGATATACAGCATCCAACAGAGATTTTCTTCAGTAAAGGGACAAATCAACATCGTGTGCTTCCTGGTTAGAGGCACTGAGAAGGACACAGCAACGCCTGAGCGATATTCCTGACAAAGTCAAATAACCCTAATCTAATGGTTAAACAATGTCAGACAAACCCAAACTCAAGGACATTCTACAAAATAATTGGCCTGTACGCTTCAAAAATGTAGGTGTCATAAAACACAGGAGATCTGAGGAACTGGTTCAGATTAATGGAAACTTAAGAGACATGATAACTGAATGCAATGTATGACCCAAGATTTTCATTTGTTATAAAAGACATTATCGGAATAACTTGCCATATCAGGATAAGATCTGTATATTAGATAACAGAATTATCAGTGTTAATTTTCTGATTTTGATTATTGTGTGATTATATAAAACAATGTACTAAGGTAGCTAGTGGTAACGGGTGTCATGCTTGTAATTTATTTTCAAATATTTCAGAACACTTATTGAGAGACAGGAATAAAATGAAGCAAATGCACTAAAATGTTAACATTTGGGAAATCTGGATGCAGAGCATTCAGGAATTCTTTGTAATAATATTGCAACTTCTCTGGAAGTTGTAAATTTAAAAAAAAATGTTTAAGAAAAAAATAAAATAGAGATGTTCCTTCAACACTCAGCGAGATCGGAAAGGCTGAGATGA